>NC_058083.1:250857802-251457802 GCF_014858855.1 Bufo gargarizans
CAAGGTGCACATTGGGTCATTCAGAATAACTTCACACACACCCGCTACTGTGTATTTCCAAGTCTAATTCTGTCACTAAACCCATACCTGTCACCCAGCGCCTAAATACTAGGCCTCAAATTTATATCCTGCTAAATCTCTCGTTAACGCTGTCCTGTTGTGGCTGGGAAAGTTATTTAGTGTCCGTCAAAGCACATTTTTTGTTCTGGGTTTAAATACAATTCCCAATTTAACAATTTCATAATTTAGTGGTTTCTGCTATATCAGAGCTATTTGAAATCTATCCCTAAAAGGGTATATAATATTCAAGGTGCACATTGGGTCATTCAGAATAACTTCACACACACCCGCTACTGTGTATTTCCAAGTCTAATTCTGTCACTAAACCCATACCTGTCACCCAGCGCCTAAATACTAGGCCTCAAATTTATATCCTGCTAAATCTCTCGTTAACGCTGTCCTGTTGTGGCTGGGAAAGTTATTTAGTGTCCGTCAAAGCACATTTTTTGTTCTGGGTTGAAATACAATTCCCAATTTAGCAATTTCATAATTTAGTGGTTTCTGCTATATCAGAGCTATTTGAAATCTATCCCTAAAAGGGTATATAATATTCAAGGTGCACATTGGGTCATTCAGAATAACTTCACACACACCCGCTACTGTGTATTTCCAAGTCTAATTCTGTCACTAAACCCATACCTGTCACCCAGCGCCTAAATACTAGGCCTCAAATTTATATCCTGCTAAATCTCTCGTTAACGCTGTCCTGTTGTGGCTGGGAAAGTTATTTAGTGTCCGTCAAAGCACATTTTTTGTTCTGGGTTTAAATACAATTCCCAATTTAACAATTTCATAATTTAGTGGTTTCTGCTATATCAGAGCTATTTGAAATCTATCCCTAAAAGGGTATATAATATTCAAGGTGCACATTGGGTCATTCAGAATAACTTCACACACACACGCTTCTGTGCATTTCCAAGTCTAATTCTGTCACTAAATCCATACCGGTCACCCAGCGCCTAAATACTAGGCCTCAAATTTATATCCCGCTGAATTTGAATACAATACATTGGGCCAAATAATATATTTGTTGTTGTGGTGAACCATAACAATGAGAAAAACATCTAGTAAGGGACGCGGACGTGGACATGGTCGTGGTGGTGTTAGTGGACCCTCTGGTGCTGGGAGAGGACGTGGCCGTTCTGCCACATCCACACGTCCTAGTGTACCAACTACCTCAGGTCCCAGTAGCCGCCAGAATTTACAGCGATATATGGTGGGGCCCAATGCCGTTCTAAGGATGGTAAGGCCTGAGCAGGTACAGGCATTAGTCAATTGGGTGGCCGACAGTGGATCCAGCACGTTCACATTATCTCCCACCCAGTCTTCTGCAGAAAGCGCACAGATGGCGCCTGAAAACCAACCCCATCAGTCTGTCACATCACCCCCATGCATACCAGGGAAACTGTCTCAGCCTCAAGTTATGCAGCAGTCTCTTATGCTGTTTGAAGACTCCGCTGGCAGGGTTTCCCAAGGGCATCCACCTAGCCCTTCCCCAGCGGTGAAAGACATAGAATGCACTGACGCACAACCACTTATGTTTCCTGATGATGAGGACATGGGAATACCACCTCAGCATGTCTCTGATGATGACGAAACACAGGTGCCAACTGCTGCGTCTTTCTGCAGTGTGCAGACTGAACAGGAGGTCAGGGATCAAGACTGGGTGGAAGACGATGCAGGGGACGATGAGGTCCTAGACCCCACATGGAATGAAGGTCGTGCCACTGACTTTCTCAGTTCGGAGGAAGAGGCAGTGGTGAGACCGAGCCAACAGCGTAGCAAAAGAGGGAGCAGTGGGCAAAAGCAGAACACCCGCCGCCAAGAGACTCCGCCTGCTACTGACCGCCGCCATCTGGGACCGAGCACCCCAAAGGCAGCTTCAAGGAGTTCCCTGGCATGGCACTTCTTCAAACAATGTGCTGACGACAAGACCCGAGTGGTTTGCACGCTGTGCCATCAGAGCCTGAAGCGAGGCATTAACGTTCTGAACCTGAGCACAACCTGCATGACCAGGCACCTGCATGCAAAGCATGAACTGCAGTGGAGTAAACACCTTAAAACCAAGGAAGTCACTCAGGCTCCCCCTGCTACCTCTTCTGCTGCTGCCGCCTCGGCCTATTCTGCTGCTGCCGCCTCGGCCTCTTCCTCCGCCTCTGGAGGAACGTTGGCACCTGCCGCCCAGCAAACAGGGGATGTACCACCAACACCACCACCACCACCTCCGTCACCAAGCGTCTCAACCATGTCACACGCCAGCGTTCAGCTCTCCATCTCACAAACATTTGATAGAAAGCGTAAATTCCCACCTAGCCACCCTCGATCCCTGGCCCTGAATGCCAGCATTTCTAAACTACTGGCCTATGAAATGCTGTCATTTAGGCTGGTGGACACAGACAGCTTCAAACAGCTCATGTCGCTTGCTGTCCCACAGTATGTTGTTCCCAGCCGGCACTACTTCTCCAAGAGAGCCGTGCCTTCCCTGCACAACCAAGTATCCGATAAAATCAAGTGTGCACTGCGCAACGCCATCTGTAGCAAGGTCCACCTAACCACAGATACGTGGACCAGTAAGCACGGCCAGGGACGCTATATCTCCCTAACTGCACACTGGGTAAATGTAGTGGCAGCTGGGCCCCAGGCGGAGAGCTGTTTGGCGCACGTCCTTCCGCCGCCAAGGATCGCAGGGCAACATTCTTTGCCTCCTGTTGCCACCTCCTCCTTCTCGGCTTCCTCCTCCTCTTCTTCCACCTGCTCATCCAGTCAGCCACACACCTTCACCACCAACTTCAGCACAGCCCGGGGTAAACGTCAGCAGGCCATTCTGAAACTCATATGTTTGGGGGACAGGCCCCACACCGCACAGGAGTTGTGGCGGGGTATTGAACAACAGACCGACGAGTGGTTGCTGCCGGTGAGCCTCAAGCCCGGCCTGGTGGTGTGTGATAATGGGCGAAATCTCGTTGCAGCTCTGGGACTAGCCAATTTGACGCACATCCCTTGCTTGGCGCATGTGCTGAATTTGGTGGTGCAGAAGTTCATTCACAACTACCCCGACATGTCAGAGCTGCTGCATAAAGTGCGGGCCGTCTGTTCGCGCTTCCGGCGTTCACATCCTGCTGCTGCTCGCCTGTCTGCGCTACAGCGTAACTTCGGCCTTCCCGCTCACCGCCTCATATGCGACGTGCCCACCAGGTGGAACTCCACCTTGCACATGCTGGACAGACTGTGCGAGCAGCAGCAGGCCATAGTGGAGTTTCAGCTGCAGCACGCACGGGTCAGTCGCACTACAGAACAGCACCACTTCACCACCAATGACTGGGCCTCCATGCGAGACCTGTGTGCCCTGTTGCGCTGTTTCGAGTACTCCACCAACATGGCCAGTGGCGATGACACCGTTATCAGCGTTACAATACCACTTCTATGTCTCCTTGAGAAAACACTTAGGGCGATGATGGAAGAGGAGGTGGCCCAGGAGGAGGAGGAGGAGGAAGAGGGGTCATTTTTAGCACTTTCAGGCCAGTCTCTTCGAAGTGACTCAGAGGGAGGTTTTTGGCAACAGCAGAGGCCAGGTACAAATGTGGCCAGCCAGGGCCCACTACTGGAGGACGAGGAGGACGAGGATGAGGAGGAGGTGGAGGAGGATGAGGATGAAGCATGGTCACAGCGGGGTGGCACCCAACGCAGCTCGGGTCCATCACTGGTGCGTGGCTGGGGGGAAAGGCAGGACGATGACGATACGCCTCCCACAGAGGACAGCTTGTCCTTACCCCTGGGCAGCCTGGCACACATGAGCGACTACATGCTGCAGTGCCTGCGCAACGACAGCAGAGTTGCCCACATTTTAACCTGTGCGGACTACTGGGTTGCCACCCTGCTGGATCCACGCTACAAAGACAATGTGCCCACCTTACTTCCTGCACTGGAGCGTGATAGGAAGATGCGCGAGTACAAGCGCACGTTGGTAGACGCGCTACTGAGAGCATTCCCAAATGTCACAGGGGAACAAGTGGAAGCCCAAGGCCAAGGCAGAGGAGGAGCAAGAGGTCGCCAAGGCAGCTGTGTCACGGCCAGCTCCTCTGAGGGCAGGGTTAGCATGGCAGAGATGTGGAAAACTTTTGTCAACACGCCACAGCTAACTGCACCACCACCTGATACGCAACGTGTTAGCAGGAGGCAACATTTCACTAACATGGTGGAACAGTACGTGTGCACACCCCTCCACGTACTGACTGATGGTTCGGCCCCATTCAACTTCTGGGTCTCTAAATTGTCCACGTGGCCAGAGCTAGCCTTTTATGCCTTGGAGGTGCTGGCCTGCCCGGCAGCCAGCGTTTTGTCTGAACGTGTATTCAGCACGGCAGGGGGCGTCATTACAGACAAACGCAGCCGCCTGTCTACAGCCAATGTGGACAAGCTGACGTTCATAAAAATGAACCAGGCATGGATCCCACAGGACCTGTCCGTCCCTTGTCCAGATTAGACATTAACTACCTCCCCATAACCATATATTATTGGACTCCAGGGCACTTCCTCATTCAATCCTATTTTTATTTTCATTTTACCATTATATTGCGAGGCTACCCAAAGTTGAATGAACCTCTCCTCTGCCTGTGTGCTAGGCCTAAATATATGCCAATGGACTGTTGCAGTGGTGGCTGACATGAAGCCTGATTCTCTGCTATGACATGCAGACTAATTCTCTGCTGACATGAAGCCAGATTGTCTGTTACGGGACCTCTCTCCTCTGCCTGGGTGCTGGGCCTAAATATATGCCAATGGACTGTTGTAGTGGTGGGTGACGTGAAGCCTCATTCTCTGCTATGACATGCAGACTGATTCTCTGCTGACATGAAGCCAGATCGTCTGTTACGGGACCTCTCTGCTCTGCCTGTGTGCTAGGCCTAAATATATGCCAATGGACTGTTGCAGTGGTGGGTGACGTGAAGCCTCATTCTCTGCTATGACATGCAGACTGATTCTCTGCTGACATGAAGCCAGATTGTCTGTTACGGGACCTCTCTGCTCTGCCTGTGTGCTAGGCCTAAATATATGCCAATGGACTGTTGCAGTGGTGGGTGACGTGAAGCCTCATTCTCTGCTATGACATGCAGACTGATTCTCTGCTGACATGAAGCCAGATCGTCTGTTACGGGACCTCTCTGCTCTGCCTGTGTGCTAGGCCTAAATATATGCCAATGGACTGTTGCAGTGGTGGGTGACGTGAAGCCTCATTCTCTGCTATGACATGCAGACTGATTCTCTGCTGACATGAAGCCAGATTGTCTGTTACGGGACCTCTCTGCTCTGCCTGTGTGCTAGGCCTAAATATATGCCAATGGACTGTTGCAGTGGTGGGTGACGTGAAGCCTCATTCTCTGCTATGACATGCAGACTGATTCTCTGCTGTCATGAAGCCAGATTGTCTGTTACGGGACCTCTCTGCTCTGCCTGTGTGCTAGGCCTAAATATATGCCAATGGACTGTTGCAGTGGTGGGTGACGTGAAGCCTCATTCTCTGCTATGACATGCAGACTGATTCTCTGCTGACATGAAGCCAGATTGTCTGTTACGGGACCTCTCTGCTCTGCCTGTGTGCTAGGCCTAAATATATGCCAATGGACTGTTGCAGTGGTGGGTGACGTGAAGCCTCATTCTCTGCTATGACATGCAGACTGATTCTCTGCTGACATGAAGCCAGATCGTCTGTTACGGGACCTCTCTGCTCTGCCTGTGTGCTAGGCCTAAATATATGCCAATGGACTGTTGCAGTGGTGGGTGACGTGAAGCCTCATTCTCTGCTATGACATGCAGACTGATTCTCTGCTGTCATGAAGCCAGATTGTCTGTTACGGGACCTCTCTGCTCTGCCTGTGTGCTAGGCCTAAATATATGCCAATGGACTGTTGCAGTGGTGGGTGACGTGAAGCCTCATTCTCTGCTATGACATGCAGACTGATTCTCTGCTGACATGAAGCCAGATTGTCTGTTACGGGACCTCTCTGCTCTGCCTGTGTGCTAGGCCTAAATATATGCCAATGGACTGTTGCAGTGGTGGGTGACGTGAAGCCTCATTCTCTGCTATGACATGCAGACTGATTCTCTGCTGACATGAAGCCAGATTGTCTGTTACGGGACCTCTCTGCTCTGCCTGTGTGCTAGGCCTAAATATATGCCAATGGACTGTTGCAGTGGTGGGTGACGTGAAGCCTCATTCTCTGCTATGACATGCAGACTGATTCTCTGCTGACATGAAGCCAGATCGTCTGTTACGGGACCTCTCTGCTCTGCCTGTGTGCTAGGCCTAAATATATGCCAATGGACTGTTGCAGTGGTGGGTGACGTGAAGCCTCATTCTCTGCTATGACATGCAGACTGATTCTCTGCTGTCATGAAGCCAAATTGTCTGTTACGGGACCTCTCTGCTCTGCCTGTGTGTTAGGCCTAAATATATGCCAATGGACTGTTGCAGTGGTGGGTGACGTGAAGCCTCATTCTCTGCTATGACATGCAGACTGATTCTCTGCTGACATGAAGCCAGATTGTCTGTTACGGGACCTCTCTGCTCTGCCTGTGTGCTAGGCCTAAATATATGCCAATGGACTGTTGCAGTGGTGGGTGACGTGAAGCCTCATTCTCTGCTATGACATGCAGACTGATTCTCTGCTGTCATGAAGCCAGATTGTCTGTTACGGGACCTCTCTGCTCTGCCTGTGTGCTAGGCCTAAATATATGCCAATGGACTGTTGCAGTGGTGGGTGACGTGAAGCCTCATTCTCTGCTATGACATGCAGACTGATTCTCTGCTGACATGAAGCCAGATCGTCTGTTACGGGACCTCTCTGCTCTGCCTGTGTGCTAGGCCTAAATATATGCCAATGGACTGTTGCAGTGGTGGGTGACGTGAAGCCTCATTCTCTGCTATGACATGCAGACTGATTCTCTGCTGACATGAAGCCAGATTGTCTGTTACGGGACCTCTCTGCTCTGCCTGTGTGCTAGGCCTAAATATATGCCAATGGACTGTTGCAGTGGTGGGTGACGTGAAGCCTCATTCTCTGCTATGACATGCAGACTGATTCTCTGCTGTCATGAAGCCAGATTGTCTGTTACGGGACCTCTCTGCTCTGCCTGTGTGCTAGGCCTAAATATATGCCAATGGACTGTTGCAGTGGTGGGTGACGTGAAGCCTCATTCTCTGCTATGACATGCAGACTGATTCTCTGCTGACATGAAGCCAGATTGTCTGTTACGGGACCTCTCTCCTCTGCCTGTGTGCTAGGCCTAAATATATGCCAATGGACTGTTGCAGTGGTGGCTGACGTGAAGCCTCATTCTCTGCTATGACATGCAGACTAATTCTCTGCTGACATGAAGCCAGATTGTCTGTTACGGGACCTCTCTCCTCTGCCTGGGTGCTGGGCCTAAATTTATGACAATGGACTGTTGCAGTGGTGGCTGACGTGAAGCCTGATTCTCTGCTATGACATGCAGACTGATTCTCTGCTGACATGAAGCCAGATCCTCTGTTACGGGACCTCTCTCCTCTGCCTGGGTGCTGGGCCTAAATTTATGACAATGGACTGTTGCAGTGGTGGCTGACGTGAAGCCTGATTCTCTGCTATGACATGCAGACTGATTCTCTGCTGACATGAAGCCAGATCCTCTGTTACGGGACCTCTCTCCTCTGCCTGGGTGCTGGGCCTAAATTTATGAAAATGGACTCTTACAGTGGTGGGTGACGTGAAGCCTGATTCTCTGCTATGACATGAAGACTGATTCTCTGCTGACATGAAGCCAGATTGTCTGTTACGGGACCTCTCTCCTCTGCCTGGGTGCCGGGGCCTAAATATCTGAGAATGGACTGTTCCAGTGGTGGGTGACGGGAAGCCAGATTCTCTGCTATGGAACCTCTCTCCAATTGATTTTGGTTAATTTTTATTTATTTAATTTTTATTTTAATTAATTTCCCTATCCACATTTGTTTGCAGGGGATTTACCTACATGTTGCTGCCTTTTGCAGCCCTCTAGCCCTTTCCTGGGCTGTTTTACAGCCGTTTTAGTGCCGAAAAGTTCGGGTCCCCATTGACTTCAATGGGGTTCGGGTTCGGGACGAAGTTCGGATCGGGTTCGGATCCCGAACCCGAACATTTCCGGGATGTTCGGCCGAACTTCTCGAACCCGAACATCCAGGTGTTCGCTCAACTCTAGTCGCAAACATAAAATTTTCCGTTCGCGAGCGGCGAGCGCAATTTTTTGCAAATGTTCGCGAGTGGGCGAACCGAGCAAACCGCCATTGACTTCAATAGGCAGACGAATTTTAAAACTCACAGGGACTCTTTCCAGCCACAGTAGTGATGGAAAAGTTGTTTCAAGGGGACTAACACCTGGACTGTGGCATGCCGGAGGGGAATCCATGGCAAAACTCCCATGGAAAATTACATAGTTGACGCAGAGTTGGGTTTTAATCCATAAAGGGCATAAATCACCTAAGAATCCTATATTTTTTTGAACAACGTGGTTTAAAACATCCAGTGTGTGCATACGATCAGGTATGATGTTGTATCGATCAGGTAGTGTAAGGCTTATGCCCGCTTCACAGACATTGACAGACCAAACTCCCCTTTTAATGCACCGCAAACAACCGCAAACAGTCCATTTGCCCAACGCCAAACTCCCCATTTGCCCAAGGTTGGATACCAAGCTAGCCATGTCCCGTTGATGTCATTGAAGGTTTCTTCCTCCACCCAGCCACGTACAACACCAAGGGTCCCCGAAAGGTGAATTGAATTGATTTTTTGAATGGTTAAAAAAAAACTGGCTCCCTCCCCTGTTTGAATCCACAGTCACTGCATCTGCGCCGTGCAATTTACTGTCACACCCGATATGAGTGGTATTTTCTGTAGTTCTATTCTCATCGGTTTAATCCCTGTTACGTACCCAATCTGGAGTCCATTTATTGAATAGATTTTTTGAACGGGGAGATGGTTAAAAAAACGCTGGCTCCCTCCCCTTTGTTTGAATCCACGGTCACTGCGTCTGCGCCGTGCAATTTAACGTCACACCCAATATGAGTGGTATTTTCTGTAGTACTATTCTCATCAGTTTAATCCATGTTACGTCCCCAATCTGGGGTCCATTTATTGAATTTATTTTTCGAACGGGGAGATGGTTAAAAAAAACGCTGGCTCCCTCCCCTTTGTTTGAATCCACGGTTACTGCGTCTGTGCCGTGCCATTTACTGTCACACCCGATATGAGTGGTATTTTCTGTAGTTCTCTTCTCATTAGTTTAATCCCTGTTACGTCCAATATCAGGGATTGCCTTTTGTGAAAAAAAAATTTGGCCGGGTACCTCCAACTGCCTCCACAGTTACAGACCAAACTCTGATACACCAAACTGAATTGATTTTAGGAACCGGGAGATGGAAAAAGCAGGTTGGTCGGTCCTCTTACTCCCAAGTTGGGGCACTGTGCGTGCACGGAGCAATGTGCTGTGACACCCTATATGAGTGGTGTCTTAACTAGTACTATTCCTATCAGTTTAATCCCTGTTACGTCCCCTATCCGGGGACGTGTGTCGAATTGATTAACCATTGTCGAATTAACGAACCATTACGACATCCTGATATAATTTAGTTCTGAGCTCTGTACTTGCTTTGTATTGGAATTGATGAGGATTTTTTAAATTGCATTATTTCTAATAAACTATTAAGAGACATTATTATGATTTTTTTATTTTATGTATTAAGAGGTGATGATCGCTTCATTGTGATACGCAAGCCCCTTCACCACAACAAGGTACCGATCACAAAGGGGAATTGACACATGTATGTGCCTTTTTTTTTTGTTTAGTTTTTTGCAGCCACAGTGCAGCACCAGAGGCCAGAACAATTAGGCATGTACACAAGCCTGAAAAACTAGGTATTGTTGCAGCCGCTGCTGTAGGCAGAAAGGTGACTAAAATATTGCGGCTTGAACCCTAGTTGGTGGCGGAGAATTCACGAAAGTCTTCCGGTATGCAGACATTAAATACAGCAGCGTGGGGAACATTTTAAGACCAAGGCATGTCATCAGGCCTTTTATTAGTCAAACGTATCCCCCACTGTCAGTCCCCTTGGGATCCATGCCTCATTCATCTTAATGAATGCGAGGTAATCAACACTTTTTTTGACCGAGGCAACTTCTTTTGTCAGTGACAATACCTCCTGCTGCACTGAAGGTCCTTTCTGACAGGACACTTGAAGCGGGGCAGGCCAGAAGTTCTATCGCAAACTGGGATACCTCAGGCCACAGGTCAAGCCTGCACACCCAGTAGTCAAGGGGTTCATCGCTCCTCAGAGTGTCGATATCTGCAGTTAAGGCGAGGTAGTCTGCTACCTGTCGGTCGAGTCGTTCTCTAAGGCTGGATCCCGAAGGGCTGTGGCGATGTGTAGGACTGTAAAAGCTCTGCATGTCCTCCATCAACAACACACCTGTAAAGCGTCCTGTCCTTGCCGCCGTGGTCGTGGTAGGAGGAGGATTACTTTCACCTCTTTCCCAGTTAGATTCCCGTTGTGCTGCGATTCCCTTATAAGCTGTGTAAAGCCAATTTTTTAGTTTGGTTTTGAACTGCTGCATCCTTTCTGACTTTCGGTAATTTGGTAACATTTCCGCCACTTTCTGCTTATACCGGGCGTCTAGTAGCGTGGTCACCCAGTATAGGTTGTTCTCCTTCATCCTTTTTATACGAGGGTCCCTCAACAGACATGACAGCATGAAAGACCCCATTTGCACAAGGTTGGATGCCGAGCTACTCATTTCCCGTTCCTCCTCCTCACTGATGTCATTGACGGTCTGTTCTTCCCCCCAGCCACGTACAACACCACGGGTCCCAGATAGGTGACAACAACGAGCACCCTGGGATGCCTGCTGTGGTTGGTCTTCGTCCTCCTCAAAGCCACATTCTTCCTCTGACTCCTCTTCCTCATACTCCTCTTGCAGCGTTACCGCAGGTCCGGCAAGCGATGATGACAAGGCTGTTTCTGGTGGAGATGGTGACCAAAACTCTTCCTCTTCACGCTCATCTACAGCCTGATCCAGCACTCTTCGCAGGGCATGCTCCAGGAAGAAAACAAATGGGATGAGGTCGCTGTTGGTGCCTTCAGTCGCTGTTGGTGCCTCAAAAGGACGCATGAGCCTACAGGCATTGCGCATGAACGTCCAGTAACGTGGCAAAAAAATTCCCAGCTCCACAGAGGCTGTCCTAGCACCCCGGTCATACAAATACTCGTTGACGGCTTTGTCTTGTTGGAGCAGGCGGTCGAACATTAGGAGTGTTGAATTCCAACGTGTTGGGCTGTCGCAAATCAAGCGCCTCACTGGCATGTTGTTTCGGCGCTGAATGTCTGAAAAGTGCGCCATGGCCGTGTAGGAACGCCTGAAATGGCCACACACCTTCCTGGCCTGCTTGAGGACGTCCTGTAAGCCTGGGTACTTAGACACAAAGCACTGTACGATGAGATTCAACACATGCACCATGCACGGCACATGTGACAACTTGCCCAAATTCAATGCCGCCAACAAATTGCTTCCATTGTCACACACCACTTTGCCAATCTCCAGTTGGTGCGGGGTCAGCCACTGATCCACCTGTGCGTTCAGGGCGGACAGGAGTGCTGGTCCGGTGTGACTCTCTGCTTTCAGGCAAGTCAACCCCAAGACAGCATGACACTGTCGTATCCGGGATGTGGAATAGCCCCTGGGGAGCTGGGGGGATTCAGTTGATGTGCAGCCAGACACCGCTGCAGAAGAGGACTCAGCCGAGGAGGTTATCGAAGAGGATGGCGTAGAGGATGTGGCAGTAGGCCTGCCTGCAAGTAGTGGCGGTGTCACCAACTCTGCTGCAGAGCCACGCATTCCATGCTTGGCAGCCGTCAGCAGGTTGACCCAATGCGCAGTGTACGTGATATACCTGCCCTGACGGTGCTTTGCAGACCAGGTATCAGTTGTCAGATGGACCCTTGCCCCAACACTGTATGCCAGAGATGCCATGACTTCCTGTTCAATCACTGAGTAGAGGTTTGGGATGGCGTTTTTTGAAAATAAAATTTGTCCGGGTACCTTCTACTGTGGTGTCCCAATAGCGACAAATCTTTTGAAGGCCTCAGACTCCACCAGCTGGTTGTCATGGAACCATGAACCAGACGTACAACAAGAGATAAGTGGAAAATAAGAAGGTTTTATTGAAGAGCAAGCCGTAGCAAAGTCCGAACGGATGGCTAAACCGAAGCAGGGTCTTGCGGAGACAGAGGTCAGGAACCAGAAGGGTAGTCAGACGAAGCCGGAATCAGGAACCAACGGGGTAGTCAGACGAAGCCGGAATCAGGAACCAACGGGGTAGTCAGACGAAGCCGGAATCAGGAACCAACGGGGTAGTCAGACGAGGCCAGGATCAGGAACCAGAAGCAGCAGCAGTCTTGGAAGCATGTGAACACAGGAGGACCAAGCAAGGAACTGAAGCCACAGACCTCCTATATATATGAGCTAGGCATCCAGCTCCTCCCAGTGGGAAGGAGGAGCCGCAGGGTGGGAGGCTACAAGAAAACCCAGAAACCAAGATGGCCGCCAGCACATGTCAAACGAAGGGAACAGCAAGGAGGTAAGACCATGACAGTACCTCCCCCTCAAGGGCCCCTCCTCCGCGGAGTAAGGAACGGTTTCTGAGGGAAGCGTGCGTGGAAGGCTCGGAGCAAGACAGGAGCATGGACATCTGCGGAGGGAACCCAGGAACGCTCCTCTGGACCATAACCACGCCAATGGACCAAAAACTGCACCCGGCCGCGGACCAGGCGTGAGTCCAGGATATTGCTCACCTCATACTCCTCACGATTGCCCACTTGGACCGGACGAGGCCGAGGAATCGAGGAAGTGAAACGATTACACACCAGTGGCTTCAACAGGGAGACATGAAACACGTTGGAGATCCGCATGCCAGGAGGAAGCGCAAGGGCATAGGCTACCGGGTTTACCCTGCGAAGCACTCGGAAGGGACCAACAAAGCGAGGCGCCAGCTTGGGAGTGGGCACTCGAAGGTTGAGGTTGCGGGTGGACAACCATACGCGGTCTCCGACCTGGTAGGAAGGAGCGGGCGCTCGTCTGCGATCAGCCTGGAGTTTCTGGCGCTGCGCAGAGACCTCAAGGGACCTCTGGATCTGTACCCAAGAAGCACGTAGGACGGAAAGGTGATCCTCCACAGCCGGAATATCCTGGGGAGAGAATACCTCCGGTAACACGGCAGGTTGGAACCCATAATTGGCCATGAAGGGAGACGTCCCAGAGGAAGAGTTCACCGCCGTGTTCCTGGCAAACTCAGCCCAAGGCAGGAGGTCAACCCAATTGTCTTGGTGATCGGAGACATAGCAACGAAGGAATTGCTCCAAGGCCTGATTGGATCGTTCTGCGGCCCCATTGGACTGAGGGTGGTAGGCCGAGGAGAAAGAGAGATGAATCCCCAACTGGGAGCAAAAGGCGCGCCAGAACCTGGACACAAACTGACTCCCCCGATCCGACACAATCTCCTTGGGCAAACCGTGCAACCGGAAGACCTCCCTGGCAAAAATCGAGGCCAACTCTTGTGCAGAGGGTAACTTCTTGAGAGGAACACAGTGGCACATTTTGGAAAACCGATCCACAATCATGAGAATGACCGTATGGCCTCGGGATGCAGGGAGGTCCACAATGAAATCCATCCCCAGGTGTGACCATGGACGCTCCCCGGTGGCTATGGGTTGCAAAAGGCCCAACGGAAGGTGCCGAGGGGACTTACTCTGGGCACAAACGGAGCATGCCGCTACATATGCGGCGATGTCGGAACGTAGAGAAGGCCACCAGAACAGACGTGAAACCGCCCAGGACAGCTGATTCTTTCCAGGGTGCCCCGCGGCCTTGGAGTTATGGTAGGTTCGCAACAACCGAGTGCGCAACTCCTCAGGCACAAAACATCTGCCGTTGGGTCTCCCAGAGGGAGCACCAGATTGAGCCGCCAAAATCTGCTCACCCAGAGGAGAAGTCAGGCTGGTGCGAATAGCGGCCAGGATCTGATTCGGGGGTATGACCGTAGTCGGAATCGACTCCTCCCCGGACAGCTCGGAGTACTGCCGTGATAAGGCATCCGCTCTGATGTTCTTGGAGCCGGGTAGGTAGGAGACCACGTAATTAAAACGTGACAAGAACAGAGCCCATCTGGCCTGACGTGGTGTCAATCTCTTGGCCTCAGAAAGGTAGGTCAGATTCTTGTGGTCCGTCAGGATGAGAACCGGAACCACCGAGCCCTCGAGCAAGTGCCTCCATTCTTTAAGGGCCTGCACGATGGCCAATAACTCCCTGTCACCAATCTGATAGTTGCACTCCGCGGAAGACAGTTTCCGGGAGTAAAACCCACAAGGAAGCAGAGGACCCTCTGGTGTTCTACGCTGAGACAGAAGGGCGCCTACTCCCGTCTCAGACGCGTCCACCTCGAGGACAAAAGGCAACCCAGGGTTGGGATGCGACAGAATCGGAGCCGACACAAAGGCGGACTTTAGAGCCTCAAAAGCTCGGATGGCCTCGAGCGGCCAGACCTGCGGATTACTGCCCTTCCTGGTCAGATCCGTGAGAGGCTTGGCTAGCATGGAAAAGTCCCTGATGAACTTCCGATAATAATTGGCGAAGCCCAAAAAGCGCTGCAGGGCACGAAGCCCACTGGGCTGGGGCCACTGTAAGACAGCCGAAACCTTCTCAGGATCCATGGAGAACCCCTCAGCGGAAATGATGTAACCTAAGAAGGTTACCTGGGATCGGTGAAATTCGCATTTCTCAAGCTTACCGAACAGCTTGTTCTCTCGTAAGCGTTGCAACACTCGTCTGACATCCAGAATGTGGGCCTCCATGGATGCAGAATATACCAAGATGTCATCCAAATAGACCACCACACACTGCTGCAACAGGTCACGGAAAACATCGTTGATGAATTCCTGGAAGACTGCGGGCGCATTGCACAACCCAAAGGGCATAACCAAGGATTCATAATGACCGGTCCTGGTGTTAAACGCGGTCTTCCACTCATCGCCCGCCTTGATCCTTACCAGGTTATATGCCGCCCTCAGGTCGAGTTTGGTAAAGACCGTGGCCCCTTTGAGGCGATCGAACAGCTCGGAAATCAAGGGTATCGGGTAAGCGTTCTTGATCGTGATGCGATTGAGACCCCTGTAATCGATGCAAGGCCTCAACTCGCCGCCCTTCTTTTTCACAAAGAAAAATCCAGCCCCTGCCGGGGACGAGGATTTGCGAATGTGTCCGCGTGAAAGCGCCTCCCTCACGTACTCCTCCATGGCCTCATTCTCCGCTACCGACAGTGGATAGACTTTGCCACGAGGAGGAACGGCACCGGATTGTAACTCTATGGCACAATCGTATGGGCGGTGCGGAGGTAGGGCAACCGCGCGCACCTTATCGAATACATCCCGGTACTCTTCGTATTCAGGAGGCAACAGAGAGTCCGAGGAAGTACACAGCAACTTGACAGGCCCATGGATGCAACTAGCCCCACACTGCGGTGACCACGAGAGGATCTCGACCGATCTCCAATCGAAAGTCGGATTATGCTTCTGGAGCCAGGGGTACCCCAAGACCACCGAGTAGTGTGGAGACGAAATAACCTGGAGACAGACCGACTCTCTGTGAACGGCACCAATGGCCATCCCCACTGGAAGGGTCTCATGAGTCACGTGTGGCGGCAGAAGGGGTCTGCCGTCTATCGCCTCAAGAGCCAGTGGGAAACCTCGAGGCTGCAGAGGAATGGAATTGGCGGCAACGAACACTCTATCAATGAACAAACCACCAGCACCAGAGTCCACCAACGCCTGGGTCGTCACCGAGCCCCCGACCCAGGAGAGGACAACCGTGATCAGTGGTTTGTCAACACGGGAAACCGGGGACGAGGAGACTCCACCCAAGATCTGCCCCCGACAGGACCTCAGGTGCGAGCGTTCTCCCGGACGGTTCGGACATGCCAACCGAAAATGCCCACCGAGACCACAGTACATGCATCGGCCCTCGCGTCTCCGGAGTACCCTCTCCCCCTCAGACAGGCGAGCAAACCCCCGCTGCATGGGTTCACCCCCAGACAAGTCATCCCCAGGAGGCGTGGGAGGAGAGGGAGGCACGGGTGGGACAGCAAACGTAGGCGCCAATCTGTTAGGAGACCTCCGCAGGCTCTCCTTAAAGGAAGGTCTCTCCCTGAGTCTGGTGTCAATCAAAATCAGGAAAGAAATAAGAGACTCGAGCTCCACTGGTAGGTCCTTAGCTGCAACCTCATCCTTCAAGGCATCCGAGAGACCATGAGAGAAAGCAGCGACCAGAGCCTCATTATTCCAGCCCACCTCTGCTGCCAGGGTACGAAACTCAATGGCGTATTCAGCTACGGATCGTGAACCCTGTCTGATGGACATAAGGAGCTTCGCAGAAGAGGCAGCACGAGCCGGCACATCGAATACCTTCCGAAGAGAAGCAACAAAACCGGAAAACTCGGCAACCACCGGATGGTTGTTCTCCCATAAAGGGCTGGCCCAGGCCAAGGCCTTGTCCGAGAGCAGCGAGATCAAGAAGCCCACCTTTGATCTCTCAGTAGGAAAGGCATGTGGCAGCAACTTGAAGTAAATGCCCACCTGGTTAAGGAAACCTCGGCACTGAGTTGGCTCTCCCCCAAAGCGCTGTGGAAGGGGGGCAGAACCGGTCATACCCTGAAACCCCACAGGCGCAGCAACAGGTGTCAGGGTAGACTCTGGCGCAACAACCGGAGCGGCAGTAGGAGCGGGCCCAGGAGCGACAACCGACCCATCGGCAACGGAAGCTAAATGAGCCGTGCGTTCAAGCAGGGTTTGCAACGCCACAGCGAACCGACCCAACAGGTGATCCTGCTGATCAAGTCTGGCAACCAGCGTAGGTAGCGAGGGTGGCCCTGTACCGTCAGAATTCATGGCTTGGTCCTAATGTCATGGAACCATGAACCAGACGTACAACAAGAGATAAGTGGAAAATAAGAAGGTTTTATTGAAGAGCAAGCCGTAGCAAAGTCCGAACGGATGGCTAAACCGAAGCAGGGTCTTGCGGAGACAGAGGTCAGGAACCAGAAGGGTAGTCAGACGAAGCCGGAATCAGGAACCAACGGGGTAGTCAGACGAAGCCGGAATCAGGAACCAACGGGGTAGTCAGACGAAGCCGGAATCAGGAACCAACGGGGTAGTCAGACGAGGCCAGGATCAGGAACCAGAAGCAGCAGCAGTCTTGGAAGCATGTGAACACAGGAGGACCAAGCAAGGAACTGAAGCCACAGACCTCCTATATATATGAGCTAGGCATCCAGCTCCTCCCAGTGGGAAGGAGGAGCCGCAGGGTGGGAGGCTACAAGAAAACCCAGAAACCAAGATGGCCGCCAGCACATGTCAAACGAAGGGAACAGCAAGGAGGTAAGACCATGACACTGGTATGGTAAAAGTTGGCGGGCTAAGAGTTCCGTCAAGCCAGCTGTCGGGCAAGGGGGTGACTCTGTGACATTGGCTTCTTACGCTCAAACATTTCCTTTACAGACACCTGACTGTGGGCAGAGGAGATGGAACTGCTGAAGGTGAGAGGCGGAGTGGCGGGTGGTTGAGAGGGGGCAAGGAGGACAGCAGTGGTTAACGTGGCTGAAGATGCTGGACCAGAAGGAGGATGGTGGCTTTGAGTTTGTGTGCTGCTTGTACTCATTTGTTGATCCCATTGGCGTTTGTGATGTGAGATCATGTGCCTTTGCAAAGCAGTTGTACCTAGGTGGGTGTTGGACTTCCCACAACTCAGTTTCTTTTGGCACAGGTTGCAAATGGCATTGCTGTTATCAGAGGCACACACACAAAAAAAATGCCACACTGCTGAGCTTTGCAATGTCGGAATTGTGGTGGCAACAGCATGCGTTGATTGGCGTGCTGTCTGGCTGACCCCGGGTGCCGATACATGCTGTCTGACTGTGCCACTAGCTCCTTGCGACTACCTCACCCTGCTTCCAACTCGTCTCCTCCTTCTCTCTGTTTCCCCTTTAGAACTTACCCCCTCTTCTTCTTCTCTTCGAGCAGGCACCCATGTGGCATCCACGGACACATCGTCATCATCGACCGCTTCACTTGTATCTGACACCTCAGCATAGGAAGCAGCAGCGGGTACAACATCATCATCATCATCACACTGTACGTCCATGTGTGTAATGCTGCCTGACAGAGACATATCCCTGTTATCTACATCCTCTGGCAATAATGGTTGCGCATCACTAATTTCATCCAACTGATGTGTTATTAACTTCTCTGAGGGATCAAGTGAAGCGGCTGTGGTGGCTGTGGTGGTAGTGGTGGTGGTGGCGGCGGGTGGGAGAGTGATAACTTGAGAGCAGGTGACCAAAGCTGAGCTGGAGGAGGATGGTGCGTCAAGGTTCTTAGCGGAAGCTGTTGAAGATTGGGTGTCCTGTGTAAGCCAGTCAACTATTTTCTCCGAATTTGTTGGGTTCAGGGTACGTGGCCTTTAAACAGTGGGCATTATTCCAGGGCCAGTGGAAATCACAGCACCACGACCATGACTGGCCCCTGCGGGGTGGCCTGCCTCTGCCTGTCATCTTTTTTTAGATAAGTGGTACTATGCGTGCAAGGTACTGTGCCACCCTATATAAGTGGTGGGCAGTGGGCACAGTACAGTCTTTGTGGGCCTGAGACACACTGGCTTGCAACTGGGATTATATAACAGAAAAATAATAAATTGAATTTTTTTTATCTGCAAGGTATTTGTGAGTGACACCCTGTAACGGTATCAGTGGTGGCCTAGCAGCAAGTGGCCACAGTACAGTCTGTGGGCCAGACACACACTGGCTTGCAACTGGGATTATATCACAGAAAAACAATAAATTGAATTTTTTTTATCTGCAAGGTATTTGTGAGTGACACCCTGTAACGGTATGAGTGGTTGCCTAGCCAGTGGCCACAGTACAGTCTGTGGGCCAGACACACACTGGCTTGCAACTGGGATTATATCACAGAAAAATAATAAATTGATTGTTTTTATCTGCAAGGTATTTGTGAGTGACACCCTGTAACAGTATGAGTGGTGGCCTAGCCCGTGGCCACAGTACAGTCTGTGGGTCAGGCACACACTGGCTCGCAACTGGGATTATATCACAGAAAAATAATAAATATAATTTTTTTTATCTGCAAGGTATTTGTCAGTGACACCCTGTAACGGTATCAGTGGTGGCCTAGCAGCAAGTGGCCACAGTACAGTCTGTGGGCCAGACACACACTGGCTTGCAACTGGGATTATATCACAGAAAAATTAAAAAATTAAAAAAAAATTATCTGCAAGGTATTTGTGAGTGACACCCTGTAACGGTATCAGTGGTGGCCTAGCAGCAAGTGGCCATAGTACAGTCTGTGGGCCAGACACACACTGGCTTGCAACTGGGATTATATCTGCAAGGTATTGTGACACCCTGTATGAATGGTGTGCACACAGTACTGTCTCTGGGCCATACAGTCACTCACTGACTTGCAACTGCGATTATATCACAGATAAATAATATAATTTTTTTTTTTATCTGCAAGGTATTGTCTGTGACACCCTGTATGGATGGTGTGCACACAGTACTGTCTGCGACTGAGCCTGCAGCCTCTCACACATGGGCAGGCAACTGCAATATATATATATATATATATATATATATATATATATATAAAACAAAAAAACAAAAAAGCAGACTGATGTACCAGCCCTAAAAAGGGCTTTTTGGGGTGCTGTCAGGACGCTGTCCTTACAGCAGATGAGTCTGTGGACACAGAAGTTCAGAACACTTCCCTAGCTCTTTCCCTATTAGATCATTAGCAGCAACACTCTCCCTCCTCTCACTAAGAAAGCAGCTTCAGAATAAATCTAAAATGGATGCTGTCCAGGAGGTGGGAGGGTCTGGGAGGGAGTATCTGCTGCTGATTGGCTGGAATGTGTCTGCTGACTGTGAGGTACAGGGTCAAAGTTTGCTCAATGATGATGTATAGCGGCGGACCGAACATCGCATATGTTCGCCGGCGAATAGTTCGGGACATCACTAATTGTCAGGGGTTTGGCTCCCGGGAACACCGCTGATCAGCTATTCAAAGAGGCAGCAGCGCTCTTTTTTGGCCAGTGATGTCACTATATCGATCACGTGGCCTAAGCTCGGCTCAGTCCTATTCAAGTGATTTTGGTTGAGCTGCAATACCAAGCACAGCCACTATACAGTGTATGATGCTGTGCTTGGTAAGCTATGAAGCGCTATCAGCGATCACCGAAGCTCTGGTGAGTGCATCAGCCTTTTCAAACAGCTGATCGGTGGGGGGTACTGGGAGTTAGACGTGCGCCAATCTGATACTGAAGGGCCTATCCTATGGATAGGCTATCAATATCAAATTCCTAGATAACCCCTTTTGAAGAAATAATTCCCCCCTATAATTCCCCCATATTTTCACTCAGTGTTTTAAGCATATTTAGAATCTACAACTCAAGGATAAGGATGCAGACTGATTGCATAGATGTGCCATTAAAGACTCAGGACAGGAGTACAAGCACATTAAGTAGAGAAAAATAGCAGCTGTGTTTGCTTTTCCAAAGCCAGTAACAGTAAAATTACATTGCACATCTGTGAATGCTAACTAAAGGTAACCAAAGCAGTGGTAAGAGCACGAAAATGTAGAAAGGGTTTATGTGGCATAAATATAATCCAGTTTGTGATTTCTGAAATCCTCAAAGGAGCTAAATGCCAGCAAAATGGTGATATAAATCTGTTGGCTTCTAAAATGAATATATCAGTTTGGGAAATTGAATGATTTGAATGGAAATGAAATATTGATAAAACTGATATGATTTAAATAAAATAGGTTTTTCGAATACAATAAGTGTTACTAAATTAATAGTGATTTTGTTGAGGAAATAACCGTTAGTACAGGGAAGTTTATAACAGTGTAGAGTGTCAATGTGTGGTCTCTGCTGATAAAATATTGTTAGTGTAAATGATTTATGTTGAATATTATGACCATAATATAGTATTTTACATATCATTGTAGACCACTCAATTGTTAGCATTGGTGAATTATTCTGGTGAATGGATTCTGTCACTAGGATTATGCCTATATAGGCATTCATATGTGCAGTTAGGTCTCCTTCAGCATGTTTTAAATATACATGTGTTACTGCCATCAATGATTCAGTTTATAAAAAAATAAATTGTATTCATATGTTAATTACCTCCCTATGGAGCCCAAGGGGCTGTCCCTATCGCCGTTGGAGACCAGCCACGTCCCTTCTCCTGGAGTCCAGCACCACCCTACATCCTAAAATGCCCCTTCTTCCAGCTCACACATGCGCACAGACATATGCATTCCCTGAGGTTGCTGCCAGGATAGGGAAAGAAGACCATGCGGGATTATAGCACTTCTGGGCAGTGACGTCAGGGCTGGAAGGAGGGCATTTTTGGATGTGGGGCGGTGCTGGGCTCCAGGAGAAGGGGCACTACTGGGCTCCAACGGTGATGGGGACGGCCGCTTGGGCAACTTAGTTATGCAATTAGCATACACTGATGAGCAAAAGAGTAACAATGTTTTCAACTTTTGACTTTCAGGCTTCATTTATCATGATCCACTACAGCTTTGAACCTGAGACTACCATCATTTTATAGACAATCATCTTGGCTATCTCATACATAAATTGAGCTTGCAACTATTTTTCATATGATTAGTTATGCAGATTCTTGTTATGTAACTGCATTGTTACTGTTTTGCTCCTAAAATTCAAAATGTTTATTTTTATTATTTTGTTAGTATTTTATAAATCCACCTTTGGCTTTCAGCACGGCATGAATTCTTCTGGGCATGCTCACGATCAAATACCAGCATGACTCGACCGAAATCTGTTCCCAGGTCTCTTCTACACGTCCTCAATGTTAGTGCATACTGGACGACTCACTTGGGATCGAATACAGCTTTTCCTTCAACTCTACCAAAAAGTGTTCGATTGGGTTGAGGTCTGCGGATTGTGGGGGCTAATCCAGCACTTCTACTTCATTGTCATTGAACCATTTCTTTGCCAATCTAAATGTATGCTTCGGGTCATTGTCCTGCTGGAACAATATGTCATTCTTTTCATACCCATAGTACTTGAGTGCATGAAGTAACTTGTCTTGTAGGATACTCACATATAGCTCAGCATTGAGACCACCAATGATCCTGGTCAAGTATCCAATGCCTTTGGCTATGAAACAACCCCATATCATCAAGCTTCCTCCACCAAACTTTAGCAGGGAGACTAGGCAGAGTATGAGACACTGTAAGGTCATATCATTCTGACAACATATACCCACTGTAAAGTTATATCATTCTGACAATATATACCACACCTATGCTTTTCATGCTTGTCAAAGTATAAAACTAACCCTTTAGCATGTGCCCTACCAATACTAACATAACTACATAATAAACTAATTTTCCAAACAACAAACCTAAAGTAATCAGGCAAATTATCCTTGTGAATTTAGGAAACAACACAAATTAGGGACACCATCCACACCAATTAGGAACAGTTTCCACATAAATTATGGACACTATTCATGCCAATTAGGGACACTATCCACACAATTTAGAAACACTACCCACATCAATTAGGAACACTATCCACATAAATTAGGGACAGTATCTACATAACTTAGGGACAGTATCTACACAAATTAGGGACGCTATCCATGCCCATTAGGGACACTATCCACACCATTTAGGAAGACTATCTATTCTAAGGACACTCTTCATGAGAATTAGGGACAGTATCTACAAAAATAGGGATGCTATTCCTACCTATTAGAGACACTATCCAGACCTATTAGGGACACTACCCATGCCTACCTTAGGACTAAGGTTTGTTGTACAAACAGTTAAACTTTATAAAATACATCATACTGATCTGGTAAAGCATATGAAAGTAGAGACAATTTTTTCATCTATATTATCTATTATATTTTAAATTTATTTTGGTTTTCGTAAATTAGAATTTGTTAAAAAATCGGAATCTTTTTATTTTGTTTATGTCTGAGATACCAGTATAAGTGTATGCTTAAGAAAAGTGTTTTTGTGTTTCAAATGTCTGATTTATTTCAAATCAAAATGTCATTCAAATTTAGAATGCTAAATAGAAGACTAAAATCTCTATTGTCTTTTATATTTTTATAATATACCAGTTCCCCCCCCCCCCAAAAAAAAAGTGAATGAGGCAGGGTTGTGATATGCTAATAATATACTTTCTATATAGTGCATTTGGGTAGTGCAGAATTTGTTTGCGGTTTTGCTGCGTTACCGCAGCTACACCGAGTGACAAACGCTATTGAAGCAAATAATTTCTACTGGTGTGATATACCAGTTGCCTTCCCAAAAAAATCTGATTGAGGCAGGGGTGTGATATACCTTCTTCCACAAATACTACTCATCTATAGAGACTTTTGTCACGGGGTCATTTTGAAAATGACAGGCAGAGGAAGAGGCAGTCAGAACTTACAGTGCACAGGAGGCAAAAAGCAGACTGCTAATGTATATGGAATGAGCCATCAACCATGCACGGTCACATCTGGCGCTCCCAGGATGCCGGCTCCGCAGTGTGGGCTTTTTTTTAACATGTCCGCTGCCCACAATAGTATTGCCATCTGCAGCCCGTGCTGTCAATGGATAAGTCGCGGTAAGCCCAACACTCACCTAGGGACGACCGCCTTAAGAAGGCACGTGGACTCCATCACCGAGCCCAGTGGAAGCAACTCCGTCAGAACCCACAAAGCCACACTCCCGGTGCTCCACATCCTGCCTCCTTTCCTTCTCCATCTTCTCTCTCCTCCCATTTGTCCTCCACTACACATTCCACCGTGCCGTCATCACATTTATCTGGCAAAAGGCAGGCTTCTGTGGCCCAAATGTTCGAGCGTAAAAATATGATGACGCTGGATAACCCTCTTGCCCAATGGCTGACCGCTGGCTTGTCGGAACTGCTAGTCTGCCAACTACTGCCATATAAACTGGTGGACTCAGAGTCCTTTAAAATTTGTGGCCATTGGCACACCGCAATGGAAGGTCCCCGGAAGGAAATATTTCTCCCAGAAGGGCATCCAGGAGCTATATGGCCATGTTCAGCAGAAAGTGAATGTTTCTCTGGCACACAGTGTTGGTGCCAAGATACATCTTACCACAGACAGGTGGTCTAGCAAACACTGGCAGGGAAGGTACATAACTTTTACTGCCCACTGGGTGAACCTTCTGACGGCTGTCAAGCATGCAACCCGTGGCACCCGTGTGGATTTGGTGTTACCGCCACAGATTGCATGCAGGCCAGCCACTTCTTCTCCTCCTCCTACTCCATCCTCTGTCTCCTCCTTTTCCACTGCTACCGCCTCTTCCGCTGTGCCCCCCATGCTCCCCAGAACCTATTCGATGTTCCAGGTGAGACGTTGCCATGCTGTGCTGCAGCTGTTGTGCCTGGAAGCCAAGAGCCACACCGGTCCTGCTCTTCTTTCAGCTTTGGGGTCACAGGCCGATCAGTTGCTAACCCCGCTTAATTTGACAGTTGGTAAAGAGGTGTGCGACATAGGTGCCAATCTGCTGAGCACGCTGAAACAGGGCAAAATGACACAAGTGCCGTGCATGGCACAAGTCCTGAACTTAGTCTTTCAGTGATTTGTTGCCAAATACCCCTGGGTCCAGGATGTCCTGCGGCAGGCCAGGAATATATATGGCCATTTTAGAAGATCTTACACGGCCATGGCTCGCTTTGCTGACATTCATCAGTGACACCGCCTGCCCATCAGATGTCTGATTTGTGACTGCCCGATGCGCTAGAACTCCACCTTGTATATGCTTGATAGGCTGCTCCAGCAGAAAAGTGCAGTTAACTACTACCTGTACGAACTCTGCGGCAGGACAGGTCCTGGGAGCTTGGTTTTTTTCACCGCGCCAGTGACTGCTCATGCGCGATGCATGCAGACTTCTGCGCCCATTTGATGAGATCACCAAGCTAGTCAGTAGCAGCCAGGGCGCCATCAGTGACATCGTACCTGGAGCATGCATTGCGTTGTGTCATTGATCCAGCCATCGAGGAGCAGGAGGATGAGGAAGTAGCAATACTGGATGAATTCCCAGGGGGAGCTACTCCATCTTAGATAAGCCAGCAGGAGTCTGAATAGGAGTCAGAGGAGGATGGTGCCAGGGCGGAGGAGCAAGAAGAGTATGTTTTAAACTTTTATGGGATCCCTGGTGTTGTCCGTGGCTGGGGGAAGGAGACCGAGGATGACATTATCCTGGACGATGAGCAGAAGCCAAGCCACTCCACCGCATTCAGACCCCCGGTACAAACACAAAATGGCGGACATGTTACCAGGATCACAGAGGGCTGGCAGAATTCAGCACTTCCAAGCCTTGCTTCGAGAAATTCTGCATTCTGCTTTTGCGGGTGCTGGCAGAGGAATTTCCACTCACAGCAAAACAGTTGCGGGTACCAATCCAACAGCGCATGCAACAAGAGGGCAGTTTTAAGATGTGTTGGTCACTTCAGATATGAGATCATTCTTGCAGCCAACCCAATCGACAGCAACCCTCCTGATCCAGCCTCAGGGAACCCCTAGCCCGACAGGTATCCGACTACATCGGGTTAACAGCCGATGTGGATGCTCTGAGAAGCGAGGAACCCCTGGACTACTGGGTATGCAGGCTTGACCTGTGGCCAGAGCTGGCACAATTTGCCATGGAACTCTTGGCTTGCCCTTTATCCAGTGTCCTGTCCTAAAGGACATTCAGCACAGCAGGGGGTATAGTGACCGATAAGCGCAGTCCCTTGCTCATGACAGTGTGGACTACCTCACATTTTTTTAAATAAATGAGGCATGGATCTCATGAATTCAGCACATGTGATGACCACGTTTAATATCCGCCATCACCCAGAACAAATGATGGTCCCTGTCTTAGGTAAATACAGCGGCATAAAAGGCCTTTTATTTTATATTTTTTGTTTTTTTAACATATAGTGGATATAAAAAGTCTACACACCCCTGTTAAAATGTCAGCTTTCTGTGATGTCAAAAAATTAGAAAAAGATAAATAATTTCAGAACTTTTTCAACCTTTAATGTGACCTATAAACTGTACAACTCAATTGAAAAACAAACTGAAATCTTTTAGGTAGAGGGAAGAAAAAAATATAAAAATTAAATAATATGGTTGCAGAAGTGTGCACACCCTTAAACTAATACTTTGTCGAAACACCTTTTGATTTTTATTACAGCACTCAGTCTTTTTGGGTATGAGTCTATCAGCATGGCACATTCTGACTTGGTAAGATTTGTCCACTCTTCTTTGCAAATACACTATAAATCTGTCAGATTGCTAGGGTATCTTCTGTGCACAGCCCTCTTCAGATCACCCCACAGATTTTCAATCAGATTCAGGTCTGGGCTCTGGCTGGGCCATTTCAAAACCCGAATCTTCTTCTGATGAAGCCATTCCTTTGTTGATTTGGATGTATGCTTGTGCAAATATTGACTGGTATTTGGAACTGTTGATAATTCCCTCTAGCTTAACTAAGGCCCCAGTTCCAGCCGATGAAAAACAGCCCCAAAGCATGATGCTGCCACCACCATGCTTCACTGTGGGTATGGTGTTCTTTTGGTGATATACAGTGTTGTTTTTGCGCCAAACATATCTTTTGGAATTATGGCCAAAAAGTTCAACTTTGGTTTCATCAGCCCATAACACCTTTTCCCTCATGCTTTTGGGAGACTTCAGATGTGTTTTCGCAAAATGTAGCCTGGTTTGGATGTTTTTCTTCGTAAGAAAAGGCTTTTGTCTTGCCACTCTACCCGATAGCCCAGACATATGAAGAATATGGGAGATTGTTGTCACATGTATCACACAGCCAGTACTTGCCAGATATTTCTACAGCTCCTTTAATGTTGCTGTAGACCTCTTGGTAGCCTCCCAGACCAGTTTTCTTCTCGTCTTTTCATCAATTTTGGAGGGACGTCCAGTTCTTTGTGATGTCATATTTTCTCCACTTGATGATGACTGTCTTAACTGTGTTCCATGGTATATCCTTGGAATTCTTTTGTATCCTTTTCCTGACTGATACCTCTTAACAATGAGATCCCTCTGATGCTTTGGAAGCTCTCTGTGGACCACGGCTTTTGCTGTAGGATGCAACCAAAAAAAATCAGGAAAGACCAACTAGAGCAGCTGAACTCTCTATTTGGGGTTAATCAGTGGCACTTTAAATGATGGTAGGTTTATGCTGATTCCTATTTAACATGATTTTGAATGTGATTGCTTAATTCTGAACTCAGCTACATACCCAGTTATAAGAGAGTGTGCACACTTATGCAACCAAATTATTTTAGTTTTTTTTTTCTTCCTTTCAACTAAAATATTTCAGTTTGTTTTTCAATTGAGTGATACAGTTTATAGGTCACATTAAAGGTGGAAAAAGTTCTGAAATGATTTATCTTTGTCTCATTTTTTGTCAGCACAGAAACCTGACATTTTAACAGGGCTGTGTAGACCTTTTCTATCCACTGTATGTATTTTAACTGTATTTGTAATGGCCTTCAGTAAAATTGATATCCATTGACTGTATAATTGACCTCCAGCCACATAATCACTTGATCTTTTCTGTACGGTGAATGCATAATTTAGTTGGGCCTGTAATACACTGGCCTGCAGTAAAATTGATATCCAATGATCATGTAATCTACCTCCAGCCACAAACTTATAAGTTCTTTCCTATACGCTGAATGCATGATTTTTGGGGCCTGTAGTCCACTGGCCTGCTGTAAAATTGATATCCAATGACCATATGATCTACCTCCAGCCACATACAGTACTGCCCATACTTATTTATACCCCTGGCAAATTTTGACTTAAAGTTACTTTTAGTCAACCAGCAAGTACATTTTTTGACAATAAATGACAGAGGTGTTTCCCAAAAGATAATAAGACGATGTACAAGAGGCATTATTGTGGAAAAAAAAAACATTTCACAGCTTTTATTTAAATTTGAGCAAAAAGTGTCCAGTCCAAAATTATTCATACCCTTCTCAATAATCAATAGAAAAGCCTTTATTGGCTATTACAGCAATCAAATACTTCCTATAATTGCAGACCAGCTTTTTGCAGCTGGCATTTTTGCCCATTCATCTTTAGCAATGAACTCCAAATCTTTTAGGTTGGAGGGTCTTCTTGCCATCACCCTGATCTTTAGCTCCCTCCACATTTTCTCAATTGGATTCAATTTGAACTCTGGCTGGGCCACTCCAAAACGTTAATGTTGTTGTCTGCTAACCATTTCTTCACCATTTTTGCTGTGTGTTTTGGGTCATTGTCATGCTGAAATGTCCACTGGTGCCCAAGGCCAAGTTTCTCTGCAAACTGCCTGATGTTGTCATTGAGAATCCTCATGTACTGCTCTTTTTTCATGGTGTCGTTTACTGTGATTAGGTTCCCTGGTCCATTGGCTGAAAAACACCCCCAAAGCATTAGGTTCCCACCACCATGTTTGACATTGGGAATGGTGTTCTTTGGGTTGAAGGCTTCTCCTTTTTTATGCCAAATGAAGGAAACATCATTGTGACCAAACAATTTAATTTTTGCTTCATCTGACCATAGCACAGAAGACTAGAAGTCTTCTTCTTTGTCCACATGAGCTTTTTCAAAGGCCAAGCAAGCTTTTGTTTGCCTTATCTGGAGAAGTGGCGTCCTCCTTGGTCTGCATCCGTGGAACCCAGCATTGTGCAATGTCCGTTGGATTGTCTGCCTTGAGACATTGCCACCAGCAGAGCCCAGGATGTCCTTGGTGGTGATCCTTGGATTCTTTGTCACCTCTCTAACTATCGTCCTGGTCAGCACAGGTGTCACTTTTGGCTTCTGACCACGTCCTCTGAGATTTTCCACAGTGTGGAACATCTTCTATTTTTTTATAATACGTTGCACTGTAGCCACTGGAACTTGAAAACATTTAGAAATGTCCTTGTAGCCATTTCCTGACTTGTGTGCAGCCACAATGCGCAGCCGCAGGTCCTCACTGAGCTTCTTTTGTCTTAGCCATGCCTGTCCACAAACCAACTGCAAAGAGCTGCTGTTTTTCACCTGTTGAATTGATTAAAACAGCAGTTCCCAATTAATGAGGGTAATTAGGATGCTTTAGAACAGCTTGGACTATTTGGAATGGTATAGAACTTTTGATTTTCCCACAGATTGTGACATTTTGTGAAGGGTATGAATAATTTTGGACTGGACACTTTTTGCTCAAATGTAAATAAAAGCTGAGAAATGTATTTTGTCCCCCCCCCAATAATGCCTCTTGTACATTGTCTTATTATCTTTTGGGAGACACCTTTGTCATTTCCCGTCAAAAAATTACTTGCTGGTTTAATGAAATGTAACTTTAACTTAAAATTTGCCAGGTATGAATAATTATGGGCAGCACTGTACTTACTTTTCTGTACGCTAAATGCATAATTTTTGGTGCCTTTAGTACACTGGCCTGCTGTAAAATTGATTAATAATGACCGTGTAATCTACCTCCAGCCACATACTTGTTCTTTTCTGTATGTTGAATGCATAATTTATGGTTCCTGTAGTCCACTGGCCTTCTGTAAAATTGATTTACAATGACCGTGTAATCTACCTCCAGCCACATACTTACTTGTTCTTTTCTGTACATTGAATGCATAATTTATGGTTCCTGTAGTCCACTGGCCTTCTGTAAAATTTATTTCCAATGACCGTGTAATCTACCTCCAGCAATATACTTACTTGTTCTTTTCTGTATGGTGAATGATTAATTGTTGGGGCCTTGGAGGAATTCAACACCAGTGACAACCATGTGTTCGAATTTAAACTATTATAATTTTTATTTTTTTTCAAGAGGGGGTATTTCGTTAGCCATGTTTTTAATCCAATTTTATATTTTTAGTTCTTTTAAACATATGTATTTGACCTGTATTTGTACTGGCCTGCAGTAAAATTGATATCTATTGACCGTGTAATATACCTCCAGTCACATAATCACTTGATCTTTTATGTGCGATGAATGCCTAATGTTTGGGGTCTGTAGTCCAGTGGCCTACAATAAAATTTTTATCCATTGACCACATAATGAACCTCGAGCCACATAATCAGAATTTATTTTATGTCAGGTGAATGCCTAATTTTTAAGGCCCGTACTCCCGTGGCCTAAAAGAAAATTTTTCTAGCTTCCGACAGGGCACATTTCAGAGAATTTTCTTCTAAAGCCTCTTTCACACTTGCGTTGTCCGGATCCGTCGTGTACTCCATTTGCCAGAATTACACGGCGGATCCTGAAAAATGGAAGTGAACTGAAAGCATTTGAAGACGGATCCGTCTTCATAATGCGTTCAGTGTTACTATGGCAGCCAGGACGCTATTAAAGTCCTGGTTGCCATAGTAGTAGTGGGGAGCAGGGGAGCAGTATACTTACCGTCCGTGCGGCTCCCGGGGCGCTCCAGAATTGACATCAGAGCGCCCCATGCGCATGGATGACGTGTCCATGCAATCACGTCATCCATGCGTGTGGGGCGCCCTGACGTCACTTTGGAGCGCCCCGGGAGCCGTACAGACGGTAAGTATACTGCTACCCACTACACTTTACCATGGCTGCCAGGACTTTAGCATCTTGGCAGCCATGGTAACCATTCAGAAAAAGCTAAACGTCGGATCCGGCAATGCGCCGAAACGACGTTTAGCTTAAGGACGGATCCGGATGAATGCCTTTCAATGGGCATTAATTCCGGATCCGGCCTTGCGGCAAGTGTTCAGGATTTTTTGCCGGAGCAAAAAGCGCAGCATGCTGCAGTATTTTTTCCGGCCAAAAAACGTTTCGGTCCTGAACTGAAGGCATTCTGATGCATCCTGAATGGATTTCTCTCCATTCAGAATGCATGGGGATAATCCTGATCAGGATTGTTCCGGCATAGAGCCCCGACGACAGAACTCTATGCCGGAACAAAAGAACGCAAGTGTGAAAGAGCCCTAAGACGCATAAAAATGTCCCCTGATTAATATACATATTTTTTGTTGGAATTGTTATCATTGATCCCTATTTAGTATGTCACTGTCCATGTTGTGCGACTATTTGTGCGCTTCTACTAAGTATTTGGTGGCTGCAAATATGAACTGAAGGTTTTTCAGGTTTGTCTGCCATTAAAGTGATTGGGGCCCACCGCAAACTTGCGGTTCACGAAGATTTGATCGTGATCGCGTTCGCAAACCGCCCCTGCCGATGTTCGTCCATCACTAGTGGGGGTGCTTTGTAGGTGACTCTATTAGTGATTTACTAAAAACTGGTGGCACATTTAACCAACATGGATGCCACAGCACTCTGAAGTGACATTCCACTCCATCTGGTTTGTGCCTGGTGGGACCATAATTTTTTTTCAACAGGACAATTACCCCAAACACACCACCAGGCTATGTAAGAGCTAATTGACCAAGATGGATAGTGATAGAGTGCTGTGTCAAATGATATGACCTCCACAATTAACCAATCTTAACTGAATTGAGATGGTTTTGACAAGTTGGACTGAAAAGTGAAGGGAAATCAGCAAGCAAGTGCTCAGCACCTCTGGGAATTCCTTCAAGAGTGTTGAAACCCATTTTAAGCAAGTACCTCAGGAAGCTGATTGAGAGAATGCTGAGTATGTACAAATCTGTCATCAAAGCAAAAGGGGTAACTTTGAAGAATCTAAAATGTAAAACATATTCTGGCTTGTTGAACACTTTTTTGCTCCATGTATGTTTGTCCATCATTTTCTGGTCTTCAATATCAATCTACAAAGTAGACAAAAAAATGTAATGAAGAAGATGTGTCCATGTTGTCGATGTCTCACTTCAACTTTTAGTACTATTTAATTTCTTATTTTGGTACTTAGGGCTCTTTCACACCTGCATTATTGTCTTCCGGCATAGAGTTCCGTCGCCGGGGCTCTATGACGGAAGAATCCTGATCAGGATTATCCTAATGCATTCTGAATGGAGTGAAATCCGTTCAGGATGCATCAGATCCTGAACGGCCCAAAAAACTGAAGACTTGCCGCAAGGCCGGATCCGGAATGAATGCCTATTTGCATACAGTAAGTGATTGGAAATAAGCTTACAGTTTATGGATTAGGCTCTGCTATGATGAACACATTAATTTTAGTGATGCCATGAAGGATGATCTTAGATTCTATAATCACATTAAAGTAGTATGCAATTTATAACCACAGCATAAGGCCAACAATTTCTTTTCTGTGAGCCTATGCCTTATACATACTAATGATTCTTGAAAACTCATTTATCTGCAACTTGATGACACGTTACAAGATAATCTGTAAACACTGTTCCAGTTTTGAATTAACCTTTATAGAAAGTATTAAAAGACAAGATGTGAAGTGTGGATATAAAGTTTACTAAGAGAAACTAGAAATATGGAAACAATTCTTGTTTTAAGTTCCTAAACCACTATACATAACCATTTTGAGGACATTGATTGCTGGTCCTCACAATTAAAGTAAGTTGTTAGTTATAGAAAATTAATAAAGTGTTATGTAATTAAGTTATTTCCTTATTACCTCCATTTAATTACTGTTCTGGTACTCTGATATATATATATATTTATATTTTATAATGGCAGTGTCTGTCTGTTCCACTGGACTGGCAAATAGCAAATATTGAGATAATATTTAAAAAAGGGTAAAAAGGTCAGCCCAAAAGCTTTAGATCTGTAAATTCAACCAGTTTTGAACTAAGATAATTTCGGTCTATGATAGCAAGAACATACAGTAGTTAGGCAACTGTGTATAAGAAGGATATAAGTGAACAAGTGTGGTTGTAGACGGAGCAACCAACGTAGCTAAATGAATAGGCCAACTGAAGTACTAAGTTATCAAACTTGCGGTTATTTAGTTAGCAAAAAAGGAAGTTTAAGGCAGATCTAATTACAAGATATAAATAGATGAATGTACAGTTTAGAAACATTTCTAATTATCCTTTATACTTAAACCTGAAAGCATGACTAGGTTGTTTCTGCTACGACTTCTACAAAAAAAAAAAATGTCTGCGACATACATGGCATTGTTTACTGTAAAAGCAGTAAGATTGTGGAACTTTCTGCCACATGATATTACATAGTTACATAGGTTAAAAAAACAAAAACAAATGACCATTAAATTCAACCTTTCTCAAATCAATTATGTTGTAATGGTCAATTCATTATACATGTTCAAGAAGGGCCTGGATAACTTTCTAAAATAACATTGCATGTTTATATTATAATTCAATTGTTAAAAGTCACAATTCAAGATTTGATATAGCAGAAAGAAATATATTTATACTAAACTTCCGGAGATGGGCCATTCATCCAGGAATTGATTCTTATTACTGTATTTGGACTGTTTAAAGGCTTTACAGTTCTCAAATATAAGGTAATTAACAACTACCCGATGGTGGACTTTGCCTGCGACTCGGTAGTATATTTGTATGTAGAAGTATTTAGACATATTTTCATAATGTAACCTCTGTATACCACCACAATGGATATGAAAGAAAGCAATATGTGATTAATGTTTAAATGTTCATTTTTAATGCAAGTGGCTGAACAAAAATATTGTTTTAATTATTTAGGGATTACAACTATGTTTTGCATATTTCCTTCATGTTCACAAGATCAAACCTGATTGGACAAAATAACATAACTATGAATCTGAGGATTATTTTTAATACCTGAATGCATCTGAAGTGCATGGACATAATTTAATGCTGAGTTTCCTTCTTTTAGATGCTTTGCCAGGCCTTTACTGCAGGCTCCTTCCATTGATAGTTCTTTGTGGGTCTTTCTGCTTTTATTTTTATTTTTTTTAAGGCCCTTTGCACATGAGCATTACAGATTTTGTCGGATGCGGTGCGGGTGCGTTACAGTCAGTTTTGTCTGCGATTGGATTGTGTTCAGTTTTTTTCTGCGCGAGTACAAAGCGTTTCAAAGTGTTTTGCACCGCGGATTAAAAAAACTGAATGTGGTACCCAGACCCGAAACCGGACTTCTTCACTGAAGTTCAGGTTTGAGTACAGTGTTCTGTAGATTTTATTATTTTCCATTATAGCATGTTTATAATGGAAATCAATAGCATTCTTTAATACATAATGCAAAATTAACATGTAAAATGTCCCTTGAGGGTTAAATAAATAATTAGAAAATTACCTCATCCACTTGATCGCGCAGCCGTTATCGTCTTCTTTCTTCTTCTTGCAGGACCAGCAAAAGGACCTGCGTTGACATTATCACACTCACCACGTGGTGAGTGCGGTGACATCAGAGTAGGTCCTGCTGAATGAAGATAGAAGATAGAAGATCCTGAAAGACGACGATAATGGCTGCGCGAATGGACCTCATCCCTATTTATTATCATCTCATTAGCAACCATCCGTGAAAATGTATTGGATCCGCACTTGCTTGCGGATGCAAAATGATTTTCACGCAGGCCCCATTCACTTCTATGAGGCCTGCGTTGTGTGAAAAATGCAGAATATAGAACATGCTGTGATTTTCACGCAACGCACAAGTGATGAATGAAAAACATTGCTCATGTACACAGCCCCATTGAAATGAATGGGTCAAGATATGATACTCTAAGACCACAAAATCAATAGTGTTAGACAAAGGGAGGGGGGCTACCTCTGCCTTCTGATCAGAGCCCCCACTGTGAAATTGTTAGTTGCCATGACAGCCTCGGGCCTTGTGAACGTCTCAGGTCTCTTATGGCTAGCCACCTGAAAAGCCCTTACCAAGGTGCACAGACTGCTTGTTTGAATCCCATAGACTGCAATAGTATTCTATTGCAGTCTATGGGACAAATGATCAGAAGACCACATATTCAAGTGTCCTAAGTGACTAAAAGTTGCAGTAAAAAAAAACATATAAAAAATAAAAAATAAACATAACAGGTATTGCTGCATCTGGTAATGTCCAAAATATTAACGTATCAAAGTATTTTCCCTGGATAGTGAATGCCATAATGCAAAAAAATAAATAAATAAACAAAAAAATCCACAATTCTCCACTTTTGGTCATGTTGTCTCCCTCAAAATTTTTTATAAGAAGTAATCAAAAAGTTTTAAGTACCTCAAAAATGATACCAATAAAAACTACTGTTCCCCCTGCCAAAAAAAAACTCATGCAGCTCACTAGACAGAAATATAAAATGTTATGGGAGTTAGAAAATGGCAAAAAATATTTTTATTCTTTAAAAATACAATATAATGAAAAGATACAAATATGGCATCACCATAATCGTAGAGCTCACATCACTTTGCTATCCTTTGTTTAACGTATGCCGTACATGGGGAAAAAAGGATGCAAAAGCACTATAAAACTCTATGGTGATGGCTGCCACTGTACAGCATCAGTTTGAGGAATCTGTTTATGTATACATTAAATGTAAGACAAAAACGTGATGTGAACCCACCCAAGGACGTCATGTTATTTTCAGTACACAGTGAAAGTCTTTATCTCAAAACCCACCCAAATAACTTAGTGGAATTTTTTATTTTTTTTATTTTACTCTTTTATTTCCTGTTTTCAATGCAAGATATGGTAAATCAAATTGTGCCATCCCATAAAAATAAGCCCTCATATGGCTATGTGAACAAAAAAAAAATGTAAAAAGGCTTTTGGAACATAGAAAGGAAAAAGCTAAAATACTGAACAAAAAATTGCTCGGGCCTAAAGGGATTAAGATGTGTTCTATTTAAAAAAAAAATTGTAACCTTTCTGTTTTTGAGTGTTACCATTGGCATACATGTTGACATAATCCTTCTGTATTTATATTTAGGAAGGTGTCTTTGGATTGTTGACTTTGACAATGATATGCCTAACTCCTTGAGATTGCTCTTGACTAGACTAGTTGTGAAGGGATTTCTCTTTATCGAGGAAAGAATTCTGCAAGTGTCCACATTTGATATTTTTTTTCATTTCTTTTCTTTTTAAGTATCCCCTGAATTGTTGACTTGACCAGTCCTAAATTTTCTACCATGTCTGTTGCTGTTTGGGAGGTATTTTGTGCTTCACTGTGGTATTTATTTAACACCTAATGGAAGGTATGTTGTGCTGCATTCTGTTATTTAGTTAGCACTGCCGAAGAGATATTTTGTGCTGCACTGTAATTTTTGCACTGTTAGGGAGTTCATTGTGCTTCCTTAGCGCTGCTGTGATGGTATTTTGCGCAGCACTTAGGTATTCGGTGCTTTTGGGGAGATATTTTATGTTGCGCTGTGTTGTCTGCTTGGTGCATATATATATATATATATATATATATATATATATATATATATAGACGAAAACGGACAGCAACTCCAGGTAGTACAAAATAGTATAATTTATTGGGCCACAGTGGCACAGAGGCGACGTTTCGGCTCAAAATCCAGAGCCTTTCTCAAGCATCACAATACAAAGGTGAGTGCACATATAAATAGGTGTACACAATTATAGCATCACAATCAATTAAATTTTCCAATTAATATCAAAAATAACAAATACATCAACGAATAATGTTGAAAAATATAATGGTATACATAGATGAATCTGACGATACATAGTAGTGGATGTGATTCATAATAGATACATAGAAAAAATATATTTCATAGTGTAAACATAAGTGGCTCCAATATAAATCATCTGTTTCCCATCTTCTTTAATAAACTATAATTAAAAACAAGGAGGTGCCAGAAAGATAAGGGTGACGTACCACAGAGTTCGCTTGTATCCACATCCTGATAATGGCCACACTTGGCGTCTAGCTGAATGTAGTGCGCAGGCGCCAGTATCCGTCCCTGCAATATCACGTCATGTTACGTCCTACTACGGCGCGCCCGCATCACACCTTACATCATCAACTGCACGTCACTAGCTCAATATCAGTGCGATATTGAGCTAGTGACGTGCAGTTGATGATGTAAGGTGTGATGCGGGCGCGCCGTAGTAGGACGTAACATGTATTCCCTGGACGTAACATGTATTCCCTGGACCTAGCACCCTATCTCTTTTTGGTACAGATTGGTGCTGCCATACATTTTTTCTTTTTATATATATATATATATATACATACATATATATATATATATATATATATATGTAGAAAATCCGCAGCACTCCTTGAAGTATAGAAAAAATGTGTAGATTTATTCACACATGTCAAATAAGACAACGTTTCGGTTCTCTCACAGAACCTTTTTCAAGTCAAGTGAACATAAAGTGCATAAGTGCTAGTATAAATACATCATCACATTGTAATCAATTAGTGATCAACCAATACAAAATCAGTGCACTCCCATATTTAGGGCATGTTACAATTCATTCCTTCTCTCTCTGTGCCCAGATAGAGACTAATCACAGTGCTTCTCTATTCATGATTCACATTTACTACATACAAGTGCCAAAATTAAAGTGCAAAGTGCAATATAAACCCTATTTCCTAAATTACCTTGCTGTGGTTATATATGAAGGAACAGGAGGAGATGGCGTCTGGACTTGTGTGGAGGCACGCCACCGCTCGCGTCTCTCCCTCCTCAGTGCGCATGTGTCAATTCCATCCCCACTGACAACGCAGTACATAACCTCTCTGCGTCATCCGAAGGCGGAGATCTAACGTCATGACGTCAGATCCACTCCGTCAGCCACCACCACGCACGCATGCGTGCCAGTAGGCCGCGGCAGTGATCCACGCCAAGTCATAGATCTCTTCCGCCATTTTACTCTAGGGCAATCGTTTGGGCATTGTCTTCCGCCTTTAACTCCTTCTGTTCCTTCCTACCTCTTACCAACCAGCAAAGGTAAAGGCTTGAACCATATTTTCAAACAGAGCATAGAATATTCTATCATGAATTCGTCATGTAACATACATTGGGTCCACCCCTTACATTATAATGAATATACACAGAAGTTAGATCAGTGAAAGGGCATTATCCAACCATCCCTCCTGTCACCCTAAACTCGACATTTAACCCTTTGGGTTTCAGAGTATCTAACCGAAAAATCCATCTAAGCTCAGTTTTCTTTAAGATGGTTAAACGGTCCCCTCCTCTGTCCAATGGTTTTACATGATCCAAAAGCATGTAAAGCTTTTGGATCATGTAAAACCATTGGACAGAGGAGGGGACCGTTTAACCATCTTAAAGAAAACTGAGCTTAGATGGATTTTTCGGTTAGATACTCTGAAACCCAAAGGGTTAAATGTCGAGTTTAGGGTGACAGGAGGGATGGTTGGATAATGCCCTTTCACTGATCTAACTTCTGTGTATATTCATTATAATGTAAGGGGTGGACCCAATGTATGTTACATGACGAATTCATGATAGAATATTCTATGCTCTGTTTGAAAATATGGTTCAAGCCTTTACCTTTGCTGGTTGGTAAGAGGTAGGAAGGAACAGAAGGAGTTAAAGGCGGAAGACAATGCCCAAACGATTGCCCTAGAGTAAAATGGCGGAAGAGATCTATGACTTGGCGTGGATCACTGCCGCGGCTTACTGGCACGCATGCGTGCGTGGTGGTGGCTGACGGAGTGGATCTGACGTCATGACGTTAGATCTCCGCCTTCGGATGACGCAGAGAGGTTATGTACTGCGTTGTCAGTGGGGATGGAATTGACACATGCGCACTGAGGAGGGAGAGACGCGAGCGGTGGCGTGCCTCCACACAAGTCCAGACGCCATCTCCTCCTGTTCCTTCATATATAACCACAGCAAGGTAATTTAGGAAATAGGGTTTATATTGCACTTTGCACTTTAATTTTGGCACTTGTATGTAGTAAATGTGAATCATGAATAGAGAAGCACTGTGATTAGTCTCTATCTGGGCACAGAGAGAGAAGGAATGAATTGTAACATGCCCTAAATATGGGAGTGCACTGATTTTGTATTGGTTGATCACTAATTGATTACAATGTGATGATGTATTTATACTAGCACTTATGCACTTTATGTTCACTTGACTTGAAAAAGGTTCTGTGAGAGAACCGAAACGTTGTCTTATTTGACATGTGTGAATAAATCTACACATTTTTTCTATACTTCAAGGAGTGCTGCGGATTTTCTACATTGTTTTACGTCTCGAATCGAGGGACCACCGCTGGCACCACACAGCTACGGCTGAGTAAAACGACAGGAGTGCTGCCTGAAACTTCTTTTATGTATATATATATATATGTATATACCACACATTGAACGTTATATGAAAAATAAAAGTGGAACATAGAAATATCTAATTGCACGATCAAGGACAGATGTTATCTTTCAAATTGCATTACATACCACGCTTTAGCACACTTTTTGGGGATTTGTTGACACCATGAAATTCTGATTCAACATATTTTTCCCTTAAAATGGTATATTTTCTCAGTTTAAACTTTTGTTCCGTGATTTATGTTCTATTCTGAATAAAATATTAGAAGTTGGCACCTCCACATCATTGCATTCAGTTTTTATTCACGATTTGTATAGTGTCCCAACTTTTTTGGAATCCGGTTTGTATATATATATATATATATATATATATTATATATTTACAGTGGGATGCGAAAGTTTGGGCAACCTTGTTAATCGTCATGATTTTCCTGTATAAATCGTTGGTTGTTACGATAAAAAATGTCAGTTAAATATATCATATAGGCGACACACACAGTGATATTTAAGAAGTGAAATGAAGTTTATTGGATTTACAGAAAGTGTGCTATAATTGTTTAAACAAAATTAGGCAGGTGCATAAATTTGGGCACCACAAAAAAGAAATGAAATCAATATTTAGTAGATCCTCCTTTTGCAGAAATTACAGCCTCTAAACGCTTCCTGTAGGTTCCAATGAGAGTCTGGATTCTGGTTGAAGATATTTTGGACCATTCCTCTTTACAAAACATCTTTAGTTCATTTAGGTTTGATGGCTTCCGAGCATGGACAGCTCTCTTTAAGTCACACCACAGATTTTCAATTATATTCAGGTCTGGGGACTGAGATGGCCATTCCAGAACGTTGTACTTGTACCTCTGCATAAATGCCTTAGTGGATTTTGAGCAGTGTTTAGGGTCGTTGTCTTGTTGAAAGATCCAACCCCGGCGCAGCTTCAGCTTTGTCACTGATTCCTGGACATCGGGCTCCAGAATCTGCTGATACTGAGTGGAATCCATGCGTCCCTCAACTTTGACAAGATTCCCAGTCCCTGCACTGGCCACACAGCCCCACAGCATGATGGAACCACCACCATATTTTACTGTAGGTAGCAGGTGTTTTTCTTGAAATGCTGTGTTCTTTTTCCTCCATGCATAACGCCCCTTGTTATGGCCAAATAACTCAATTTTAGTTTCATCAGTCCATAGCACCTTATTCCAAAATGAATCTGGCTTGTCCAAATGTGCTTTAGCCCACCTCAAGCGGCACTTTTTGTGCTGTGGGCGGAGAAAAGGCTTCCTCTGCATCACTTTCGCATACAGCATCTCCTTGTGTAAAGTGCGCCGAATGGTTGAACGATGCACAGTGACTCCATCTGCAGCAAGATGATGTTGTAGGTCTTTGGTGCTGGTCTGTGGGTTGATTATGACTTTTCTCACCATTTGTCGCTTCTGTCTATCCGAGATTTTTCTTGGTCTGCCACTTCGAGCCTTAACTTGAACTGAGCCTGTGGTCTTCCATTTCCTCAATATGTTCCTAACTGTGGAAACAGACAGCTGAAATCTCTGAGGCAGCTTTTTGTATCCTTCCCCTAAACCATGATGGTGAACAATCTTTGTCTTCAGGTCATTTGAGAGTTGTTTTGAGACCCCCATGTTGCTACTCTTCAGAGAAAATTAATAGAGGAGGGAAACTTACAATTGACCCCCTTAAATACTCTTTATCATAATTGGACTCACCTGTGTATGTAGGTCAGGGGTCACTGAGCTTACCAAGCCAATTTGAGTTCCAATAATTAGTTCTAAAGGTTTTGAAATCAATAAAATGACAACAGTGCCCAAATTTATGCACCTGCCTAATTTTGTTTAAACAATTATAGCACACTTTCTGTAAATCCAATAAACTTCATTTCACTTCTCAAATATCACTGTGTGTGTCCCCTATATGATATCTTTAACTGACATTTTTTATCGTAACAACCAACGATTTATACAGGAAAATCATGTAATGTAGCCTCTTTTTCCTATTTGTAGAGGAGATGAGTGGTACCCGATGGGGAGCATGCCACGCTCAAAATTGCTTAAATCACCTTTCTTTCCCATTCTGACATTCAGCTTGGAGTTCAGGAGATTGTCTTGACCAGGACCACAACCCTACATGCATTGAAGCAACTGCCATGTGATTGGTTGACTAGATAATCGCATTAATGAGAAATAGAACAGGTGTTCCTAATAATTCTTTAGGTGAGTGTATATATATATATGTGTGTGGTGAGGGACAGGACCAGTTAAAGCTACATTTTCTGCAGTATGCATTGCACATCCATATTTTTCTGCTGTATGGGGAAAATTGATATTGTATGAGGACTGGTGGGGTTTGAGTGCCAGAATTGCTTGTTAATGCTAGTCCACCTTGCTCATTTCTAAATTCACACTTTTTCTTTAAAACTGTACCTGAAATTATTTTTTTAGATTGCTTCTGTTCTATTACAATGAGCAGTTTGTAAAGGAAATGCCATTGACTGCTGCAGTCTCACATGGTTGCTTGCCATTCACGCTGCAGTAGTAAAGAGCCAACGGGAAATTTAATTCAAGATAAAATGAGTGTGAACAGGAAATTAAAAGGGCACTGCTGTGTCATCTGCAAGAAAAAAATAATATGAAGGCGCACAAAATTATCAGAATCTTTAAAAATTGTGTGTACAGGGTTTAAATAAGAAAGGCAATAACATGATATAAAGAAGCATTTTGTGAATGATTCCTCTGATACAACAGATGTTTGTCAGTGATGGGGAACTGATGATATTTCCTAAAATATTACATTGTCTAGTCATTGTCCAGTTCTAAACACAGGAAAATACTATACTAGATCTGTTTAACTGGGCGCTCTTACAGTGTGTCCTCACCTTTGCATATTCAGTAATTCCTTAACATATCCCTATTATCTGAATCACTGCTTGTATAAGCAGAAATGATTAAATAACAGAGCAGGTCCGCCACAGTAAAATCAAATATTCTACCTTTGTCCTGAAAATCGTTCAACAACATGCAAGCTGCCAGGCCCTTCATGTTGTCAGTTGCTACTTTAATTAATTTCGATGGATGTTACTAACTCAATGCCAAACCAGGTGTTTCACCCTGTGCAATATTTGTACAGCAATGGCATCATGGAATACAAATAAACATAAGAGAAGATTTATTAAGATTTTTTTTAGGCAAGTCTCAACATGAAGTGAGCTGGATTAAGTTGTGGGTGCAGATAACCATGGCTATCGCTGGCAATCAATGGCTGTGACAGGTCACCGCTACAGCCAGTGATGGGCTGAGTGGCATTTCCAGCCTATTTTGTGTGTTAATCCAGGACCAGAAAGTGGATAGGACTTTTTCAACAAATAGAGCCACTGGTTAGGGAATACCAGTGTAAGGATCAGCCCCTAGGATGATCAAGTTACATTGCACTGCATTCTTAGGCTAGTTTCACACTAGCGTTCGTCGGTCCTCTCGTGAGCTCCGTTTGAAGGGGCTCACGAGCGGACCCGAACGCCTCCGTCCAGCCCTGATGCAGTCTGAATGGAGCGGATCCGCTCAGACTGCATCAGTCTGGCGGCGTTCAGCCTCCGCTCCGCTCGCCTCCGCACGGACAGGCGGACAGCTGAACGCTGCTTGCAGCGTTCAGCTGTCCGCCTGGCCGTGCGGAGGCGAGCGGATCCGTTCAGACTTACAATGTAAGTCAATGGGAACGGATCCGCTTGAAGAGGTCACCATATGGCTTAATCTTCAAGCGGATCCGTCCCCCATTGACTTTACATTGAAAGTCTGAACGGATCCGCTCAGGCATCTTGCGCACTTAGAAAATTTTCTAAGTTATTAATGCAGGCGGATCCGTACTGAACGGAGCCTCCGTCTGCATTAATATGATCGGATCCGTTCAGAACAGATCCGATCAAGCGCTAGTGTGAAAGTAGCCTTAGTGTTAATATATCACACAGACTGTTATGCCTTCTTTCAGCCACAAGAGGCCACTGTGTCTTTAAGTAAGAAAGAAAGTAGTTTTGTCCCAGAGGTGGTAGGAGGAGTTTGAAGTTTCCGGGCTTTGGGCTGTGCTGTGGTGTTCCTGGCAGGTGGTGAGCTGAGAGACTGGCTACTGTTAGACAGAGTGACAGAGACTAAAAAAGTGATTCTGAGAAGAGGGATATTGAACAATTCAAAGACTTGTGCCAGGACACAGGGCCTGGCTAACATGCTATAGGTTAGCGGGACCGTGGCAGAGTATGGACTGATGTGGATGCCTGCACCTGCAATCTAGAGAGAGAGAGAGGAAAATACAACGTGCTGGGACAAGCAAGCGACAGTATCAGGAGCCAGACGACACCTGCCCCCATGTAGCAGACGAAGACAAGCAGCTACTGCGTGGGAGAATGTGACATGACTAGGGGTGAGCGAACCCAAACTGTAAAGTTCGGGTTCGTACCGAACTTTAGGATTTTTGGACCTCGAACCCGAACATTTCAGTAAAAGTTCATATTCGGTGTTCAGCGATTTCTTAGCGCTTTTTGAAAGCCAATCAACAGGCGTTTAACTGTGTGACCTTAGAAGCCATCACAGCCATGCCTACTAATGGCATGGCTGTGATTGGCCAGTGCAGCATGTGACCCAGGCTCTATATAAGCTGGAGTCACGTAGCGCTGCACGTCACTCTGCTGTGCTTAGTGTAGGGAGAGGACGATGCTGCTGTGAGGGAGAGAATAGGACAGAATCTGTAATCATAACTCCAATTGAACTCAGTTATCTACATAGATTTAGGTGTGGGTTCAGTGCACAATCTTTTTATTCTGCCCTGAACCCAGTGACAGAGAAAATTTACTTTTATCCGTCTGTTAATTAGGTGGGCGGCGGCGGCCATTTTATGCAAGCTCAGTGAACCAGCGCTGCATATGTGCTTTTGTGACATTCAAATCCAAGCTTGAAATACTGCAATAATCTGGTTTTAAAAAAAACACCTTTTTTTTGGCAATATCCAACATCTGGTGCCTTTGCAGGATTAGTCAGTTTGCAATTTAAGCTAGAAATATAGCCATAATTTTCTGGGTTTTTTTTTAAAACGCCCTTTTTTGGCAAAATACACAATTTTACAGCCCTTGCTGCATCTGCACGTGAGAAATTCAAGCGTTATATACAGCTTTCATATTCTGTTAGTAAAAAACACCCTTTTTTGCTAAATACTTAATATTGCAGCCCTTGCTGCATCTGTGATTGTTAAAAACAACTTTTAAAAACATCAATCATTTTCTGGCTTTGAAAAAATACCCTTTTTTGGCAATTTCCAACATCTGGTGCCTTTGCAGGATTAGTCAGTGTGCAATTTAAGCTAGAAATACAGCCATAATTTTCTGTGTTTTTAAAAACAACCTTTTTTGGCAAAATACACAATTTTACAGCCCTTGCTGCATCTTCACGTGTGAAATTCAAGCGTTATATACAGCTTTCATATTCTGTTAGTGAAAAACACCCTTTTTTTTGCTAAATACTTAATATTGCAGCCCTTGCTGTATCTGTGATTGTTAAAAACAACTTTTAAAAACATCAATCATTTTCTGGCTTTGAAAAAACACCCTTTTTTGGCAATATCCAACATCTGGTGCCTTTGCAGGATTAGTCAGTGTGCAATTTAAGCTAGAAATTCAGCCATAATTTTTACGGTTTAAAAAAAAACACCCTTTTTTGGCAAAATACACAATTTTACAGCCCTTTCTGCATCTGCACGTGTCAAATTCAAGCGTTATATACAGCTGTCATATTCTGTTATAAAAAAAAACTTTTGGACCAAAAACTTTAATTGCGGCCTAGTCTGGATCTGAACGTGTCAGATACACCCTTTACATGCTGTGGTTCTATTCTGCTATTAATAAAACACCAATTTTGGTAAAAAAATACTTTAATTGCGGCCTAGTCTGGATCTGTACGTGTGAGATACACCCTTTACATACTGTGGTTCTATTCTGCTATTAGAAAAACACTAATTTTGCGCAAAAAACTTTAATTGCGGCCTAGTTTGCATCTGTACATGTAAGATACACACTTTAGATACTGTGGTTCTATTCTGTTATTTGAAAAAACAGCCCTTTTGGGTAAAAAAATAAAATTGCGGCCTAGTCTGCATCTATACGTGTGAGATACACCCTTTACATATTGTGGTTCTATTCTGCTATTAATAAAACACCCATTTTGGGCAAAAATCTTTAATTGTGGCCTAGTCTGCATCTGTACATGTGAGATACACCGCTATATAATATATGGTAAAGTCTCCTATATAAATACGTTCAATATCCCTGTATAGGACAAGAAAGTCACTCCCAGGGAAGTAACCCTGACGAAGGCACGCGGAAAACGCGCGTTGGAGTAATGCAATCCCGGTCTGGATACACTACTCTGTTTGGTAAGTCTCCCTTATATATGTTCACCATTATTTTTTGGTCAGCACTCCGCTAGGTACCATGGGTACACATAGTTTCCTCATGGTCCGGCTATTTTTTCAGTTCTGACTGTGGTTACTTCCCTGGGAGTGACTTTCTTGTCCTATACAGGGATATTGAACGTATTTATATAGGAGACTTTACCATATATTATATAGATTTGTGATTGGCATGTTATCATCATTATTCCTTATGTAGTGTACCACGGGATGGTGTTTTTTTTCTGCTGCTACTTCTTTTTAAATGTAACGTCATGTATGTAATCATGTTATTCAATAAAATTTACAATTTTTTTTGTATTTGTACCTTTGGCTTCGATTCTTGTAGGTCGTTGTTTTGTTAAAAGAGCTGGTATCTTTCTGTACTTTACAATAGTTGACCCCCTTTATATTACCGCAACATGTGGTGCATTCACTCATTGTTGTTTTGGTATGGGTATCAATGTTGGTCTTATATCGGTATTAATATGTGAGTTACACCCTTTACATACTGTCATTCTATTCTGCTATTAATAAAACACCCATTTAGGGCAAAATCCTAAATTTGAGAAATATGAGGAGAGCGTCAAATAATGGACGTGGCCCAGGTCGTGGTGCTGTTGGTGGAGTTCCTGTTGCAGGTAGAGGACATGGTCGATCTGTGCCAGCTACAAGCACAAGTGAAACCCCTTCCTCAGGTGCGAGTAGGCGACAGAACCTGCAGCAGTATTTGGTCGGGCCTAATGCGGTTTTACGAATGGTGAGGCCAGAACAAACACATGCGAGAGTAGATTGGGTTTCTGAAAGTGCCTCCAGTTCCTTCACATTGTCTCCAACCCAGTCTCCTGCTGAAAGATCAGAGTTGGCACCTGCAGCCCATGGCCATCAGTCTTTCACCTCACCCCCTTGGGTTTCCCAGGTCCATCCACCTAGCCCTGCCCCAGAAGTGGAAGAGAATGAGTGCACCGATGCCCAACCACTTATGTTTTAAAATGAGTATATGGGAGGACCATTGCAGCACATCTCAGATGATGACAAAACACAGGTGCCAACTGCTGGGGCTTTCAAAAGTGTGCAGACCGACAAGAAGGGCAGGGGTGAAGACTGGGTGGAAGATGATGTGAAGGACGATGAGGTCCTCAACCCCACATGGAATCAAGGTCATGTGAGTGACCTGTGTAGTTTGGAGGGAGAGGCGGTGGTCGCAAAGAGCAACCAGCACAGCAGAAGAGGGAGCAGGGTGCAAAAGCGGAGAGGTCGTCCTCTAGACAGTATGCCTGCTACTGCCCACCGCAGCAAGGAACCGAGCACACCAAAGCTAGCTCCAAGGAGTTCCCTGGCGTGGCAGTTCTTCAGACAATGTGCTGACGACAAGACACGAGTGGTTTGCACGCTGTGCAATAAGAGCCTGAAGCGAGGCATAAACGTTCTCAACCTAAGCACAACCTGCATGACCAGGCATTTAAAGGGAACCTGTCACCAGTTTTATGGTGTCCTAACTAAGGGCAACATAAATAAGTGACTGATTCTCTTAGCAAAATGTTGGGTCACTTTCTTTAATTGACCCAGTCAATCTGCCAACATCTTGTATTGAATTTATGAGCTCCTGACTCTCCCCACCTACCGGCTGCAGATTGACAGTTTTTTTCCATATGAATCAGCAGCAGGTGGGCAGGGGAGTGGCTATAGCTCTGAATTAAATTGTCACGGATGGTGTAACAGAAAACAAGAAGTTACAAATAAGGATCCGACTGGCTTGATCTGAAACTAAGGAACAAAAGGGTTACCCCTATTTAACTCCTGAAACTCTCCCTGTCTGCTCAGCCCATGCAAAGATCTCTATGATAGAAAATTGCATGCCCTTGTGCCTCGACTGTATGACACCTGAACACCCTATAATAGTGAGGGGACACGACCACCGGCTCCCTACACTTGATACGGAGGGAGTCAGGGTCACCTAGGATCAAAACAACAGGAAAACACAAATAAATAAACAGACTTTTCTGTAGAAGCATCAGTTGCAGTTTGCAGCATGAGCACACTCCAGGAGGTTGTATAAACCGCAAGGTGAGGCAGTATGGGGAGGAGATATATAGGGAGGCAATCACTGCTAATAGATGACAGCTGGGAGAGGGAGGAGAGATGTCAAAACGAAAGCAAAACAAAAGAAGATCATGCAGGAGGTACTGAAGAGCGTCTATCAGAACTTCTCAAAGATCTGGTGGTGACATAAATATACTCTGGACTCAATGACATCATTCTGGACTCAAATCAGCTAATTAGCATGCGGCATGCGGCATGCGGCATCTTTGTGTGTATATTATGAGGTAACCATCTGTCACACCAGTAAGTGAATACATCTAAGGTACTTTTTAGTAGTTAATGATTGTATATAATTAGTTAGATTATAATCAAATATCCACATGACAGGTTCCCTTTAAGTGCTAAGCACGAGCTGCAGTGGAGTAGAAACATCAAAAACCAAGAAAGGTCTCTGGCTCCTCCTGCTTCCTCTTCTGCTGCAGTCTTGGCCTCTTCATCCACCTCGGGGTCAAGTTCGGGTCCCGAACTCAAACTTTTTTGTGAAGTTTGGCCAAACCCATTGAACCCGAACATCCAGGTGTCCGCTCAACTCTAATCATTGGTATCTGCTGTTTGGGATAATTACTGGGAATGTATGTGATGAAGCAGTAGGACCAACTGTGTTCTGTGTACATTAATGTTTTATTTATCTCCTTTTTATCACTATGTTTAAAATACTTTTTGCTGTGCTAGAAAACTTACCCAAGTTTGAAAATTGCAAGTATGACCACGCATATAGATGCCCTTGTCACAGTGCGGTTCACTGTCATAGTTATGTCTGTATAGGCTGGCTGCATGCCCTCTCGCCCGCTGGCTGCAGGCTGCCACCTGTGCAGGCTGGTTGATTGGGGTTGCTTGCTGGCTGCGGTGTCTTCTGTGAACTACTGCCTGTGAATGTTTGCTCTCCCCGTGATGCTTCTCTGTTTGTTTGTCTGTGTTACACAGACTGTTTGTTCTCTGGCGTACTGGCTGCGGTGGTCTCCGTGTTTGTTGTTTGCCAGGGAAAATGGTCTGTACTGCAGCCTGTGTGTTCTGTGTTCTGTACTCCTGTTCTGATGGGGTTTACTTCCCCTGATCTGCACATGGGTGTGGCTTATCAGGTGCCCTCGTTATCCAGCTATTTATATCTGTGAGCTGTGAGGCTTGAGGTCAGTCTTTCCTGTGTCTTGCTGGGTGTAGCACCTCGCTGCTCACCCAGGAGGTCAGTCTTTCCTGTGTCATGCTGGGTGTAGCACCTCGCTGCTCACCCAGAAAGTCAGTCATTCCTGTGTCTTTCTAGGTGTAGCCCCTTCTGTGTGGTGTCACCTGGTATTGCATTGGTGTTTGTTGTTATTGCCTTGTCTTCTCCTGTACCTGTTCTGTGATGTAGGAAGTTATCCTTGCCTGTTCCTTGTTTCACCTAGCAATGCACAACTGCATCTGATAGCCTGGCAGTGCTTAACTGCTTCTGATGTATTCTGTCCCATGTCCTGTCTGGCAGTAGCTACTGCTACTGATCCTTGTCTGTTCTTGCATGCCTGTAGTGCCTTTCTACTTCTGTTCCGGTCCCTTGTTTCACCTGCCTTCGTGAGAGGGTCATTGGCTTCCCCAGAGGGGGAATCTCTTGTTTGTGAATCTCTAGTCTGTGTGTATCTCTAGTATGTGTGCAACTCTGCCTGAGACAGCCATGCTTCCATCCCGCTTGGGGTCCAGGCATCTTCTTCTGTGCTGGTTCCCGTTCGTCTTGTTGTCTGTTTCATGTGCTGTGTTTGTATGGGTTCCAGTTCTGTTGTTGTCTGTTCCGCTGGTGCTTGTACCAGCGTGGTTCTTTGCAAGTAGGGGCCAAGTGTACCGGGACCTTCCTGGAGGTGGGACCAGTGAGCCCTCGGCCCAGTTCATCCCCACCACCAGGGGTTCTATGAAGAACGGGGCTCACTGGCTCTCTGGGTTTTGCCTCTGATCTGCCGGTGAACTTGGCTCTGTGGTAGTGCTACCACTATTGCCCACCTGCTTACTGTCATGTGCTTTTATTTCGCCTGTAATAAAGTCGGTCTGTTTTGCCTGTGTCCTGTTCGCATGACATCCCGGATGTCTGCCATGGGCCTTCGGCATGTGACAGCCCTTAGTTGATGTATGTATAGTCTGATGAGTTTGTTCATGGCTATGTATTTTAAAACAACATGAGTGATGAGCAAGAGGATAGCTTACCATAAGTAATACTGTACTTTATTCCATACTACTTTTCAATGGGCATATAGCAATGCAGCAAAGCAATGAATTGATATATGACCCGCTAAAACACTAACCTTTAATTAAAGACTTTACAGGTTTTTCCACTGGGACCCTCAGGCCTCAATATTGGTAAATGTCAACCCAAAACAAAAAGTACTGCTCAATTTGGCTTTAAATTAAACATTTACTACACTGGAAAAAAATATAATTTAATGTCAAGTTGCCAGAAGCAGTGGGATCACATAAAGAGTTATGGCTACATTTATAAAAAATAAATTAAAAAAAAGATAATAATGCACTAACAAAATAGATGCAAGCATTATATATGGACTAAGCCCTCATTCTGATGTAATAACATCTGAGACTCTTAGCCAATATATTTTGATCAAAACACATAAGAGCCCACCTACCCCCGCCAAGGTGGTCTCAGGTCAGGCAGGTCCTACGCTAACTCTACCTATGCCATTGGGCATCTATGTTCGGGAGCGCAGACTCTGCACATATAGTGTGCTGTTCCTAGTCACCTCTATGTTCATCCAGCAACCAATGAGAGGAGGATCAAGTACACCTACAGTACAGACCAAAAGTTTGGACACAGATTCTCATTCAAAGAGTTTTCTTTATTTTCATGACCATGAAAATTGTAGATTCACACTGAAGGCATCAAAACTATGAATTAACACATGTGGAATTATATACATAACAAAAAAGTTTGAAACAACTTTGGATACAGTGGCCCCACATGGATTGAATGAAGAACTCACATTCACTGGCTTCTATAATACCTGAATTTGGGGTTTCATACAAGCATCTTGTGCGTGTGGGGGGCCACTTCTTCTTCTAGGGCCTTATGGCATTACGCCACCCCAGGAGTGATGGGCTCTGCACCACAATGGGCAATCCGCTCCGTGGTGGCAGGGCACCTGCATGGGTAGCCCACTAGTAGGTTTTCTGTTTGAAGCACATACATGGTTGTATTGTGCGGTCTGGGGACAATGTTAATGTGTGCACTAGTTCGCATGTGCTATACATCAGCACCCACCCGGTACTGGCAATTTCATGCCTACACAGGGGTTTCTGAAAAGGGCTGTAGATTTAACAAAAGTAGGCACGGCCATGTGGCTTGCTATTATATCTTTATTATCAATTTATAGATTTTTCTATGTACCTAATCAACTTATTCCTTATAGGTCTTCTCCACCCACTTCACTTTTATTTTCCTTTTTTTTTTTCACACACGTTTTGGGCACCTCTGTATCTACCATACTTTTCACTTCGATGGGCATGCACAGAGGCACTGTTAATAAAGCACCCATATATCTCAATAGATATAGATATATCTGTGTATACATCCGGGGTCAAGCATTGAGCTGTAAATACAGTACAGACCAAAAGTTTGGACACAGCTTCTCATTCAAAGAGTTTTCTTAATTTTCATCACCATGAAAATTGTAGATTCACACTGAAGGCATCAAAACTATTAATTAACACATGTGGAATTATATACATAACAAAATAGTGTGAAACAACTGAAAATATGTCATATTCTAGGTTCTTCAAAGTAGCCACCTTTTGCTTTGATTACTGCTTTGCACACTCTTGGCATTCTCTTGATGAACTTCAAGAGGTAGTCACCTGAAATGGTTTTCACTTCACAGGTGTGCCCTGTCAGGTTTAATAAGTGGGATTTCTTGTCTTCTAAATGGGGTTGGGACCATCAGTTGCGTTGTGGAGAAGTCAGGTGGATACACAGCTGATAGTCCTACTGAATAGACTGTTAGAATTTGTATTATGGCAAGAAAAAAGCAGCTAAGTAAAGAAAAACGAGTGGCCATCATTACTTTAAGAAATGAAGGTCAGTCAGTCCGAAAAATTGGGAAAACTTTGAAAGTGTTCCCAACTGCAGTCACAAAAACCCATCAAGCGCTACAAAGAAACTGTCTCACATGCGGACCGCCCCAGGAAAGGAAGACCAAGAGTCACCTCTGCTGCGGAGGATAAGTTCTTCCAAGTCACCAGCCTCAGAAATCTCAGGTTAACAGCAGCTCAGATTAGAGACCAGGTCAATGCCACACAGAGTTCTAGCAGCAGACACATCTCTAGAACAACTGTTAAGAGGAGACTGTGTGAATCAGGCCTTCATGGTAGAATATCTGCTAGGAAACCACTGATAAGGACAGGCAACAAGCAGAAGAGACTTGTTTGGGCTAAAGAACACAAGAACTGGACATTAGACCAGTGGAAATCTGTGCTTTGGTCTGATGAGTCTAAATTTGAGATCTTTGGTTCCAACCACTGTGTTGCGACGCAGAAAAGATGAACGTATGGACTCTACATGCCTGGTTCCCACCGTGAAGCATGGAGGAGGTGTGATGGTGTGGGGGTGCTTTGCTTGGCATACTGAACCAGAATGGCTACCACAGCATCTTGCAGCGGCATGCTATTCCATCCGGTTTGCGTTTAGTTGGACCAGCATTTATTTTTCAACAGGACAATGACCCCAAACACACCTCCAGGCTGTGTAAAGGCTATTTGACCATGAAGGAGAGTGATGGGGTGCTGCGCCAGATGACCTGGCCTCCAGAGTCACCGGACCTGAACCCAATCGAGATGGTTTGGGGTGAGCTGGACTGCAGAGTGAAGGCAAAAGGGCCAACAAGTGCTAAGCATCTCTGGGAACTCCGACATATTTTCAGTTGTTTCACACTTTTTTGTTATGTATATAATTCCACATGTGTTAATTCAGAGTTTTGATGCCTTCAGTGTGAATCTACAATTTTCATAGTCATGAAAATAAAGAAAACTCTTTGAATGAGAAGGTGTGTTTACAAACTTTTGGTCTGTACTGTATTTACAGCTCAATGCTTGAACCCGGATGTATACACATATATATATATATATATATAAATGATGAAAAGAAGGGCAGCACTCCAATGAATAAAAATTGAAAAAAACTTTAATTACCCATAAGGCTATAGCGACGTTTCGGCTCCTTACATCTGAGCCTTCCTCAAGCTGTGTGTACAAACCAAACTCTAAGCATATATAGTGTTATGGCTACCCATAACCAATTACAAATCAAGTGAACATAATTAATGAAGAATCGACATTACATAGTACATAATGAATATAAACATAGATCAAGACACCCATGAAGCATAAACCAATCATGATACCCCTAATTAAATGCACATTAATAAAGTGAATATAAAATATAATAAGATATCTTTACAGATACATAATTGATAATATTATTAGTGCCAACTGTGGACAATTACATCAGGTGATATGTGCTTACTGGTACAGGTGATGTATATAGCGAATCAAGGGCGAGGGACGGCTGTGCTCCATGCTAACATGCACGATCCGGCGTGCCCGGAACCACACTGCGCATGCGCACATGACGTGCATTACGTGTTCCCGACCATTCCTGATGACATCACCTGACGTCTGGATACATGCGTCACTATGCTGGCGCGGCCATTTTAGACAAGGGCAAATCAGCCCATTACATTGCGCCAACCCACTGTTAACAATTGCCTCCAGTAAATTATGGAGTCGGGATGGTGATGGCATAAAAGATGCCAAAATATCTTAGTGGCTCAGTGGGTTCGGGTGAAGGCCACACCCACCTTTGGAAGTGTAGTCGCCACCCGTGACCAAAGTGCGCCGCGCATCTGCATGTGAATACAGGGTCGCACCGCAACAATAATCAATAACCCACCTATCACCACCGCAATCAGAGGGTTCTCCTCATCACACCCCTTCACACATATAATGGAGATAAGAACAGAAACCATTTATAAAAAAAGGGGAAGAGGGATACAAGAATACATAAGCCATATTCTGCATGAACAATGACGTCCAGACATTGTGATCATACAGCCCACATGGACACCAGACCGTTTATCCTCGACCCTGATCCGACAACACATCACCTGTAGGAAAAAAATGTGAAAGATAAATATAAAAAACAGACAATCTTTATAGAAATAAAAACTTCTTACAAAAGACGATAGTGTATATTTTATACACACAAATCACATCATTTACACTAGGGCAATCGACATAAAAATACATGAGATGAGGGCAAGTCACGCAACTAACCCACCCCAACCTTGTAGTCCACATTTAGACCGTGTGGATGAAGGGAGTTTAGCGTGTAGATCCATTTAAGTTCTCTCTTTTTTAAAAAACCAATCCTATTGCCACCCCGCCTAGGCATTGGCACATGATCAATAATGCAAAATCTCAAATCTTTCTCACTGTGCTTTTGATTGACAAAGTGTTTGGAAACTGGTAAATCCAGTCGTTTTTTCCTAACACTGAGTCGATGATTATTAAATCGTGTCTTAAAATCGGTTGTTGTTTCTCCGATGTACAGCAAATTACAGGGACAAACAATCACATACACAACAAAACTGGAATCACAGGTCAGGTAATGCCTTAACTGGTATGCGACCCCAGTTTGTGGGTGAGTGAAGGATCTACCCTTAAGGACATATTTGCAGTTTACGCAGGATAAGCAGGGAAAACAGCCGACACTGGCACCTGTCAATGTCAGCTGCCCTGCTTTCTTTAAGGTTCCCACGTCGGCCTTGACCAATTGGTCCTTTAGGCTCTTGGACCTGCGGTAGGACATAATTGGAGGAGAATGGAATTCCTTTACTGTATTAAGGCAACCACCCAGTATGTTCCAGTGACGCCTAATAATATTACTTATATCGACACTTTGCTCACAATGGGTGGAGATAAAGGGAATCCTGGTCATCTGTGTTTGTGTTGCTTTTCTTTTTAGGATGTCTTCCCTCTCCAACTGTCCAACCAAGTTCTTTTGTTTTTGTAACAACTTAGTCGGATACCCCCGTTTCTCAAATTTATGTAATAATGTGTCAAGCGAATTGTTAGACACCAAAGGGTCTGAAACGATCCGCTTGACCCTCAAAAACTGGGAGTATGGAAGAGATTTTACCATGGATCTGGGGTGGTTACTGCTATATGTCAATAGGGTATTCCTGTCGGTTGGTTTAACAAACAATTCTGTCTGTAATTTACCAGCCGACAGGACTACGCGAGTGTCCAGAAATTGCATGTCGACGCAGGAGTGCACCAAAGTGAACTGCAATACCGCGTCAATGCTATTAAGAAATCTATGGAACTCAAAAAGCTGTTGAGCATCACCTGTCCAGATGAGGAAGACGTCGTCTATGTACCGCCACCACGCCCTAACATGTTGGAAATGGTGGCTTCCATAGACGACGTCCTCCTCAAACCGGCGCATATAGATATTGGCATAAGTTGGGGCCACGTTGGACCCCATCGCCACACCCTGTTCCTGTACGTAGTATGAGTCTTGGAATAAGAAATAATTGTGCCTAAGTACAATCTCCAACAAAGATAATATAAAATGTTGGGAGCCCTCGGTGAGTGTGGATTTCTCCAACATGGAGCCAACCGCAGCCAGTCCCTTTTGATGATCTATTGATGTATAGAGTGAAACTACATCAAATGATGCCAGTATCACCTCAGATACATCATCAAGATTAACATCCTGCAGTTTAAGCAAAAAATCGCTAGTATCGCGAATATATGAGCTGCCTCCACAGGCAAAACTGCGCAACACTTTGTCTAGGAAGATGGCAATATGACTGAAGATTGAGTCGGAGCCCGACACGATGGGGCGGCCAGGCGGATCGACGAGGGACTTGTGGATCTTGGGCAACACATAAAGCACCGGAGTGACAGGATGTGCCACAGTGAGAAAATCCACAAGCCCCTCGTCGACCACCCCCGCATGCAGAGCCTCCGTCAATACATCATCAATCAATTTAGCAATTTTAAACCTTGGGTCAGACTCAATGTGACTATAGATGGTTTTATCACCCAATTGCCGCTTGATTTCGGCGATATATTTATGGGTGTCAAGCACGACCACCGCGCCGCCTTTATCTGCGGCTTTAATGGTGAGTTGGTGGTCAAGCTTCAATTCTTTAAGTGCAACCACCTCCTCAGTAGTCACATTAGGGTGACCGAAAGGTTGTAAAGAGTGTGTCTCTTTTAATCTCTGAATGTCAGATTTAACGGCAGCCATCCGGTGCTTTATGTGTTGCCCAAGATCCACAAGTCCCTCGTCGATCCGCCTGGCCGCCCCATCGTGTCGGGCTCCGACTCAATCTTCAGTCATATTGCCATCTTCCTAGACAAAGTGTTGCGCAGTTTTGCCTGTGGAGGCAGCTCATATATTCGCGATACTAGCGATTTTTTGCTTAAACTGCAGGATGTTAATCTTGATGATGTATCTGAGGTGATACTGGCATCATTTGATGTAGTTTCACTCTATACATCAATAGATCATCAAAAGGGACTGGCTGCGGTTGGCTCCATGTTGGAGAAATCCACACTCACCGAGGGCTCCCAACATTTTATATTATCTTTGTTGGAGATTGTACTTAGGCACAATTATTTCTTATTCCAAGACTCATACTACGTACAGGAACAGGGTGTGGCGATGGGGTCCAACGTGGCCCCAACTTATGCCAATATCTATATGCGCCGGTTTGAGGAGGACGTCGTCTATGGAAGCCACCATTTCCAACATGTTAGGGCGTGGTGGCGGTACATAGACGACGTCTTCCTCATCTGGACAGGTGATGCTCAACAGCTTTTTGAGTTCCATAGATTTCTTAATAGCATTGACGCGGTATTGCAGTTCACTTTGGTGCACTCCTGCGTCGACATGCAATTTCTGGACACTCGCGTAGTCCTGTCGGCTGGTAAATTACAGACAGAATTGTTTGTTAAACCAACCGACAGGAATACCCTATTGACATATAGCAGTAACCACCCCAGATCCATGGTAAAATCTCTTCCATACTCCCAGTTTTTGAGGGTCAAGCGGATCGTTTCAGACCCTTTGGTGTCTAACAATTCGCTTGACACATTATTACATAAATTTGAGAAACGGGGGTATCCGACCAAGTTGTTACAAAAACAAAAGAACTTGGTTGGACAGTTGGAGAGGGAAGACATCCTAAAAAGAAAAGCAACACAAACACAGATGACCAGGATTCCCTTTATCTCCACCCATTGTGAGCAAAGTGTCGATATAAGTAATATTATTAGGCGTCACTGGAACATACTGGGTGGTTGCCTTAATACAGTAAAGGAATTCCATTCTCCTCCAATTATGTCCTACCGCAGGTCCAAGAGCCTAAAGGACCAATTGGTCAAGGCCGACGTGGGAACCTTAAAGAAAGCAGGGCAGCTGACATTGACAGGTGCCAGTGTCGGCTGTTTTCCCTGCTTATCCTGCGTAAACTGCAAATATGTCCTTAAGGGTAGATCCTTCACTCACCCACAAACTGGGGTCGCATACCAGTTAAGGCATTACCTGACCTGTGATTCCAGTTTTGTTGTGTATGTGATTGTTTGTCCCTGTAATTTGCTGTACATCGGAGAAACAACAACCGATTTTAAGACACGATTTAATAATCATCGACTCAGTGTTAGGAAAAAACGACTGGATTTACCAGTTTCCAAACACTTTGTCAATCAAAAGCACAGTGAGAAAGATTTGAGATTTTGCATTATTGATCATGTGCCAATGCCTAGGCGGGGTGGCAATAGGATTGGTTTTTTAAAAAAGAGAGAACTTAAATGGATCTACACGCTAAACTCCCTTCATCCACACGGTCTAAATGTGGACTACAAGGTTGGGGTGGGTTAGTTGCGTGACTTGCCCTCATCTCATGTATTTTTATGTCGATTGCCCTAGTGTAAATGATGTGATTTGTGTGTATAAAATATACACTATCGTCTTTTGTAAGAAGTTTTTATTTCTATAAAGATTGTCTGTTTTTTATATTTATCTTTCACATTTTTTTCCTACAGGTGATGTGTTGTCGGATCAGGGTCGAGGATAAACGGTCTGGTGTCCATGTGGGCTGTATGATCACAATGTCTGGACGTCATTGTTCATGCAGAATATGGCTTATGTATTCTTGTATCCCTCTTCCCCTTTTTTTATAAATGGTTTCTGTTCTTATCTCCATTATATGTGTGAAGGGGTGTGATGAGGAGAACCCTCTGATTGCGGTGGTGATAGGTGGGTTATTGATTATTGTTGCGGTGCGACCCTGTATTCACATGCAGATGCGCGGCGCACTTTGGTCACGGGTGGCGACTACACTTCCAAAGGTGGGTGTGGCCTTCACCCGAACCCACTGAGCCACTAAGATATTTTGGCATCTTTTATGCCATCACCATCCCGACTCCATAATTTACTGGAGGCAATTGTTAACAGTGGGTTGGCGCAATGTAATGGGCTGATTTGCCCTTGTCTAAAATGGCCGCGCCAGCATAGTGACGCATGTATCCAGACGTCAGGTGATGTCATCAGGAATGGTCGGGAACACGTAATGCACGTCATGTGCGCATGCGCAGTGTGGTTCCGGGCACGCCGGATCGTGCATGTTAGCATGGAGCACAGCCGTCCCTCGCCCTTGATTCGCTATATACATCACCTGTACCAGTAAGCACATATCACCTGATGTAATTGTCCACAGTTGGCACTAATAATATTATCAATTATGTATCTGTAAAGATATCTTATTATATTTTATATTCACTTTATTAATGTGCATTTAATTAGGGGTATCATGATTGGTTTATGCTTCATGGGTGTCTTGATCTATGTTTATATTCATTATGTACTATGTAATGTCGATTCTTCATTAATTATGTTCACTTGATTTGTAATTGGTTATGGGTAGCCATAACACTATATATGCTTAGAGTTTGGTTTGTACACACAGCTTGAGGAAGGCTCAGATGTAAGGAGCCGAAACGTCGCTATAGCCTTATGGGTAATTAAAGTTTTTTTCAATTTTTATTCATTGGAGTGCTGCCCTTCTTTTCATCATTTACATTTGCTGGATTGGCTTATATCCAAACTGGGCTGCGTGCACCCTGCATTCAACTTGTTTTATTTGTGACGGTGCTGCCATCTCTTTTTTCTTTTTTCTTTTTATATATATATATATATATATATATATATATATCTATGTCTATTCAGATATATGGGTGCTTTATTAACAGTGCCTCTGTGCATGCCTAACATACTGTCCCCATTGCAGGCATAATAAGTTTATTATGTGTATAACACTGCCCTATTGTTTAGCATGCCCTTCTTTATTCCCTTCAGCACACTGGGCTGCCCCTGGCTCTCCTACCTTAGTGGTGAGCACATTGTGCGTTCCACTATCCCCTGTGGAGCGCACTATGCGTTCCACCATGCGTTCCACTGCGGCATCCTACTTCCGGTCATGTGTTTTTTTTCACACATCCGGTTCGCGATCTCTGCATATGTGCTAACCAGCTGTGCTGGTATTGTTGTTGCTGCACTGCTCAACATAATTTTTAAATATAGAAATGTTTATTATATTGTATCTGGCTAGATCTTATTGCCCTTTCCTCCCCACGCACTTTTGTGAGGTGTGGCTGTGATCTGACAGGTGGAACGCATATGCGTTCCACCTGCCGATCATGTGACTTCCACACTTCCGGTTTCCGGACATGTATTGCCTGACATGCCTCCACACAGTCCACATCACCCTGCTGCACAGGTGAATGTAATTACAGCTTATTTGTTACCCTATATTATGTGATACCCTAACATACAGCTCTCTACCCCTGAGGAAGCCAGATTGCTTCGGCGATACGCGTTGGGTGTTTCTCATGCTTCCAGGTCCACTGTACCAGTCGTTCATGTAGGTTTGGCTCTCGATATCAGACCTCATTATGGTCCGTTTTCATTTTTAGTGGTCTTATTTTACTCTATATTTTCCTCAGGCTTTGTATTGGATTTTTATATGCTGGTTTATAGTGCATGTGTCTATTTTGAGGCAACCCAGTGGACCTGTGTGTGTCGGTTACATATATTATATTGCATACCGCACTTTGTTCTAATTGTATACAATTTTCAATGTGTGTCTGTTGGTGTGTCTAATAAACTTTATATACATTTTTAATATTGACTTATTGTCTGATGTGCATTTATGGGGTAGTTCTTGTGACTCTTTCATGGGTCAGGTGATCTGTTATGTACTTCATGTCCTTAGTCCATGGGAATTTAGAAGTAGCTCGGGAAAGTCAACAATGGTTTTACAACCGTGGTACCCCACTTTTTTGCCTGTGGGCAGAAGGTTCTAGTACTAGTACTAGTACGCAAAAACAAGCTGCAAGCCATGTGGGTGGGTCCATTCACCATTAACAGGAAATGCGGGAGCACTGACTACAGATTGGCCCTGTTTTGAGCAGGTATTTGTGAACGGACCTACTATGTCAAGCATATGAGGAAAGCGAAGTCAACAGCTTGGCAGTTCGTTGCCCCCTTTTAGATGACCCAGACATGGACCAGATCTCTGACCTGTTGGGAGACTCCAAAAGGGAATTGGGGGTAAAGAATGTACCTTTGGGGGAGTCACTTATTCTATCACAGAAGCAACAGTTAAAAGACCTGCTCAGAGCATATGGACCCCTGTTCATGAGTTGTCCTGGTTGAACACGCCTGGTTCAGCATCATGTCAACACAGGGGCAGCCACTCTGCTCAGGCAATACACCTACCTGGTGACACCTCCAGTGTTGGTAATGGTGAAGGCTGAGGTGGACGACATGCTGACTATGGGGGTCATAGTTCCTTCTCATAGCCCCTGGGCAGCCAGTGTAGTGTTGGTGCCTAAGAAGGACAGGAGTATTCACTTCTGTGTGGACCATAGGTGACTCAATGAGGTCACAGTTATGAAAGCCTACCTGATGCCTTGGGTGGATGAACTACTGAACTGGTTAGGGGAGGTCCCGGTTCATATACTCCCTCGCTCTGAGCAAGGATACTGGCAGATCCCACTCAAGTCTGTGTTCATCACCCCTTTTGGCCTCTATGAGTTTACCAGCATTCCATTTAGGATGAACAACACCACAGCAACCTTCCAAACAATGTTGGATCAACTGCTAGAGGGATGTCAGGGGTATTCCCAGGCCTACCTGGATGACATCGCTATCTTCACTGACACCTGGGAAGAGTATCTCCAACACGTGTCCCAGGTACTGCAGCAGGTAGCCCACGCCCAGCTCACCATCTGGCCTGACAGGTGCCAGATAGGGATGGCTGAGGTGCTATACCTGGTACATCTGCTGGGAAGTGGGAGTATTCGTCCTGAACCCGCAAAACCGTTGAACCGTACGTCATAGCTGCAAGCATTTTAATTGTATAATTTTTATTCCTTTATCTTCACAAGGAAATATATTTAACATGTGGAACAATATTAACTGAATTATAGAGTTTTTTCTTTGCTTGTAAAAAGATACACAAACTTCTCTTTTCTTTTCGAAGGGACTTCATGCTCATCCATCTTATTGCAAATGCCCACAGTAGAACACAATTTTGTTGTCCAAGTCCAATATTCTCTACTAATTAATTTTTCAGTGCTGAATGTCATATATTAGGAAATGTCCCTTTCCCTGAAAGTCACACTCATTTTCCAGTAAGCCACATCCCCTAAATAGGTCAGGGACAGATAATTCAGGCCCATAATCTGGGAGCAAATCAGTTCGAACCGAACTAAGTTTGGTCCCAACTTTGCTATTTTTCGGACGGCAGACAAACCCAAATATTTCCAGGTTCATTCTGGACGAATCCACTAAAATGGCACGTAGCACCATTTTAGTTCACATAATGGTGGGAAAAAAAGCACTAGGGAGGAGAAGAAGGGTTCTTATATGACCCTGAGAGGAAGTGGGGGGAGGGCTTCCCATGATTGGCTTCCAGGCAGACTGACAGCCTGGATGAGCCAATCAGTGCTGCAGCAGGAAGGGAGGTGCCCTAGCAGAACGAGCAGAATGACCTTCTGTGCTGGCCTGTGAATGAGGGTGGTTGGGTGTTAGTGTCTGCAAGGAAAATGATCTTAGGGAGTCAGGGGCAGTGAAAAGTGAATCAGGGACAGTCAGAAATAAATCATCCAAGCCTATTGCCAGGGACAGTTAAGAGAAAGGTGTGTTGTATACAATACAGAGAAGCAGCTGATAGACTGGAAAAGGGGAGACAGGACCTGCTATCCGAAGTTCATATATACACGATTACTGCTGAAATACCCATGGTGTGGCAGCAATCTAGATAAAACTGAGTGTCAATCCAGTTGTCCGTTTATGTATTTTCAGTTTACACACAGTCACAATTTAAATATTTTTTGGTAGGTTCCATTTATTTAAGCAGCATATACACATCTATATCATTACTGCAGCAATACCCACGGTGCGCCAGCAACCCACAGTGTACCTGTGTGTGTTAAGCTAATATTGAGCGTCAAGCCTCAATCGTCCGTTTACGTATTTTTTGTCTCCACATGGTAGGAATTGAAATGTTTTTTGGGACTTGATCAATCTTTTTAAACCAGCATATAGGTAATCAACACCAATACAAAGGCCAGCACACAAAATTATCTGTAAAGGATAACTAATTTAGGCCTAAATCATTTTTCCTTTATTTCACATTATCAACTTTTAAAAAAAATAATTATATTCAAACCAGCATCATATATACGTGATTACTACACCAATAGACAGGATAGCACACAAAAGTATCTGGGAGTGATTACAAATTTTGGCTCAAATTTGTTTCCCTATTTCACATGTTTTTAAACAATTTTTTATTTTTTCTTCACGAAGGGTGGGGGGTGTTAAATATATTCAAACTAGCAGCATATATACATGTTTAGTACACCAAGACACAGGATAGTGCACAACATTATCTGAGAGGCCCAAACATTTTCGAGCTATAAAAAAGGGTTCTTAAATGAAAGACCCAGAGCCAGAATGTAGGTAGTAACAGCACCATCTATTACTGGTAGAAGTAGTTGTAGGCCACAGTTGTCCTTGCTGCCCTTGTAAAGGTGCAACATTATAGTTGAGGAAAAAGAGGATGAGATAGTGGATTGCATGGCTCACCAGGAGGTGTCTTGAGAGTCCCACACTTGGTGAAACCAAGAGTCACAGCTTTCCTCTTTTTCCTCCTCCTTGCAACCCCAAAGAAGGCTCTCAGTGGAGTCCACCCTGTTCCTACAGCAGCTAGTCAAGAGAGTCTCCCTATTGATGTCTTGTGTGAGAGCCCTCACCATTCGGGCTGCCCTAAAGAGGAGGTTGGGGAGGAGGCTGGTGACCCCATGCATACCTGAGTTTATTGTGGTGGTAATAGTGGCACCTGTAGCCACGGCATTGGTGGTGGGGGCAGCGACAGTGGCAGAAGAGTAAAGTCTGATAGAAGCGAAAGGGAGTGTGAGGACTCTGATGATGATTGTGTGCTGGACAGGACCTGGGAACCAGATCAGAGAGGAGGCAACTTCATAGGAGGAGGGTGATGGTGGTAGCAATAAAGAACAGAGGCCACGTACCTCCTAAAGAACAGCCAGGCCCATGTATGCTTTGGGATTGTAATACCCCAGAGTGGCATTACCACCTCTTTTGTAAGCCCACTATCTTGGTTGGTGCATCCTGTGTCATCTCTCATAGTTATTGTCATTTCCTACAATGTGTGTGTAATCATTTCTTTACAAAACTGATGTTTACATGCAATGTGCCTGGTTCACCAGTGGGTGGCAGCAGATCTGAGCAGAGATAGTTTCTCTGGAGAGGAACCTCCTAGTTCCCTTCCAGCCCCCTTTAGAGAGGGAGACGTTTTAGTTAGTCAGTAAGAGCAGTCTAGTCCACCCTCCTTAGGAAGAGGTTGTGTGGCGGCTAGCAGATCACTGCCTGCTCTGCTAGGCCCAGAAGCCCTGCCTATGAAGTCTACATGGTTGCTAGTCCCCTCCTGGGCTTGCATTGCCTTCATCCAAGCTGAAGCTAGAGCTTGAAGTACTCCAAATTCAGGACAAGAAGTTCCTAGGATTAAAGTAAGAGACAGTCTACAGACAGCTAAACTAAGTTCCAGCAGAAGAGGAAAGTTCCTACTTACTCCAGCTAGCATAGTAGTGCTGAGATTGTTGCAGAGAAGTATTTGCCTGCCAGAGTAAGACAATATCTGCTGATAACCAAGATACCATTTGGAAACTGTTTGGATTACCGTTTATGCCAAGTAAATCTGTGTTCAACTTTACTACAAGTCTGGACTCCATTTATTCTACTTACTCATCCAAGTTCAACTACTCTTTTTGCACTTGCTTTGGACTACTCCACGTCTAGGATCCAAGGATATCCAGGTAGGAACACAGTGACACGTGTATACAACATCTACAGAGATTGTAGGCCACTCTACACCACTCTGGCAATCCTACCCTGGGTACCGACATTAACATCTACAAAGGGGACTCCATGTCCTTGTTGCTTAACTGCAAGGTTTACTTGCTCTATAAGGGGGACATATTTTGTAGAAACCTCCTAAGGGGCAAGGGATCCCCAGATGCTGGCAGTGGGCCGCTGCAGGATCTAGTGAGGCCGCTGACGCAGTGGGAGGGTTAGGCACAAAATGTGCCAGAGCCTAGCCCAGCTCGGCTGCCTCTACCCCTGCGTGAGTATCTCCAGTCTGGCAGTTTTTCCACGCGACTACTAGACAAAATCATTTCCTTGTGCAAGCTGTTCAAGATCAAAATAAAACATGGACAGGCAAACACAAACGTAGGCAACACAGCTCTATTAAACCACATAAAGCAGCATTACCCCATCCCATGGGGAAACAGAGATGGCAGCCAGCCACTGCAACAAGAGTTCCCTCCTTATCCTGATCCGTCTTGTGGCAGCCAGGTCGCATCCACGAGCAGTATGGTGTCTTTCACATCATCGTCATCCTTTTCAGTTTCCGTGTACTTAGTTTGCACACAGTTTTTTTTTTGGGGGGGGGGGGGGGGTTCCATTTCATTAAGCAGCATACGTACGTGATTACTGCATCGATACTGACATTTTTTCACAGTCAAGGCAATGCTGGGGCTTGCATCATGCCACTAATGCCTAAGGATAAGTGTCCATGTACTCACTTTCCATATGTTGAAATGTATACATTGTTTTGAGGGGGGGTTAAATTTCTTTAAGGCGCACCATAAATGTCTTTGATTACTGCATCAATACCGACATTTTATCACAGTCAAGGCAATGCTGGGGCCTGTATCATGCCAGTGCCACTAATGCCCGAGATTCAGTTTCTATGTACTCACTTTCCACACAGTTGAGATTTATAAAAACAAATTTTTTGAGAGGGTTCAATTTCATGAGGTGGCATCTGTACATGATTACTATAGAGATTTTCTCACAGTCCAAGCAGGCGGAATGCGATCAATAGACCTCTCCCTGCTGCCCTTATCTTGCTATCTGTCTGTCTGCCTACCTACGTACCATCAAGTTGTATACAACTGCTGCTGCAGCCTAATGCCACTAATGCCACTTGCCAACCATCACGTTCCCCAAAGACACTTTTTTAAAATCTCATAACACTGTGTGTGTTTAAACATCACCTACCCCGAAAAGGGACAATTTTTAAAAGCTTTGGAATATGAAAAAGCATGAGACATGTATGATAACACCGTCAAATGTGCATTTACCCATAGCTATGTATGTCAGAGTCATTCAGGCATAATTTATAATACTATTGCTGTCATTGCGTTCCACAGCTTGAGAAGGGTGGATGTTGGTAGGAAAAAAAAAATCAATAAATAAATCACAAGCGATAAGTTTTCCTAAACTAGAGGGTTATATACCAACTTTCGGGGCAATTGGAGCAACTTTAGTTCGGCTCGAACCAATTTGGGTCCAAACGGAACTTTTTCAGAAAATCAACGACAAACAACAAAATCTACAACAAACCTAACAATACTAACGTTATGCATTAACTCCTTAAGATAATAGATAGTAATACCTCCAAACATAGTTATTACTTTACATTTCCCATATGTCTACTTCATGTTTGTATCATTATTTGAATACCATTTTATTTTTTGGGGACGTTAGACAGCTTAGAAGTTGAGAAGCAAATCTTGAAATTTTTCTGAAAATTTACAAAACCCACTTTTTACGGACCAGTTCAGGTCTGAAGTCACTTTGTGGGGCTTACGCAATAGAAACCACACAAAAATGACCCGATTTTACAAACTAAACCCCTCAAGGTATTCAAAACTGATTTTTACAAACTTTGTTAACTCTTTAGGTGTTCCACAAGAGTTAATGGAAAATGGAGATTACATTTCAGAATTTCATTTTTTTGGGCAGATTTTCCATTTTAATCCATTTTTTCCAAAAACAAAGCAAGGGTTAACAGCCAAACAAAACTCAATATTTTTTGCCCTGACTCTGTAGTTTGCAGAAACACCTGATATATGGTCCTAAACTGCTGTATGGGCACAAGGCAGGGCGCAGAAGGAAAGGAACGCCATATGGTTTTTGGAAGCTAGATTTTGCTGGACAGTTTTTTTGACACCATGTCCCATTTGAAGCCCCCCTAATGCACTCCTAGAGTAGAAACACAAATAAATGACCCAATTTTGGAAAATACATCCCTCAAGGTATTCAAAACTAATTTTACAAACTTTGTTAACCCTTTAGGTGTTCCACAAGAATTAATGGAAAATGGAGATTACATTTCAGAATGTCACTTTTTTAGGAGATTTTCCATTTAAATACATTTTCTTCCCTAACAAAGCAAGGGTTAACAGCCAAACAAAACTCAATATTTTTTGCCCTAATTCTGTAGTTTGCAGAAACACCCCATATGTGGTTGTAAACTGCTGTATGGGCACACGGAAGGGCACAGAATGAAAGGAACACCATATGGTTTTTGGAATGCAGATTTTGCTGGACAGTTTTTTTGACACCATGTCCCATTTGAAGCCCCCCTAATGCACTCCTAGAGTAGAAACACAAATAAATGACCCCATTTTGGAAACTATGGGATAAGCTGGCAGTTTTGTTGGTACTAGTTTAGGGTACATATGATTTTTGGTTGCTCTATATTACACTTTTTGTGAGGCAAGGTAACAAAAAATAGCTGTTTTGGCACCGTTTTAATTTTTTGTTATTTACAACGTTAATCTGACAGGTTAGATCAGGTGGTATTTTTCTAGATCAGGTTGTTACGGACGCAACAATACCAAATATGACAACTTTTTGGGTTGTTTGTTTCAGTTTTACACAATAAAGCATTTTTGAAAATAATAATTTTTTGGTTTCTCCACATTCTAAAAGCCGTCGTTTTTTATTTTATTTTTTAGGCGACTGTCTTATGTATGGGCAAATTTTTTTGTATGAGATGACGATTTGATTGGTACTATTGTAAAGTGCGTATAACTTTTTGATAGCTTGGTATTAAATTTTATGTGTGGCTTTTTTGACACACTTTTTTTACTGTTTTCCTCTGAGGGGTTAGTTCATGTCATATTTTTATACAGCAGGTTCTTACGGACGCGGCAATACCTAATACAGTATGTCTACTTTTTTATTTATTTAAGTTTTACACAATAATATCAATTTGAAGCAAAAAAAAAGAATCATGTTTTAGTGTCTTCATATTCTGAGAGCCATAGTTATGTTTCGGGCGATTGTCTTATGTACAGTATTATTTTTTGTGGGAGTAGGTAACGGTTAGATTGGCATTTGACTTTTTGATCGCTTGCTATTACACTTTTTGTGATGTAAGGTGACAGTAAATGGCTTTTTTTACACCGTTTTTAATTAATGTTTTTTACTGTGTTCACCACAGTAAAAAACTGTGGTTAGATAATATGGTATTTTTATAGAGCAGGTTGTTACGGATGCGTTGATACCTAATATGTATACTTTTTTTATTTACTTAAGTTTTACACAATAACCACATTTTTTAAACCCCCAAAAATTATGTTTTAGTGTCCCCATAGTCTGAGAGCAATATTTTTTTTTATTTTTTTGGAGATTGTCTTAGGTAGGGGCTCATTTTTTGCGGGATGAGGTGAAGTGGTACTATTTTGGGGGGCATACGCCTTTTTGATCGCTTGATGTTGCACTTTTAGGCCCCTTGCAGACGAGTGTGTCCAGATTAGGTCCGGATGCGTCCCGGTGCATTGCGGAAAACCCGTGCAAGTAGGTACCCAATTGCAGTCAGTTTTGACTGCGATTGCGTTCCGATGTTCAGTTTTTATCGCGGCGGTGCAATGTGTTTTGCACGCGCGTGATAAAAAACTGACTGTGGTACCCGGACCCGAACTTCTTCACAGAAGTTCAGGTTTGGGTTAGTTGTAGTGTAGATTGTATTATTTCCCCTTATAACATGGTTATAAGGGAAAATAATAGCATTCTGAATACAGAATGCATAGTACAATAGGGCTGGAGGGGTTAAAAAAAAAAATATTTTACTCACCTTAATCCACTTGTTCGCGCAGCCAGCATCTCTTCTGTCTTGTTCTGTGAAGAATAGGACCTTTGATGACGTCACTGCGTTCATCACATGGTCCATCACATGATCCATCACCATGGTGAAGGATCATGTGATGAGCGTAGTGACGTCATCAAAGGTCCTATTGCTCACAGATGAAGACAGAATAGATGCCGGCTGCGCGAACAAGTGGATTAAGGTGAGTTAATTTTTAATTTTTATTTTTTAACCCCTCCAGCCCTATTGTACTATGCATACTGTATTAAGAATGCTATTATTTTCCCTTATAACCATGTTATAAGGGGAAATAATAATGATCGGGTCCCCATCCCAATCGTCACCTAGCAACCGTGCATGGAAATCGCACTGCATCTGCACTTGCTTATGGATGCTTGCAATTTTCACGCAACCCCATTAATTTCTATGTGACCTGCGTTACGTGAAAAACGCACAAAGAGTAGCATGCTGCAATTTTCAAGCAACGCACAAGTGATGCGTGAAAATCACTGCTCATGTGTACAGCCCCATAGAAATGAATGGGTCCGGATTCAGTGCGGGTGCAATGCGTTCACCTCACGTATTACACCCGCGCGGAATACTCACCCATGTGAAAGGGGCCTTAGTTATGTAAGGTGACAAAAAAATGTTTTGTTTTTTTAGCACAGCTTTTATTTTATTTTTTTGACGGTGTTCATTTGAGTGGTTAGGTCATGTGATATTTTTATAGAGCCAATCTATATGGATGCGACGATACCTAATATGTCAACTTTTCTTTTCTTTTTTCCCATTATTTACTTAATTTTTAAAGATTCTCTAGGAACTGGTACAGTTCCAAGTGATTGGCGCAAGGCAAACGTGGTGCCCATTTTCAAAAAGGAATCAAGGTCCTTCACAGGTAATTATAGCCCAGTTAGTTTAACTTCTGTTGTGGGAAAAATGTTTGAAGGACTCTTAAGGAACTATATATAGGAGTATGTGACTATAAATAATATTATAAATGATAACCAGCATGGGTTTACCAAGGACAGAAGTTGTCAGACTAACCTGATTTGTTGTTATGAGGAGGTGAGTAGTAGCTTGGACAGAGGGGCATCTGGTAGTGTTTCTGTATTTTGCTAAAGCTTTTGAAACTGTCCCTCATAGATGCTTAATAGGTAAAGTAAGGTCTACAGGCTTAAAAAGTATGGTTTGTAATTGGATTGAAAACTGGCTGAAGGACCATGTCCAGAGAGTTGTGGTCAATGATTCCTATTCAGAATGGTCCTAGGTTATAAGTGGTGTACCCCAAGGTTCAGTGCTGGGACCTTTATTATTTAATTTATGTATTATTGATATTGAGGAGGGGATTAATAGCACCATATCTATTTTTGCAGATGACACTAAGCTGTGTAGAACTGTACAGTCTATGGAAGATGTCCATAAACTACAAGCTGACTTGAACAATCTGAGTGATTGGGCATCAACTTGACAAATGAGGTTCAATGTGGACAAATGTAAAGTTATGCATCTTGGTAGTAATAATCTCTGTGCTTCATATGTCCTAGGTGATGTAGCACTGGGAGAGTCACTTATAGAGAAAGGGTGTCCTTGTGGATAGTAGATTAAATTACAGCATACATTGTCAATCAGCTCCTTCTAAGGCCACCAGGATATTGTCATGCATTAAACGAGACATGGACTTGCAGGGCTTTACAAGGCGTTGGTGCGGCCTCATCTGGAATATGCAGTTCAGTTCTGTGCACCAGTACATAGAAAGGACGCACTGCAGCTGGGAAAAGTACAGAGGAGAGCGACTAAACTGATAAGGGGAATGGAGGGTAGGAGTAGGAATAATACATCAATAGCACAACATAGAATCCAGAATTATTATTATGTGGGAAATAAAAGTACAGTAGTTTCTAAAACAGACATGTCAGGAGAAGTGACATGTTTTCTTTAAATGGGTTTTCCGAGAGTTAAATACTGATAAATAGTTATGAGCATCAGGGGCAATATTCAAATTTGCGATATTTTGTGAATATTTGGACGAATATTCGTCATAAATTTACAAAAAAAATTCTTGATTGCGAAAATCGGCAATGTAATATGCGCGTATTGCGCGCGCAGTACAGGAGTGGGTTACTTTTGCTACATTTTTCAAGCTGCTAGAAGTTTCCTGAGACTGGAGAAAATGCTGGGCACAGCAGAACATTACAATAGCTTTATATTCAGATAGAGTGATCCAATATATTCGCGATAGCGCAAATCGGCAATTAATTATGCACATATTTGGGTGCAATATGTGCAACTTCACATTTTAGCAGGTCTGACTACATATTACTGATTGGTGCACTAAGTATTGTTGTGAACTTGTGACATCACAGCACTATGTCTGTAGCATGTATGTTTGGAGGACAGCAGAACCTATCACACTACCTAACACCCTGCACTGGAACCTATCAGCTTCACTATATCAGGATATAACCTACACTGACTATCTCCCACTAACTATCTGTATTATATATATATATGAGCTAGCTAACTAACTAACTAACTATCTAATGTAATGACACAGTAAAGCACAGAGCACAGCAATAACACTGCTGTCTCTCTCAGAACTGCAAAAAAACTGCAGAAAATGGCTGCTGGGGAGGTTCTTTTTTATTGGTTGCTAGGGATGTTGCTAAGCTCAGACAAATACATTGCAGCCTTTTCATTGGCCCACAAGCAAAAAGCAGGGAGGGATCATGGGTTCAGATGAAAAAAAATCTAGAATATTCACGAATACGAATATATAGCACTATATTCTCTCATCACTTCTGATGACCTAAGCCCAAGATTGTTAATCGGTATTTGATCCATGGCACCCTCGAGATAAGCTCTGGTAAGCACCGATACCTCTTCCAGTGAAGCTCATCAGTCACATGTGCTAATTGCAGCTCAGTCTCATTCAAGTGAATGGGGCTGAGCTGCAATACCAAGCACAGCCGCTATATAATGTACAGTAACTGGGGAGGAGAAAAGCAGAGGAAGACAGCGGCACTGCTCCCGCTAGCAACGCCCTCCCACCTCTTGTGATCGGGAACTCCTAAGACCCGCGGCTGTAAGGACCCAGGTAATGTGGTGCTCAGCGTGATGCAAGTATTCAGGATCGGAAATGTAGGTAATAGACACGCGGCACTCACCAGGGTCGATTGGATGCTTTATTTGCGGTACAGCAAAGTAGACTTGGTATGCACTGGCTGGGGAGCGGACAGGTCCAGGTGTGTTAGGCGGTGACGGCCGTTTCGCGCAAGTCGCGCTTCCTCGGACCGCTGCTCATGTGCAGGCGCACTGACGTGCTTTTTAAGGGCTGACCCAGGTCATCACCATGACGACCATGGACGCTCCCCAGGTGCGCACTATGAATCAAAACAGAAGGGGATCATTGCAATGTTATACAAACTGGCTGCAGATTGCTGCAGCATGATACTCTATAGCACACCCTTATGTCAAAAGGAGGGGACAAATTACCCTAGCATAGAGGAGAGAACAATGAGTGCGCTAATAGGGGAGACATATACTTAAACTGTTGTTTGGGAGCTGGTTCCACATAGAGGACAAAGTGAGAGAGATTGGAAAAGCTAATGGTCAGGTTGTAGTGGGTATGCAGAATCTTTGCAAATGGTAAAATATATTGCTGCCTAACCTGTGTAAAAAATGATAAAGATTTCAAAGGAAGACAGCCATGTCGTTTTTGTCATTTAGACCGTGTGGTCCCATGGCTCCCGTTCTGATGATCCATCGAGCCTCCCGCTGCAACAGAAGGCGGTGGCGGTCCCCACCCCTAGGGATGGGGCCCACCGCCTCTATCCCAGCAAAAGAGAGGCTCGATGGATCACCATTGTGGGTTGAGCGTACGTGGTCAACAAGGCGCGGAGAACCATGTCCTGTCCTGATGGAGCCAAGGTGTTCCCGTATACGCTCAAATAGGGGCCTGATGGTTATACCTATGTAAAACCTACCACAGGTACAAGATATGACGTAAACGACATGGGTGGTGCGACATGTGATGAAGTCATTCACTCTGTGTATGATGCCTCCCAGAGACAGGGATTTCCCCTGTGAGTTGTAGGGGCAGAAAGAACACATCCCACACTTAAAATTGCCTTGAGGTCTCCTATTTTGGAGCCAGTTGGGCTGTCGGGACCATCCTAATGTACTGTGGACTAACCTATCTCTTAAGGTGTGACATTTTCTAAAGGCAATTAATGGTCATTGGGAGGCTATGTCTCCCATGCTAGGGTCACCCTTCAGTAGGTCCCAGTTGTTGAGTACCGCTCGTTTGACAATATCTGCCGCTGGACTAAACTTGAAGATGAAAGTGAATCTATCTTCGTTGTCTTTGTGGATCTGGTCACTAAGTAGGCTATGTCTAGGGCGGAGGGCCGCTCGATACATCGCATCAGTGACGTCTCTCTTGGAATATCCCCTCTCAAGCAGCCTATCTTTGAGTTGGTGGGCCTGCCTGAAGTAGTCCTTCTCTGTACTATTTATCCTACGGAGGCGTATAAACTGCCCGTACGGGACAGCTTCCTTAACTGCAGGGGGATGGAAACTGGTCTGGTGGAGCAGCGAATTGGTGGCTGTGGGCTTACGGAAGCCTGTGGTCTGTAGGATACCATCCAGACCTTGACGTCCAGAAATTCTAGACTGTCACCTCCGAAGTTGAGGGTAAATTTCATATTCATCTGGTTAATATCATTGATATATTCCACAAACTGCACACACTGAATTTTGCTGCCCGACCAGACCAGGAACACATCGTCCACGTACCGCAGGTAAAGGTGGATGTATCTAAGGAAGGGGTTCTGTATGGAGAAGACGTAGGTCTCTTCGAATACCGCCAGATACAGGTTGGCGAAGGTGCACGACACCGGAGTGCCCATCGCCGTACCTAGTATCTGGCGGTACCACTGACTTCCAAATTGGAAGACGTTGTTGGATAATATCAGGTCGAGGGACTCCTGAATAAACTGTGAAAAGGTGTTGCCCTTATTGGAGCTACTGAGGACCGTCGCTATGGCTCTAAGTCCTGCATCATGTGGAATTCTAGTATATAGGCTCTCCACGTCCAAGGACACAAGGTGGAATTCCTCCTGCCACTCAAGGGAGTTGAGGGCACGGAGGAAGTCCCCGGTGTCCTTTAGATACGTGGGAGTGCCTTTTAAAAGGGGCCTCAGTAGCCAGTCTACGTATCCCGAAAGTGGCTCGGTGGCTGATCCCATACCGGAGACGATCGGTCGTCCCGGGGGATGGGACAGCGATTTATGTACCTTCGGCACAAAATACCAGACTGGATTCTTGGGAAACTTGGGGACTAACTTATCCAGGATGGTGGCAGGGAGAAATTGTATCTCTACGTACTTGGAGAGAAGAGAACGTATCCTAGTAAGTATCTGTGGAACAGGATTGTCACCTAGTTTCTCATAAACATTGGTATCTCCCAGATGTCTAGAGGCTTCCTCCAGATAGAAGGCTCTGGTCATCAGGACCACGTTTCCCCCCTTGTCGGCGGGTTTGATCACTACATCTTGAAGGCCTGTAAGCCAGCGTAAAGCTGCTTTTTCCTCTTTGGTGATATTAGGGGGTGCCACCGGGTATATCAGTGCACGTACATCCCTAATTACTCTCTTGTAAAAGAGGTCGATCGCCGAGCCCGCCGGCATAGGGGGAAGAAAGGTGGACCTGATGCCACCTGAAAAAGGCACTGGAGGCTCCAAAGGCTGAACACTTTCACTATCAAGACCCGCTAAGAACTGAATGCAAGAGATTTCCTCGGTATCGAAGCGGTGCTGGAGGTGGAAGTCGGTGCATGTCATATATGCTGGGATCTCGCCTGGTAACGTATATAATGTACAGTGCTAAGCTTAGTAAGCTGGAGCAAAGTCGTTGCACACACCGGACCGCCATGGGCTCTACAAACAGATAATCAGCAGGGGTGCTAGATATTAGACCCCCCATGATCAGACACTGATGACCTATTCTGAGTACAAGTTATCAGCATTAAACACTTGATCTGAGGCTCTATTCTTAAATTATGATTATTTTAATATGCAAATTAGGCCTTTGGTGCAATGTGGGCCTCATCATTGCTCTTGTTGCACCCAAGATCCACTTCTTTCTGTTGCCAGTACCCCTCCCACACACATACACATACATACACACACACACACACACACATTGTTTTGCCACTGCCTGGCCCTATCAATCAAAGCAGGCAGGGAGGGACTTAACACAGGATGCAGTGAAGTTTGAGTGCAACAACAGCAATGATGACGCCCTCATTGCACCAAAGGCCTAATCTGCATATTAAGAAAAAGTATAACTCATGAATGAAATCTGAGCTCACAAATGAAAAACTGTTATAATCAGGTGAATCACAGCTAGTGTTGAGCGAAGTTATCAAAAATTTGATTCGGCTGCTTTGCAAATTTCACATCCGTCACCACACAAGAGATTTTTCTTCAATCAAGATCGCCGCAATGGCCTCTTCGCACACAAATGGATGAGTTGAGTAGTTTTTTTTTCCTTTTCAGGGAAAATTGATTAATTACCACAAAGTGCGAGGAAATTCAGCTTCACAATTTGGGTCAAAGTCAATACGTTTGACTTCGATTCACTCATCACTGATCATGGCCATGTGTCTATGCAAACAGTTGGATACGGAGGTTGCTGGTGACAGAATCCCTTTAAGCCTAAAACATCATTTTCTTGAATGAACTCTTTTAAGAAATACACATACTGTAAGTGTTATAATGCACTATCTACAAATGCAGAATCTCACTTTAAAATAGTGATATTTACACAGCTCTGCAACCTTATCTGACCTTTTGCAGGGTTGTATATTATTTAATGTGTTTGTGTTTGCCTGGAGGACACTGCATCATGCTGAGTTAATGTGTCTCTCCTCCTCAGTGCTGCTTTCTTCTGCTCTTTTATGTTTCTGCTCAGTTTACACTTCTAGCTGTTGGCTCTCAGTGGTAAGACTCTCGAGGGCTATATTTTACAAGTTTCTCTTGCATACTGTATTAAATGAGAACATAGTGAAGTAGACATTATCTGGGTGTAAATAAGAATGGGTATTGGGGAAGGCACTGCTAAAAGTAGATCAGGCATTTTTCAACTATGATTTTATTCAGAAATAAAATGATTTCTACAGTAACCATATAGAAAGTAGATAAAATCCACAAAGAATTATTCACACTGGTGTGGGGATAGTAAAGCAAGAAGGAACAATTAAATCATAAAGGGAAAAAAGAGAGAAATTGGGAATCTAAGATGGGAAGATTGTGTGGCAAAAGGTAAATGAGGGGTTTCTCTACAAATACAGAAAGAGAAATTATATAAAGAATAGTTAAGGGAAAGACAAAGAATTAAAAAGATAGGAGGCTGGCATGAAGAGGAGAGAAAGGAGAGAGGAGCTAAGCTTTCAGGAGAGCTAAGGGACCAAGCTTTATATGTATTTTAAAGAATTGGTTCTTAGCTTGAACTCAACAGTTAAAATGAACCAAGGGAGCCACATCTCGGTCAACTTACTGTATGTTGGGTGTCTACGAAAATGGGGGAAAGCCTCTCATTGACCATATACCGAGAAGCCTTGTCTTTTCCTTCTGAAATAACTAGAAATCAGAAGTTAAACTGACTGGTCTATAATTAGTTGCTTCTTATTCTTACCTATCTTAAAAAAAAAAATTCAACAGGGTCACATCAATGACTGAACTGAGCTCTTTAAGAACTTTTGGGTGTAATCCATCTGGACCCAGAGCCTTGTTCACAATTACTTACTTGATTGGACCACATCTACAGTTAGTTGAGTATATTACTGGATGTACTAACAACCCTGGAACCATTAGATCCTTTCTCTTCTTTTGTATACCCAGAGCTGAAAAAAAAAAACATTTAGTAACTCTTCCTTTTCCTTATCTTCAGTGACTATCCTCCTTTACTATTATTTAGGGGAACCTACCTGCTCAGACCTTGAATTTTTTTAGCACTTATATATCTAAAATAATTTTGGGGGATTTGTTTTGCTCTTTTTTGCCGCCTGCTGATCGCTTTAGATTTTTGAAGATTTTATCTACCGTTTACAGATTTTATTAATGTCACGACTACGTGTTTGGTCGTGCCTCTTTGTGTCGCACGCAGTTGTCAGCGGTCTGCTTGTTGTTTACCGCAGGTGAGGGCAGTTAGTATGTTGTCTCACGTGTGGTTGCCGCTGGCAACATGTTGTTGTTGGCAGTGTAGCAGCCTGAGCTGGTTGCCAGGCGTCTCGCTGTCAAGGCATGCGGTTGCACCTTGCAATGTGTGTTTGAATGTGTTCAATTTCTATGTTTGGTGTGCACAGGATTTAGTTGTGTGTGCAGTTCCCCTTTAAGTGACACTTACCTTGTCTGGTGTTGGAAGGGTTAACTCCTTTCCTAGTATGTGTGTGTTGGTGTGGCTGCTTGGGCTATTTAGCTCCTGCTGGATGCCTGTAGCTGGGGGGTACTCCAGTCATGCTTTATGCTGGAGTCTTCCTCCTGGTCTCATATGCCATCTATCCAGTAAGGGCCACCCTTGTGGTCATAAAAAAATATATGTATGATGTTAAGAAGATGTTTTTATGGTTTCTATGTTTATTGCAGCTATGGGTGTCCTGGGTATCTGTGTGATTTGTGTGTGTGCTGTGTCCTTAATGTTTGTGTGGACATCAGTACTTGTGCACGGGTTCCAGTCAGCATGTCTGTGGCAGGTAGGTGTAGTACTGGTTTATCTCACCTGCCATATACATATGCTGTATATGTTTCCCCTCTCCTTGCTCCTTGGCCAGTGAGACTCCTGTTCGTCCATGTCTAGGAGGAACAGGTCGTCTTACCCTGCTCCTAGTCCAGGAATTTCCTGAGGGCTAGTAGGGACCCTAGGTTCCGGAGTATGAGCCCTACTATCATCTGGGTTGGCTCATACAGTTAGGAGTCAGCGTCAGAATTAGGGACGAGCTAGGAGGTGACCTGCTCCCTGATCCTGTTGTCCTGGCCTAGCTGCTACCCTTATCCTATTGACATCGCACGGTTGAGGGTTTCCCCCACTCTCATCCGTGACAATTAAGCCCTTTGTAAACTTCAAAGGCAGGCTACAGCTTACCTCTCAGATTTATATTTTTAAATGCCCTTATTTTTATAATTCCTTTTTTTTATAATTTATTGACCCTTTATACAGTAGCTATAAGCCATGAGTGTGAGTGTGTGTGTGTGTGTGTGTGTGTGGGGGGGGGTTAATTTTAGACATTGTTACCTACAGAAATACATTTTGGAGTGTAATTTACTCAATGTGGATTTAAAGCTTTCCCATTTATTGTCAGTATTATTATATGACAGTATCTGCTCCCAGTCTATGCCCTGAAATGCTGCCCTCAACCCTGAGAAACTGGCCTTTTTAAAATTCAATGTTTTTGCTCTGCCTGACAGTTTGCTTTCTATAGTTCAGGGGGAATATAATTATATTGTTCTCTATTACCTAGTGTTTCTCAAACAGTAAAATTTCCAACAAGCTCTGCATCAACAGAAATTACCAGATACAACAAAGCATCACCCCTAGTGTGACCTTCAACAAACTGACCCATAACCAAGACCCCAGTCAATATCTGGGAATTTAAAATCTCCCATTATGACCACTGTACCAGCCTGTGTTCCTCTATCTCTAGTACCAGAGACTCCCCCCCCCTCCCATTTTGCTTGCTGGACTTCTGACATTTGTGAAAATATAGATATATATGTGTATACATCCTGGGTCAAGCATTGAGCTATAAATACAGTACAGACCAAAAGTTTGGACACACCTTCTCATTCAAAGAGTTTTCTTTATTTTCATGACTATGAAAATTGTAGATTCACACTGAAGGCATCAAAACTATGAATTAACACATGTGGAATTATATACATAACAAAAAATTGTGAAACAACTGAAAATATGTCATATTATAGGTTCTTCAAAGTAGCCACCTTTTGCTTTGATTACTGCTTTGCACACTCTTGGCATTCTCTTGATGTGCTTCAAGAGGTAGTCACCTGAAATGGTTTTCACTTCACAGGTGTGCCCTGTCAGGTTTAATAAGTGGGATTTCTTGCCTTATAAATGGGGTTGGGACCATCAGTTGCCTTGTGGAGAAGTCAGGTGGATACACAGCTGATAGTCCTACTGAATAGACTGTTAGAATGGCAAGAAAAAAGCAGCTAAGTAAAAAAAAACGAGTGGCCATCATTACTTTAAGAAATGAAGGTCAGTCAGTCCGAAAAATTGGGAAAACTTTGAAAGTGTCCCCAAGTGCAGTCACAAAAACCATCAAGCGCTACAAAGAAACTGTCTCACATGCGGACCGACCCAGGAAAGGAAGACCAAGAGTCACCTCTGCTGCAGAGGATAAGTTCATCCGAGTCACCAGCCTCAGAAATCACAGGTTAACAGCAGCTCAGATTAGAGACCAGGTCAATGCCACACAGAGTTCTAGCAGCAGACACATCTCTAGAACAACTGTTAAGAGGAGACTGTGTGAATCAGGCCTTCATGGTAGAATATCTGCTAGGAAACCACTGCTAAGAACAGGCAACAAGCAGAAGAGACTTGTTTGGGCTAAAGAACACAAGGAATGGACATTAGACCAGTGGAAATCTGTGCTTTGGTCTGATGAGTCCAAATTTGAGATCTTTGGTTCCAACCACCGTGTCTTTGTGCAACGCAGAAAAGGTGAACGGATGGACTCTACATGCCTGGTTCCCACCGTGAAGCATGGAGGAGGAGGTGTGATGGTGTGGGGGTGCTTTGCTGGTGACACTGTTGGGGATTTATTCAAAATTGAAGGCATACTGAACCAGCATGGCTACCACAGCATCTTGCAGTGGCATGCTATTCCATCCGGTTTGCGTTTAGTTGGATCATCATTTATTTTTCAACAGGACAATGACCCCAAACACACCTCCAGGCTGTGTAAGGGCTATTTGACCATGAAGGAGAGTGATGGGGTGCTGCGCCAGATGACCTGGCCTCCAGAGTCACCGGACCTGAACCCAATCGAGATGGTTTGGGGTGAGCTGGACCGCAGAGTGAAGGCAAAAGGGCCAACAAGTGCTAAGCATCTCTGGGAACTCCTTCAAGACTGTTGGAAGACCATTTCAGGTGACTACCTCTTGAAGCTCATCAAGAGAATGCCAAGAGTGTGCAAAGCAGTAATGAAAGCAAAAGGTGGCTACTTTGAAGAACCTATAATATGACATATTTTCAGTTGTTTCACACTTTTTGGTTATGTATATAATTCCACATGTGTTGATTCATAGTTTTGATGCCTTCAGTGTGAATCTACAATTTTCATAGTCATGAAAATAAAGAAAACTCTTTGAATGAGAAGGTGTGTCCAAACTTTTGGTCTGTACTGTATATCAAATGCCAGTAAAGCCAAAAGATAGGGACTCACCTAATAGTGATAGTGTTTTATACCAACCAGGATGGCGCTACCCCAATGTGCGTTTCAGGCGTACTTTCGTCTGGGGGGTTATATTTTTTATGAACGGTACTGGGAGCTCCGTTCTTTTTTTATTCGCTTGTTATACTCGGGAGCTGGTACCGAGTTAATTGTATAAGTGGCCCATGGTTTTGTCAGATTAAACGCTTAAACAAGTAGAGCCACCCAACAGAGTGGCGAGGGTGTCAGCAGTACGCTTGTGTTGATGTCACAGATAATTTTACCCTTCCTCTGATCCGTCAGAACAAAAACCCCCAAAAAACGGATCCTGTCTGTTGAGCAACCGTCTTTACTCGGTCAGACTTTGGTTAGTAATCCATCAGTATTGCTAATGCCCAAAAAAACAGAAGTCGATCCAGAACAGAGATAGCACGGGAATGGAATATTTGCAAGTCTTCTGTGTTTTGTACGCACTTCTGCTTTTGGCTACCAAATCATAAGGCAATTCTGATGGGACCATACAGACCTTACAGCTGCTACACAGAGAGGATCCGTTGTGCGTGTCATTTTACCTTCCTTCTGACAGATCAGAAGAAGTGTAAAATAAAAGATGATGCCAGGCAAACCAAAAAGGCTAAATAGTGGACCAGTCATGAAGTGGGGAGGGTGGGAACAGCATGAGAAGTCCACAGAGTGGCCCTATGACATAGTGATCAAGTGGAAGCAGCATGAGGAGACCACAGAGTGGCCCAATGACAGAGTCTGTAGGTGGTAGCAGCATCAGGAGGCCAGAGAGTAGCATAATGACAGAGTGTGGAGTTGGCAGCAGCATCAGGAGGCCACAGAGTGGCAAGGTGAAATAATACTGTGAGTCCGTATGGCATGCATATGACAGGCGTCGCTCTTAGAATCACAGCATACTTCACTTATTTGGGTGGTCACGGGGCCAAAACTCAAATATTAACTCAGCCCTACAGATAGATGTTAGAGTCAAGATGAAACGCACTCCTTTTACACCGTCCTCAGCTGATTCCACATAGATGTCTACAGAACCTGTTCTATTAAACGCTTATACAAGTAGAGCCCCCCTGACAGAGTTGAGAGGGTGTCAGAAGTAAGTTTGTGTTTACGTCACTTAATAATTTTCCCCATTCTCTGATCCGTCAGAAGAATTACCCCCAAAAAACAGATCCTGTCTGTGGAGCATACGCCTTCACTCGGTCAGCATTTTCTCAATAATCTATCAGTATTGCTAAAGGTTCTAAAACATAGATGACCCGTGAATGGAATATTTGCATTTCTTATGTGTTTTCTACCCTCTCCTGTTTTTGGCTACCAAATTATAATCCAATTCTGATGGGACCATACAGGTCTTAAAGCTGCTACACAGACAGGATCAGTTGTGCGTCTCCTTTTTCCTTCCTTCTGACAGATTAGAAGAAATGTCAAATAAATGATGATGAAGTAGAAGAGTCACAGCAGCATTATATAATGCTGCTGTGACTCTCCTACTTCAACTTTCTGGTATGACCATTGTGGATCCACGGTCTTCTTGGCGGCTGATGCATTCTAGTGACCCGATGAGACCATGTGTGCTGCTTTCATTCCTCTTTCTAAATAAATGATGATGTCAGCCAGGCTGAAAGCCAAAATAGTGGACCAGTCATGAAGTGGTGAGGGTGGGAACAGCATGAGAAGTCCACAGAGTTGATCTATGACATAGTGGTGAGGTGAAAGCAGCATGAGGAGACCCAATGACAGAGTCTGTGTCACGGTCATATTGTTGTTTGCCCATGACGACGTTGCCGTGCAGACTCATTGCTTGTGGCAATGTGAAGTTTGTGGTTTGCATGTGCACTTCCCCTTTAAGTTGTCTCTCCCTGCTCTGTGGCGTGCGTGGGGTTAATAGCCTGATTGGTTAGATCAGGGTGTGGTCTCTTCTAGCTATTTAGCCTTTGCTTGTAACTTGGAGGTTAGTTGTGCTCTAGCCTTGCTTTGGGCTGAAAGCTATGCTCCATTCTGTGGCTATTCCATTTGCCCAGTCATTGAGGGCCACCTTGTTTGACATACTGTCACGGTGGGGAGTAGGGGGAAAAAACACTGTACAATGGAAAAGATATAATGTAGCAACTAAGCCTGGATGTTGGGATCAGGGAGCAGGTCACCTCCTAAAGCATCCTTAAATCTGGCCCTAATCTCCTATCTGTATGAGCCGACCCTAATGGTAGGAGGGCCTATACGGAGTATGAGGAGGCCACCGAGTGACACAATGACAGAGTCTAGAGGTGGCAGCAGCATCAGGAGGCCACAGAGTGGCAAGGTGACATACTGTGAACCTGATGAAGATGGTGGGTGAAAGAAGGAGCACTTAGCATCAGATGTGTGGCATCAGGCAGGTAAAGGCATCAGAATACTAGCTGAAGCAGGTAGCCAGAAGAAACCAGTCTCTTTTGTCAAATTGTTGGTGTGGCACCATGGATGATCTAGTCTGATGCATCAGGCATTGGTGTGTGGAAATCCTGGCTGATCCACGCCTGATTGATCTTGATGCAATGTCCCAATATGTGCTATATGTGAGCACTTTAAACTCTTGCTAAATGTCATATCAAATGTATTGTGGTATCATGCTGTAATTCCTTTTAACAGGCTGGCAGTATAATTTACCTTTATTTGCCCCTAGGTGGTGCTGGCACTATTTTTATATATAGCTGGGGAGGTGTCAAGTCAGTGTGTGTGTTGAGGATGAGAATGAAAAGAGGAGGAAGGTAATGGAGGAGGTGGAAATTTGCTTTCCACCGAAATGATTCACAAAAGATTTTACCGCATATAAGTGCAGTGCTTAACCCTGAATCCAATTTTTTTCCCCACCAAAAAAACTCCCAAAAGATTTTACCACATATAACTGCAGTGCTGAACACTGAATACAATTTTTATTACACCAAAATAAGTCACTAACGATTTTACCGCATATACAGTTGCAAGAAAAAGTATGTGAACCCTTTGGAATAATATGGATTTCTGCACAAATTGGTCATAAAATGTGATCTGATCTTCATCTAAGTCGCAACAATAGACAATCACAGTCTGCTTAAACTAATAACACACAAAGAATTAAAAGATACTATGTTTTTATTGAACACGCCATGTAAACATTCACAGTGCAGGTGGAAAAAGTATGTGAACCCCTATACTAATGACATATCCAAGAGCTACTTGGCGTGAGGTGTCAGCCAACCAACAGTTCTGGGTTTGCTTTTCACAAGAACCATTGCCTGATGTGAATGATGCCTCGCACAAAAGAGCTGTCAGAAGGCCTACGGTTAAGAATTGTTGACTTGCATAAAGCTGGAAAGGGTTATAAAAGTATCTCCACGGTAAGAAAAAATTGTCTATAAATGGAGAACGTTCAGCACTGCTGCTACTCTCCCTAGGAATGGCCGTCCTGTAAAGATGACTGCAAGAGCATAGTGCAGACTGCTCAATGAGGTGAAGAAGAATCCTAGAGTGTCAGCTAAAGACTTACAAAAGTCTCTGGAATATGCTAACATCCCTGTTAGAGAATCTACGATACGTAAAACACTAAACAAGAATGGGTTTCATGGGAGGATACCACAGAGGAAGCCACTGCTGTTCAAAAAACAACATTGCTGCGCGTTTACAGTTTTCACAAGAGCACCTGGATGTTCCACAGCAGTACTGGCAAAATATTCTGTGGACAGATGAAACCAAAGTTGAGTTGTTTGGAAGAAACACACAACACTATGTGTGGAGAAAAAGAGGCACAGCCCACCAACATCAAAACCTCATCCCAACTGTGAAGTATTGTGGTGGGGGCATCATGGTTTGGGGCTGCTTTGCTGCGTCAGGGCCTGGACGGATTGCTATCATCGAAGTAAAAATGAATTACCAAGTTTATCAAGACATTTTTCAGGAGAACTTGAGGCCATATGCCCACCAGCTGAAGCTCAACAGAAGATGGGTGTTGCAACAGGACAACGACCCAAAGCATAGAAGTAAATCAACAACAGAATGGCTTAAACAGAAGAAAATATGCCTTCTGGAGTGGCCCAGTCAGAGTCCTGACCCCAACCCGATTAAAATGCTGTGGCATGACCTCAAGAAAGCGATTCACACCAGACATCCCAAGAATATTGCTGAACTGAAACAGTTCTGTAAAGAGGAATGGTCAAGAATTATTCCTGATCGTTGTGCACGTCTGATTTGCAACTGCACGAACCGTTTGGTTGAAGTTATTGCTGCCAAAGGAGGTTCAACCAGTTATTAAATCCAAGGGCTCACCTACTTTTTCCACCTGCACTGTGAATGTTTACATGGTGTGTTCAATAAAAACATGGTAACATTTAATTCTTTGTGAGTTATTAGTTTAAGCAGACTGATTGTCTATTGTTGTGACTTAGATGAAGATCAGATCACATTTTATGACCAATTTGTGCAGAAATCCATATCATTCCAAAGGGTTCACATACTTTTACTTGCAACTGTAAGTGCAGCGATGAACACTGAATAAATATTTTTTCCCCTGAAATAAGTCTCAACCGATTTTACCACATACAACTGCAGCGCTAAACGCTGAATGAAATTTGATTTTCCACTGAAATAACTCACAAAAGATTTTACTACTTAAAAGTGCAGCGCTGAACACTGAATAAAATGTATTTTTCCACCAAAATACTTCAATAAAGATTTTTCCACATATAATCGCCTCACTGACTGCTACCGCCCCTACTTCTATGAACCCCTGCACCACTACTTCCAGGGTAGGTAGGCTGCAGCGAAGCTGGTGCTCTACCCTGGGCATGTTTTGCTCCCGACCTCCCACTGAAAATGCATTTTTCTGTTTGTACTGGAATAGGCCACTAAACGCTTTCAACACATATAACTGCAACTGATGTGAACTGAGAATGCTTTTTTCTTAATACAAAATAACACATATAACCACTGCACTGACTGACTGCTACGACCACTACTTCTGTAAACCCCTGCACCACTACTTCCCTGGTAGGTAGGCAGTGCTCTACCCTAGGCATGTTTGGCTCCCGACCTCCCACCCTGCTGACTCCCAGCCATGCTTTCAACACATATAACCGCCGACATGAAGTGAGAATATATTTTTCTTTTTGTACTGAAATAGGCCAGTAAACGCTTTCAGCAGAAATAAATGCACCAGTGCGTATATATTTTTCTTTCTGTACTGAAATAGGCCACTAAATGCTTTTGCCACAAATAAATGTACCAGTGAAATGCGTATATAGTTTTCGTTTTTTACTGCAATACGCCCCTGTACGCTTTCAACAGAAATAATTGCAGAACTGAAATGAGCATCCGTCTTTTGAGGGTGGGTACCGTGTCATTGGGTAGGCTGTGTGCAAGTCTGACTTATAGATTTATACAGGAAGTGGGGCTGGCGGGTGGCTTTTTTTTTTTTTTTTTGCAGGTGCAGGGTGATTTGGCACGCCAGTAACCTGTTTAAAAACTGTATTTTCTCTCATTGTCAGCAAACTCCAGGCAGCTGAGCAAGTTGCAGCTAAGGCTACTTTCACACTGGCATTTTGGTTTCCGTTTGTGAGATCCGTTTCAGGGCTCTCACAAGTGGTCCAAAACGGACTAATGCATTCTGAATAGAAAAGGATCCGTTCTGAATGCATCAGTTAGCCTCCGTTCTGCCTCCATAGAAATACAATAGAAAACAATAGAAAACCACACAATAGAAAACGGATCCACCCCCCATTGACTTTCAATGGTGTTCAAGACGGATCTGTTTCTCCCTGCCTGTTTTATTGCCCTTTCCTGCTACTTGTTTACTTGCTGTACTGTATTACTTGCTATGTCTGCCTTTTCTGAACACCGCATTTCCTCTCATCTTTTTGCAGATGTCAAGGGCTAGCTCTCATGGGAAGAGTAAAAGAAAGTCCAGCAGACACAGAACCTGCTTATCTTAAGAACAATTGTTGTTGCCTGGTGACCTTCATAAAGATATTTGTTCTCTTTGTGCACCACCTACCCAAGATGATGCTGAGGCTGATCTGGAACCATAAGAAAATGTGCCTACTAATCCTAGTGGCTTTCTTGATTGGTTAAAAAGAATAAATAAAGGGAACCTGACACTGAACTTGGATTTGCAGTATATTATAGAGCTGGAAGAGCTGAGCGGGTTGATTTTATAGTTTTATGGGCAAAGAGTCAGTATAACTTGTATTTCATTTATTTCAATCCCTGCTGATTCTGGGCTTTGAAGTCAAGGAGGCGGTCCTATCAGTGATTGACAGCTATCTCTGTATACACAATCATAGAAGGAAGGCTGTCACATCCATGACTTCAAAGCCAAGAATGAGCAGGAATATAAACGTATAAATTACAAGTTTTACTGAATCTTTCCCTCCAAAACTCTATATCAATCTGTAACTCCCAGATTGGTCTTACCACTCTTATGCCTTGCTTTTATCTGTGTATGCTGGTACGGTGTCATCCTGTGTTTATTGCCGGGTCCTGCATAATGTGAATCTGTATTTTCGATATAAGTATAAGTATAATGTACCTTGTTCACCAGCAGATGGTGGCACTAATGGCAGTGCCAGAATGGAACCCTTTGTGCATTCTAGCCCCCTCCCTATAGAGGGAGCTAGTTTTAGAGTAGCCCTTGCAAGGGGAAGGGTGTGTGCAAGCCAGGAGAGCACACCTTCAGCTCTGCTGGGCACCGAGTACCAAGTTGCAAGATTCATAAGACAAAGATACAGATTAAGATAAAGAAAGAGTCAGACTACCAAGCTAAGTACAGCAGAAAGGAAATGTTTCTATTTAATCTGACAGCACAGCAGAGCTAAAGAGGTTTAGATGTAGAAGTGCCAAATGTGTTTGCCTGCCAAAATTTATGTCAAAGCTTGCTGGTGACCAATATAAAGTTGGAAGATTGTTCTCTCTTGCAAGTTTATTCAAGTAAAGCTGTTTTCAACGTTAATACAAAGTCTGGACTCCATAATTTCTACAAATCCCTCAACTATTGCCGCTATTTGCACTGCTTCGGATGACAATGACTGGGTTTCCAGGATATCCAGGTAGGAGCACCGTGACACGTGCACAGCCTCACCTAAAGGGGCACCATAGGCTACCCTCACACCACTCTGGCATTTCTACACCAATACAATCTAATTAGGGGGATTCCGTCCCTCATTGCTGAAATGCAACTGGCATCACAAAAAAACTCTTTCACTTTAACTGACCCTGGTAGTACCCCTTCCGTTGCAAATCTTCTCTGTTACTCCTGCCCTATAACGTAGTATTTTCACAAAAAATTTTATGGTGACAGGTTCCCTTTATATGAAGAGTTTGAGGAAATTCACTCCAAAAAATCTAACAATGCAAAAAAATCTGGGAAAGATAAAAAACAGAGACGTTTGTCATATTCTGACTCTTCATCTGTACAGATTCTGTCTGACAAGGAGAACTCAGATGACAACGATCCTGATATTTCTAAGGATTTTTTTCTTTTCCATAAGGTGCATTCATACGATCGTAGGTGTTTTGCGGTCCGCAAATTGCGGATCCGCAGAACACGGATACCGGCCGTGTGTGTTCCGCAATTTGCGGACTGCACATGGCCAGCGCCATATAGAGAATATCTAAGCTTGTCCGCAACAAGAATAGGACATGCTCTATCAAATTTCTGCTGCAGTATCTGAAGTATCACTCGCAGCAGTTCCAGTGGCATGAGCCCTTAGGCTCCGGTTAAGAGCTCATTCATACAACCGTATTTTTCTTTCCTCATCCGTTCCCAATTTTTACAGATCAGATGCAGCTATTCATTTCTATAGGACCACAAAATCCACAGATAGCACACCATGTGATTTCTTCTTCCATATGTCTGTTCCGTATGTCCGCATAAGGCCTCATGCACACTGCCGTTGTTGTGGTCTGCATCTGAGCCACATTTTTTGCAGTTCGGGTGCGGACCCATTCACTTCAATGGGGCCGCAAAAGATGCGTACAGCACTCCGTTGCTCCGTTCCGTGGCCCCGCAGAAAAATATAGCATGTCCTATTTGTGTCTGTTTTGCAGACAAGAATAGGCATTTCTACAATGGGTCGCCCGTTCCGTTCCGCAAATTGCGGAAGGCACACTGGCGTCTTCCATTTTTTGCGGATCAGTGGTTTGCGGACCGCAAAAAACTGAACGGTCATGTGCATGAGGCCTAAAAGATAGAACATGTCCTATACTTTTCCTGAAAATGCAGTCCGTCTCCCCATTCAAGTCCATGGTTCTACAAAAATGTAGATTGCCTATGGAATGTGTTCCATAAGCAATCCATATTTAGCAGATCCGTGTCATGTCACTTTTGAATCTTTATTAAAATGATACCTTTCATTTTTGTGGATCCGCAAAATACGGAAGACATATTGAAACATACATTCCATTTTTTTGGCGGACATGAGGAAGATTTTGCTGAACAACTGATCCAGATATTTGCAGACTGCCAATAATATACGGCTGTCTGAATGAGTCCTAAGTCAAATTGGCCAAGACCTACTGGATGGAGTTCCGAGAGAAGAAAATCGTAGAATTTTTGTCCAGTTTAAAATTGGTGGGAGATTTTTGTGTGATTTTCCAATAGACACATTGAGGCTGTCAGACAAAAATATGAAGATGGTTAATTCTGGATGATGGGCTCTCTGGATAAAATTCTGGTCGGGAAATGTAGCCTCCAAGTAAATCGTTCTCTTACCTTCCATCCATTTAGCTTGTTTCGCAAAGAGCTTAACGATGTCTGGAAAAATCTCAGTGAAGAGAAAGGCAAATCTTTTCCCCATGTTCCAATAAAATTCAAGCCACAGCTTTTTAATTTGCAAAAACAGAGAAATAGTGGAACGTGGGTCCAGCAGACAAGATTCCAGAGGTTCCAGGGCTGTCACTAAGAACGAAAACGCTTTTTTTCCCCCGAGAATAATGAGAATACTCAGTTCTGACACCAGCATTGCTCTGCAGCCTTTAGGTGCTAGATTACAGGAATTCTCTCACTTTTGGAAAAATGTTACCACCGATGCCTGGGTCTTGTCCACAGTTCAAGAAGGTTACTCATTAAAGTTCAAAACCCTGTCTCCAAAAAAATATGTCACCGTGTCTGCATGAAAACCTCATTTTCAAGACCTAGTGTCCGAGTTTCTAACAAAACAAGTCCTGTAAGAATTGCCAAAAGCTGAATTTTTCCAAGGTGTTTATTCTATTGGTGGTTCTCAAACCAGATGGCAGATGAAGAGTAATTATAGGTCTTATATTTCTAAACAAGTATCTGAATCAAATCTCTTTCAAGATGGAATCTATAAGGTTGGTCATGGCTATTATTTAACAAAGTAATGTCATGGCAAAAATCTATTTGGCAGATGCATGTACCAATCAAAAAGAGCATAGGAAATATTTGCAGATAGCTCTTGTTCTACCCATGCAAACTGTTCACTATCAGTTCAGGAGACTTCCATTCGGGATCACAGGTATTTACAAAAATAGTGGAAACTCTGGGAGTGGCATTGAGACTTCAAGCATTCAAAATAATTCCTTACCTAAATGACTGGTTGCTAATTGCGGATTCATCTGATCTCCTTCTCCAGAACTTGATGGCAGCATGCGGATGTGGATTCTTGATAACTTGGAAAATGTCAGTGCTCAGCCAAACTACCAAAATCTTGTTCGTAGGATTAGTCCTAAATTCAGAAAGCATGATGATCACTCCTCCTTTATAGAAAATTCTGAAAATTAGAAGATCTGTTCATCAGTTCCTGGCTTTACCACGACTGACCATTAGAAAAGCAATGTAGATACTAGGTCTCATGAAATCTTCCACAGAGGCAGTACCATGGGCCAAGGCTCCTTTCAGGCTTACAGAAGAATATTCATACAGTCTGTGACAAATTCCCATCAGGTCTGGACAGGTTCTTGTCTCTCCTAGAACAGGTCCGTGTGAGCCTTAAAATGGTGGCTTGTCGAAACCTGTCTCACTCGAGGCAGATCATTCAGACTGGCACAACCCAAGATAATGAAAACAGATGCATCAGCCTTGGGCTAGGGAGCCCATTTAGGCAATTTTTGAACACAAGGATCGTGGTGGTTCCAGGGTCGATGCCTCTGGTCTGATATGAGGGAGGTGAAAGCAATATACCTAGCCCTGAAACACTTTCAACCTCTCCTGGTGAAAAAAGAAATACAAATACAGACAGACAATTTGGTCTGTGTGTTCTACCTTAACAAGCAAGGGGGCACCAGGTCAATGACACTGGCAAAACATTGTCAGAAAATCATGAATTGGGCAGAGAGACATTCTGTCAACATCTCAGCAGTCCACATGAGAGGTGCCAACAACACTCAGGCAGATTGACTGAGTTGAACCATTTTAAAGCCAGGAGAATGGTCACTCGATCAGACAGTGTTTCATCAGATCATCAGTCGATTTGGCAAGCCACAAATAGATCTAATGGCAAACAGAGAGAATTCAAAACTGCCACTATTTTGCTCTCTTTACAAAATGGATCTCCTGTACACAATAGATGCTCTCTCGGCATTGGAAAAACCTATTTGTCTATATTTCTCCCCTATCCCTCTAATACAGAAGGTAGTTGCCAAAATACAGAATGAGCAGCTCCGATTGTGTTGACTCCCTTTAGGCCTTGCAGAGAGTGGTTTGCTCCTTTGATTAAACTCTCTCAGGGACAGTTCTGCAAACTTCCAATGACCAACGATCTCCTCTTTAAGAAAGTTTTTTTTTTTCATCTAGCTCCTCACAAACTGCAACTTACAGTCTGAAGGCTGAAAAAGCTTCCTTAACGTAACTTGGACTTTCTTATAAAGTAATCATAACTGTTGGCAGCTAAAAGACCAGCTACCCTTTCCTCATATGGTCACATATGTAGGACTGTAGGATAAAACAAATGGTTAAATTTGGCGTTCCTGAAAATTTATGTTCCCTGAAGACCAAAAGCAGCACTATTATATCCCACCCTATATATTTTTTTTTCTTGCAGTAAAACACACCTTCTCATTGTTTTGTGGGAGGTTTTATAGAGCATTGGCCTTCTATTTTGCATACTAAACTACATGTGTGTTTTTTCTGTCCTAATTAGGTAAACATGATTTAACCGAATCAGTGCTGCCTGTAGGACTTCAAGCAACAAAAAATTTCAGGTAAGCAAAATTTAGCCATTTTAAAATAGCTCTGTGATATTCATGCAAATCACTTTCTGTGTAATGAAGACACCTACTCCATCCTACTATTTATACAGAACTATAATAATTACTGCTATTGTCATTGTTCCATGAGTTGTAGATTCTCATTGTTTATCACACACAGTATGTTCATTATTTTTTTTCTTGTTAATGAAAGAGCTCATGGTTTACTAATTATCCTAGCATGGTTACATTACTTACAGTTAAGGTCACTGTGACTCCTCTTTAGAATGTGGGCTGTATAAACAATGCATACAGTTGGGCACCATTGTATTTTCAGTGGTGGCCAAATCCTCCCCTGTAAAGAATGCCATTTATGGACAATTAATTTTGTAAAGATGTAATTAGGACTTCATTGTGAAGCAGAAATCTTTCATCTTGTATTTGTAACACTATGATGATTGTAATTAAAACAACAAAAAACAAATGGGTATACTAATTTAATGTATTTATCATATTGGATAATTACAGAAAATGTAATAATATCTACCCTTATAAATAATAATAGCTATAGTATAGTATTTTCAATTGAGGGCATGATCAAAATAAATTATTTTGCATACTTGTAGGAAATAAGGGAATCCTTCCATGTTCATAATAATAATTGAAATCATGCCAATATTTTTGCTTGAGTTCATCCTAACACCATATTTTGTACTTGTTTTGCTGTATAAAACTGTAAAACATATAATAAAGTATAAATAGAACGATTACTGGCATTGCTGGCATTTAGTCTTCAGCTTCTCCCTCTTCCAGGAACCCACAAAATAAGTGCCATGTTCTAAAAGGGTGGCTATCTTCCATTTTGCACTGGAGCTGAAGACTACACATTCTGTAGGTTTCTGTGCTTATAAAAGATGACAATTTGACAGCAGGAATGCAACTGTAATAAATAGCCCAGGCCTGTTCTAATGGCAGAGATCAGAGAAATCTCTGATCTTAGGCAAATAACTTTTTATGTGCCAGGCACTAGTTCAAAGATTTATTCTGCATTATTTATCCTTGTGGATTTCAATTGAAGACACTATCAAGAATTTGTAAAATTAAGTATTTTAAGAAAAAACAAACATAATAAATAGAGAAGAGCGAATTGAAGTTGACGAAGTAGAATTCGATCAGAATTTCAAGAAAAATTTGAAATGGCTTCTGCACGTATGAGGACATGGTGAAAAGAACTCTGGGAAGGTGGGATCACCCATAATGCCTTGCATACAGCCAATCAGCAGCCAGCCAGCCCTGTGGTGTCACAGCCCTATAAATAGCCTCAGACATTGTGGATTCTGCCATTTTCCAGTGTACTTAGTGCAGGGAGAGACGTCAGCAGGCGCTAGGGACAGTGCTATAAAAAACCTTATTGTGCTAAAAAAACGATTTACAAGTGCAGGGAAAGATTATTCAAGGTGTAGGGAAAGGATAGGGAAGAATCATTCAACAGCATTGAACAGGGTTCAGTAGGGGAGGTTACAGCCTGGGTAATAGGAACAATCCTATTACACCTTGCTGCACTGACTGGGGACTCAAATTGCCATTATACAGCTCTATAATTCCAGCAAATCAATCTTGTTATTGAGGTGTTACAGCCATTAACAGAGTTTATTACAAGGAAATATTTCTACGTCTCATTTGCCCTTGTGCGGTGCAGTCATATGTTCTAAAGCATATTTTGGCTTATATTAGTGGGAAAAAAGGGCTTATTAGCCGTTGTGTGGTGAAGAGAGAAAATTACAGCCCTTTTTGGTGTGTATTAGTGGCAAAAGAAAAATCTATTTGTCGTTCAGCGGTGCAGTTATATGTTCTAAAGCCTTTTTCGGCGTGTATTAATGGCGAAATTAAAATATATTTTCCGCTCAGCTGTGCAGTTATATGTTCTAAAGCCTTTTGTGGCGTGTATTAGTGGCAAAAGTAAAATATATTTGTCGTTCATCTGTGCAGTTATATGTTATAAAGCCCTTTTTGTCGTGTAATAGTGGGAAAATAAAAATATATTTGCCATTCAGAGGTGCAGTTATATGTTCTAAAATATTTTTATCATGTAATAGTGGCAAAAAATATATATATATTGCCATCCAGCAGTGCAGTTATGTGTTCTAATGCCTTTTGTGGCGTGTATAACCGGAAAAAGAAAAATATATTCGCCGTTCAGCGGTGCAGTTATATTTTTTAAAGCCTTTTGTGGCGTGTATAAGTGGATAAATAAAAATATATTTGCCGTTCAGCGGTGCAGTTATATGTTCTATAGCCCTTTTTTGTGTGTATTAGTGGCAAAAAAATATATATATTTGCTGTTCAGCGGTGCAGTTATATGTTCAAAAGCTCCTTTTTGTATGTATTAGTGTGAAAAAAAGACTTATTAGCCTTTGTGTGGTGAAGTGAGAAAATTACAGCCTTTTTTGGGGTGTTTTAATTTCCTATTTATTTATTAGATTTAACAGTATGTCAGACAGAGAAGTGCCAGGCCCTGCACAGGGGAGTGTCAGAGGCCTAAATGTTTCTGGCGCAGGTAGAGGTCGCAGCAGAGTAAGGGGCCGTGACAGCAGGGGTCACTTATAGAGGCCTGAGCTCCCAGTCTCAGATAGCGGTCATGTCTTGACCAGCAACCCAGCAGTTCTTGAATGGTTGACTCGATCCTGGACTTTGTCTCAAGTGACATCAGCCAAAAGTCAGTGGGTTCATCAGACACAACCCTTAGTTGGCATGACCCGGAAGCAGGCCATGAGCCCTCACCTATCCTCAACCTGCCTTTGTCCTTTTCTGTTCCCTCAGCCAGTGAAGTATTGTATGCTGTGGGATCAGCTCCACTATACAGTGAGGACGAGCTACTAGAAGACAGTCAGCAGCTCCGGACAAGTAAAGATGTGGAGGAGACATCTGCCGCTTCCTCAGGTAGGCAGGCAAGTAGTGATGAGGAGATTGGCGTGGGAGCTGGTGTCACGAGCGGTCAGGCTCCTGACCCAGAGATGGTTGAGGAGGACATCAGTGACGTGCAGACAGTACTCAATGATAATGATGTAGCTAATCTCACTTGGGAGCCGGGTGACGAAGGGGGTTCATCATCATCGGGAGAAGAGGGTGGCAGCTTGCCCGTGAGGCAGCAGCAAAGCGAGCAAGTCTCTAGCGTGGCCGGGAGTCAGCAGGGTGGCAGCAGTGGGAGGTTGGGAGCCAAATGTGCCCGGGGTAGACCACCTGCTTTGCAGGAGCCTACCTGCTCGGGAAGTAGGGGGGCACGGGTTCACTGAGGCAGCGGCAGTAGCAGTCAGTCACTGCGTAGTGTTGGGGGTAAAATCACCTACTCGGCTGTGTGGCATATTTTTTTTTAAGCCACTGAAGAGAGCTGTCTGTCCTTCCCATCATCTGCTGGTCCTGATGCACATGCTCCTCCTCCTCCTACTCCTCGTCAGTATTCCATCAGCAATCGATCACCGAACCGATTGCCAAGAGTCAACAGTATGCGTGCACTCAACCAACGGCGCAGAAGCTGAATGTGCTCCTGGCCAAGCTGCTCAAGTGGTGGACTCTGCACCTTTCAGAGAACTGATGTCTCGTGCCGAGCCGAGGTGGAGAGTCCCAAGCTGTCATTACTTTGCCAAAAAGGCAGTACCAGCCCTGCACGCATGTAGAACAGAAGGTGGGCCAGTCCTTGAGCCAGTCGGTGTCTGCCAAGGTGCACAGCAGCGCCGACGTGTGAAGCTGTAACTACGGTCAGGGACAATACATGTTCTTTACTGCCCACTAGGTGACTGTTGTTCCTGCACAGCCACACCAGCAACTTGGCCAGGTGATGCCGCTTCCACCTCCACGTTCTCACGCTGTTGGTCCTACGAAAATGTCACCCTCTGCCTCCTCATCCTCCACCGTGTCCTCAGCCTCCACTGAAGGGACAATTCACAGTGCCCCTCCAGCATTTCACATGTGCAGGGCACGGCGGTGTCACGCTGTTCTGCACATCATTTGCCTGGGCGAATGGAGTCACACAGGGGAGGAACTGCTCCGTGTCCTTCATCAAGAAATCGAATCCTAGCATTTTCCGCGACAACTGAAAATCGGAATCATGGTGACTGACAACAAGTAGAACATGACATGGTGTTGGCGCTGCATCAAGGAGGTCTGAGCTATGCACCCTACATAGCACACATATTCAGTCTTAAACCCATCTGCAAAACATCCTAAAAATGGCCAGGAAACTTTGCACGCACTTCAGCCACTCGTACACCACAAAGCACACCATCCTTGAGCTGCAGCGGCAGAACTGCATCCCCCAACATAGGCTGATATGCAACATTTCCACCCGTCTGAATTCCATGAGGAGGCCACATTATTTGTCAGTGGCCAGGATTACGGGATGAACGGTCATTCCACATGTCCTGGAACAGATGCTGGTAAATCTGGCTGGTCTAGGGAATGGAGACGTGGCGCCCAGATCTCACGGCCACATGAGTCCTGTGGGAGCTGCTGCTGCCACCTCCACACTGCGTCACCTTGCCACTCTGTGGCCTCCTGATGCTGCTGCCACCTCCACACTATGTCACCTTGCCTCTCTGTGGACTCCTGATGATGCTGCTGCCACCTCCACACTATGTCAACTTGCCACTCTGTGGCCTCCTGATGATGCCGACACCTCCACACTCTGTCATTGTGCCACTCTGTGGCAACCTGATGCTGTTCCCACCCTCCCTACTTCATGACTAGGCCACTATTTTGCCTTTCGGCTTGGCTGACATCATCATTTATTTGACCCTTCTTATGATCTGTCAGAAGGAAGGAAAAAAGAGAAGCACAACGGATCCTGTCTGTGTAGCAGCTGTAAGGCCTGTATGGTCCCATCAGAATTGGCTTGTGATTTGGTAGCCAAAAGCAGGAGTGGATAGATAACACAGAAGACATGCAAATATTCCATTCACGTGTCATCTCTGTTTTGGCTCCACTCTTATTTTTTTGGCATTACCAATACTGATGGATTACTGACCAAATGCTGACTGAGTGAAGGCGGATGCTCCACAGACAGGATCCGTTTTTTGTAGGGTATTGTTCTGACGGATCAGAGGAAGGGAAAAATAATCTGTGACGTCAACACAAACTTATTGCTGACACCCTCTCCACTCGTTCATGGGGCTTTACTTGTATAAGCGTTTATTAGAACAGGTTCTGTTGACATCTATGTGGAATCAGCTGATGTCATATGCATGTCATACTGACTCACAGTATTATTTCACTACCACAGCAGACTCCCTATTTGTGTTACTGCAAGGCACAGTGTTCTACACCACTATAAAAGATCTGTGCAGCTAGGAAATAGCTGTTTTTTAGCGCGATTTGCAGAGAATAAATTTGGATCAAACCGCTTTATTTTCTGAAAATTCGGCTAAGCGATCGAATCAAATTTTTAAAAAATTCGACTACCTCTAATAATAAACATTTGTAAAAGTGTATAGTACATTGTGTGTATATGTGTGTTGATTGGTTGGCCATAGAAATTATTATAGGAGAAACCTTTGAAGAAAATAATTTTGAACTACTTCACATATTTGTTATTTACCAAAATGGACCAATGCTTGCCTGCTAGGGCATATTAGTCAATCACAGTAGTGTGATTTTATTTCTCATGTGGTATCAATACATATCGATTAGGAAATCATCAGAATAGATTACAAATATGAATTCAGATTGTCTTCATGATTCTTCATTAAGAAAATCACTTGTCTTTATTCATTGTATGAATTTTACAATAAGAGGCAAATAGTGTTTCCCCATACCAAATACTGAAATGTTTTGTCACAATTGATTTATTATATATTTACCCCAAAAAATGGTTTCTGATCATTAAAATAAATGCAATAGTAGTTTAAAGCAAGGTTTTTAATTGGTTCTTCCTCTTGTGGCAAATGCAATGTGAATAGTGATGGGTGCAGTAAAGTCCCGGGGACGCATTAAAAAGGGGTATTGTTTGCACCAGCAGCGTGTCACCAAGGGGCCCGACCTTGGTGGAGTAAAGGCCCTATATATAGGCGGCCACCAAGTTAGTTGGTAGACACCAAGAAAGATAACTTAGCTCGCTCCAGCTAGTCCGAGGCAGACTTTTACTGGGAACAGGCAATGTGTTGGGTGGGTGCCTGTTTCCTATGCTCCAGTCCGCGATTTTGGAATATTCCCATGTCCGGGGATGGTATTTAATCCTGTTGCTGGACTTGGATGTGGCTCCAAGTCTGGGGAAGGAGACAGAGGTTTTGTGAAACCCAGTCCTGCTGGAGGCTCTGTGAGTGTGGTCTCAGCTGGACAAGGCTGAGAGTCCATGAGGCTGGGACTGACCATGCTACAGCCTGGGGGCTGGTGTACTACTGGCTGAGAAAGCTGCACCAGAGACAGTGTGTGAACTGCGCTCTGTATAGGTGAGTCAGAGGTTTATGTTATATGTTTAGGTAGAGGCCAGATGGGCAGGTTTTCATTTTGTACTGTGTTTGTTGGTGCTGGTGTCAAAAATAAATGCACTGTTTGGACAATCAACACGGTTGTCAGCAAGAATTCTGTGACTGAGACCCTGGAGATAGAGCTAAACCCCAACACTCTTTAATTTCATGCAGTTGTTTAATGATATCCATACCTCGACACATTTCTTTAGTATGAGGTAACTGTACCTGCGTTCTAACCTTTAGGTGGGGCTAGGAGGGGCGAGGAGACTAAAGAACAAGGAGCTCAGTTCCATTGAAAACATCACCAGGGTAAGATGTCTTGCCACTATCACCTCTCTTTCTATCATATGGGCTGGTTTTGTCCCATATGAAGCTGGCCCATTCATTAATGACTCTCGGTGACTGTTACTTTACTGAATATGTGTCTTTATATATATCTTCTATCATAGTTTAGTAAACTCTCTTTTTGCACTTAACCACTTCAGCCCCGCTAGCTGAAACCCCCTTCATGACCAGAGCACTTTTTACACTTCGGCACTACACTCCTTTCACCGTTTATCGCTCGGTCATGCAACTTACCACCCAAATGAATTTTACCTCCTTTTCTTCTCACTAATGGAGCTTTCATTTGGTGGTATATTATTGCTGCTGACATTTTTACTTTTTTTGTTATTAATCAAAATGTAACGATTTTTTTGCAAAAAAATGACATTTTTCACTTTCAGCTGTAAAATTTTGCAAAAAAAACGACATCCATTTATAAATTTTTCGCCAAATTTATTGTTCTACATGTCTTTGATAAAAAAAAATGTTTGGGCAAAAAAAAATGGTTTGGGTAAAAGTTATAGCTTTTCACAAACTATGGTACAAAAATGTGAATTTCCGCTTTTTGAAACAGCTCTGATTTTCTGAGCACCTGTCATGATTCCTGAGGTTCTACAATGCCCAAACAGTAGAAAAACCCCACAAATGACCCCATTTCGGAAAGTAGACACCCTAAGGTATTCGCTGATGGGCATAGTGAGTTCATAGAACTTTTTATTTTTTGTCACAAGTTAGCGGAAAATGATGATGATTTATTATTTATTTATTTTTTTCTTACAAAGTCTCATATTCCACTAACTTGCGACAAAAAATATAAAATTCTAGGAACTCACCATGCCCCTCACAGAATACCTTGGGGTGTCTTCTTTCCAAAATGGGGTCACTTGTGGGGTAGTTATACTGCCCTGGCAATTTAGGGGCCCAAATGTGTGAGAAGAACTTTGCAATCAAAATGTGTAAAAAATGACCGGTGAAATCCGAAAGGTGCACTTTGGAATATGTGCCCCTTTGCCCACCTTGGCAGCAAAAAAGTGTCACACATCTGGTATCGCCGTACTCAGGAGAAGTTGGGGAATGTGTTTTGGGGTGTCATTTTACATATACCCATGCTGGGTGAGAGAAATATCTTGGCAAAAGACAACTTTTCCCATTTATTTATACAAAGTTGGCATTTGACCAAGATATTTTTCTCACCCAGCATGGGTATATGTAAAATGACACCCCAAAACACATTCCCCAACTTCTCCTGAGTACGGCAATACCAATTGTGTCACACTTTTTTGCTGCCAAGGTGGGCAAAGGGGCACATATTCCAAAGTGCACCTTTTGGATTTTGCAGGCCATTTTTTACACATTTTGATTGCAAGGTACTTCTCACACATTTGGGCCCATAAATTGCAATGGGCAGTATAACTACGCCACAAGTGACCCCATTTTGGAAAGAAGACACCCCAAGGTATTCCGTGAGGGGCACTGCGAGTTCCTAGAATTATTATTTTTTTGTCACAAGTTAGCGGAAAATGATAATTTTTTTTTTCTCTTTTTTCCTTACAAAGTCTCATATTCCACTAACTTGCGACAAAAAATAAAAAATTCTAGGAACTCGCCATGCCCCTCACGGAATACCTTGGGGTGTCTTCTTTCCAAAATGGGGTCACTTGTGGCGTAGTTATACTGCCCTGGTAATTTAGGGGCCCATATGTGTGAGAAGTACTTTGCAATCAAAATCTGTAAAAAATGACCGGTGAAATCCGAAAGTTGCACTTTGGAATATGTGCCCCTTTGCCCACCTTGGCATTAAAAAAGTGTCACACATCTGGTATCGCCGTACTCAGGAGAAGTTGGGGAATGTGTTTTGGGGTGTCATTTTACATATACCCATGCTGGGTGAGAGAAATATCTTGGCAAAAGACAACTTTTCCAATTTTTTTTATACAAAGTTGGCATTTGATCAAGATGTTTATCTCACCCAGCATGGGTATATGTAAAATGACACCCCAAAACACATTCCCCAACTTCTCCTGAGTACGGCGATACCAGATGTGTGACACTTTTTTGCAGCCTAGATGCGCAAAGGTGCCCAAATTCCTTTTAGGAGGGCATTTTTAGACATTTGGATCCCAGGCTTCTTCTCACGCTTTAGGGCCCCTAAAAAGCCAGGGCAGTATAAATACCCCACATGTGACCCCACTTTGGAAAGAAGACACCCCAAGGTATCCAATGAGGGGCCTGGAAAGTTCATAGAAATTTTTTTTTTTCGCATAATTTAGCGGAAATTGATTTTTTTGTTTGTTTTTTCTCACAAAGTCTCACTTTCCGCAATTTAAATCTTTCATGGACTCAATATGCCCCTCAGCAAATACCTTGGGGTGTCTTCTTTCCAAAATGGGGTCAGTTGTGGGGTGTTTGTACTGCCCTGGCATTTGAGGGTCTCCGCAATCATTACATGTATGGCCAGCATTAGGAGTTTCTGCTATTCTCCTTATATTGAGCATACAGGTAATGAGATTTTTTTTTCCGTTCAGCCTCTGAGCTGAAAGAAAAAAATGAACGGCACAGATTTCTTCATTCGCATCGATCAATGTGGATGAAAAAATCTCTGCCAAAAAAAAAAAAATGGAGGGGAAAGGCGTCTGCCAGGACATAGAAGCTCCGCCCTACATCCATACCCACTTAGCTCGTATGCCCTGGCAAACCAGATTTCTCCATTCACATCAATCGATGTGGATGAATAAATCATTGCCGGGATTTTATTTATTTTTTTAATATATATACAAAGTGTTTGCCAAAGCATAAGAACGCCGCCTCCTCCTCAGCTCGTATGCCTCGGCAAACATATCTGTTACTGCAGAGGAGAAAATCCCGTCTTGCAGCGCCGCATACACCGACTTGCGTGTGATCTGACAGCAGCGCAATGCTTCTGTCAGAATGCACATCGGTGCTGCAGCTGGTCGATCGGTTGGTCCACCTGGAAGGTAAAAAAAGAAAAAAAAAAAAAAAGAAAAAACCAGGCCGCAACGCAATAATTTTATTAACTTTGCAACAGAACATATAAACTTTAACTTTTTTAACTGAACATTAACCTTTTTGCTTACTGGTGTTTTTTTTTTTTTTTTTACCTTTATAGAACAAACCTCTCCTTCCCCATGGGTCAATGTGCAAAGCGCAAATCGCCCAAAGATGTGGCGAAGTGCGTTATGCACTTTGTCCCATGTGAAAGGAGACGTTTGCAGCAGCAGTGAGTGAATGGGCCCTAATAGCCCTGTGTGCCTGTCCTGGTGAGATGATCCCAGGACAGGCACAGGCATAGTGTACCTGTGAGTGGTACTTCCGGAAACACTCTCCAAAGCATAGGGCAGGGTGGTCAGGACAGTCAGGACAGAAATAGCGGGTGTCACGCCTTATTCCACTCCTGCTACAGACACGACATCTTTTTCGGGGTGACGGTTGGGTTGAGGTACCAGGAACGACATTGGGGAAATGTCGCTCGTGTAGACGGCTAACTACATTGGTGGATGGGGCCACGGAACCTCCTGGGTACAGGAGGTTCTCGATGATCTCTTCCTGAAATTTGAGGAAGGATCCAGTTCTCCCAGCCTTACTGTAGAGAACAAAACTATTGTACAGAGCCAATTGAATTAAATATACAGACACCTTCTTATACCAGCGTCTGGTTCTGCGGGAAACTAAATACGGAGACAACATCTGGTCATTGAAGTCCACCCCTCCCATGTGAAGGTTATAGTCGTGGACTGAGAGGGGCTTTTCAATGACACGGGTTGCTCGCTCAATTTGTATTGTCGTGTCTGCGTGAATGGAGGAGAGCATGTAAACGTCACGCTTGTCTCTCCATTTCACCGCGAGCAGTTCTTCGTTACACAGTGCGGCCCTCTGCCCCCTTGCAAGACGGGTGGTAACGAGCCGTTGGGGGAAGCCCGCGCGACTAGTTCGCGCGGTACCACAGGCGCCAATCCGTTCTAGAAACAAATGCCTAAAGAGGGCCACACTTGTGTAAAAATTGTCCACATAAAGATGGTACCCCTTGCCGAATAAGGGTGACACCAAGTCCCAAACTGTCTTCCCACTGCTCCCCAGGTAGTCAGGGCAACCGACCGGCTCCAGGGTCTGATCTTTTCCCTCATAGATCCGAAATTTGTGGGTATAGCCTGTGGCCCTTTCACAGAGCTTATACAATTTGACCCCATACCGGGCGCGCTTGCTTGGGATGTATTGTTTGAAGCCAAGGCGCCCGGTAAAATGTTTCAGGGACTCGTCTACGCAGATGTTTTTCTCTGGGGTATACAAATCTGCAAATTTCTGGTTGAAATGGTCTATGAGGGGCCGAATTTTGTGGAGTCGGTCAAAAGCAGGGTGGCCCCTGGGACGGGAGGCGGTGTTGTCACTAAAGTGCAGGAAACGCAGGATGGCCTCAAAACGTGCCCTGGACATAGCAGCAGAGAACATGGGCATGTGATGAATCGGGTTCGTGGACCAATATGACCGCAATTCATGCTTTTTTGTCAGGCCCATGTTGAGGAGGAGGCCCAGAAAAGTTTTAATTTCGGAAACTTGGACTGGTTTCCACCAGAAAGGCTGGGCATAAAAGCTTCCCGGGTTAGCGGTGATAAATTGTGTGGCATACCTGTTTGTTTCGGCCACAACTATGTCTAAAAGCTCGCAGTCAAGAACAGCTCAAAAAATCCCAGGGCCGAACCGATCTGAGCTGTCTCAACCCGAACTCCAGACTGGGCAGTGAAAGGGAAAACTACAGGTGCGGCTGAAGTTGGGGACTGCCAATCAGGGTTTGCCAGCACCTCTGGGATTCTAGGGGCTCTACGGGCACGTCTTTGCGGTGGCTGCGACGGGGTCACTACTGCACGTGCCACCGTACCAGCTTCAACTGCCCTTCTGGTGCTCGCTACTTCACCAGGTTGTACGGCAGTGCTGGTACTAGGTCCAGGGAGGGCTGGGCTGCTGGTGTATGCCTCACCACGTAATCCGACAGCACCAGCCCCACTCTGCTGCTCTTGAAGCGGATCCTGCGCAACCTGTGGTCTAGCGACACGGGGCCGGGTACGCCTGGTGGTATCAGGGACCTCAGCCTCCTCATCCGAACTTTGGGTCAGAGAGCCACTGCTTTCTACAGGTTCGTATTCTGACCCGCTGGATTCATCAGATGAGGGTTCCCACTCCTCATCCGACTGGGTCAGAAGCCTTTCACTAGTGATTGACAAAGGGGTGATCAAAGGGTTAATTGGGGTTCAGGGGGGTGATCTGGGGCTAAAGTGTAGTGTTTGGTGTACTCACTGTGAAGCCTGCTCCTCTGCTGGATCCAACCGACGAAAAGAACCAGCAGAGGAGCAGGCAGCCATATAACAGATCATATTTACAAATATGATCTGTTATCTAGCGCTGTGATTGGTTTTTTTGAATATCATCAGCTTGCCAGCCGCGATCATTGGCTGGCAAGCTGATGACGAAATGGTCCTCTTCGAAATGCCGGCCCGAACTGCGCATGCGCGGGCAGCATAGCGCGTTATCTCGCGTCTCGCGAGATGACGCGTATATGCGTCGTTGTGCGCAGCGCTGCCGCCTCCGGACCGCACATCTGCGTTAGGCGGTCCGGAGGCGGTTAAGTCGTGTTAAGTCTATTTTTCCCAAACTTCTGGTACCACCATAATACATTTGGTAACAGAAGTGGGGTTTGGGCAAGAAATATGCTTATTATTTATAAAATTATACAAATAGTTGGTTTGGTCTAGGTGTCTCTTGTCACATAGAATGGATTGGACTCGGGTCTTCATAGAGAAGAGAAGGGCGTCAGTTTAAGCTGTCACATGGGAACATGTAGAAATCATTGATGCAGTCTGTTAGTCTTCAGGAACTTGGGCAGTTGAAAGTCTGCCCATTGTAGATACTGGGGTTCATTGAGTAGTTAATAAGAAAGAGTGCCAAGATGTTTAGGAAACATCATGAAAACGCACTTGTGTATTTTTAACCTTTTAGTGCCCCAGTGAAGTAGATCCATGACTTGCACTAGAACATGGGGAAAATGATCCCTTTAAAGAGGACCTTTCATGGGTCCAAACATTATAAACGAATCAGTTTCAGGATACGTAGGGCATAGTGTAAGGATCTAACTGCACTTACTATTTTCTCTGGGCGCCGCTGTGGCCACCGTTGTATTCTCCCACCAGAGAGCGTCACAGCCAGGGAGAAAAAAAACTCACCCTGGCTGTGACGCTCTCCACTGCGATTGGACAGCGCTACAGCCAGGGAGAAGGAGAAGCCCTAGAAAAAAGACTCAGTCTCCTCCTCATTGTTCTGGTGCTAAAATTAGCATACCAGGGGGGAGCATACAACTGGGGCCACAGCGGGCGAATGAAGCAGCGCCCAGAGAAAATAGTAAGTGCAGTTAGATCCCTGCACTATACCCTATGTATCCTGATACTTAGTTTATAATGTCTGGAGCCATGAAATGTCCTCTTTAAGGCCTCTTGCACATGGCAGTTGTGTGCCCGTGGCCATATTGCGGCCCGCATACAGCGGGTCCGCAATACACGGGCACTGGCCCGCGTGCACTCTTCATCATGGATGCGGACCCATTCACTTGAATGGGTCCTCAATCCCGAAGATGCGGAACGGAAGAATGGATCGGAATCCCACGGAAGCACTATGGAGTGCTTCCGTGGTGTTTCTGTCCGTGCCTCCACACCGCAAAAAAATAGAACTTGTTCTTTTTTTGCGGTGGGGAGGATCACAGACCCATTCAAGTTTAATAGGTCTCGATCCGTCCCGGCCGCTGCATGGATGCTACCCAAAAATATAAAATTGGATTAAAAAATATAAAATTGGATTAAAAACTTGGCCAACAAAATCCCCCCTCTTGAATAGACCCCAAATGATAATAGGTGAAATTCGATAACACGTGGTCGTCACAGGTATTGAATTCCTCCGAGGCCACAACAATTAGGCATTCACCGTACAGAAAAGATCAAGTGATTATGTGGCTGGAGGTATATTAGATGGTCATTGGATAACAATTTTACTGCAGGCCAGTGGAGTACAGGCCCCAAACATTAGGCATTCACTGGAAAGAAAAGGCCTTTTATGCCGGTGTATTTTCATAAGACAGGGACCATTCTTTGTCCTGTGTAGTGGCGGATATATGTGGGCTGGCATTAGGAAATTCAATTTAACATGGTCACAGGTGTTGAATTCCTCCGAGATCCATGCCTCATTCACTTTTAGAAATGTGAAGTAGTCCACACTTATCGGTCACGATTCCCCCTGCTGCGCTGTACATCCTTTCGGACAGGACACTCAACAAGGGGCGAGCCAAGAGTTCCATGGCAAATTGTGTCAGCTCTGGCCACAGGTCAAACCTGCACACCCAATAGTCCAGGGGTTCCTCACTTCTCCGAGCGTCCACATCGGCCGTTAACCCAATGTAGTCGGGAACCTGTTTGTCTAGGCGTTCCCTGAGGCTGGATCTGTAGGGCTGCTATAGATGGGTTGGCTGCAAGAATGATCTCATATCTGAAGTGACCAACACATCTTCAAACCGCCCTCTTCTTGTAGGTGTGGTAGGATTGGTACCTGCACCTGTTTCGCTGTGGGTGAAAATTCCTCTGCCAGCACCTGCAAGTGTGAGGTCAGTTCTACCGGCCTGTAGCTGCTGAGGTCTTTCAGGTGTGAGGCCTTTGGCACTAGTACCACACAGGAGGTCTTCCACAGCTGTGGAACCTTCCCCAGCCTCAGGCTCATGTTGATCATGTGACCCATGATGCCACACAGTTGGTCTGAGCAGCACTTCTGGAGCCTAGAGCTGATGTTGCCTGGTCCTGCAGCTTTACGCACCTTGATTTTCTGTAGTTCCTTCCTCACCTGGCGTCTGATGAAGGACAAGGTGGGCATGTGGGGAGGGGGGGTGAACGAAGGAGTCCTCTGGTGTAGAGAGGGAGAGTGGTGGTAGGTTGCTAAGAGGTGAACAGGCAGTGATGGTAATGGTGGGGAAAAAAGATGGGGGGTGTTTGTAGCAGCATGGGGTTTGGGTCAGGGGAGGGGTGGGTATTTGGTCAAACCTATTGAAGAACTTGTTCAACTCATTAACCCCCCCCCCCTGGAATTGACCAGGTTTGTGACTTGAGATGGTTTTCAGGCTTTTCCAGACCCGCATGTGGTTTTTTTTTGGGGGGGGGGGGCGTGCGCTGACTGTGGCCGGCACTTTTAGTGTCCGGCCACTGTTAGCGCATCGCTCACCCCACTGCTGATCAGCGAGTTTGAATGTTTTTATTTTTTTTACATTTTTAAGGTTAATTTTTTTCATTTAGTTTTATTTATTGTTTTCTGCTAGGGTAGTGAACGTGAACACCCGTCCCCCACACACGCACACTAAATAAAGTTTTAAACACAGGCGCACACACACACGCACATACACACTCCCCGATGGCCCACCAGATGTTCTCGGCCGAGGATGCATACGCCCTGCTTGCCTCCGACTCCAAGAGCCCCAGTGAGGACGAGGATGACCCCACTTTCCTATTGCCAGCCAGGTCCTCCTCATCTAGTGATGATGATGAGCCCCCAAGGCGGCGGAGACGCCGCCAGGCGGAGCAAGGGGACCATAATGCCAGGGACCCTGTGGCACACTCTTGTATGAGCCGTCCTGGGGCTCGTACTAGTTTTCCGGCCCACCAGAAAAGTCCACCTGAGCCCCCTACCGATTAACTTGTCTGGTGTACCCCAGAGGATAATGAGCCTGTAATTTCTAACTTTCTTGGCCAATCAGGAGTCCAGATTCCCACAGTGGGCTTCACTGAATATGGCTTTTTTTATTTATTTTTTCAGTGACCACTTTTTGAATCTGTTGGTGGAGCAAACGAACTTGTTCGCCCAACAGTTCATTGCTCAACACCCAAGCTCCTTTTTGGCTAGGTCCAGTGGCTGGACTCCGGTCAGTGCAGCTGAAATGAGGACATTTTTGGGCCTCGTGCTGCACATGGGCCTAGTCAAAAATTCCAGTGTCAAGCAGTACTGGAGTGGGAATGTCCTCTTCCAGAACCCACTCTACTGTATGGCCATGACACATTCCCGTTTTGAGGCCATTCGGAAATGTCTGCATTATGCAGATAATGCAGCATGTCCCCCTCAAGGTGATCCTGCCTATGACCGTCTGTACAAAATCAGGCTAGTCATCGATCACTTTGGTGACAAATTTTTGGAGGCCTATGTACCTGGAAGGGAGGTCACTGTTGATGAGTCTCTCATTGCTTTCAAGGGGAGACTCATTTTCCGCCAGTATGTTCCCTCTAAGCAAGGTGTGGCATGAAGCTGTACAAACTTTGTGAGAGTACCTCAGGGTACACTTACAAGTTTTGTGTGTACAAGGGGCGAGATTCCCGTATTGAACCCCCAGAATGTCCCCTCACTCTGAGTGTTAGCGGGGAAACTTGTGTGGGACCTTATGCACCCACTGCTAGATAAGGGTTACCACCTGTACACGGATAACTTTTATACTAGTATCCCCTTGTTCCAGCCGCCAAATCCACGTCCGCTTGTGGGACTGTGCGTAAAAATCAACGCGGCCTCCCTACCCACCCCCTCCAGGTACCTATCCCCAGGGGTGAGACCTGTGCCCTTACCAGTGGAAACCTGTTGCTGGTCAGATATAAGGAAAAGAGGGATGTCCTTATACTGTCCACAATTCACAGTAACGGCATCACCTCTGTCCCTGTGCGAGGTACCGCGGCAACGGTCCTCAAGCCTGATTGTATCGTGGACTACAATTGTTATATGGGAGGAGTTGATCTCTCTGATCAATTCCTCAAGCCATATAACACCATGCACAAAACCAGGGCATGGTACAAAAAAGTTGTGGTCTACTTGGTACAGGTTGCCTTGTACAATGCTTTTGTGTTGTCCCGCAGCGCTGGCAACACAGGGAAATTCCTGGAGCGCCCGGTCCCAAAAAAAGTGCACGTGCAAGAGTGTGTCACAAGAGGGGGACACAAGAGGGGGCCACACTCCACTCCACCACTCAGTGTGACACGTGCCCCGATCATCCGGGCCTATGCATTGATGGTTGCTTCAGGGAGTACCAAACTTCCATGGAGTCCAAAATTCATAAGCCACAGACAAGCGCCCAGAAAAAATAATAATAATATGGCTCTCATGACCTAACCCCTCAGATAAATTGCTTTTTTACACCGTTTTTATTTAATTTTTTTGACTGTGTTCATCTGAGGGGTTAGGTCATGTGTTATTTTTATAGAGCAGATTCTTACGGACGCGGCAATACCTAATATGTCTACATTTTTTAATTTATTTAGGTTTTACACTTTTTTAAATGTAATAATCTTTATTCTTCTTTTTACAAATAGATCTTACAAAATCTTAAACAATCTTTAGTCTTATTTTATATTATAATCAATATACATACATATCATTTACATTCCCCTTTCCTCCTTCCACCCACTGCATGTTTTTCCTCTGGAAAGAAAAATAAGAAAAAATCCTCCTCTTCCCCGTCTCCCCACCCCCCAGGGCCTACAGAACCAGCACCCTCACAAGTAACAGCTATTTTAACCATTCCCGCCACAGTCTAGCAAAAGTAGATTTTTTCTTCTTAGATACCAGGCAAAATTTCTCTCTAGCAAGCGAAATTCGGGTAAGATTTTCCCATTCCTTACCCGTAGGCGCAACACTATCTCCCTGTTTAACAATACATTTTCTGGCCTGAAATAAGAGTTTAGATGCTATATCTCGATGATCATGTATCTTTATTTTATCCATTACCCCCAAAATACATATTTCAAGGCACCCAGGGATTCTGAATGAGTGATATTCCTCTATTTTTTCGATTACCTTCTCCCAGAATTCCTGAGCCCCTGTACACATCCAGAGTATATGAACATCGTCTACACCTACTCTCCCACACCTCTGGCAACTAAATTCTTTAGGTTTATAACATTTCATCAGTATCTTGGGAGAATAGTATAGACAATATAATTATTAAATCTGAATAAATGTCATTTTGGAGCCAAAGTTTTTTAGTTTCCTTCCAGACCTTAGCCATCAGCTCATATATCTGTATTTTGCTAACTTGCTGTTGTGTACCAGCTTCGACTACTTGAAAAATATTGCATTTATCCAGCTTTTTTTTAATCTCCATTAACATAGTTTTATATCTTTGGGAATTACTCCATATTATCATATTTTTAATGTGGCCAGAGAAAATATATAGTTCCAAATCCAGAACTGATAATTCACCCTCCTTCTTATGAATCTGTAATATTTGTTGTCTTATCCTTGGTTTTTTCACTCTCCATATCAAATGTGACTAAAGACTGGCTATTGTTTTAAGAAACTTTTTAGGAATTATAACAGGTGTATTCCATAAGATATAATTCAAAGAAGGCAATAAGCACATTTTCACCAATTAAATACGACCTGCCATCGAGACATAAAGTATTTTCCATACATCTATTTTTTCTTGATTTCCTGAATTTTAGGGATCACATTTATCTGGACATAGGGGGGTTACGAATAGTCGGTCAGCACTACGTGAAGGTATGGGTGCGCGGTTAGTGGACGTCACTCTAGATGCTTGAATGAAGGAAGAGATTTAATACCGGGGCTACTTGAAATAAAGATGAGAAATTAACCCGTTAAGTATCTAGGAGTTCAAATAACCCCAAACCCTAAGGACTATGTCCAAATGAATGAATGAAGGAAGAGACCGGCACTCCTTGGTACTGCAATTATATTGGGTTTATTCGCCACTCATAGAAGAGGTGATGCACGTTTCGACACATGCAAGTGCCTTTATCAAAGCAATGTGAGCAGCAGATTCATTGCTTTGATAAAGGCACTTGCATGTGTCAAAACGTGCGTCACCTCTTCTATGAGTGGCGAATAAACCCGATATAATTGCAGTACCAAGGAGTGCCGGTCTCTTCCTTCATTCATTCATCTGGACATAGTCCTTAGGGTTTGGGGTTATTTGAACTCCTAGATACTTAACGGGTTAATTTCTCATCTTTATTTCAAGTAGCCCCGGTATTAAATCCCTCAGAGGATCAATCGGAATGCAGGCCGATTTAGACCAATTTATATTAAATCTGGCACATTTACAATAATAATCAAAGATCTGAAAGATCCTAGTAAGTGATCCATGGGATCCCACAAATAGCATAATATCATCTGCATAGAGAGAAATTTTTTCCTCATGGTCACTATACCTGAAACCCACAATTTCTGCATCTTGCCTAATCATATCCGCTAAGGGTTCCATAGCAATGGCAAATAGCAAAGGAGAGAGGGGGCAGCCCTCTCTGACCCCTCTACCCATATTTACATTCCCAGAATATTCTCCATTCACTATCATCCTTACTGATATTTAGTTGTATAATAGCTTAGTCCATGAGACAAATTTGTCTACAAAGCCCATTTTCTTCATTGTTGGAATTAGAGCCTGGAAACTATAGGCCGGTAAGTTTAACATCTGTTGTGGGTAAACTGTTTGAAGGTTTTCTGAGAGATGCTATGTTAGAGCATCATAACGGAGATAAGCAAATAACGCCATATCAGCATGGCTTCGTGAGTAGAGTTGAGCGGACACCTGGATGTTCGGGTTCGAGAAGTTCGGCCGAACTTCCCGAAAATGTTCGGGTTCGGGATCCGTACCCGATCCGAACTTCGTCCCGAACCCGAACCCCATTGAAGTCAATGGGGACCCGAACTTTTCGGCACTAAAAAGGCTGTAAAACAGCCCAGGAAAGGGCTAGAGGGCTGCAAAAGGCAGAAACATGTAGGTAAATCCCCTGCAAACAAATTTGGATAGGGAAATGAATTAAAATAAAAATTAAATAAATAAAAATTAACCAAAATCAATTGGACAGAAGTCCCATAGCAGAGAATCTGGCTTCACGTCACCCACCACTGGAACAGTCCATTCTCAGATATTTAGGCCCCGGCACCCAGGCAGAGGAGAGAGGTCCCGTAACAGAGAATCTGTCTTCATGTCAGCAGAGAATCAGTCTGCATGTCATAGCAGAGAATCAGGCTTCACGTCAGCCACCACTGCAACAGTCCATTGTCATAAATTTAGGCCCAGCACCCAGGCAGAGGAGATAGGTCCCGTAACAGACAATCTGGCTTCATGTCAGCAGAGAATTAGTCTGCATGTCATAGCAGAGAATCAGGCTTCACGTCAGCCACCACTGCAACAGTCCATTGTCATAAATTTAGGCCCAGCACCCAGGCAGAGGAGAGAGGTCCCGTAACAGACAATCTGGCTTCATGTCAGCAGAGAATCAGTCTGCATGTCATAGCAGAAAATCAGGCTTCACGTCAGCCACCACTGCAACAGTCCATTGTCATAAATTTAGGCCCAGCACCCAGGCAGAGGAGAGAGGTCCCGTAACAGAGAATCTGGCTTCATGTCAGCAGAGAATTAGTCTGCATGTCATAGCAGAGAATCAGGCTTCACGTCAACCACCAATGCAACAGTCCATTGTCAGATATTTAGGCCCAGCACCCAGGCAGAGGAGAGAGGTCCCGTACCAGAGGATCTGGCTTCATGTCAGCAGAGAATCAGTCTGCATGTCATAGCAGAAAATCAGGCTTCACGTCAGCCACCACTGCAACAGTCCATTGTCAGATATTTAGGCCCAGCACCCAGGCAGAGGAGAGAGGTCCCGTAACAGAGGATCTGGCTTCATGTCAGCAGATAATCAGTCTGCATGTCATAGCAGAAAATCAGGCTTCACGTCAGCCACCACTGCAACAGTCCATTGTCATAAATTTAGGCCCAGCACCCAGGCAGAGGAGAGAGGTCCCGTAACAGAGAATCTGGCTTCATGTCAGCAGAGAATTAGTCTGCATGTCATAGCAGAGAATCAGGCTTCACGTCAGCCACCAATGCAACAGTCCATTGTCAGATATTTAGGCCCAGCACCCAGGCAGAGGAGAGAGGTCCCGTAACAGAGAATCTGGCTTCATGTCAGCAGAGAATTAGTCTGCATGTCATAGCAGAGAATCAGGCTTCACGTCAGCCACCAATGCAACAGTCCATTGTCAGATATTTAGGCCCAGCACCCAGGCAGAGGAGAGAGGTCCCGTAACAGAGAATCTGGCTTAATGTCAGCAGAGAATTAGTCTGCATGTCATAGCAGAGAATCAGGCTTCACGTCAGCTACCAATGCAACAGTCCATTGTCAGATATTTAGGCCCAGCACCCAGGCAGAGGAGAGAGGTCCCGTAACAGAGGATCTGGCTTCATGTCAGCAGAGAATCAGTCTGCATGTCATAGCAGAAAATCAGGCTTCACGTCAGCCACCACTGCAACAGTCCATTGTCATAAATTTAGGCCCAGCACCCAGGCAGAGGAGAGAGGTCCCGTAACAGACAATCTGGCTTCATGTCAGCAGAGAATCAGTCTTCATATCATAGCAGAGAATCAGGCTTCATGTCATAGCAGAGAATCAGTCTTCATGTCATAGCAGAGAATCAGTCTTCATGTCATAGCAGAGAATCAAGCTTCACGTCACCCACCACTGTAAGAGTCCATTTTCATAAATTTAGGCCCAGCACCCAGGCAGAGGAGAGAGGTCCCGTAACAGACAATCTGGCTTCATGTCAGCAGAGAATCAGTCTTCATATCATAGCAGAGAATCAGGCTTCACGTCACCCACCACTGTAAGAGTCCATTTTCATAAATTTAGGCCCAGCACCCAGGCAGAGGAGAGAGGTCCCGTAACAGACAATCTGGCTTCATGTCAGCATAGAATCAGTCTTCATGTCATAGCAGAGAATCAGGCTTCACGTCAGCCACCACTGCAACAGTCCATTGTCATAAATTTAGGCCCAGCACCCAGGCAGAGGAGAGAGGTCCCGTAACAGAGGATCTGGCTTCATGTCAGCAGAGAATCAGTCTGCATGTCATAGCAGAAAATCAGGCTTCACGTCAGCCACCTGTCATGGAACCATGAACCAGACGTACAACAGAGATGAGTGGAAATAAGAAGGCTTTATTGGAAATCAAGCCGTAGCAAAAGTCCAAACGGATGGCTAAACCGAAGCAGGGTCTTGCGTAGACAGAGGTCAGGAACCAGGAGGGTGGTCAGACGAAGCCAGGATCAGGAACCAACGGGGTAGTCAGACGAAGCCAGGATCAGGAACCAACGGGGTAGTCAGACGAGGCCAGGATCAGGAACCAGAAGCAGCAGCAGTCTTAGAAGCATGTGAACACAGGAGGACCAAGCAAGGAACTGAAGCCACAGACCTTCTATATATATGAGCTAGGCATCCAGCTCCTCCCAGTGGGAAGGAGAAGCCGCAGGGTGGGAGGCTACAAGAAACCCAGAAACCAAGATGGCCGCCAGCACATGTCAAACGAAGGTAAGACCATGACAGTACCTCCCCCTCAAGGGCCCCTCCTCCGCGGAGTAAGGAACGGTTTCTGAGGGAAGCGTGCGTGGAAGGCTCGGAGCAAAGCAGGAGCATGGACATCTGCGGAGGGAACCCAGGAACGCTCCTCTGGACCATAACCACGCCAATGGACCAAAAACTGCAACCGACCGCGGACCAGGCGTGAGTCCAGGATATTGCTCACCTCATATTCCTCACGATTGCCCACTTGGACCGGACGGGGCCGAGGAACCGAGGAAGTAAAACGATTACACACCAACGGCTTCAACAGGGAGACATGAAACACGTTGGAGATCCGCATGCCAGGAGGAAGCGCAAGGGCATAGGCTACCGGGTTTACCCTGCGAAGCACTCGGAAGGGACCAACAAAGCGAGGCGCCAGCTTGGGAGTGGGCACTCGAAGGTTGAGGTTGCGGGTGGACAACCATACACGGTCTCCGACCTGGTAGGAAGGAGCGGGCGCTCGTCTGCGATCAGCCTGGAGTCTCTGGCGCTGCGCATAGACCTCAAGGGACCTCTGGATCTGTACCCAAGAAGCACGTAGGACGGAAAGGTGATCCTCCACAGCCGGAGTATCCTGGGGAGAGAATACCTCCGGTAAAGCGGCAGGTTGGAACCCATAATTGGCCATGAAGGGAGACGTCCCAGAGGAAGAGTTCACCGCCGTGTTCCTGGCAAACTCAGCCCAAGGCAGGAGGTCAGAGAATCAGGCTTCACGTCAGCCACCACTGCAACAGTCCATTGTCATAAATTTAGGCCCAGCACCCAGGCAGAGGAGAGAGGTCCCGTAACAGAGGATCTGGCTTCATGTCAGCAGAGAATCAGTCTGCATGTCATAGCAGAAAATCAGGCTTCACGTCAGCCACCTGTCATGGAACGATGAACCAGACGTACAACAGAGATGAGTGGAAATAAGAAGGCTTTATTGGAAATCAAGCCGTAGCAAAAGTCCAAACGGATGGCTAAACCGAAGCAGGGTCTTGCGTAGACAGAGGTCAGGAACCAGGAGGGTGGTCAGACGAAGCCAGGATCAGGAACCAACGGGGTAGTCAGACGAAGCCAGGATCAGGAACCAACGGGGTAGTCAGACGAGGCCAGGATCAGGAACCAGAAGCAGCAGCAGTCTTAGAAGCATGTGAACACAGGAGGACCAAGCAAGGAACTGAAGCCACAGACCTTCTATATATATGAGCTAGGCATCCAGCTCCTCCCAGTGGGAAGGAGAAGCCGCAGGGTGGGAGGCTACAAGAAACCCAGAAACCAAGATGGCCGCCAGCACATGTCAAACGAAGGTAAGACCATGACAGTACCTCCCCCTCAAGGGCCCCTCCTCCGCGGAGTAAGGAACGGTTTCTGAGGGAAGCGTGCGTGGAAGGCTCGGAGCAAAGCAGGAGCATGGACATCTGCGGAGGGAACCCAGGAACGCTCCTCTGGACCATAACCACGCCAATGGACCAAAAACTGCAACCGACCGCGGACCAGGCGTGAGTCCAGGATATTGCTCACCTCATATTCCTCACGATTGCCCACTTGGACCGGACGGGGCCGAGGAACCGAGGAAGTAAAACGATTACACACCAACGGCTTCAACAGGGAGACATGAAACACGTTGGAGATCCGCATGCCAGGAGGAAGCGCAAGGGCATAGGCTACCGGGTTTACCCTGCGAAGCACTCGGAAGGGACCAACAAAGCGAGGCGCCAGCTTGGGAGTGGGCACTCGAAGGTTGAGGTTGCGGGTGGACAACCATACACGGTCTCCGACCTGGTAGGAAGGAGCGGGCGCTCGTCTGCGATCAGCCTGGAGTCTCTGGCGCTGCGCAGAGACCTCAAGGGACCTCTGGATCTGTACCCAAGAAGCACGTAGGACGGAAAGGTGATCCTCCACAGCCGGAGTATCCTGGGGAGAGAATACCTCCGGTAAAACGGCAGGTTGGAACCCATAATTGGCCATGAAGGGAGACGTCCCAGAGGAAGAGTTCACCGCCGTGTTCCTGGCAAACTCAGCCCAAGGCAGGAGGTCAACCCAATTGTCTTGGTGATCGGAGACATAGCAACGAAGGAATTGCTCCAAGGCCTGATTAGATCGTTCTGCGGCCCCATTGGACTGAGGGTGGTAGGCCGAGGAGAAAGAGAGATGAATCCCCAACTGGGAGCAAAAGGCGCGCCAGAACCTGGACACAAACTGACTCCCCCGATCCGACACAATCTCCTTGGGCAAACCGTGCAACCGGAAGACCTCCCTGGCGAAAATCGTGGCCAACTCTTGTGCAGAGGGTAACTTCTTGAGAGGAACACAGTGGCACATTTTGGAAAACCGGTCCACAATCATGAGAATGACCGTATGGCCTCGGGATGCAGGGAGGTCCACAATGAAATCTATCCCCAGGTGTGACCATGGGCGCTCCCCGGTGGCTATGGGTTGCAAAAGGCCCAACGGAAGGTGCCGAGGGGACTTACTCTGGGCACAAACGGAGCATGCCGCTACATATGCGGCGATGTCGGAACGTAGAGAAGGCCACCAGAACAGACGTGAAACAGCCCAGGACAGCTGGTTCTTTCCAGGATGCCCCGCGGCCTTGGAGTTATGGTAGGTTCGCAACAACCGAGTGCGCAACTCCTCAGGCACAAAACACCTGCCGTTGGGTCTCCCAGAGGGAGCACCAGATTGAGCCGCCAAAATCTGCTCACCCAGGGGAGAGGTCAGGCTGGTGCGAATGGCGGCCAGGATCTGATTCGGAGGTATGACCGAAGTCGGAATCGACTCCTCCCCGGACAGCTCGGAGTACTGCCGTGATAAGGCATCCGCTCTGATGTTCTTGGAACCGGGTAGGTAGGAGACCACGTAATTAAAACGTGACAAGAACAGAGCCCATCTGGCCTGACGTGGTGTCAATCTCTTGGCCTCAGAAAGGTAGGTCAGATTCTTGTGGTCCGTCAGGATGAGAACCGGAACCACCGAGCCCTCGAGCAAGTGCCTCCATTCTTTAAGGGCCTGCACGATGGCCAATAACTCCCTGTCACCAATCTGATAGTTGCACTCCGCGGAAGACAGTTTCCGGGAGTAAAACCCACAGGGAAGCAGAGGACCCTCTGGTGTTCTACGCTGAGACAGAAGGGCGCCTACTCCCGTCTCAGACGCGTCCACCTCGAGGACAAAGGGCAACCCAGGGCTGGGATGCGACAGAATCGGAGCCGACACAAAGGCGGACTTTAGAGCCTCAAAAGCTCGGATGGCCTCGAGCGGCCAGACCTGGAAATTACTGCCCTTCCTGGTCAGATCCGTGAGAGGCTTGGCTAGCATGGAAAAGTCCCTGATGAACTTCCGATAATAATTGGCGAAGCCCAAAAAGCGCTGCAGGGCACGGAGACCACTGGGTTGGGGCCACTGTAAGACAGCCGAAACCTTCTCAGGATCCATGGAGAACCCCTCAGCGGAAATGATGTAACCTAAGAAGGTTACCTGGGATCGGTGAAATTCGCATTTCTCAAGCTTACCGAACAGCCTGTTCTCTCGTAACCGTTGCAACACTCGTCTGACATCCATACTGTGGGCCTCCATGGATTCAGAATATACCAAGATGTCATCCAAATAGACCACCACACACTGCTGCAACAGGTCACGGAAAACATCGTTGATGAATTCCTGGAAGACTGCGGGCGCATTGCACAACCCAAAGGGCATAACCAAGGATTCATAATGACCGGTCCTGGTGTTAAACGCGGTCTTCCACTCATCGCCCGCCTTGATCCTTACCAGGTTATATGCCGCCCTCAGGTCGAGTTTGGTAAAGACCGTGGCCCCTTTGAGGCGATCGAACAGCTCGGAAATCAAGGGTATCGGGTAAGCGTTCTTGATCGTGATGCGATTGAGACCCCTGTAATCGATGCAAGGCCTCAACTCACCGCCCTTCTTTTTCACAAAGAAAAATCCAGCCCCTGCCGGGGACGAGGATTTGCGAATGTGTCCGCGTGAAAGCGCCTCCCTCACGTACTCCTCCATGGCCTCATTCTCCGCTACCGACAGTGGATAGACTTTGCCACGAGGAGGAACGGCACCGGATTGTAACTCTATGGCACAATCGTATGGGCGGTGCGGAGGTAGGGCAACCGCGCGCACCTTATCGAATACATCCCGGTACTCTTCGTATTCAGGAGGCAACAGAGAGTCCGAGGAAGTACACAGCAACTTGACAGGCCCATGGATGCAACTAACCCCACACTGCGGTGACCACGAGAGGATCTCGACCGATCTCCAATCGAAAGTCGGATTATGCTTCTGGAGCCAGGGGTACCCCAAGACCACCGAGTAGTGTGGAGACGAAATAACCTGGAGACAGACCGACTCTCTGTGAACGGCACCAATGGCTATCCCCACTGGAAGGGTCTTATGAGTCACGTGTGGCGGCAGAAGGGGTCTGCCGTCTATCGCCTCAAGAGCCAGTGGGGAACCTCGAGGCTGCAGAGGAATGGAATTGGCGGCAACGAACACTCTATCAATGAACAAACCACCAGCACCAGAGTCCACCAACGCCTGGGTCGTCACCGAGCCCCCGACCCAGGAGAGGACAACCGTGATCAGTGGTTTGTCAACACGGGAAACCGGGGACGAGGAGACTCCACCCAAGATCTGCCCCCGACAGGACCTCAGGTGCGAGCATTCTCCCGGACGGTTCGGACATGCCAACCGAAAATGCCCACCGAGACCACAGTACATGCATCGGCCCTCGCGTCTCCGGAGTGCCCTCTCCCCCTCGGACAGGCGAGCAAACCCCCGCTGCATGGGTTCACCCCCAGACAAGTCATCCCCAGGAGGCGTGGGAGGAGAGGGAGGCACGGGTGGGACAGCAAACGTAGGCGCCAATCTGTTAGGAGACCTCCGCAGGCTCTCCTTAAAGGAAGGTCTCTCCCTGAGTCTGGTGTCAATCAAAATCAGGAAAGAAATAAGAGACTCGAGCTCCACTGGTAGGTCCTTAGCTGCAACCTCATCCTTCAAGGCATCCGAGAGACCATGAGAGAAAGCAGCGACCAGAGCCTCATTATTCCAGCCCACCTCTGCTGCCAGGGTACGAAACTCAATGGCGTATTCAGCTACGGATCGTGAACCCTGTCTGATGGACATAAGGAGCTTCGCAGCAGAGGCAGCACGAGCCGGCACATCGAATACCTTCCGAAGAGAAGCAACAAAACCGGAAAACTCGGCAACCACCGGATTGTTGTTCTCCCATAAAGGGCTGGCCCAGGCCAAGGCCTTGTCCGAGAGCAGCGAGATCAAGAAGCCCACCTTTGATCTCTCAGTAGGAAAGGCATGTGGCAGCAACTCGAAATAAATGCCCACCTGGTTAAGGAAACCTCGGCACTGAGTTGGCTCTCCCCCAAAGCGCTGTGGAAGGGGGGCAGAACCGGTCATACCCCGAGACACCGCAGGCGCAGCAACAGGTGTCGGGGTAGACTCTGGCGCAACAACCGGGGCGGCAGTAGGAGCGGGCCCAGGAGCGACAACCGACCCATCGGCAACGGAAGCAAAATGAGCCGTGCGTTCAAGCAGGGTTTGCAACGCCACAGCGAACCGACCCAACAGGTGATCCTGCTGATCAAGTCTGGCAACCAGCGTAGGTAGCGAGGATGGCCCTGTACCGTCAGAATTCATGGCTTGGTCCTAATGTCATGGAACCATGAACCAGACGTACAACAGAGATGAGTGGAAATAAGAAGGCGTTAATGGAAATCAAGCCGTAGCAAAAGTCCAAACGGATGGCTAAACCGAAGCAGGGTCTTGTGTAGACAGAGGTCAGGAACCAGGAGGGTGGTCAGACGAAGCCAGGATCAGGAAGCAACGGGGTAGTCAGACGAAGCCAGGATCAGGAACCAACGGGGTAGTCAGACGAAGCCAGGATCAGGAACCAACGGGGTAGTCAGACGAGGCCAGGATCAGGAACCAGAAGCAGCAGCAGTCTTAGAAGCATGTGAACACAGGAGGACCAAGCAAGGAACTGAAGCCACAGACCTTCTATATATATGAGCTAGGCATCCAGCTCCTCCCAGTGGGAAGAAGAAGCCGCAGGGTGGGAGGCTACAAGAAACCCAGAAACCAAGATGGCCGCCAGCACATGTCAAACGAAGGTAAGACCATGACACCACCACTGCAACAGTCCATTGTCAGATATTTAGGCCCAGCACCCAGTCAGAGGAGAGAGGTCCCGTAACAGAGGATCTGGCTTCATGTCAGCAGAGAATCAGTCTGCATGTCATAGCAGAAAATCAGGCTTCACGTCAGCCACCACTGCAACAGTCCATTGTCAGATATTTAGGCCCAGCACCCAGGCAGAGGAGAGAGGTCCCGTAACAGAGGATCTGGCTTCATGTCAGCAGAGAATTAGTCTGCATGTCATAGCAGAGAATCAGGCTTCACGTCACCCAACATTGGAACAGTCCATTGGCATATATTTAGGCCCCGGCACCCAGACAGAGGAGAGGTTCATTCAACTTTGGGTAGCCTCGCAATATAATGGTAAAATGAAAATAAAAATAGGATTGAATGAGGAAGTGCCCTGGAGTCCAATAATATATGGTTACGGGGAGGTAGTTAATGTCTAATCTGGACAAGGGACGGACAGGTCCTGTGGGATCCATGCCTGGTTCATTTTTATGAACGTCAGCTTGTCCACATTGGCTGTAGACAGGCGGCTGCGTTTGTCTGTAATGACGCCCCCTGCCGTGCTGAATACACGTTCAGACAAAACGCTGGCCGCCGGGCAGGCCTGCACCTCCAAGGCATAAAAAGCTAGCTCTGGCCACGTGGACAATTTAGAGACCCAGAAGTTGAATGGGGCCGAACCATCAGTCAGTACGTGGAGGGGTGTGCACACGTACTGTTCCACCATGTTAGTGAAATGTTGCCTCCTGCTAACACGTTGCATATCAGGTGGTGGTGCAGTTAGCTGTGGCGTGTTGACAAAAGTTTTCCACATCTCTGCCATGCTAACCCTGCCCTCAGAGGAGCTGGCCGTGACACAGCTGCCTTGGCGACCTCTTGCTCCTCCTCTGCCTTGGCCTTGGGCTTCCACTTGTTCCCCTGTGACATTTGGGAATGCTCTCAGTAGCGCGTCTACCAACGTGCGCTTGTACTCGCGCATCTTCCTATCACGCTCCAGTGCAGGAAGTAAGGTGGGCACATTGTCTTTGTAGCGTGGATCCAGCAGGGTGGCAACCCAGTAGTCCGCACACGTTAAAATGTGGGCAACTCTGCTGTCGTTGCCCAGGCACTGCAGCATGTAGTCGCTCATGTGTGCCAGGCTGCCCAGGGGTAAGGACAAGCTGTCCTCTGTGGGAGGCGTATCGTCATCGTCCTGCCTTTCCCCCCAGCCACGCACCAGTGATGGACCCGAGCTGCGTTGGGTGCCACCCCGCTGTGACCATGCTTCATCCTCATCCTCCTCCACCTCCTCCTCATCCTCGTCCTCCTCGTCCTCCAGTAGTGGGCCCTGGCTGGCCACATTTGTACCTGGCCTCTGCTGTTGCCAAAAACCTCCCGAAGAGACTGGCCTGAAAGTGCTAAAAATGACCCCTCTTCCTCCTCCTCCTCCTCCTCCTGGGCCACCTCCTCTTCCATCATCGCCCTAAGTGTTTTCTCAAGGAGACATAGAAGTGGTATTGTAACGCTGATAACGGCGTCATCGCCACTGGCCATGTTGGTGGAGTACTCGAAACAGCGCAACAGGGCACACAGGTCTCGCATGGAGGCCCAGTCATTGGTGGTGAAGTGGTGCTGTTCTGTAGTGCGACTGACCCGTGCGTGCTGCAGCTGAAACTCCACTATGGCCTGCTGCTGCTCGCACAGTCTGTCCAGCATGTGCAAGGTGGAGTTCCACCTGGTGGGCACGTCGCATATGAGGCGGTGAGCGGGAAGGCCGAAGTTACGCTGTAGCGCAGACAGGCGAGCAGAAGCAGGATGTGAACGCCGGAAGCGCGAACAGACGGCCCGCACTTTATGCAGCAGCTCTGACATGTCGGGGTAGTTGTAAATGAACTTCTGCACCACCAAATTCAGCACATGCGCCAAGCAAGGGATGTGCGTCAAATTGGCTAGTCCCAGAGCTGCAACGAGATTTCGCCCATTATCACACACCACCAGGCCGGGCTTGAGGCTCACCGGCAGCAACCACTCGTCGGTCTGTTGTTCTATACCCCGCCACAACTCCTGTGCGGTGTGGGGCCTGTCCCCCAAACATATGAGTTTCAGAATGGCCTGCTGACGTTTACCCCGGGCTGTGCTGAAGTTGGTGGTGAAGGTGTGTGGCTGACTGGATGAGCAGGTGGAAGAAGAGGAGGAGGAAGCCGAGAAGGAGGAGGTGGCAACAGGAGGCAAAGAATGTTGCCCTGCGATCCTTGGCGGCGGAAGGACGTGCGCTAAACAGCTCTCCGCCTGGGGCCCAGCTGCCACTACATTTACCCAGTGTGAAGTTAGGGAGATATAGCGTCCCTGGCCGTGCTTACTGGTCCACGTATCTGTGGTTAGGTGGACCTTGCTACAGATGGCGTTGCGCAGTGCACACTTGATTTTATCGGATACTTGGTTGTGCAGGGAAGGCACGGCTCTCTTGGAGAAGTAGTGGCGGCTGGGAACATCATACTGTGGGACAGTAAGCGACATGAGCTGTTTGAAGCTGTCTGTGTCCACCAGCCTAAATGACAGCATTTCATAGGCCAGTAGTTTAGAAATGCTGGCATTCAGGGCCAGGGATCGAGGGTGGCTAGGTGGGAATTTACGCTTTCTCTCAAATGTTTGTGAGATGGAGAGCTGAACGCTGCCGTGTGACATGGTTGAGACGCTTGGTGACGGAGGTGGTGGTGGTGTTGGTGGTAAATCCCCTGTTTGCTGGGCGGCAGGTGCCAACGTTCCTCCAGAGGCGGAGGAAGAGGCCGAGGCGGCAGCAGCAGAAGAAGCCGAGGCGGCAGCAGCAGAAGAGGTAGGAGGGGGAGCCTGAGTGACTTCCTTGGTTTTAAGGTGTTTACTCCACTGCAGTTCATGCTTTGCATGCAGGTGCCTGGTCATGCAGGTTGTGCTCAGGTTCAGAACGTTAATGCCTCGCTTCAGGCTCTGATGGCACAGCGTGCAAACCACTCGGGTCTTGTCGTCAGCACATTGTTTGAAGAAGTGCCATGCCAGGGAACTCCTTAAAGCTGCCTTTGGGGTGCTCGGTCCCAGATGGCGGCGGTCAGTAGCAGGCGGAGTCTCTTGGCGGCGGGTGTTCTGCTTTTGCCCACTGCTTCCTCTTTTGCTACGCTGTTGGCTCGGTCTCACCACTGCCTCTTCCTCCGAACTGTGAAAGTCAGTGGCACGACCTTCATTCCATGTGAGGTCTAGGACCTCATTGTCCCCTGCATCGTCTTCCACCCAGTCTTGATCCCTGACCTCCTGTTCAGTCTGCACACTGCAGAAAGACGCAGCAGTTGGCACCTGTGTTTCGTCATCATCAGAGACATGCTGAGGTGGTATTCCCATGTCCTCATCATCAGGAAACATAAGTGGTTGTGCGTCAGTGCAGTCTATGTCTTCCACCGCTGGGGAAGGGCTAGGTGGATGCCCTTGGGAAACCCTGCCAGCAGAGTCTTCAAACAGCCTAAGAGACTGCTGCATAACTTGAGGCTCAGACAGTTTCCCTGATATGCATGGGGGTGATGTGACAGACTGATGGGGTTGGTTTTCAGGCGCCATCTGTGCGCTTTCTGCAGAAGACTGGGTGGGAGATAATGTGAACGTGCTGGATCCACTGTCGGCCACCCAATTGACTAATGCCTGAACCTGCTCAGGCCTTACCATCCTTAGAACGGCATTGGGCCCCACCATATATCGCTGTAAATTCTGGCGGCTACTGGGACCTGAGGTAGTTGGTACACTAGGACGTGTGGATGTGGCAGAATGGCCACGTCCTCTCCCAGCACCAGAGGGTCCACTAACACCACCACGACCATGTCCACGTCCGCGTCCCTTACTAGATGTTTTCCTCATTGTTATGGTTCACCACAACAACAAAAATATTATTTGGCCCAATGTATTGTATTCAAATTCAGCTGAATATAAATTTGAGGCCTAGTATTTAGGCGCTGGGTGACCGGTATGGATTTAGTGACAGAATTAGACTTGGAAATGCACAGTAGCGTGTGTGTGAAGTTATTCTGAATAACCCTATGTGCACCTTGAATATTATATACCCTTTTAGGGATAGATTTCAAATAGCTCTGATATAGCAGAAACCACTAAATTATGAAATTGCTAAATTGGGAATTGTATTTCAACCCAGAACAAAAAATGTGCTTTGACGGACACTAAATAACTTGCCCAGCCACAACAGTACAGCGGTAACGACAGATTTAGCGGGATATAAATTTGAGGCCTAGTATTTAGGCGCTGGGTGACCGGTATGGATTTACTGACAGAATTAGACTGGGATATGGCCAAAAAATAACCACACTATTGCTGGTTAAATGCACTTGGTGTGACAGCTTGACCAACCACACTACTGAGGGTTAAATGCACTTGGTGACGGGCGCAGCTTGCCCCTGATGTAGTATATGGCCAAAAAATGAACAGACTATTGCTGGTTAAATGCACTTGGTGTGACAGCTTCACCCTGATGTAGGCTTTAGCCAAAAAACAACCACACCATTGAGGGTTAAATGCACTTGGTGACAGGCGCAGCTTGCCCCTGATGTAGTATATGGCCAAAAAATGAACAGGCTATTGCTAGTTAAATGCACTTGATGTCACAGCTTGACCAACCACACTACTGAGGGTTAAATGCGCTTGGTGACGGGCGCAGCTTGCCCCTGATGTAGTATATGGCCAAAAAATTAACAGACTATTGCTGGTTAAATGCACTTGGTGTGACAGCTTGACCAACCACACTACTGAGGGTTAAATGCACTTGGTGACGGGCGCAGCTTGCCCCTGATGTAGTATATGGCCAAAAAATTAACAGACTATTGCTGGTTAAATGCACTTGGTGTGACAGCTTGACCAACCACACTACTGAGGGTTAAATGCACTTGGTGACGGGCGCAGCTTGCCCCTGATGTAGTATATGGCCAAAAAATTAACAGACTATTGCTGGTTAAATGCACTTGGTGTGACAGCTTGACCAACCACACTACTGAGGGTTAAATGCACTTGGTGACGGGTGCAGCTTGCCCGTGATGTAGTATATGGCCAAAAAATTAACAGACTATTGCTGGTTAAATGCACTTGGTGTGACAGCTTCACCCTGATGTAGGCTTTAGCCAAAAAACAACCACACCATTGAGGGTTAAAAGCACTTGGTCGCAGCTTGTGCTGGCGCACCACAAGACACAAAATGGCCGCCGATCACCCCAGAAAAAAGTGACTGACAAACGGTCTGGGCAGCCTAAAAACAGTGAGCAATTGAATTTAAGCAGCTCAATGATGCACAGCTGCAGATCGATCGATTAATCAAGTCCTTTGGAGGAGTTAATCTGCCTAATCTCGCCCTACTGTCGCAGCCGCAACCTCTCCCTACGCTAATCAGAGCAGAGTGACGGGCGGCGCTATGTGACTCCAGCTTAAATAGAGGCTGGGTCACATGGCGCTCTGGCCAATCACAGCCATGCCAATAGTAGGCATGGCTGTGACGGCCTCTTGGGGCAAGTAGTATGACGCTTGTTGATTGGCTGCTTTGCAGCCTTTCAAAAAGCGCCAAGAAAGCGTCACAAAAGCGCCAAGAAAGCGACAAACACCGAACCCGAACCCGGACTTTTACGAAAATGTCCAGGTTCGGGTCCGTGTCACCCCAAAATTCGGTACGAACCCGAACTATACAGTTCGAGTTCGCTCATCCCTACCCTCAAGGTATTCAAAACTGATTTTACTAACTTTTTCAACCGTTTAGGTGTTACACAAGAGTTATTGGCAAATGGAGATGAAATTTCAGAATTGCAATTTTTGGGAAAATTTTCCATTTTAATCCATTTTTTGTAACCTTGCCTCACAAAAATTTTATATAGAGCAACTAATAATCATATGTACCCTAAAAATAGTCCCAAGAAAACTGCCACCTTATCGCATAGTTTCCAAAATGGGGTCATTGTTTTGGAGTTTCTACTCTAGGGGTGCATCAGGGGGGCTTCAAATGGGACATGGTATAAATAAACCAATCCAGCAAAATATGCCTTCCAGAAACCATATGGTGTTCTTTCCTTCTACGCCCTGCCGTGTACCTGTACAATAGTTTCTATAAACTACAGAATCAGGGCAATATATATTGAGTTTTGTTTGGCTGTTAACCCTTGCTTTGTTACTGGAAAAAATGTATTAAAATGGAAAATTTGCCCAAAAATTGAAATTCTCAAATTTCATCTCCATTTGCCAATGACTCTTGTGGAACACTTAAAGGGTTAACAAAGTTTGTAAAATCAGTTTTGAATACCTTGAGGGGTGTAGTTTCCAAAATGGGGGTCATTTTTGGGAGGTTTCTATTATGTAAGCCTCACAAAGTGACTTCAAACTTGAACTGGTCCTTAAAAAGTGGGTTTTGGAAAATGTCTGAAAAATTTCAAGATTTGCTTCTAAGCCTTGTAACGTCCCCAAAAAATAAAATGACACTTCCAAAATGATCCAAACAGGAAGTAGACATATGGGGAATGTAAATTAATAACTATTTTTTTAGGTATTACTATGTATTATAAAAGTAGAGAAATTGAAACTTGGAAATTTACAAATTTTTCCAAATTTTTGCTAAATTTAGTATTTGTTTTTATAAATAAAAATGATTTTTTTACTCCATTTTACCAGTGTCATGAAGTACAATATGTGATGAAAAAACAATCTCAGAATGGCCTGGATAAGTAAAAGCGTTTTAAAGTTATTCACACATAAAGTGACACTGGTCAGATTTGCAAAAAATGGCCTGGTCCTTAAGGGGTTAAAGCCCTTTTTTGCGTGTATTAGTCTGAAAAAGGAAAAATATCTTTGCCGCATAGCGATGCAGTTATCTGTTTTAAAGCCCTTTTTTGGGTGTCTTAGTGGAAAAAAGAAAAATATAGTTGCCGCTCAGCGTTGCAGTGAGATATTTTACAGCCAGTTTCTTGTGTATTAGTGGCAAAATACAAATATATTCGCCGTTCATAGTTGTACTTATCTGTTGCAAAGCCTTTTCTGTAAAAATATTAAACATATCGGGCCTAATTGCGGTTCAGTGGTGCAGTGAGATATTTTACTGCCCAGTTTGCCATCTATTACTGGCGAAATACAAATATATTTGTAGTTTAAGGTTGTACTTCGATGTCAGCCAGTGGCAGCTCATGCGTGACACATGCCGTTTGCTCAGGCCCTTTGAGGATGCCACGTTATTTGTCAGTCGCCAGGACTACGGGATGAACGACGTCATTCCACTGCTTCATGTCCTAGAACAGATGGTGCTACATATGTCTGGTCAGGGGACTGGAGACATGGCGCCTAGATCTCACGGCCACATGAGCCCTGTTGGGGCTGAACTGGAGGATTAGGAGGACATTGGAGTACAAGCAATGTGTGGTGAAATGGGAGATTTTTCGACACCGGTGACAGGAGTGTATGAGCAGGAGCAGCCAGAGGAGCTACAGGGTGATGTTGAAGATAAGGCGGAGGACCCAAAAACACTGTGGAATTATGCAGTGGAGATGGAGGCAGGGAGTCCCTCTGAGTCACTTGCGCAAATGGCCCGCTGCATGCTCACTTGCTTGGGTAGTGAAAGCTGAATTGTCACCATCCGGCAGAAGGATGACTTCTGGCTCTCTGCCTTGTTGGACCCTCGCTACAGGTCCAAAATGGGGGCCTTTTTTACACCCGCTGAGAGGAAGGACAAACTGAACTACTATAGAGACATCCTAAGTAGTCGGTTGGCTATTGCCTTTCTGCCCTATCGTCCATCCTCTCGCAGGTCTGACTGGGAGGAGCCCTCTGCGCTCTTGTTTCCCTGCGATGGCTGTTGGGGAGGGGAAGGGTGGCAGGAGCAGTACCAGCTCCATCATCAGCAGCCTGAGTCTACAATCACTGATGAGAAGCTTTCTTCACCCGCATAGTGGAGAAACTATTCAACAGCAGCTAAACGTAGAGTAGAACCTGAACTAACAGGTGGTGGCATATTTGGAGTGCACCCTGCCATCCATCATTGGGGACATGCTGGACTACTGGGCAGCCAAACTTTTGTGGCCACAACTGGCCGAGTTTGACCTGGAAAAGCTGTCTTGCCCAGCCAGTAGTGTGGCATCAGAGCTGGTGTTTAGTGTGGCGGTGGCCATTGTTACCTAAAGAACTCACCTGTCCAAAATGTGGAGAGACTGACCTTTGTCAAGATGAATCAAGGGTGGATCAGTCAGGATTTCCACCCACCAATCCTTGGTGCAACACCAATACTTTGACAAAAGAGACCGTTTTCTTCTGACTACCTGCCTCAGCTACTATTCTGATGCTGCCACGTGCCTGATGCCACACATCTGATGCCAAGTGCTCTTTCTTTCACCCACCATCTTCAGTGGGTACTGGTATTGCCACCCACCTTCACACTCTGTCACCTTGCCACTCTGTGGTCTCCTCGTGCTGCTTCCACCTCACCGCTATGTCATTGTGCCACTCTGCGGCCTCCTGATGCTGCCGACACCTACAGAATCTGTCATTGGGCCACTCTGTGGCCTCCTGATGCTGCTTTCACCTCACCATAATGTCATAGGTCCACTCTGCTGCCCCCTGATGCTGCCGACACCTACATACTCTGTCATTGTTCCACTCTGTGATCTCCTGAAGCTGTTGCCACCTCCACACTATGTCACCTTGCCACTCTGTGGCCTCCTCATTCTGCTGCCACCTCCACACTCTGTCATTGTGCCACTCTGCAGGCTCCTGATGCTGCCGACACCTACAGAATCTGTCATTGGGCCACTCTGTGGTCTCCTGATGCTGTTTCCACCCTCCCTACTTAATTGCTGCGCCACTATTTAGCCTTTTTGGCCTGGCTGACATCATCATTTATTTGACCCTTCCTCTGATCTGTCAGGAGGAAGGTAAAATGAGAAGCACAACGGATCCGGTCTGTAGCAGCTGTAAGGTCTGTATGGTACCATCAAAATTGGCTTATGATTTGGTAGCCAAAAGCAGAAGTGGGTGCAAAACACAGAAGACTTGCAAATATTCAGTTCACGTGTAATTTCTGTTTTGGCTCCACTCCTGTTTTTTTTGGCATTAGCAATACTGATGGATTACTGAGCAAATGCTGACCGAGTGAACGCGGATGCTCCACAGACAGGATTTGTTTTTTGTGGGTTATTGTTCTGACGGATAAGACGAAGGGCAAAATAATCAGTGATGTCAACGCATACTTACTGCTGACACCCTCTCCACTCTATCGGCGACTTTACTTGTATAAGCATTTAATAGAACAGGTTATATAGACATCTATGGAGAATCAGCTGATGACGGTGTAAAAGGAGTGCGCTTCTTCTTGGTGCTAACATCGACCTGTAAGGCTGAGTTTATACTTGAGTTATGTGCTCAGTTTTGGCCCCGTAACTGCCCAAATTAGTGAAGTATGCAGTGATTCTAAGTGAGACACCTGTCATCTGCATGTCATACGGACTCACAGTATAATTTCATTGCCACATCAGACTCCCTTTGAGTGTTACTGCTAGACACAGTGTTCTACACCACAATAAAGGCTCTGTGCAGCCAGGAAATGGCAGTCTTTTAATGTAATTCACCGCAAATTTATTCGGATCGAACCAAATAAAAAAATTAAAACAATCGGTGAACCGGCGAATAGAATTTTTGAAAAATGTGCTCATCTCTACTGTGTACAGCCCGACGAAGTTCAACTAGCGCGAAACGGCCGTCACAGTTTGGTGTGTGTAGTTTGTTTGTCTGCCCCATGCATTAAGCACTTGGATTGTGATTTTACCGAATAAAGCATCAAGTTTGAACTTCACACTGGTGAGTGCCGCTTATTGTTCTTTCCTTTGAGCTTCTACTGTGTGCATACTAACAATAATAACAGGGCATATTAACAGCCAGGAAAAAGTGAATATATAACTTGAGGTAGTGTGTGGAGAGGAACCACTTACATTTTTGATAATGTTGAATGTGTATTATGTAATGTGCAAGGGTGTTTTGTTTTTATTGGAGCTCCAAGAGATTTCAAAGAACTCGGATATGTGTGTGACATGGGCCCTTTATGTCGATTTCTATGTCTGTTCAATTATATGTTTAATGTTATGTTTGTTACTCATTATACAGTATGTGGATAGTTGATCTAACCTCATACAGTGCCAAGGAGACAATGACTGTTAGAGGGAGGATCACACATCCCAACCAGGGGGTGGATTTAGATGACATAGAAGGGAGGGAGGAGAAAAGGTGGACAACACAGGACCCAAATATAATGCCTTCTGTTCCTCCCTTAAAGGGTTTCTACCACTTCGGTGTCACATATTTAGCTGTCAGACACTAGCGATCCGCTAGTGTCTGCTCTGCCCAACCATCCTAATATAATTGCTTTTGGGGCAGCCGTTTTGATAAAAAAAAGAACTTTTATTAATATGCTAATGAGCCTCTAGGTGCTATGGGGGCGTCATTAGCACCTAGAGGCTCCATCTACCTTCAGAAACTGCCGCCGCCCAGCGCGTCCCTCCAGCCCGCCCATCTCCTCCTGAATGCGATCCTCCTTGTGAGCGCCTGTATTCGGCGCATGCGCAGTGAATGTCTGACAGCTTCCCTGCTCAGACATCTCCACTGCGCCTGTTCCTCGGAGCACTATGGCGTCATCGCGCAGGCGCAGTGGAGATGTTTGAGCAAGGAAGCGGTCAGACATTCACTGCGCATGCGCAGAAGACATACACTCACAAGGAGGATCGCATTCAGGAGGAGATGGGTGGGCTGGAGGGACGCGCTCGGCGGCGGCAGTTTCTGAAGGTAGACAGAGCCTCTAGGTGCTAATGACGCCCCCATAGCACCTAGAGGCTCATTAGCATATTAATAAAAGTAGTTTTTTTTATCAAAACAGCTGCCCCAAAAGCAATTATATTAGGATGGTTGGGCAGAGCAGACACTAGCGGATCGCTAGTGTCTGACAGCTAAATATGTGACACCGAAGTGGTAGAAACCCTTTAACTACAAGCCAAACCCCATGAAGAAAGAAGATTTTGTATTATAAGTTACTTCCATGCCAACAGACAGCCTGAATGAGCCAATCAGTGCTGCAACAGGCAGGTATGTGCCCTAGAAGAATGATCAGAACGTCATTCTGTGCTGGGCTCTGAATGGGGTGGATGGGTCTTACAGTGTCTGATAGAAAAAAGCTCTTAGGGAGTCAGGGATAGTGAAAATTCTTAATCAAGCTTGTATTCTACTGCCAGGGAAATTGAAGGGAAAGGCTAGATTTATAAAGATGAAGAGTTCTGTCTGTAGAATGGGGACAGGCAGGGAAAACTGTCAGCCAGGGAGTGAGAAGTGAGGAGCTAAGGCTGGGTATCCCTCCTAGCACAACTGCAGCTGCTGCAAACCTCAAAAGCAGCAACCTACAAGGATATTACTTTCATTTTTTTCCAACTTTAACAGAAATCTTTTCTTTTTTTGGGGGTGGGGTGGTGGTGAAATAAGTGTAAAACTGTACAACACATGTAGCATTTTAAATCTCAGTGACAACACCTGAAATACTAGTCTGAACTCCATATCAGGGCATCTCCATATAGTTAATAGAATTTTTTTATTTAAGTTTTAAAATTCGTATAATATGCGCAAGGTAGCAGCAAAAACATCAGTGAGTGATAACAAATTTAGACCTCAATCCGTTTATTTTTATCTCTACAGGTCCACATTTTTTTATTTTTTTGGGGGGGACAAATTTATTAAAGCCAGCATATAGGTGATTCATTAAAAGGCATATAGTTAATTAACATGAAACGTGATGGAGAGGATTGTTGGGGCAAATGGAGTGGGCCCAAGATAGGTAAACTCCCCCAGGCCTATGATACACTTAATCCACCCCTGATTTTGAATTAATGTAAATAAAAGCAAAAACTATTTCTGAATCATGGGGCATGCAAATATTGTAGTATGCATTATTTTCCCAAAATATTTAGACTCATTCATAAACTGATGTGAGTTTTGTATGTGATTTTTGGCATTATTAAATGAAACTGAATCTCAGCATGGCTAAAACATTTTGATTCTACTGTGTGCTGAACTGGCTTAGCAGGGGACCTGGATTCACAGAATAGCACACAACAACTGAACCTGATAAGCAGCTTCTCTCCTCCACCTTTTAAACAACTCTGTGTTCTCTCAACATTAGAATCTGGAGACTTGCACAGTTATGCTCTGTGATTGGGGACATGCAGCGAATTTCAGCTCTGAGGAAAATGCCATTTCTTATGGGAGACATATTTTTAGTTTTTATTTGCAAGTCTAGGTGTAAGTGCTGCTTGTTAGAGTGAGTAAATAAAATTGCTTTTTCAACTACAATCAAAATGTTGTTGGGAAGAAAATAACAAAGCTGCCGTTAAGTGAATGCCAAAGAAAAGTCCTATAATCCTACAGTGTACAGTGTAGGTTAGCCAGGCAGACCTGACACAGTCATGCCACCAAGGTTTCTACAGTATTTACGAAGATAAAAATGTATCCCTATAATCTAGATTATCTACAGTTTAAAATAAGATAATCCAGAAATGTTATTTGCATACTGAAAAGTCATATGTGTACTGTCCACTCCTCCTTAGCTCATTGACTCCATTAAGTCCAGTTGAAAGAGCAGGCAAAAAGACCAAAATTTCATATGACTCTACCACAGAGATGAACAAATTTCTTAAAATTAAATTTTGGTCTCATTCTGAATAAATTTGACCTGAATCGAAACTGCTCAGATTCCCTATCCTTATTCCCCCCCCTCTCTCTCTCTCTCATTATCCAGATTCAAATCCAACAAAATACAGGTGCATATCACGCCTCTAAACTCCAACATCTTAAAGCCTTTACCCCATTGTGTGAATCTTGTCAGTGTCAGGACTGTAGGGACCAAAATGCAACTATTCATCATGTTAATCCCCTGTCTTCATACTAGAAAATGTACATTAATGCACAAAAAGAATCCATGAGTTCTTGTTGCTGGTGTCTTGGAAACAATGGAACTGACAGGTTTCTATACACTCCGTACAATAGCACTAGATTTCCACTTGACATAACACAGAACATACTGATAACTGTAAAGGATTTTTTTTTTAAAGTGAAGTGCTCTTTAGGTGTGAACAAAGAAAATGGCCTGAAAGGGTAAATTAGAACAATTGAGTGCATGAATGAGCATATGAGAAGTAAAGTGATGCATGAAATTAAATGTATAAAATGGATGTGTATAGTGCCACCTGCTGTTTGTTCTATTCTTTATTTCTCTGTCCACCTTACTCAGTTGGATGCACATGCTCAGTTCCATCTTTCCACTGATACAAGCCCTTTCTTCTGCTAGAAGCTGTAGCAGTAACAGAGAGAAGTACATGTCCCCTTAGATGTCAGCTTGAAACAAATCTAGCAGATCAACCGGAGCAATAAGTGGGCAGAACTCTAGATCTTTCTGGATTTTTGTTAGAAACAGATTGTTATGTACTATATTATGTCTTATTTTCATTTGTTACATTAATAATTGGATAACCTGTTTAAGGCTGGTGAAGGCAGAGCCTCTATGTGTAAAGGTAACACCCTCTAAGCTTCTAGAAGCTTATTTGCATATATTAAAACATTCTTTTTCTCAGCAATGAAGGCACATACAGTACAGACCAAAAGTTTGGACACACCTTCTCATTCAAAGAGTTTTCTTTATTTTCATTACTATGAAAATTGTAGATTCACACTGAAGGCATCAAAACTATGAATTAACACATGTGGAAATATATACATAACAAAAAAGTGTGAAACAACTGAAAATATGTCATATTCTAGGTTCTTCAAAGTAGCCACCCTTTGCTTTGATTACTGCTTTGCACACTCTTGGCATTCTCTTGATGAGCTTCAAGAGGTAGTCACCTGAAATGGTCTTCCAACAGTCTTGAAGGAGTTCCCAGAGATCCTTAGCACTTGTTGGCCCTTTTGCCTTCACTCTGCAGTCCAGCTCACCCCAAACCATCTTGATTGGGTTCAGGTCCGGTGACTAAGGAGGCCAGGTCATCTGACGTAGCACCCCATTACTCTCCTTCATGGTCAAATAGCCCTTACACAGCCTGGAGGTTGTCCTGTTAAAAAATAAATGATGGTCCAACTAAACGCAAACCGGATGGAATAGCATGCCGCTGCAAGATGCTGTGGTAGCCATGCTGGTTCAGTATGCCTTCAATTTTGAATAAATCCCCAACAGTGTCACCAGAAAAGCACCCCCACACCATCACACCTCCTCCTCCATGCTTCACGGTGGGAACCAGGCATGTAGAGTCCATCCGTTCACCTTTTCTGCGTCGCACAAAGACACGGTGGTTGGAACCAAAGATCTCAAATTTGGACTCATCAGACCGAAGCAAAGATTTCCACTGGTCTAATGTCCATTCTTGTGTTCTTTAGCCCAAACAAGTCTCTTCTGCTTGTTGCCTGTGCTTAGCAGTGGTTTCCTAGCAGATATTCTACCATGAAGGCCTGATTCACACAGTCTCCTCTTAACAGTTGTTCTAGAGATGTGTCTGCTGCTAGAACTCTGTGTGGCATTGACCTGGTCTCTAACCTGAGCTGCTGTTAACCTGCGATTTCTGAGGCTGGTGACTTGGATGAACTTATCCTCCGCAGCAGAGGTGACTCTTGGTCTTCCTTTCCTAGGGGGGTCCGCATGTGAGCCAGTTTCTTTGTAGCGCTTGATGGTTTTTGTGACTGAACTTGGGGACACTTTCAAAGTTTTCCCAATTTTTCGGACTGACTGACCTTCATTTCTTAAAGTAATGATGGCTACTCGTTTTTCTTTACTTAGCTGCTTTTTTCTTGCCATAATACAAATTCTAACAGTCTATTCAGTAGGACTATCAGCTGTGTATCCACCTGACTTCTCCACAACACAACTGATGGTCCCAACCCCATTTATAAGGCAAGAAATCCCACTTATTAAACCTGACAGGGCACACCTGTGAAGTGAAAACCATTTCAGGTGACTACCTCTTGAAGCTCATCAAGAATGCCAAGAGTGTGCAAAGCAGTAATCAAAGCAAAAGGTGGTTACTTCGAAGAACCTAGAATATGACATATTTTCAGTTGTTTCACACGTTTTTGTTAGGCCTAATCCACACAACCGTTGTGTGCATCCGTGGCTGTTGTGCCGTTTTCCTTATTTTTTTTTGCGGACCCATTGACTTTCAAAATCGGAAAATGCACCGTTTTGCAGCCGCATCCGTGATCCGTGTTTCCTGTCCTATTTTTTTGACGGACAACGGTTCACAGACCCATTCAAGTCAATGGGTCCGTGAAAAAACCGTAGGCTACTTTTACACAGACGGATCTGCAGATCCATCTGCATAAAAGCTTTTTTAGAGCTGAGTTTTCACTTCGCGAAAACTCAGATCCGACAGTATATTCTAACACAGAGGCGTACCCATGGTGATGGGGACGCTTCAGGTTAGAATATACTAAAAGAACTGTGTACATGACTGCCCCCTGCTACCTGGGGGCAGACCCCCCCCTGTATTTAACACATTGGTGGCCAGTGCGGCCTCCCCCCTCTCCCTCCCCTGTAGTTAACTCATTGGTGGCCAGTGCGGCCGGCCCCCCCTCCCTCCCCTGTAGTTAACTCATTGGTGGCCACCAATGAGTTAACTACAGGGGAGGGAGGGGGGGTGGCCGCACTGGCCACGAATGAGTTAACTACAGGGGAGGGAGGGGGGGCCGGCCGCACTGGCCACCAATGAGTTAACTACAGGGGAGGGAGGGGGGGCCAGCCGCACTGGCCACCAATGAGTTAACTACAGGGGAGGGAGGGGGGCCGGCCGCACTGGCCACCAATGAGTTAACTGCAGGGGAGGGAGGGGGGGCCGGCCGCACTGGCCACCAATGATTTAACTACAGGGGAGGGAGGGGGGGCCGGCGGCACTGGCCACCAATGTGTTAACTACAGGGGGGAGGGGGCAGTCATGTACACAGTTCTTTTAGTATATTGTAACCTGAAGCGTCCCGATCACCATGGGAACGCCTCTGTGTTAGAATATACTGTCGGATCTGAGTTTCACGATCTAGTTCATATCCAACAGTATATTTTAACATAGAGGCGTTCCCATGGTGATGGGGACGCTTCAACTTAAAATATACCATCGGATTGGAGAAAACTCTGATCCGATGGTATAAAAGGGACTCCTGACTTTACATTGAAAGTCAATGTGGGACGGATCCGCTTGCAATTGCACCATATTGTGTCAACGTCAAACGGATCCGTCCCCATTGACTTGCATAATAATTCAGGACGGATCCGTTTGGCTCCGCATGTCCGTGGATCCTCCAAAAATCAAGGAAGACCCACGGACGAAAAAACGGTCACAGATCACGGACCTACAGACCCCGTTTTTGTGGACCTTAAAAAAAAAATGTCGTGTGCATGAGGCCTTATGTATATAATTCCACATGTGTTAATTCATAGTTTTGATGCCTTCAGTGTGAATCTACAATTTTCATAGTCATGAAAATAAAGAAAACTCTTTGAATAAGAAGGTGTGTCCAAACTTTTGGTCTGTACTGTTTGAACATGGGACCAACACAGATGCCTTCAGCTGCCAAACGCACATGCAACAGGTCAACCAGGTACAGATCTGCTTACAGATGCCTTTCAACCCCTTGAAGTGAAGCACTGTGTAGCAGTAGGACACTGCATACCCCTCTTCTTTAAAGATTACATCCATGGCATACTCTTGTCAGGAAGATCAGGTATCCTAGAAGACAAAAAAAATCATGAATGCATATTTATATAACATTACAATTGCATTGTTAGAGCAATGACATTTGTGACAAGGGCCGTCAGTGTCTTGGGCACAGGAACATGGTGTGGTGATCTCCCAAGGGGGCAAAGTCCATATCAGTTCATATTAATGCAAATAAAGATAACAATTTTCCTGGTCTATAAGTCTCTGGAGGGGTAAACATGGGGGTTTATGAACATAAATCTATTCCCTGGTCACATTACTTTGGCATTGTATGGAGAACACAGAAGGCTTTGAGGTATAAAGTCCATCTCCAGGCACTTTGCAAGTCTATCGCAAGTCTTTTACCCTGACTCTGTGACTCCAACTTTTCAGTAGAGGTTATCTGAGACTTTAATCAAGATACTGGGCAGATGGTTTTTCCTTGTTAACCCGGCCAGATCTTTTTACAATGGTTGTTCCCTCTCAGAGTTTGATTTTGGATATCTTGGTTCCTATTGGATGCCGGAGTGTTCTCTTTGCAGTTTTTTCAGGCTGAACTGGTGCAAAGAAGTTAATATAAAAGTAACAGAGCCAGACAGATATTTCTATAACAACTTTCAGTGTCCACATAAATTGCCAACCTCAGCAAAAAAAAACATACCTCTTTCCACACATTTATACACTGTCCTGTCATTATCATACAAATACATTATGTATGGGCTGTCAATCAGAAAAAGCTCACAGATAACTCCCCCGTTAGCACCAGCTAGAAGCAGTGACAGGTCACTTACGCTTGGACAGGTACAGGCATTCAATTCTGTCCCAATTTCTTTGTTTGCAAGGCCTAATCAATATGAGAGAACAACAGAAGTTTCTTAATAACTTTATGCCTCTCAATATTTTATGTGTTTTGCATCTTACATGCATTTTTAATATGGTTTCCGGATAAAAGTTACAAATTATTTCCACTACAAATGTAAAGTTTATATATACTAAGGGTAGCCAAAAAATCTAATATGCAGGCAAAGTGTTTAATGTAGAGCCAAGGATTATAAAGTCCAATTACTTAACCACAAAACTTCTGCCTACTGCTTAGTATGAGTGCCATTAGAAGCAGAGTATAAGAAATAAATAAAAAAAAGTAATACAACCTAGTCTTAGGAGTTACTGTAATCCTTCCCCCCCAAAAAAAATAATTGTTGTATCATTAATAATTATCATGTAATCTCATGACCCTGCTTGACTAAAATTATCTAATAATAGCCCCTTAGGGACACAGCCTTTTTACACCTTAGGACCAGGCCATTTTTTGCAAATCTGACCAGTGTCACTTTAAGTGCTGATAACTTTAAAACGCTTTGACTTATCCAGGCCGTTCTGAGATTGTTTTTTCGTCACATATTGTACTTCACGACACTGGTAAAATGAAGTAAAAAAAATTATTTTTTTTGCACAAAATAATACCTAATTTACCCAAAAATCTCAAAAATTTGCAAATTTCAAAGTTTCAGTTTCTCTACTTCTGTAATACATAGTAATACCCCCAAAAATTGTGATGATTTTACATTCCCCATATGTCTACTTCATGTTTGTAGCATTTTGGGAATGATATTTTATTTTTTGGGGATGTTACAAGGCTTAGAAGTTTAGAAGCAAATTTTGAAAATTTTCAGAAATCGTCAAAATCCCACTTTTTATGGACCAGTTCAGGTTTGAAGTCATATTGTGAGGCTTAGATAATAGAAAACTCCCAAAAATGACCCCATCTAAGAAACTACACCCCTCAAGGTATTCAAAACTGATTTTTACATACGTCGTTAACCCTTTAGGTGTTGCACAAGAGTTATTGGCAAATGGGGATGAAATTTGAGAATTTCATTTTTTTGTCTATTTTTCCATTTTCACCCATTTTTTCCACTAACAAAGCAAGGGTTAACAGCCAAACAAGACTGTATCTTTATTGCCCTGACTCTGCCGTTTACAGAAACACCCAATATGTGGCCGTAAACTACTGTACGGCCACACAGCGGGGCGTACAGTGAAAGGTGCGCCGTTTGGTTTTTGAAAGGCTGATTTTTATGGACTGGTTTATTTACACCATGTCCCATTTGAAACCCCCTGATGCACCCCTAGAGTAGAAACTCCATAAAAGTGACCCCATCTAAGAAACTACACCCCTCAAGGTATTCAAAACTGATTTTACATACATTTTTAACCCTTTAGGTGTTGCACAAGATTTAATGGAAAATAGAGATACAATTTCCAAATTTCACTTTTTTGGCAGATTTTCCATTTTAATATTTTTTTTCCAGTTACAAAGAAAGGGTTAACAGCCAAACAAAACTCATTATTCATGGCCCTAATTCTGTAGTTTACAGAAACACCCCATATGTGGTCGTAAACTGCTGTACGGGCACACGGCAGGGCGCAGAAGGAAAGGAATGCCATACGGTTTTTGGAAGGCAGATTTTGCTGGACTGGTTTTTTGACACCATGTCCCATTTGAAGCCCCCCTGATGCACCCCTAGAGTAGAAACTCAAAAAAAGTGACCCCATTTTAGAAACTACGGGATAGGGTGGCAGTTTTGTTGGTACTAGTTTAGGGTACATATGATTTTTGGTTGCTCTATATTACACTTTTTGTGCGGCAAGGTAACAAGAAATACCTTTTTGGCACAGTTTTTTTTTTTGTTATTTACAACATTCATCTGACAGGGTAGATCATGTGGTAATTTTATAGAGCAGGTTGTCACGGACGCAGCGATACATAATATGTATACAATTTTTTTTATTTATGTAAGTTTTACACAATGATTTCATTTTTAAAACAAAAAAAGTTTTAGTGTCTACATAGTCTAAGAGCCATAGTTGTTTCAGTTTTTGGGCGATTATCTTGAGTAGGGTCTCATTTTTTGCGGGATGAGATGACGGTTTGATTGGCACTATTTTGGGGGTGCATATGATTTTTTGATCGCTTGCTATTGCACTTTTTGTGATGTAAGATGACAAAAAATTGCTTTTTTTACACCGTTTTTATTTTTATTTTTTTACGGTGGTCACCTGAGGGGTTAGGTCATGTGATATTTTTATAGAGCCGGTCCATACGGACGCGGCAATACCCAATATGTATACTTTTTTTTATTTATGTAAGTTGTACACAATGATTTCATCTTTGAAACAAAAAAAATGATGTTTTAGTGTTTTCATAGTCTAAGAGCCATAGTTTTTTCAGTTTTTGGGCGATTATCTTAAGTAGGGTCTCATTTTTTGCGGGATGAGATGACGGTTTGATTGTTACAATTTTGGCGTACATGCGACTTTTTTGATCACTTTTATTACCTTTTTTTGGGAAGTAAGGTGGGCAAAATTTCTATTTTATCATAGTTTTTAATTTTTTATTTTTATGGCGTTCACCGTTCGGGTAAAGTAACATTACCGTTTTATAGATCAGGTCGTTACGGACGCGGCGATACCAAACATGTGTAGGGAATTTAATTTTTTTCATTTTTAATCAGTGATAAATGTGTTTTTTGATTTTTACTTTTTTTTCACTTTTTTTCACTTTTTTTTTTACCCAGACCCACTTGGTTCTTGAAGATCCAGTGGGTCTGATGTCTATATAATACAGTACTGTACTCTATATAGGGTACTGCACTGTATTTTACTTACACTGAACAGATCTATGCTTTCAGCATAGATCTGTTCAGCACCATGGACAGCAGGACGCCTGAGCAGGCGTCCTGTTGCCATGGGAACCTTCCCCGTCTGCCACAACTTCGCAGACGGGGAAGGGTAAGGACTGGGGTGTCGGGGGGCTGTCTGGGGGCTCTCTCCCTCTCCCATCGGGGGGCTGCAAAGGCACAGCAGCCCCCCGATCGGAGAGGGAGGGAGCTCCCTGTGCTGTTAACCTTTTCCATACAGCGGTCCGTACGGACCGCTGTATGGAAAGGGTTAAACGGCTGACATCGCATCAACGATGTCAGCCGTTTATACCAGGGTGCCAGCAATGTGCTGGCACCCTGGTATACCCACTAGAAACCAACGATTACGCAATGGGAGGCGGGCGGGGGATCGCGATCCCGCCTGCCGCACCGCCCGCCTCCCGCACCGCCCGCAACCCTCCCCCTGCACCACCCGCCCACATAATATCATTCAGGGGTGCAGGGGGAGGAATAACATATATATTCTGGGCATTGTAAAGTTTCTGATCCCCGCGGTCAGGGACCGCGGGGATCAGAAACTGCAAAAAGCGCATCAAACCGCAGGTCTGAATTGACCTGCGGTTTGTTGCGATCGCCGACATGGGGGGGTCACGGGACCCCCCCGCGCATTTAGCCTAGGTGCCTGCTCAATGATTTGTGCAGGCACCTTGTTCCGATCACTGCCAGCCAGGCGGCAGTGATCGAAACAACACATGACGTACCGGTACGTCATGTGTCCTTAAGTACCAGGGCATCATGACGTACCGGTACGTCATGTGTCCTGAAGAGGATAGTAGATGTTTATTGACTGATATCACCTGGATTCAGAAACTAATGTACTAATTAGAACTGTTTTGCTTAGCTGGTCCACATTGTTAATGGCTGCGTGGCTCCAGCAATACCACAGGTCACGAACCTTTTGCCTACCACTGCACAACTTTATACATCGTGGTGGTAGGCTCTTATCCTTTAACCCAATATATAAAAAATCTGTGTTACATCACGATCTGCAGGTGCCCAGTGGTAATAGACAGCTGCGGTCACAGTGAGGAGTGTCAAGACCAGTAAAAGCAGTCTCACTGTTTGGCATCCTTGTAGCACTCTGCTGTGAGGATCCAATACACTATGCAAAAATGAATAAAATAAGCAAATTCATTAAAAAAATCATAAAGCCTTAATAAAATGTGAAATAAAGACAATAGAAATATTAAACAGTTATAGCAATAGTTACTAGTATTAGCAATAGAATACCACACTACATACACACACATACACACCCTCCCCTTTTTTGTTCATAAAAAAAAATTTTTTTTATTAGTTTTAGCAATAGTATAGTGAAATTTCTGTGTGTACAATATACAAAAATACACGCATTTTTCCCTTTTTGCTTTCTTAATTATTATTTTTTAAATCTAGGTATTAGTTTTAGCTCTATTTAGTATAGGGGTGGAGGGGTTCTGCCTAAAATATACAAAGGCACACATATTTTTTCTTTTTATAAAAAACTGCCAAACGATTAAAAAAAATATTATTTCCCAAAAGTTGTCCCTCCAAGATTAACCTTAGGAGGACAACATAAAAAAAGACACTTTGAAGGGGCTTGTAATGTTTTAGCTCTGTCCAACATCTGAACTGGAAATATGGTGCCATAGAACCAGCATTAAAAAAAATACAATGCCAAATGGCCTGTAGCCTTTTGAAGTCTTGCAGTGGGCCCAGCCAGTGGATAAATTACACAGTGTCCATTTCCACAGTATAAAGGTACAGTTTTTTTGCATAGTTATTTCCCTCTATGTATATGTATGGTTCAATGTTCAAGTCTTTTATTTTTCATGAGAAGAGCTATTTGAAGGTGTGGCACCTTTTCTTGGGGGGCGGTTATAGGCCTGTGAAAACAATTAGTGAAGACAGGTGCACCTTCCCCTTTAAAAGGTCTCATTTTTAATGTCTTACTGTGTCATGAGGAAGGGCTGGAATTGTCTCTGGTAGCCCGAAACGCATAGACAAGACTACTATTTTTGTAACTGATGGATGAGATTTTACCGCAAGCAAAATAAATTGACATTCTTTTATCAAAGTGGAGCTGGATTTCTTCAAACCTCTTTTTTGTACAAAGGTACAGTAATGGTTTTAGAAATGGTTTTAGAAATGTTTTGTCTTGAAACCTTTTGTAACAGTCAGAAAAAAAATTGATAAGAAAGCAAAAATATATATTTTTTATAATTTTCCTTAAATATATATATTTTTAAATATTATATCTATTATCTAATGGCACAATAGAAAGGTCTAAGATGTCCAGTGAAAAATCCATGTCAAATACAAGTAGGTTGGCTCAGAAATAAATTAGTTATTTGCAGTGATAGGCCTATTTCTACAAGTGAAAAATTGGCCTGGTAAGTGTTTTTTTTTTTTTTTTTTGTATTGCGGGTTGTTACAGAAACGACAATCCAAATATGTGGATGGGTTTTTATGTTTGCAATTTTTTTTCCATTGAAAAGCTTTTTTCAATGGAAAAAGGGTGTATATTTTAACTTGGGGATTCTTTTATTTAATACAACTTAAACTTTTTTTAACCATTTATTACTCTTACAAGTGGTTCTGTCACCCCCCATTGTACAATTTTCATTAGCCGACATTAGCTATTTGCTAATGTCAGCTGAGTGCAATCATACATGTCCTACCTTTGTCTGTGGCTTATTTCTTGTAAAAATCATACTTTTATCATATGCAAATTTCTGCATATGTCATTGTGAGATACACCCTTTACATCAGGCATCCTCAAACTGCGGCCCTCCAGCTGTTGTAAAACTACAACTACAACTGTTGTAGGCTGATACCTGTAGGCTGTTCGGGCATGCTGGGAGTTGTAGTTTTGCAACAGCTGGAGGGCCGCAGTTTGAGGATGCCTGCTTTACATACTGTTGCTCTATTCTGCTATTTAAAAAACACCCATTTTAGGCAAAAAATCTTTAATTGCGGCCTAGTCTACATCTGTACCTGTGAGATACACCCTTTAGATACTGTGGTTCTATTATGCTATTAAAGATCCAAAATTTGAGAAATATGAGGAGAGCGTTGAATAAGGGATGTGGCCCCATTTGTGGTGCTGCTGGTGGAGCTCCTGTTGCAGGGAGAAGACGTGTTTGATCTGTGCCAGCTACACCACAAGTGAAACACCTTCCTCAGGTGCGAGTAGGCTACAGAACTTACAGCGGTATTTGGTCAGGCCTAATGCGGCTCTACGAATGGTGAGGACAGAACAAGTACAGGCGATAGTAGATTATGTCGCAGACAGTGCCTCCATTTCCTTCACATTGTCTCCCACCCAGTCTCCTGTTGAAAGATCAGAGTTGGCACCTGCACCTCACCCCCTTACAAATCAGCCAAGCAGTCTGAGCCCCAAGTCATGCAGCACCCAGGGTTTTCCAGGGCCATCCACCTAGCCCTGCCCCAGAAGTGGAAGATATTGAGTGCACCGATGCCCAACCACTTATGTTTCAAGATGAGTACATGGGAGGACCACCGCAGCACGTCTCGGATGATGACGAAACACAGGTGCCAACTGGTGTGGCTTTCGAAAGTGTGCAGACCTACAAGGGGGGCAGGGGTGAAGACTGGGTGGAAGATGATGTGGACGACGATGAGATCCTCGACCCCCACATGGAATCAAGGTAATGCGAGTGACCTGTGTCGTTCGGAGGAAGAGGCAGTGGTCGCACAGAGCCACCAGCACAGCAGAAGAGGAAGCAGGGTACAAAAGCAGAGCGGCCGTCCCCTAGACAGTATGCCTGCTACTGCCCACCGCAGCAAGGGACCGAGCACACCAAAGCCAGCTCCAAGGAGTTCCCTGGCGTGGCAGTTCTTCAGACAATGTGCTGATGACAAGACACAAGTGGTTTGCACGCTGTGCAATCAGAGCCTAAAGCGAGGCATAAACGTTCTCAACCTTAGCACAACCTGCATGACCAGGCATGTAAGTGCAAAGCATGGGCTGCAGTGGAGTAGACACATCAAAAACCAAGAAAAGTCTCTGGCTCCTCCTGCTTCCTCTTCTGCTGCAGTCTCTTCATCCACCTCTGGAGTGAAAGTGCCACCTGCCACCCTGCAAACAGAGGATCTGCCAGCAACACAACCACCTGGGTCACCAAGCATCTCCACAATGTCCCACGGAAGCGTTCAGCTCTCCATCTCCCAAACATTGGAGCAGAAGAGGAAGTACCCCCCTACCCACCGCGATCCCTGGCCCTGAATGCCAGCATTTCAAAATTACTGGCCTTTGAAATGCTGTCATTCCGTCTGGTGGAGACGGAGAGTTTTAAAAGCCTAATGGCGGTGGCTGTCCCACAGTACGTCGCACCCAGCCGCCACTACTTTTCCAGGCATGCCACCCCTTCCCTGCACAAAAAAGTGGGGGACAAAATCAAGTGTGCACTACGCCATCTGTGGCAAGGTCCACATAACTACCGATACGTGGACAAGTAAGCATGGTCAGGGCTGTTATATCTCCATAACAGCACACTGGGTAAATGCAGTGGCGGCTGGGCCTGAGGCTGATAGAAGTTTGATGCATGTCCTTTCACCACCGAGGATTGCAGGGCGCTTCAGTTTGCCTCCTATTGCTTCCTCCTCCTACTCCACTTCCTCATCTGAGGAATCTGGTCAGCGTAACACCTTCACCACCAACTTCGCACAGCCAGGGGTAAACAACAGCAAGCAGTTTTAAAACGTATCTGTTTGGGGGACAAACCCCACACCGTGCAGGGACTGTGGACAGGCCTTAAACAACAGACCGTTGAGTGGTTGGTGCCAGTGAGCCTCAAGCCCGGTCTGTTGGTGTGCGATAATGGGCGAAATCTCATAGCAGCTCTGGGACTAGCCGGTTTGACGCACATCCCTTGCCTGGCGCATGTGCTGAATTTGGTGGTGCAGAGGTTCCTTAAAAATTACCCTGATATGTCAGAGCTGCTGCTGGCCTGTCAGCACTGCAGCGTAACTTCGGCCTTCCCGCTCACCGCCTCATATGCGAAGTGCCCACAAGGTGGAACTCCACCTTGCACAAGCTGGCCAGACTGTGCGAGCAGCAGCAGGCGAGAGTGGAGTTTCAGCTGCAGCACGCACGGGTTGGTGGCTCTGCAGGACAGCACCACTTCACCACCAATGACTGGGCATCCTGTGTTCCTTGTTGCACTGTTTCGAGTACTCCACCAACATGGCCAGTGCCGATAACGCTTGTCACGGTCTTTACCTCTGGCTGTGACCTTCTGTTTATGCTCTCGCTGCAGCTCCGTTCCTGTGTGTTTGTGGTTCTTTATGGGTTAACTCCCCTGTGTGCCTATTAAAAGTTAAGCATCTGTCTGCTCCATGGCTGTGGCCTCTCTGCTGCACCCATGGAACCTGTATATAAGGCTGAGGTTTCCTCAGTTATGGATCAGCTCTCCTGGTGTGTGTTGTCTTGTCCTGCTCCTAGTTTGTACTCACTCGCCCATGCTGCTGACCCATGGGATCCGTGTCTGTCTGTGCTCTGTGGGTTTCCTACTTGTTCATTGCCGTCCTCTTTCCTGTGTTTCTGTTATCTGTTCTGCCAGTTATGTTTGAGTCATCCTATGTGTTTTCATTTCTCTGTTCAGCAAGCCCTTGCTGCAGCATGCCTTGCTGCAGAGTGCTATATGCAAGGCCACGCAGTATACCACTGGTGGAGCTAGTCCTTCTCTGCTCATTGCTACTCCTGTTCCCTTGTGTGAACTCCTGCTTGTGTTTTTATTTGCCTGTTTATGTTTGCCTATGTACCGTCGGTACCTTCTGGAACATGTTGTCCGTTTGCTCCTGTTGTCACTGTCTAGTTCACGCTCCAGAGTGGACCATGGCAACTCCCTGCGGCAAAGCCTAACCCTACCATCTGGGGCACTAGTGAATACCAGGAGTTGCTTAGTCACGCCCCTCTCTGGAGTATTACTAGACAGTGGCGCAGTGGGGGTTTTCCTCCCACGGTGCGGACAGTACATAGAGCTCTCAATTTCCCTGTGTTTCCCTCCTTGGATTCTGTTTGTGCAATAAACTCTATTGTGACTGTACCATATTGCTGTATGTTATTGCTTGACGACGCAGAGGTCTGTCGCTGGATCTCTAACTCGTGACAACGCTGTTCTCAGCGTTACTATCCCACTTTTATGTCTCCTTGAAAAAAACGCTGCTGGCGATGATGGAAGAGGATGTGGCACAGGAGGGGGAGGAAGAGGGATCATTCACAAGTAGCTCAGAGCGTGGGTTCCTGCACCCACAAATGCCAGGTACAAATGCCAGGAGGCTATGGAGGAGGAGGAACCGTGTTCACAGCAGGGTGGCACCAAACCAGCTCATGGCCATCACTGGTGCGTGGCTGGGGGGATACAGAGGACACAGACGATACACCTCCCACAGGGGACAGCTTTTCGTTGCCTCTGGTCAGCCTGGCACAGATGAGCGATTACATGCTGCAGTGTCTCCACAATAACCGCTGAGTTGCCCACATTCTAATTTGTGCTGATTACTGGGTGGCCACGCTACTAAATCCCTGTTACAAGGACAGTGTACCGTCCTTAACTGCCTCCCGACCGCCTAATGCAAGGATGCATCCTGCGGGGGGCCGGGTTATTCCTCCTTGACGCGTCGGCGCATCATCTCGCGAGACACGAGATTTCCTGTGAACGCGCACTCACAGGAGCACGCGTTCACAGGATCGCAAGGTAAACGAGTTGATCTACAGCCTGCCAGCCGCGATCATTTGCTGGCAGTCGGTTGATGCGAGATTTTTAACCCTAAAAAAGTTGATTAGACGCTGTTTTGTTAACAGCGTCTAATATACCTGCTACCTGGTCCTCTGGTGGTCCCTTTTGTTTGGATCGACCACCAGAAGACACAGGCAGCTCTGTAAGTAGCACCAATCACCACACTACAATACACCATCCCCCTTGTCACTTATTAACCCCAGATCACTCCATACAGACTCCCTGATCACCCCGCTGTCATTGATCACCCCCCTGTAAGGCTCCATTCCGACGTCTGTATGTGTTTTTGTGGATCCGCAAAACACGGACACCGGCAATGTGCTTTACGGATTTTGCGGATCCGCACATTGCCAGAACTATATAGAAAATGCCTTTTCTTGTCCGCAATTGCAAGAATAGGACCTGTTCTATAAGCTCTACAAAAAACGCAGTGTTCGCCCGATCAGGCCTGATCTTGTGCGTACACTTGCATTCAGTCCGCCCCACCACAGTGACAGAATTATTATTTTTTTTATCACTACAGAAACACCGTAAAATTGCTGCGGCGCTATAAAGATCACTTTTGAGGGGCATGGCGAGTTCATAGAAGATTTTTTTTTGCCACAAGTTAGCGGGAATTGATTTTTTTGTTTGTTTTTTGTGTTTTCTTACATTCAGCTTATGTATAGCTTAGATAGAGCTTAGATATAGCTTAGATATAGCTTTGGTATAGCTTAGATAAAGCTTAGATATAGCTTAGATATAGCTTATGTATAGTTTATATATACAGTAGCTTAGGTATAGCTTAGATATAGCTTAGATATAGCTCAATATCTAATATATAAGTATATCTAAGCTATACTTAGTTTTGTTCCTGGGGCTGGCTTTTGGTTCTGATGGCAAGTGGAATAGGGCAATGCTAATTTGATAAGGCAGCTGGCACTGGTAAGGATCGTACAGGAGCCGGCCGGCATCCAGATGCAGAGGCAGGGGAACGGGCTCACAGGTGGATCACAGGGAGGGAGCTGGCACACCAGTCCAGTGAATCTTTTCACAAGGCTGCCGTCACTCCAGACTCAGAGGGTGGGGGGTGCGCACTCCAGTGAATGACCGCAATGCTCTTTTCTCAAGGCTGCCGACATTGGTAAGGATCAAGCATGCGCGATCTCTCCTAGGAGTCGGCCAGCGGCCAGAAGCAGAAGGAGGGTCGGGGACACAATGCTGTGACGTTTCGTGTACAGAGCCAGGCCACTCCCTAAGGCAGGGATAAATCTGTTACACGAAACATCAGCAAAGGAAGCTGGCTGGATGATGTCGGGGGTCACGTGACCCAAGCAGCGCTGAAGAAACCTGATGATATAGCTGAAAACAGTACATTACAAATGTATTTAGTGGTATGTTATAAGGCACATTGTAAGAAATATATATATATATATATATATAACTCAGATAACGTCTTTAATGTAATGCAATTATATGTTCAACCTTTTCCATAGACAACCAATCAGAACTGTATAATAACAGGGAGCATAATGAGACTAGAATGGCCTGCTATGATTAAATAACATATTTAGCTTGCTCAGGTGGTTATTCCTTAGTACATGCAGATTATTTTAGCTTGGCAATACCTTTTAAATTTGTGCATAATAGTGGTGGCATTTTCAGATCATAATTTTCCAACTAGCGTCTGCATCACATACTGGTTACTATGATGTAGTACGCAGGTTACGGCCTATGGACACTAATACTATGACCGACAGTTAAATACCCACACTGTAAAAGATCAGAGCAGGGGAGCAACCTGACTTTTCTTTATTCTGGGCACAAACAATGCACACTTTTATGGACAAATTGGAAAACTATTTTGAATTCTAAAAATGAAAAGTAATACGTCTATAAGTGAGAATGCGAATATGAGTACATAAGCAGCATTTACTGCAAACTGTAGAATGATGATAACCACCATCATAATAATATGTTCAAGCTCCTCCAACTTAAAGTCATGGATTCATTGAGATTTTTATGGACGCTAGAAAAACCTCCCTTATTTTTTTTCTCCTTATATTGTTCAGGAATTTACGGATGATTGACAACCTTGAATCAGAGGCACATACTGAATCTGTGGGGAAAATATGTGGCAAGCTCCAATTCATGTCATAGCATCAGAATAGAATTCTCCCCTAGAAGTAATGATACAATACAGCAGCATGAGGAGCATACAATGAGAGGTTTATGTATGTGTCATTACCAGCGGGCTTCTATTTTCACAGATGTGCACTTATTATGTGCAATGAATATTTGACAGTAAAATTTCACTTTTATTTAATCACTTAAAAGTCAGTTAGAGGTTATAAATCCAATAGGGATCTATACAAACATTCATGAATTGAATATTGTAATACTCTGGCCGCTGGCAATAGGTGAAAATAGGTTGTAAGCCTGCTAAAACATATGGTTAAGTTGAAGGATGTGACTGTAGTTTAAGTTCCTTCTATATAAATTGCTTAACTCTTTCTACTCCAGGCCAGTTTTCACCTTCCTGCCCAGGCCATTATTTGGAAATCCGACATGTGTCACTTTATGTGGTAATAACTTTGGAACACTTTTATTTATCCAAGCAATTCTTAGATTGTTTTCTCGTGACACATTGTACTTCATGACAGTCATAAATCTGAGTCAATATATTTCACCTTTATTTATGAAAAATATCCCAAATTTCCCAAAACATTTTCTAAATTAAAAATTTTCAAAATTTCTATTTCTCAGCTTTTAAAACAGAAATTGACACCTAAAAAAATATTTATTACTTAACATTCCCCATATGTCTACTTTATGTTGGTATCATTTTGTAAATGTCATTTTTTTTTTTTAGGACGTTAGAAGGCTTAGAATTTTAGAACCAATTCTTAAACTTTTTAAGAAAATTTCCCAAACCCACTTTTTTAAGGACCAGTTCAGGTCTAAAGTCACTTTGTAGGGCTTACAAAAATGGAAACCACCCATAAATTACCCCATTGCAGAAACTACACCCCTCAAGCTACTCAAAACTTATTTCACAAACTTTGTTCACCCTTTAGGTGTTCCACTCCACAAGAATTAAAGAAAATTGAGATAAAATTTAAAAATTTTACTTATTTGGCAGATTTTCCATTTAAATCATTTTTTCTTTAACAGATCGAGGGTTAACAGTCAAACAAAACGCAATATTTATTACCCTGATTCTGCAGTTTACAGAAACACCCCACATGTGCCACATGTGGTCGTAAACTGATGTAAGGGCACACGGCAGGGCGCAGAAGGAAAGGAACACCATATGGTTTTTGGAAGGCAGATTTTGCTGGACTGGTTTTTAGATGCCATGTCCCGGTTTGAGCCCCCCTGATGCACACTTACAGTAGAAACTCCCAAAAAGTGACCCCATTTTGGAAACTGGGGGATAAGGTGCCAGTTTTATTGGTACTATTTTGGGGTACATATGATTGTTAATTTCTCTATATTACATTTTTTGTGAGGCAACGTAACAAAAAAATGTCTGTTTTGGCACCGTTTCTATTTTTATTTTTTACAACATTCATTTGACAGGGTAGATCATGCGATTTTTATAGAGGTTGTTACGGACGCAATGATATCAAATATGTCTACCTTGTTTGTTTGTTTCAGTTTTACATAAGAATGCATTTAAAATAAATATATATGTTTTTGTGTCTCCATTTTTCTAAATGCCTTCTTTTTTTACTTTTCTGCAGGAAGAGTTGATGTTTTTATTGGTACCATTTTTGGGTACATATGATTTTTTTATCATTCATTATTACACTTTATGGGGCAAGGTGACCAAAAATGTGTAATTTTGGCAGTTTTTATTTATTTATTTTTCCAGCGTTCATTCCAGGCATTAAGTCATGTAATATTTTTATAGAGCAGATTATTATGGGCGTGGCAATACCTAATAAGTATACTTTTTCTTATTTATTTAAGTTTTACACAATAATAGCATTTTTGAAACAAACAAAAAATGTTTTAGTGGCTCCATAGTCTGAGAGCCATAGCATTTTTATTTTTTGACCGATTGTTTTCGGTAGGGTCTCCTTTTTTGTAGGATGAGGTGACAGTTTGATTGTTATCATTTTGTCGGACATGCGCCTTTTTGATTGCTTGTTGTTGCACTTTTTGTGATGTAAGGTGACATAAATTGCTTTTTTGACACAGTTTTTATTTAAATTTTTTTATGGTGTTTATGGGATGGGGTGGATCATGTAATATATTTATAGAGCCAGTCGTTACGGATGCGGAGATGCCTAATATGTGTTTTTACTTTTTTTTTCAATTTTTTATTATAATTTTTTTTTTTTACTTTATTTCTGACTTTAACTTTTGGGGGTCTGATCCCCTCTGCAATGCATTACAATACATCTGTATTGTAATGCATTGCCTGTTAGTGTATTACACAGAGTAATACACTAACAGGTTGCCTAAGAGACCCAGCAGTAAGTTTGTGTTGATGTCACTGATTATTTTGCCCTTCCTCTGATCCATCAGAATAATAACCCACAAAAAAACAGATCCTGTCTGTGGAGCATCCGTCTTCACTCGGTCAGAATTTGGTCAGTAATCCATCAGTAATGATAATGCCCAAAAAAACTGGAGTGGATCCAAAACAGAGATGATATGTGAACGGAATATTTGCATGTCTTCTGTGTTTTGTACTCACTCCTGCTTTTGGCTACCAAATCACAAGGCAATTTTTTTTAACTGGGGAGTAAAAACAACGTTTATTTAACAAACAGGACTTTAATTCAACACACGTAAAATACAACATAGAAGGGGCAAAACCACAAATTTTAAAAGGGAAACTGGAAAAAAAAGTGCTTCATCAACAAGAATGGATAAATAAACAGTGTTGGGGTGACCAGGATGGTAATGCATATCGATCATGAAATGTATGGGGTTATGGCTGATAACTGGAGGACAGGCCAGCAAGCACGCCGACTACAGCTCATTCCTACAGTGCAGGCTACACAATCACAGCTGGAAGGTAACTGGTCGGTACAGGCAACACCCAAAAATCTTCATAAATAAGCCTTAGTATGTGCAGATCTCACAGCTGCTGTAACAGAACGGTAAGAAGTGGTATAACTAGTAGCAGGCACTGCAGGGATCATGTCTAAGACATGTAAGGTATCCGGAGGGTCCCGAACATTGTGGGCAAGGTCCAAAATAAGAGTCGTTCATGTGTTCAATAATGGATCTTATTGATGGCCAGCTCCATGATGAATCCGAGCACTTGGATTAGTTAGTCCTGAGGAACTTCACTTTTTCTTCACATTGCGCTGATGCCACAGATGCCGTCACCTCGACGAGCTGGGTTGCTGATAAGTGGATTCTAACGTGTCTGAAGAACTGTGAGTAAAGACATTGGAAAAAATTGTCTACTTCCTCCAATGTGACCTCATCCTGTGATTTATTAATATCATTCCATAAAGTCTTGAAGTCCTCTGCGTGGCTGGTAGAAGAATGTCCATGTGAGGTTCGACAGGCACAAAGAAAACAAGCTATGGGGCCGACACTGATCCAGACACATCATACCTGGTCCAAATCGCTGCTAGCCACGTAAGATCCTGAGAACTGATCACTAGTAGGGATGAGCGAACTCGAACTGTATAGTTCGGGTTCGTACCGAATTTTGGGGTGTCCGTGACACGGACCCGAACCCGGACATTTTCGTAAAAGTCCGGGTTCGGGTTCGGTGTTCGTCGCTTTCTTCGCGCTTTTGTGACGCTTTCTTGGCGCTTTTTGAAAGGCTGCAAAGCAGCCAATCAACAAGCGTCATACTACTTGCCCCAAGAGGCCATCACAGCCATGCCTACTATTGGCATGGCTGTGATTGGCCAGAGCACCATGTGACCCAGCCTCTATTTAAGCTGGAGTCACATAGCGCCGCCCGTCACTCTGCTCTGATTAGCGTAGGGAGAGGTTGCGGCTGCGACAGTAGGGCGAGATTAGGCAGATTAACTCCTCCAAAGGACTTGATTAACTGATCGATCTGCAGCTGTGGATCATTGAGCTGCTGATCCTCAATTGCTCACTGTTTTTAGGCTGCACAGACCGTTTGTCAGTCTCATTTTTCTGGGGTGATCGGCGGCCATTTTGTGTCTTGTGGTGCGCCAGCACAAGCTGCGACCAAGTGCATTTAACCCTCAATGGTGTGGTTGTTTTTTGGCTAAAGCCTACATCAGGGTGAAGCTGTCACACCAAGTGCATTTAACCAGCAATAGTCTGTTCATTTTTTGGCCATATACAAAATCAGGGGCAAGCTGCGCCTGTCACCAAGTGCATTTAACCCTCAATGGTGTGGTTGTTTTTTGGCTAAAGCCTACATCAGGGTGAAGCTGTCACACCAAGTGCATTTAACCAGCAATAGTCTGTTCATTTTTTGGCCATATACAAAATCAGGGGCAAGCTGCGCCTGTCACCAAGTGCATTTAACCCTCAATGGTGTGGTTGTTTTTTGGCTAAAGCCTACATCAGGGTGAAGCTGTCACACCAAGTGCATTTAACCAGCAATAGTCTGTTCATTTTTTGGCCATATACAAAATCAGGGGCAAGCTGCGCCTGTCACCAAGTGCATTTAACCCTCAATGGTGTGGTTGTTTTTTGGCTAAAGCCTACATCAGGGTGAAGCTGTCACACCAAGTGCATTTAACCAGCAATAGTCTGTTCATTTTTTGGCCATATCCCAGTCTAATTCTGTCACTAAATCCATACCGGTCACCCAGCGCCTAAATACTAGGCCTCAAATTTATATCCAGCTAAATCTGTCCCTAGTGCTGTAGCTGGGCGAGTTATTTAGTGTCCGTTCAAGCACATTTCTTGTTCTGGGTTGAAATACAATTCCCAATTTAGCAATTTCATAATTTAGTGGTTCCTGCTATATCAGAGCTATTTGAAATCTATCCCAAAAAGGGTATATAATATTGAAGGTGCACATTGGGTCATTCAGAATAACTTCACACACACCCGCTACTGTGTATTTCCAAGTCTAATTCTGTCACTAAACCCATACCTGTCACCCAGCGCCTAAATACTAGGCCTCAAATTTAAATCCCTCTAAATCTCTCGTTACCCACCGCTGTACTGTTGTTGCTGGGCAAGATATTTAGTGTCCGTCAAAGCACATTTTTTGTTCTGGGTTGAAGTACAATTCCCAATTTAGCAATTTCATAATTTAGTGGTTTCTGCTATATCAGAGCTATTTGAAATCTATCCCTAAAAGGGTATATAATATTGAAGGTGCACATAGGGTCATTCAGAATAACTTCACACACACGCTTCTGTGCATTTCCAAGTCTAATTCTGTCACTAAATCCATACCGGTGACCCAGCGCCTAAATACTAGGCCTCAAATTTAAATCCCTCTAAATCTCTCGTTACCCACCACTGTACTGTTGTTGCTGGGCAAGATATTTAGTGTCCGTCAAAGCACATTTTTTGTTCTGGGTTGAAGTACAATTCCCAATTTAGCAATTTCATAATTTAGTGGTTTCTGCTATATCAGAGCTATTTGAAATCTATCCCTAAAAGGGTATATAATATTGAAGGTGCACATAGGGTCATTCAGAATAACTTCACACACACGCTTCTGTGCATTTCCAAGTCTAATTCTGTCACTAAATCCATACCGGTGACCCAGCGCCTAAATACTAGGCCTCAAATTTAAATCCCTCTAAATCTCTCGTTACCCACCGCTGTACTGTTGTTGCTGGGCAAGATATTTAGTGTCCGTCAAAGCACATTTTTTGTTCTGGGTTGAAGTACAATTCCCAATTTAGCAATTTCATAATTTAGTGGTTTCTGCTATATCAGAGCTATTTGAAATCTATCCCTAAAAGGGTATATAATATTGAAGGTGCACATAGGGTCATTCAGAATAACTTCACACACACGCTTCTGTGCATTTCCAAGTCTAATTCTGTCACTAAATCCATACCGGTGACCCAGCGCCTAAATACTAGGCCTCAAATTTAAATCCCTCTAAATCTCTCGTTACCCACCGCTGTACTGTTGTTGCTGGGCAAGATATTTAGTGTCCGTCAAAGCACATTTTTTGTTCTGGGTTGAAGTACAATTCCCAATTTAGCAATTTCATAATTTAGTGGTTCCTGCTATATCAGAGCTATTTGAAATCTATCCCAAAAAGGGTATATAATTTTGAAGGTGCACATTGGGTCATTCAGAATAACTTCACACACACCCGCTACTGTGTATTTCCAAGTCTAATTCTGTCACTAAACCCATACCTGTCACCCAGCGCCTAAATACTAGGCCTCAAATTTAAATCCCTCTAAATCTCTCGTTACCCACCGCTGTACTGTTGTTGCTGGGCAAGATATTTAGTGTCCGTCAAAGCACATTTTTTGTTCTGGGTTGAAGTACAATTCCCAATTTAGCAATTTCATAATTTAGTGGTTTCTGCTATATCAGAGCTATTTGAAATCTATCCCAAAAAGGGTATATAATATTGAAGGGCCAAAATACATTGGGCCAAATAATATATTTGTTGTTGTGGTGAACCATAACAATGAGAAAAACATCTAGTAAGGGACGCGGACGTGGACATGGTCGTGGTGGTGTTAGTGGACCCTCTGGTGCTGGGAGAGGACGTGGCCGTTCTGCCACATCCACACGTCCTAGTGTACCAACTACCTCAGGTCCCAGTAGCCGCCAGAATTTACAGCGATATATGGTGGGGCCCAATGCCGTTCTAAGGATGGTAAGGCCTGAGCAGGTACAGGCATTAGTCAATTGGGTGGCCGACAGTGGATCCAGCACGTTCACATTATCTCCCACCCAGTCTTCTGCAGAAAGCGCACAGATGGCGCCTGAAAACCAACCCCATCAGTCTGTCACATCACCCCCATGCATACCAGGGAAACTGTCTCAGCCTCAAGTTATGCAGCAGTCTCTTATGCTGTTTGAAGACTCCGCTGGCAGGGTTTCCCAAGGGCATCCACCTAGCCCTTCCCCAGCGGTGAAAGACATAGAATGCACTGACGCACAACCACTTATGTTTCCTGATGATGAGGACATGGGAATACCACCTCAGCATGTCTCTGATGATGACGAAACACAGGTGCCAACTGCTGCGTCTTTCTGCAGTGTGCAGACTGAACAGGAGGTCAGGGATCAAGACTGGGTGGAAGACGATGCAGGGGACGATGAGGTCCTAGACCCCACATGGAATGAAGGTCGTGCCACTGACTTTCACAGTTCGGAGGAAGAGGCAGTGGTGAGACCGAGCCAACAGCGTAGCAAAAGAGGGAGCAGTGGGCAAAAGCAGAACACCCGCCGCCAAGAGACTCCGCCTGCTACTGACCGCCGCCATCTGGGACCGAGCACCCCAAAGGCAGCTTCAAGGAGTTCCCTGGCATGGCACTTCTTCAAACAATGTGCTGACGACAAGACCCGAGTGGTTTGCACGCTGTGCCATCAGAGCCTGAAGCGAGGCATTAACGTTCTGAACCTGAGCACAACCTGCATGACCAGGCACCTGCATGCAAAGCATGAACTGCAGTGGAGTAAACACCTTAAAACCAAGGAAGTCACTCAGGCTCCCCCTGCTACCTCTTCTGCTGCTGCCGCCTCGGCCTATTCTGCTGCTGCCGCCTCGGCCTCTTCCTCCGCCTCTGGAGGAACGTTGGCACCTGCCGCCCAGCAAACAGGGGATGTACCACCAACACCACCACCACCACCTCCGTCACCAAGCGTCTCAACCATGTCACACGCCAGCGTTCAGCTCTCCATCTCACAAACATTTGATAGAAAGCGTAAATTCCCACCTAGCCACCCTCGATCCCTGGCCCTGAATGCCAGCATTTCTAAACTACTGGCCTATGAAATGCTGTCATTTAGGCTGGTGGACACAGACAGCTTCAAACAGCTCATGTCGCTTGCTGTCCCACAGTATGTTGTTCCCAGCCGGCACTACTTCTCCAAGAGAGCCGTGCCTTCCCTGCACAACCAAGTATCCGATAAAATCAAGTGTGCACTGCGCAACGCCATCTGTAGCAAGGTCCACCTAACCACAGATACGTGGACCAGTAAGCACGGCCAGGGACGCTATATCTCCCTAACTGCACACTGGGTAAATGTAGTGGCAGCTGGGCCCCAGGCGGAGAGCTGTTTGGCGCACGTCCTGCCGCCGCCAAGGATCGCAGGGCAACATTCTTTGCCTCCTGTTGCCACCTCCTCCTTCTCGGCTTCCTCCTCCTCTTCTTCCACCTGCTCATCCAGTCAGCCACACACCTTCACCACCAACTTCAGCACAGCCCGGGGTAAACGTCAGCAGGCCATTCTGAAACTCATATGTTTGGGGGACAGGCCCCACACCGCACAGGAGTTGTGGCGGGGTATTGAACAACAGACCGACGAGTGGTTGCTGCCGGTGAGCCTCAAGCCCGGCCTGGTGGTGTGTGATAATGGGCGAAATCTCGTTGCAGCTCTGGGACTAGCCAATTTGACGCACATCCCTTGCTTGGCGCATGTGCTGAATTTGGTGGTGCAGAAGTTCATTCACAACTACCCCGACATGTCAGAGCTGCTGCATAAAGTGCGGGCCGTCTGTTCGCGCTTCCGGCGTTCACATCCTGCCGCTGCTCGCCTGTCTGCGCTACAGCGTAACTTCGGCCTTCCCGCTCACCGCCTCATATGCGACGTGCCCACCAGGTGGAACTCCACCTTGCACATGCTGGACAGACTGTGCGAGCAGCAGCAGGCCATAGTGGAGTTTCAGCTGCAGCACGCACGGGTCAGTCGCACTACAGAACAGCACCACTTCACCACCAATGACTGGGCCTCCATGCGAGACCTGTGTGCCCTGTTGCGCTGTTTCGAGTACTCCACCAACATGGCCAGTGGCGATGACACCGTTATCAGCGTTACAATACCACTTCTATGTCTCCTTGAGAAAACACTTAGGGCGATGATGGAACAGGAGGTGGCCCAGGAGGAGGAGGAGGAGGATGAGGAAGAGGGGTCATTTTTAGCACTTTCAGGCCAGTCTCTTCGAAGTGACTCAGAGGGAGGTTTTTTGCAACAGCAGAGGCCAGGTACAAATGTGGCCAGCCAGGGCCCACTACTGGAGGACGAGGAGGACGAGGATGAGGAGGAGGTGGAGGAGGATGAGGATGAAGCATGGTCACAGCGGGGTGGCACCCAACGCAGCTCGGGTCCATCACTGGTGCGTGGCTGGGGGGAAAGGCAGGACGATGACGATACGCCTCCCACAGAGGACAGCTTGTCCTTACCCCTGGGCAGCCTGGCACACATGAGCGACTACATGCTGCAGTGCCTGCGCAACGACAGCAGAGTTGCCCACATTTTAACCTGTGCGGACTACTGGGTTGCCACCCTGCTGGATCCACGCTACAAAGACAATGTGCCCACCTTACTTCCTGCACTGGAGCGTGATAGGAAGATGCGCGAGTACAAGCGCACGTTGGTAGACGCGCTACTGAGAGCATTCCCAAATGTCACAGGGGAACAAGTGGAAGCCCAAGGCCAAGGCAGAGGAGGAGCAAGAGGTCGCCAAGGCAGCTGTGTCACGGCCAGCTCCTCTGAGGGCAGGGTTAGCATGGCAGAGATGTGGAAAACTTTTGTCAACACGCCACAGCTAACTGCACCACCACCTGATACGCAACGTGTTAGCAGGAGGCAACATTTCACTAACATGGTGGAACAGTACGTGTGCACACCCCTCCACGTACTGACTGATGGTTCGGCCCCATTCAACTTCTGGGTCTCTAAATTGTCCACGTGGCCAGAGCTAGCCTTTTATGCCTTGGAGGTGCTGGCCTGCCCGGCAGCCAGCGTTTTGTCTGAACGTGTATTCAGCACGGCAGGGGGCGTCATTACAGACAAACGCAGCCGCCTGTCTACAGCCAATGTGGACAAGCTGACGTTCATAAAAATGAACCAGGCATGGATCCCACAGGACCTGTCCGTCCCTTGTCCAGATTAGACATTAACTACCTCCCCATAACCATATATTATTGGACTCCAGGGCACTTCCTCATTCAATCCTATTTTTATTTTCATTTTACCATTATATTGCGATGCTACCCAAAGTTGAATGAACCTCTCCTCTGCCTGTGTGCTAGGCCTAAATATATGCCAATGGACTGTTGCAGTGGTGGCTGACATGAAGCCTGATTCTCTGCTATGACATGCAGACTAATTCTCTGCTGACATGAAGCCAGATTGTCTGTTACGGGACCTCTCTCCTCTGCCTGGGTGCTGGGCCTAAATTTATGACAATGGACTGTTGCAGTGGTGGCTGACGTGAAGCCTGATTCTCTGCTATGACATGCAGACTGATTCTCTGCTGACATGAAGCCAGATCGTCTGTTACGGGACCTCTCTGCTCTGCCTGTGTGCTAGGCCTAAATATATGCCAATGGACTGTTGCAGTGGTGGGTGACGTGAAGCCTCATTCTCTGCTATGACATGCAGACTGATTCTCTGCTGACATGAAGCCAGATTGTCTGTTACGGGACCTCTCTGCTCTGCCTGTGTGCTAGGCCTAAATATATGCCAATGGACTGTTGCAGTGGTGGGTGACGTGAAGCCTCATTCTCTGCTATGACATGCAGACTGATTCTCTGCTGTCATGAAGCCAGATTGTCTGTTACGGGACCTCTCTGCTCTGCCTGTGTGCTAGGCCTAAATATATGCCAATGGACTTTTGCAGTGGTGGGTGACGTGAAGCCTCATTCTCTGCTATGACATGCAGACTGATTCTCTGCTGACATGAAGCCAGATTGTCTGTTACGGGACCTCTCTGCTCTGCCTGTGTGCTAGGCCTAAATATATGCCAATGGACTGTTGCAGTGGTGGGTGACGTGAAGCCTCATTCTCTGCTATGACATGCAGACTGATTCTCTGCTGTCATGAAGCCAGATTGTCTGTTACGGGACCTCTCTGCTCTGCCTGTGTGCTAGGCCTAAATATATGCCAATGGACTGTTGCAGTGGTGGGTGACGTGAAGCCTCATTCTCTGCTATGACATGCAGACTAATTCTCTGCTGACATGAAGACAGATTCTCTGTTACGGGACCTCTCTCCTCTGCCTGTGTGTGTGCTGGGCCTAAATATATGCCAATGGACTGTTGCAGTGGTGGCTGACGTGAAGCCTCATTCTCTGCTATGACATGCAGACTGATTCTCTGCTGACATGAAGCCAGATTCTCTGTTACGGGACCTCTCTCCTCTGCCTGTGTGTGTGCTGGGCCTAAATATATGCCAATGGACTGTTGCAGTGGTGGCTGACGTGAAGCCTCATTCTCTGCTATGACATGCAGACTGATTCTCTGCTGACATGAAGCCAGATTCTCTGTTACGGGACCTCTCTCCTCTGCCTGTGTGTGTGCTGGGCCTAAATATATGCCAATGGACTGTTGCAGTGGTGGCTGACGTGAAGCCTCATTCTCTGCTATGACATGCAGACTGATTCTCTGCTGACATGAAGCCAGATTGTCTGTTACGGGACCTCTCTCCTCTGCCTGTGTGTGTGCTGGGCCTAAATATATGCCAATGGACTGTTGCAGTGGTGGCTGACGTGAAGCCTCATTCTCTGCTATGACATGCAGACTAATTCTCTGCTGACATGAAGACAGATTCTCTGTTACGGGACCTCCCTCCTCTGCCTGGGTGCTGGGCCTAAATATATGCCAATGGACTGTTGCAGTGGTGGCTGACGTGAAGCCTCATTCTCTGCTATGACATGCAGACTAATTCTCTGCTGACATGAAGACAGATTCTCTGTTACGGGACCTCCCTCCTCTGCCTGGGTGCTGGGCCTAAATATATGCCAATGGACTGTTGCAGTGGTGGCTGACGTGAAGCCTCATTCTCTGCTATGACATGCAGACTAATTCTCTGCTGACATGAAGACAGATTCTCTGTTACGGGACCTCTCTCCTCTGCCTGGGTGCCGGGGCCTAAATATCTGAGAATGGACTGTTCCAGTGGTGGGTGACGGGAAGCCAGATTCTCTGCTATGGAACCTCTCTCCAATTGATTTTGGTTAATTTTTATTTATTTAATTTTTATTTTAATTAATTTCCCTATCCACATTTGTTTGCAGGGGATTTACCTACATGTTGCTGCCTTTTGCAGCCCTCTAGCCCTTTCCTGGGCTGTTTTACAGCCGTTTTAGTGCCGAAAAGTTCGGGTCCCCATTGACTTCAATGGGGTTCGGGTTCGGGACGAAGTTCGGATCGGGTTCGGATCCCGAACCCGAACATTTCCGGGATGTTCGGCCGAACTTCTCGAACCCGAACATCCAGGTGTTCGCTCAACTCTAATCACTAGCTTACCGAAACCACAAAATTTCTTTGGAACCACGTCCCTACAATAGCCGTGAGTGCCTCTGAGCCGTTATAGAGGAAGAGTGGGACGCAAGTAAATGTCGTTGATAACACCTCCAATAGATCATCCTCTGTGTACGTCCCACAGAGCCAACCTGTCCACACAATACGATCCTCTGTGCTTGCCTTGGTGAGTGGAGGCTTGGATGAAATTTGTATGAGCACAGCCAGTGGATCTCTGTCCTTTCCTTTGAGCCCAGGTAAACAGGAAAATTTAGCTTTTAGGTTCAGCTCTGAGCCCACTTCAATGGCAAGACACTTCTGCTTCTCGGCAGCTATGTGGGCAGACAGGTGCTTTGAATACACTTTCAGTCTGGTGTATGAGAAATTATACATCGTTGTCACTCCGTGCAGAGTCCATTGTTTTTGAAGGAGCAAAGCAGCTTGTGACAGATCAAGAGTTCCCTACAAGGTGGTGCACTGCAGGATTTTTCTTTTAGACAAGCTTTGCAATGTAGACCGTTGACGTGTACAGATCAAGCTTCGGGAGGATACCTCAAGCTGTGAAAATGACTGCTCCTTCATGCCGATGATCTACTTCTGGGGGTTAACACCCCATCAGTTGGTGTTTTCATATCCTTGCGATAAATGATGTTCCAGTTCACTGACTATAAACAGAGATCTTGACAGGAAAAACTCTGCCACCATCTTTCTAGGCGCCATGTCTCCAGTCCCCTGACCAGCCAGATTTACCAGCATCTGTTCCAGAACATGAAGCAGTGGAATGACATTGTCCATCCCATAGTTCTGGCTACTGACAAATAACATGGCCTCCTCAAAGTGCCTGAGCAAACGGCAGGTGTCACGCATGAGCTGCCACTGGCTGACATCGAAGTTACACAGGGGACTACTCCTGTCTGCTTGGATCATCAAGAAATCACCTTTCTCTTTTCATATAGTTGGTCCAACATATGGAGGGTGGAATTTCAATGTGTGGAAACGTGGAATATCAGCCTATGTTTGGGGACACCGTTCTGCCGGTGCAGGTCAAGGAGGGTGTGATTTACGGTGTACAAGTGGCTGAAGTGCATGCATAGTTTTCTGGCCATTGTTAGGATGTTTTCAGATGGGTGTAAGACTTCAGGAACCGCTTGACAACCAGATTGAACACATGTGGCTCAGCCCTCCTTGACGCAGTACAGACAACATATTCTTCCCGTTGTCGGTCACCATGGTTCTGATTTTCAGTTGTCGTGGAGAAAGCCAGGATTCGATCTCTTGCTGAAGGACATGGAGAAGTTACTCCCAATGTGACTCTGTTCGCCCAAGCAAAGCAGGTGCAGAACAGCATGAGAGTCATGAGAGGGGACGCACATGACTTGCAAACAATACATGCCTCCAACATGATTCTTGGATATCTACATGAAAATAATGTATTTGAAGTAAATCACGCGAGGGGCATAGTTGGAGACATCGACTTCACAAGTGATACACAGCAGCGGAGTTTTCTTTGAAATTAAAAATTTTACCACTGCACAATTCGGCCCATACAGCAAAAGGAGGTGTACAGTTACCCATCAATTTTCCCACCTGTTTCATATAACAAACACCTGTTTCATGTAACACATTTGACCACTATGTAATTCGGCTCATACCGCAAAAGGAGGTGTACAATCACCCATACATTTTATGAAAAAAAGCCAGTGTCACATAAAAAATTTCACCCCTAAGTAATTCGGTCCATACCACAAAAAGAGGTGGAAAATCACCCATAAATTTTCTCAAAGAAAGCCTGTATCAGATAAAGAATTTCACCACTAAGTAGTTTGGTCCATACCGCTAAAGGAGGTGTACAATCACTCATACATTTTCCCAAAGAAAGCCTCTGTCACAATTTTTTTTTCACTATTAAGTAGTTTGATCCATACCACAAAAGCAGGTGTACAATCACCCATACATTTTCCGAAAAGGCCAGTGTCACAAAGAATTTCACTACTAAGTAGTTTGGTCCATACCGCAAAATGAGTTGTACAATCACCCATACATTTTCAGAAACAAAGCCATTCTCACATAAAGAATTTCACCACTAAGTAGTTCGGTCCATACCACAAAAAGAGGTGGAAAATCACCCATAAATTTTCTCAAAGAAAGCCTGTATCAGATAAAGAATTTCACCACTAAGTAGTTTGGTCCATACCGCTAAAGGAGGTGTACAATCACTCATACATTTTCCCAAAGAAAGCCTCTGTCACAATTTTTTTTTCACTATTAAGTAGTTTGATCCATACCACAAAAGCAGGTGTACAATCACCCATACATTTTCCGAAAAGGCCAGTGTCACAAAGAATTTCACTACTAAGTAGTTTGGTCCATACCGCAAAATGAGTTGTACAATCACCCGTAAATTTTCCGAAAAGAAGCCAGTGTCATAAAAAAATTCACAGTATAACTGCTCCACTGAACAGCAAGTAGGCCTTAATTTTTTCAACTTTTATACTACACAAGGCTATTAAACATATAAGTGCAACGTTAAACAACAAATATATTTTTCTTTTGCCTACAGAGTCCTTTTGTTATGGCTTTGCACAGGGAACAAGAATGTTACACACAATTCTGATGGAACTTCTGATCTTAAGAAACTGGACTTGGACTCCAAAGCAGAGGCTCTCCTGTTATGTCTTGTGTGCTGTGAAGAGTAAATGCAGAAGAAGCATATAAAAATAAGTGCAACGCTGGACGGCAGACATATTTTTATTTCGCCAAAAATACACGGCAAACAGGGCTATAAAATATATCACTGCACCCCTAAACGGCAATTAGACACCATTGTTTCTACTTTTACAGTACACAAAAGGCTTTTCAACAGATGAAAGCAAACCTGGATGGAAAATTTTTATTTTTTTTCGCCACTAATACATGGCAAATTGGGCTTTAGAGTATATCACTGCACCGCTGAATGGCAATTAGGCGATAGTTTTTTTCTACTTTTACACAACGCTCAAGGCTTTTCAATAGATGAGTGGAACACTGGACGGCAAATATATTTTTATTTCGCAACTAACACACAGCAAACAGGGCTGTAAAATATATATCTGCACCGCTAGATGGCAATTAGGCCCTGATTTCCTTCTACTTCTAAACTATACAAAAGGCTTTTCAACAGATAAGTGCAGCACTGGGCGGCGAATATATTTTTATTTTGCCACTAATACACGGCAAAAACATATAATTGCACCACACAAGGGCAAATAAGACATACTGTAAAAATATTTCCTTGTAATAAACCCTGTTAACAGCAGCACTTGCAACCAAATAACAAGAACGGTTTGCTGGAATGATAGAACTGTATAATGGCAATTTGGATCCCCAGTCAGTGCAGCAAGGGGTAACAGGATTGTTCCTATTACTCAGTCAGTAACCTCCCCTACCGAACCCTGTTCTACATAAACGCTGTGAAATTATTCCTCCCTATCCTTTCCCTGCACTTATAAATCGTTTTTTTTTACCACAATCAAGTATTTAATGGCTATAGCAAACAAGACTAGTACCCCAATAACAAGAACTGTTTGCTGGAAGGACAGAGCTGTATAATGGCAATTTGGTTCCCCAGTCAGTGCACCAAGATGTAATAGGATTGTTCCTATTACCCAGTCAACCTCAACTACTGAACCCTGTTCTACACAAATGCTGCAGAACGATTCCTCCTTATCCTTTGCCTGCACTTGTAAATTGTTTATTTAGCACAATGACATTTTTGCTATCACTGTCCCTAGGGCCTGCAGTTGTCTCTCCCTGCACTTAGTACACTGGTAAATGGCAGAATCTAAGGGCTGTGACATCACAGGGCTGGCTGGCTGCTGATTGGCTGCATGCATGGCATTATGGGTGATCCTGCCTTCCCAGAGTTACTTTCTCCATGTCCTCACACGTGCAACAGCCATTTTAGGAAAAAATTTGATTTGTTAACACGAAGCACGAGGAACTTTGCATTCGGTGCGAATCAAATTTTACCTGAAATTCGGAACGAATTCCACTTCGTCAGCTTTGATTTGCTTATCTCTAATACTAACTGTATATAATATAGAGAAACTGATGCAAACAATTTGTTCTGAAAATCATGTTTAAAGAACATCTATCAGCAGAACCTACCTGTATGTATGAAACTGGCTGACCTGTTACACGTGCACTTGGCATCTCTTTTGGTTATTATATGCAAATGAGCACCTAGGAGCAAGGGGAAAAGTATGTTGACGTTACAACCTGAGACTCTGCCCTCTATGTAACTGCTGCGTTCTGTGCACTTTGATTGACAGTGTCAGGTTGTAAAAATTTTGCCTCACCAGATCCTGTCAATCAAAGTGGAGAGAGCAGGAATGGCAGAGAGAGCAGAGCCTTTAGGTGTAACGGCCATGCCCCCGTTGCTCCGACAGACTCATTTGTATATATTAATACATGATTTTTCTCAGCCAGGCAGGCACATACAGTCAGGTCCATAAACATTGGGACAGCTACACAATTCTAAAATTGTTGGCTCTATACACCACCACAATGGATTTGAAAAGAAACAAACAAGATGTGCTTTAACTGTAGACTGTCAGCTTTAATTTGAGGGTATTTACATCCAAATCAGGTGAACGGTGTAGGAATTACAACAGTTTGCATATGTGCCTCCCACTTGTTAAGGGACCAAAAGTAATGGGACAATTGGCTTCTCAGCTGTTCCATGGCCAGGTGTGTGTTATTCCCTCATTATCCCAATTACAATGAGCAGATACAAGGTCCACAGTTAATTTCAAGTGTGCTATTTGCATTTGGAATCTGTTGCTGTCAACTCTCAAAATGAGATCCAAAGAGCTTTCACTATCAGTGAAGCAAGCTATCATTAGGCTGAAAAAACAAAACAAAGCCATCAGAGACATAGCAAAAACATTAGGCGTGGCCAAAACAACTGTTTGGAACATTCTTTAAAAGAAGGAACGCACCGGTGAGCTCAGCAACACCAAAAGACCCGAAAGACCACGGAAAACAACTGTGGTGGATGACCGAAGAATTCTTTCCCTGGTGAAGAAAACACCCTTCACAACAGTCGGCCAGATCAAGAACACTCTCCAGGAGGTAGGTGTATGAGTGTCAAAGTCAACAATTAAGAGAAGACTTCACAAGAGTGAAAACAAAGGGTTCACCATAAGATGTAAACCTCAAAAACAGGCAGGCCAGATTAGAGTTTGCCAAACGACATCTAAAAAGGCATTCATGGTTCTGGAACAACATCCTACGGACAGATGAGATCAAGATCAACTTGTACCAGAGTGATGGGTAGAGAAGAGTATGGAGAAGGAAAGGAACTGCTCATGATCCTAAGCATACCACCTCATCAGTGAAGCATGGTGGTGGTAGTGTCATGGCGTGGGCATATATGGTTGCCAATGGAACTGGTTCTCTTACAGACGTGGACAAAATTGTTGGTACCCTTTGGTCAATGAAAGAAAAAGTCACAATGGTCACAGAAATAACTTTAATCTGACAAAAGTAATAATAAATTAAAATTCTATAAATGTTAACCAATGAAAGTCAGACATTGTTTTTCAACCATGCTTCAACAGAATTATGTAAAAAAATAAACTCATGAAACAGGCATGGACAAAAATGATGGTACCCCTAGAAAACACAGAACATAATGTGACCAAAGGGACATGTTAATTCAAGGTGTGTCCACTAATTAGCATCACAGGTGTCTACAACCTTGTAATCAGCCATTGGGCCTATATATATGGCTCCAGGTAATCACTGTGTTGTTTGGTGATATGGTGTGTACCACACTCGACATGGACCAGAGGAAGCAAAGGAAAGAGCTGTCTCAAGAGATCAGAAAGAAAATTATAGACAAGCATGTTAAAGGTAAAGGCTATAAGACCATCTCCAAGCAACTAGATGTTCCTGTGAGTACAGTTGCACATATTATTCATAAGTTTAAGATCCATGGGACTGTAGCCAACCTCCCTGGACGTGGCCGCAGGAGGAAAATTGATGACAAATCTAAGAGACGGATAATCCGAATGGTAACAAAAGAGCCTAGAAAGACTTCTAAAGAGATTCAAGGTGAACTTCATGCTCAAGGAACATCAGTGTCAGATCGCACCATCCGTCGTTGTTTGAGCCAAAGTGGACTACATGGGAGACGACCAAGGAGGACACCATTGTTGAAAACGAATCATAAAAAAGCAAGACTGGAATATGCCAAACTACATGTTGACAAGCCACAAAGCTTCTGGGAGAATGTCCTGTGGACAGATGAGACAAAAATCGAAGTTTTTGCCAAGGCACATCAGCTGTATGTTCACAGACGAAAAAATGAAGCATATCAAGAAAAGAACACTGTCCCTACTGTGAAACATGGAGGAGGCTCTGTTATGTTCTGGGGCTGCTTTGCTGCGTCTGGCACAGGGTGTCTTGAATCTGTGCAGGGTACAATGAAATCTCAAGACTATCAAGGAATTCTAGAGAGAAATGTACTAGCCAGTGTCAGAAAGCTTGGTCTCAGTCGCAGGTCATGGGTCTTGCAACAGGACAATGACCCAAAACACACCGCTAAAAACACCCAAGAATGGCTAAGAGGAAAAAATTGGACTATTCTAAAGTGGCCTTCTATGAGCCCTGACCTCAATCCTATTGAGCATCTTTGGAAGGAGCTGAAACATGCAGTCTGGAAAAGGCACCCTTCAAACGGGACACAACTGGAGCAGTTTGCTCATGAGGAGTGGGCCAAAATACCTGCTGAGAGGTGCAGATGTCTCATTGACAGTTACAGGAAGCGTTTGATTGCAGTGATTGCCTCAAAAGGTTGCGCAACAAAATATTAAGTTAGGGGTACCATCATTTTTGTCCATGCCTGTTTCATGAGTTTATTTTTTTACATAATTCTGTTGAAGCATGGTTGAAAAACAATGTCTGACTTTCATTGGTTAACATTTATAGAATTTTAATTTATTATTACTTTTGTCAGATTAAAGTTATTTCTGTGACCATTGTGACTTTTTCTTTCATTGACCAAAGGGTACCAACAATTTTGTCCACGTCTGTATATTTATTGATGATGTGCCTGCTAACAAAAGCAGCAGGATGAATTCTGAAGTGTTTCAAGCAATATTATCTGCTCATATTCAGCCAAATGATTCAGAACTCATTCCACGGCGCTTCACAGTGCAGATGGACGATGAGCCAAAGCATACTGCAAAAGCAACCAAATATTTTTTTAAGGGAAAGAAGTGGAATGTTATGCAATGGCCAAGTTAATCACCTGATCTGAATCCGATTGAGCATGCATTTAATTTGCTAAAGAGAAAATGCCCCAAAAACAAGCAGGAACTGAAGACAGTTGCAGTAGAGGCCTGGGAGAGCATCACCAGGGATGAAACCCAGCGGCTGGTGATGGCTATGCGTACCAGACTTCAGGCTGTAATTGACTTCAAAGGATTTGCAACCAAGTATTAAAAAATGAAAGTTTGATTTATGATTATTATTCTGTCCAGTTACTTTTGGTCCCTTAACAAGTGGGAGGCACATATGCAAACTGTTGTAATTCCTACACCGTTCACCTGATTTGGATGTAAACGCCCTCAAATTAAAACTGACAGTCTGCAGTTAAAGCACATCTAGTTTGTTTCTTTTCAAATCCATTGTGTGTGAGAAATAACATTACTGCTTTACTGGACACCTTTTTCTTTATAAGATCAGTGTTAGTTATATGACCCTTGTGAGATTTGTTATAACTTGGGAAGAATTTTATTTGTATCTATTGGGACATATTGACTACTGCAATGCAGCAGTTTTAGTCACATTTGCTGTTATCTAAGAATCTACTGTACAAGAAGTATAAAAGAGGCATTTGTGTCTGGAAGAGGGAGCAATTATATCTACATTAGTGGTTCATTAAAGACAATTAGGGCAACAATGCTGAGTCACTAGAAACAACGTTAATAATGCAGCTATATGGGTTAACCTGTTCCTTTCTAATATCTATTAGCACAATGTGCTAGCACTTAACAGTTTTATTACATTTTGTCAAATATAATTTAGTACATATTAATGTCTTCAATTCTAAACTGATACGTGATACATAAGTAGCAATTGTAGCTCAAATTAAATTTAATACAAAACTTGAAATGAACATTGGTAGAGATTGCATAAAAAAAGCATATAGCCAAGATGTCCAATTAGACAAACATTAACAATTAAGATGTTCTGGTATGTTGTCAGCTGGCCTGCCAGAGTTGTATGGATCAATTTTAAGTGCTACTACTATAAAGTAGAAATGTCCAGGAGAAACAGCAGTTTCTGAAGCAATAAGCGGCAGACTCAAAGAAAGGGTCAGAAAGCTAAAGGATATATTGTGTAAGAATCTTCTATCTTCAGTTTGAAAGACACATTTCAACTATACTCTATTGTTAACTCTGTTAAGTGGTTAAGTAATGTGTGGTTAATGTCTTTGTGAAGATACCACAAAACATCTTCAGAGATCTTGTGTAGTCCACGCCTTAATGCTGTTTTGATGGCACCACAGGGACCTACACAATATTGGGTTTTAATCTTAAAGAGGACCTTTTATGGCTTTTATTTATTCTAGATAAATACCTTTACTTGCAAGGTATCCCCCGTTGATGCTGCCACCCTGCCTGTTTTTTTTTAAAATATCTCTCCTGCTCCCCGCTGTGAGCCCCTGTTGTTTTCTCGCTCAGTTTGTTAATACTTAGTATCGGTACAAGGAGGAGGAGAAGCCAAGGTTTCTCAATGGGCGTCTCCTTCTCCCTGGCTGTGTCACAATCCAATCACAGCAGAGAGCATCACAGGGAGAAAAAATAAAGCTCACCCTCTGCCTGGCTGTGACGCTCTCCGCTGTGATTGGATCGCCGCACAGCCAGGGAGAAGGAGACGCCAATTGATAAACCCTTGCATCTCCTCTTCCCTGTACCGATGCTCAGTATTAACATACTCAGCGTGAAAACTATAGGGGGCACAGTGGGGTGCAGGGTGGCAGCATCAGTGGGGGGTACCCCGCAAATAAAGGTATTTATCTAGAATAAATAAAAACCATGAAAGGTCCTCTTTAAAGCTGAGGGATATATTTTGTCAATAACGTATACTAACATACTAGTAATGAGTAGTGTTGGGTGTGAATATTCGAATCGCAAATATTAATCGCAAATATCGTCACTTTGAGAATTTGCGAATATTTGGAATATAGTAATATATATTCGTAATTTTGAATATTCTGAGCTTAGCAACATCCCTAGCAACCAATAGGAAAGTTGCCTACCCCTTACAATATACACTCACCTAAAGAATTATTAGGAACACCTGTTCTATTTCTCATTAATGCGATTATCTAGTCAACCAATCACATGGCAGTTGCTTCAATGCATGTAGGGTTGTGGTCCTGATCAAGACAATCTCCTGAACTCCAAACTGAATCTCAGAATGGGAAAGAAAGGTGATTTAAGCAATTTTGAGCGTGGCATGGTTGTTGGTGCCAGATGGGCCTGTCTGAGTATTTCACAATCTGCTCAGTTACTGGGATTTTCACGCACAACCATTTCTAGGGTTTACAAAGAATGGTGTGAAAAGAGAAAAACATCCAGTATGCGACAGTCCTGTGGGCGAAAATGCCTTGTTGATGCTAGAGATCAGAGGAGAATGGGCCGACTGATTCAAGCTGATAGAAGAGCAACGTTGACTGAAATAACAACTCGTTACAACTGAGGTATGCAGCAAAGCATTTGTGAAGCCACAACACGCACAACCTTGAGGCGGATGGGCTACAACAGCAGAAGATCCCACCGGGTACCACTCATCTCCACTACAAATAGGAAAAAGAGGCTACAATTTGCACAAGCTCACCAAAATTGGACTATTGAAGACTGGAAAAATGTTGCCGGTCTGATGAGTCTCGATTTCTGTTGAGCCATTCAAATGGTAGAGTCCGAATTTGGTGTAAACAGAATGAGAACATGTATCCATCATGCCTTGTTACCACTGTGCAGGCTGGTGGTGGTGGTGTAATGGTGTGGGGGATGTTTTCTGGGCACACTTTAGGCCCTTTAGTGCCAATTGGCCATCGTTTAAATGCCACTGGCTACCTGAGCATTGTTTCTGACCATGTCCATCCCTTCATGACCACCATGATGGCTACTTCCAGCAGGATAATGCACCATGTCACAAAGCTCGAATAATTTCAAATTGGTTTCTTGAACATGACAATGAGTTCACTGTACTAAAATGGCCCCACAGTCACCATATTTCAACCCAATAGAGCATCTTTGGGATTTGGTGGAACGGGAGCTTCGCGCCCTGGATGTGCATCCCTCAAATCTCCATCAACTGCAAGATGCTATACTATCAATATGGGCCAACATTTCTAAAGAATGCTATCAGCACCTTTTTGAATCAATGCCACATAGAATTAAGGCAGTTCTGAAGGCAAAAGGGGTCCACCGTATTAGTATGGTGTTCCTAATAATTCTTTAGGTGAGTGTAAGAACCTCTGCAACAGCCATTTTTACAGTTTTTTAACGTTCTGAGAGAGACAGCGGTGTCATTTCTGCGCTCTGTGCTTTCCACACTACATTAGATAGATAGCTTTTATATATATATATATATATATATATATATATTACAGATAGTTAGTGGGAGATAGTCAGTGTACAAACCGGATTCCCAAAAAGTTGGGACACTAAACAAATTGTGAATAAAAACTGAATGCAATGATGTGGAGATGGCAAATGTCAATATTTTATTTGTAATAGAACGTAGATGACAGATCAAACGTTTAATCGGAGTAAATGTATAATTTTAAAGGAAAAATACGTTGATTCAAATTTTCACTGTGTCAACAAATCCCAAAAAAGTTGGGACAAAAAGCAATAAGAGGCTGGAAAAAGTAAATTTGAGCATAATGAAGAGCTGGAAGACCAATTAACACTAATTAGGTCAATTGGCAACATGATTGGGTATAAAAAGAGCTTCTCAGAGTGGCAGTGTCTCTAAGAAGCCAAGATGGGTAGAGGATCACCAATTCCCACAATGTTACGCAGAAAGATAGTGGAGCAATATCAGAAAGGTGTTACCCAGCGAAAAATTGCAAAGACTTTGCATCTATCATCATCAACTGTGCATAACATCATCCAAAGATTCAGAGAATCTGGAACAATCTCTGTGCGTAAGGGTCAAGGCCGTAAAACCATACTGGATGCCCGTGATCTCCAGGCCCTTAAACGACACTGCACCACAAACAGGAATGCTACTGTAAAGGAAATCACAGAATGGGCTCAGGAATACTTCCAGAAACCATTGTCAGTGAATACAATCCACCGTGCCATCCGCCGTTGCCAGCTGAAACTCTACAGTGCAAAGAAGAAGCCATTTCTAAGCAAGATCCACAAGCTCAGGCATTTTCACTGGGCCAGGGATCATTTAAAATGGAGTGTGGCAAAATGGAAGACTGTTCTGTGGTCAGACGAGTCACGATTCAAAGTTCTTTTTGGAAATCTGGGACGCCATGTCATCCGGACCAAAGAGGACAAGGACAACCCAAGTTGTTATCAACGCTCAGTTCAGAAGCCTGCATCTCTGATGGTATGGGGTTGCATGAGTGCGTGTGGCATGGGCAGCTTGCATGCCTGGAAAGGCACCATCAATGCAGAAAAATATATTCAGGTTCTAGAACAACATATGCTCCCATCCAGACGTCATCTCTTTCAGGGAAGACCCTGCATTTTTCAACAAAATAATGCCAGACCACATTCTGCATCAATCACAATATCATGGCTGCGTAGGAGAAGGATCCGGGTACTGAAATGTCCAGTCTGCAGTCCAGATCTTTCACCTATAGAGAACATTTGGCGCATCATAAAGAGGAAGGTGCAACTAAGAAGGCCCAAAACGGATGAACAGTTAGAGGCCTGTATTAGACAAGAATAGGAGAGCATTCCTATTTCTAAACTTGAGAAACTGGTCTCCTCGGTCCCCAGACGTCTGTTGAGTGTTGTAATAAGAAGGGGAGATGCCACACAGTGGTGAAAATGGCCTTGTCCCAACTTTTTGGGGATTTGTTGACACCATGAAATTCTGATTCAACATATTTTTACCTTAAAATGGTACATTTTCTCAGTTTAAACTTTTGTTCCGTGATTTATGTTCTATTCTGAATAAAATATTAGAAGTTGGCACCTGCACATCATTGCATTCAGTTTTTATTCATGATTTGTATAGTGTCCCAACTTTTTTGGAATCCGGTTTGTAAGTTATATACTGATATAGTGTAGCTGTTGCAGTGCAGTGTGTTAGGTAGTGTGATAGGTTCTGCTGTCCATACATACATGCAGATCTGCTAAAATGTGAAGTTTCATGTATTTTGCCAAAATATTTGCATCATTACTAGTGCTATATATATTAGAACACTCTGACTGCATATAAAGCCATTTTTAATGTTCTGCTGTGCCAACCATGTATTTAATATGTGCTTTTTATTCATGGCACTGTGCATTGGCTAACTTGGATAGCTTCTCTCTCATCCATCACAAATAGGAATAGGAAAATATAGGTATAGGTTAATATTAAGAAGCAGCAGGAACAGGGGACATCCTTATTTAGTCTCAATCTACTGTGAAGATGGATCATGCTGAATAATCTTGGAGTGTGCACTAAATCTTTTAGGCGCCTGTAAATGCATATCATTTTCAAAGCTTTTTAAAACAATTTTACCTTACATTGATACAAGCCGTCTCAGAATAGACAGTATGGATTCTAGCTCATAATATATGAGCTAAAACACAGTGTCTCAAAAAGAAAGCAGACCTTAACAACAAAACAAAACAATATAAAACATTTCTTAGGAAATGGTCCTTCTCTGAATTAGTCAATGATCAGTGATTATATAAAGCATAATGCAGAAATGAGTAGCGGATCATTAAGCCCCCTAAAGTGAACTATCAAATAAACATTTTAAAACTGGGAGCAAAAATTACTCCATAAGACTGTTCATTGGTTAGGTGTATATAGTCTCACAAGCAGCTTCCAGTCACTCTCCGTTGTTGTCTTGTCTCTAACGAACCACTAATGTAGACAGAAAAGTGTTCTCTGGAGTAATAAATCACATACCATGAATAGGAATTCTGATAGATAGCTATTAGTTTGCCAGATGACAGAAAAACACTAACTACTTACAGGTTTGCAGGTGAGCTGACCCTGTTGAAGATTATAGGTTTGTACCTTCAGGTGAGCTGATGAGTTGCAGGCCTGCAGGTGAGCTGACCCAGTAAAAGATTTGATTTGCTGGCCTGCAGGTGAGCTGTCCCTGTAAGAGATTTGATTTGAGGGCCTGCAGGTGAGCTGACCCTATAAAATATTTGAGTTGCGGGCCTGCAGGTGAGCTGACCATGTAAAAGTCTTCAGTTGCGGGCCTGCTGGTAAGCTGAGGTGGAACCGACAAACCCAACTTGATTTTGATGGCTGCATTAATCTGCAGGTGACTGTCATACAGCTCTACAGATTTTTTTCCATCTGCATCTTTCTCAACAATCTGTGGCATCAGTCTTTTATCCAGACTCTGTCATTGTGACACGATGTGGCCTCCCCATGCTGCCATCTCCACAGATTGTCACATTGCCATTCATTTTTATCACCACACTGTTTCTGATGCTGCTTAAAAGGCCTTAAACTGATCACCAAGCCCACAATTTAATTAAGGTTTTGGAATCAATAAACCCAACTTGCTTTTGTGGGCTGCATCAGTGGCATAGCTAGAAATGACTGGGCCCACAGCAAATTTTTGAATGGGGCTCCACCCCATAGTAATTTTTTAGTGACCCCTTCCATTCATGCCGCCCCCATTCCTGTGGCTAGTTAAGATCGCTCTCTCAGACCAGTGCCAGCACCTGTTCCATCCTTTTTATACACTGTCTATACTGTCACTGTATATAATTTCATAGTGTAATACTGTTGAGGAGGCCCTGACCAAATCCTTTAGTCCTAATCCTCCTGGATGGGCCCTTCTGGGTCAGGGCCCCAAAGCTGAAGCTTCCCCTGCTTCCCCTATAGCTATGCCCCTGGTCAGCATTAATCTGCAGGAGACTATGATATAGCTCCACAGATTTGTTTCCATCTGCATATTTCTTAACAATCTGTGGCCTTAGTCTTTTATCTAGACTCTGTCATTGTGCCACTGCTGCTGTTGCTGCTTAAAAGGCCTTAAACTGATCACCAGCCCCACAAGTTAATTAAGGTTTAACGCACAAAACCAAGGTAAAATAAAAATCTATTTTATAGGAAAAATATATTAAAAACAATCTTTCCTATATATTTACTTGTATATAAAGTGCAAGTGCTGCCAAAAAATACAAGGAAGAGGCACTCCGATACAACCTGTTTATCACATAAAGGAGGGCCTTATTCACATTGAGTTACGGGCCTGCAGGTGAGCTGACCCTGCAAAAAGATTTGAGTTGCGGGCCAGAAGGTGAGATGACCATGTAAAAGATTTGAGTTGCGGGCCTGTAGGTAAGCTGACCCTGTAAAAGATTTGAGTTGCTGGCCTTCAGGTAAGCTGACCCTGTAAAATATTTTATTTAAGGGACTCCAGGTGAGCTGACCCTGTAACATATTTGAGTTGCGGGCTTGGAAGTGAGCTGACCCAGTATAAGATTTGATTAGAGGGCCTGCAGGTGAGATGACACTGTAAAATATTTGAGTTGCGCGCGTGCTGGTGAGCTGAGGTGAAATCGACAAACCCAACTTGATTTTGATGGCTGCATTAATCTGGAGGTGACTGTCATAAAGCTCTACAGATTTGTTTCAATCTTTATCTTTCTCAACAATCTGTGGCCTCAGTCTATTATCCAGACTCTGTTATAGTGCCACTATGTGGCCTCCTCATGCCGGCATCTCCACACCATCTCACCTTGCCACTCATTTTTATCACCATGCTGCTGCTACTGCTTAAAAGGCCTTTAAGCTGATCACCAGGCCCACAATTTATTTAATCGATAAACCCAACTTGCTTTTGTGGGCTGTATCAGTGGCGTAGCTAGAAATCACTTGGCCCCACAGCAAATTTTTGAATCCCACAGTAATTTTTTCGCGGCTCCTTCCTTTCGTGCCGCCCCCATTCCTGTGGCTAGTAAAGATTGCTCTCTCAGACCAGGGCCGGCAGCTGTTCCATACGTTTTATACACTGTCTATACTGTCACTGTATATCATTTCATTGTGTAATACTATTGAGGGGGTCCTGACAAAATCCTTTACTCCTCCTGGATGGGTCCCATCTGGGTCAGGGCCCCAAAGCTGCAGCTTCTCCTGCTCCTCCTTCCCCTGGTCTGCATTAATCTGCCGGTTAATGTGATACAGCTCCACAGATTTGTTTCTGCATCCTTCTAAACAATCAGTGGCCTTAGTCTTTTATCCAGACTCAGTCATTGTGCCACTATATGGCCTCCTCATGCTGCCATCTCCACAGTATGTCACCTTGATACTCATATTTATCACCATGCTGCTGCTGATGCTGATTAATAGACCTTAAACTGATCACCTGGCCCACAATCTAATAAAGGTTTTTTGCACGTAAAAAATCGATTTAATAGAAGAAATTGATTGAAAACATTCTTTCCTGTATATTTACTTGTATATAAAGTGCAAGTTCTGTCAAAAATTACAAGGAAGAGGCACTCCTTTATAACCTGTGTATCACATAAAGGAGGGCCTCATTCACATTGAGTTGCAGGCCTGCAGGTGAGCTTACCCTGTAAAAGATTTGAGTTGCGGGCCTGCAGGTGAGCTGACTCTGTAAAAGATTTTAGGTTTGGGTTTGTAGGTGAGCTGACCCTGTAAAAATGATTTGAGTTGCGGGCCTGCTAGTGAGCAGACCCTGTAAAAAATTATATGTGAGGGCCTGCTGGTGAACGGACCCTCTAAAAAATTATATTTGAGGGCCGGCTGGGGAGCAGACCCTTTAAAAAATTATATGTTAGGGGGCCTGCTGGTGAGCGGACCCTGTAAAGAATTAGATGTGAGGGCCTGCTGGTGAACGAACCCTCTACAAAAATTATATGTGAGGGCCTGCTGGTGAGCAGACCCTCTAAAAAATTATATGTGAAGACCTGCAGGTGAGCGGACCCTCTAAAAAATTTTTTTGAAAGCCATATATACGAGGGCATTTTTTGTGTTGAATAAGCAATGCATGTTGATATGATGGAAGAGGAGGAAGAGAATGAGAAAAGGAAGATTCAACCATATACCCTTGTTTGTGGTGGAAGGGGTGCATGGGAATACAGTCTGTTAACTACATTAAAAACAACACATGTAAAGTGCCTTTATGTTCATCAGCATTCCTATGGTGGAGTCGAGAAGTCATGGTCAATACAGGTCTTGTTCATTTTTATAATAGTCAACCTGTCAGCATTTTCAGTTGACAGGCGGATACGCTTATCTGTTATAATGCCACCAGCAGCACTAAATACACGCTCAGACAAAACGCTGGTGGCAGGGCAGGCCAGCACCTCCAAAACGTAGAGCGCCATTTTGTGCCACAAGTCCAGCTTGGACACCCAGTAGTTGTAAGGCACTGAGGGATCATTGAGGACGCTGACACGGTCTGCTATGTACTCCTTCACCATCTTTCAAAAAATTTCTCTCATTGTGGCAGTAGACCATATATCATGGTGAGGGTGCTGGCGAGGTGTCATGAAACTGTCTCAGGCTTTGGAGAGTGTTGCTCTGTCTCTGTTGGAACTACTGTGTGTTCCCTTTGTCTCCCCTTCTTGGTTGGCCAAGGAAGTACGGACAAGGATCTTCTGGTATTGCACCATTTTGCTTGTCCTCTCCACCAGAGGAATGAGAGATGAGAAGTTCTCTTTGTAGCGGGGGTTGATAAGGGGGAACAACCAGTAATCCGTGTTGTTTAAAATGCGTATAATGCGTGGGATACGCGAAAGGCAGCCTAACATGAAGTCAGCCATGTGTGCCAGTGTACCAACAGGCGAGACTTCGCTGTCGTCATCAGGAGGATCACTCCCTATCTCCTCATCCTCTTCCTCCTTTTCCTGCCCACCCATGCTGAACAAATGTAATTAGACTTCCATGGGTACTACCCTCTGTAGCGGAGACAACCGTCTCCTGCTCCTCCTCCTCCTCTTCAGCCTCCAATTCGCGCTGAGAAGACGAACTGACGGTGGTCTGGCTATCATCAACCTGTGTAATGTCTTCCCTCATTTCCACCTCTTCCACATGCAAAGCGTCATCCTTAATTGTAAGCAGTGAGAATTTGAGAAGCCACAGAAGTGGGATGGTGACTCTGATAATAGCGCTATCGCCGCTCACCATCTGTGTTGATTCCTCAAAGTTGCGTAAAACCTTACAGAGGTCAGACATCCATGCCCAATCCTCGCTTGTGAATAGTGGAAGCTGACTGAAAAGGTGACGACTATGTTGCAGCTGGTATTCCACAACTGCCCTCTGCTGCTCACAAAGCCTTGCCAACATGTGGAATGTGGAATACCAGCACGTGCTCAAGTCGACAACAGCCGGTAAGCTGGCAAATGTGCACACACGCGGCACACCTTCACCAGTAGCTCAGGAAAATTGGGGTATGCTTTTAGAAACCGCTGAACCACAAGGTTGAATACGTGGGCAAGGCATGGGATGTGTCTAAGGTTGCCCAGCTCCAAAGCTGCCACCAAGTTATGGCCATTATCAGACACAACCATGCCTGGTTCTAGGCTGAGTGGCAAGAGCCACAGCTCAGTCTGGTCTCTTATCCCCTGCCACAGCTCTGCGGCGGTGTGTGTTTGTCACCTACGCAGATCAGCTTCAGCACGGACTGTTGCCTCCTTCCCACTGCAGTGTTAATCTGCTTCCAGCTACTGACTGATGGCTGACTGGTGCTGCACGAGGATAATTATGAGGTGGAAGTGGAGGAGGAGGCGGAGGAGGAGAAGTGGGGGTTGGAGCCACTAACATAGGTGATGGCGGAAACCCTGATGGAATTAGGGCTCGCAATCCTTGGCGTCGGTAGCACCTGTGCCATCCCAGGGTACAAGTCACTCCGGGCCTCCACAACATTCACCCAGTGTCCCGTCAGGGAAATCTAGCATCCCTGGCCACAAGCACTTGTCCATGTGTCTGTGGGTAAGTGGACCTTCCCAGTAACTGCGTCTTTCCCAGAATGGGTCTTTGGCTTCTGAGCAACTAATTGGGCCTCTTTGAACCCCATCTCTTTCCCAGATCTTTGTATCCCCTTGTCCTTTTTGGTATTGTGGCTGGTGGGGAGTTTGGGCTAAACACATTTGTGATGATTCTATTTGCACAGTGTGGTTTGGACACTTGGAAACACATCTTTAACTTTCACCTAACTGGAGTGTAGCAATTTGTTGAGTGCACTTTTGGCATTATAACTTCCAAATGGCAAGTGCTCTTCACCACTATGCAGCTGACTCCTACAATGGGGCAGGCTTCAATAAAGCATGTGTGGTCCTACACAATTTTTGAAGGATCAATGCTGATACAATAGATCCTGCAGAGGAAAATGACCATCCAGGTTCACCAGTCCATCCTGACCACAACCCTCTTGGAACACCAGGAACATCTGGATTGTTAGTGCATCATATGAGGTAGCTATCCCCTTGTAGCAGGAAATTATTATTGGAAATACAGTAGGTAAAAGTTTTTAGTTTTTTTTTTGGTCTGTGGTGAGCCCTCTTTTTTTCTCTTTTTATTTGCTTAGTTTACTCATATTTTTGATATTTAGGGACTCACAAGTAAATGAGAACTTTTGACAAAGTATACGGCTTAAAGGGGTTGTCTCACTTGAACAAATGGCATTTATCATGTAGACAAAGTTAATACAAGGCGCTTACTGATGTATTGTGATTGTCTATTTTGTCTTCTTTGCTTGCTTATGTGCAATGAGCAGGACACCGGTACAGTGGGTCAGCTATGCAGTGGGTCAGTATATATGTGTAATAGTTTGTGACGCCAATTGCAGCTTGCACAGGTACTGTAGCAGGGCCCTTTAAGATGTAATAACTTACGTACCAGGTGAGGAATGCCAGAGGGGGATAATGTCTCTGTATATCAGATATAGTAGTGTCAACAGTGTCTCCTACCTTGGTACGGCTGGATGCCTGGATCCTGGCTCACTTGCAATAAATTGAGTGTTGTTAATAGGAGTTATGATGGAATGATTGAGAACCAGACGGGGGATATAATCCAACTTGTCTTTACTGAATGGCAGCTTTAAATCCATACAAGTTACAGCTTTAGTCTTGGGTCCCAGCAGGTATTGGCAATATGTGGCAAAAATTTATATATATATTCTGCTTCTTGTCATATGCCTAAAGAGTCTGGCAGGTATTAGTCTTCTGTTCTGGCAAAAACTTTCAGTGGCCTATTGCATTATAGAAAGAAACAAAATATACACACTTCACTGGTGCACTTATTTGTGGCAAAAACATTTAGTGGCCTATTTAATTATAGAAATAAAATATATACGCACTTCACTGGTGCACTTATTTGTGGCAAAAGAGTTCAGTGGCCTGTTTCATTATAGAAAGAAAAAAAATATGCACACTTTTCTGGTGCAGTTATTTGTGGCAAAAGGGTTTAGTGGCCTATTATAGAAAGCAACAAATATACACACTTCACTGGTGCACTTATTTGTGTCAAAAGCGTTCAGTGGCCTATTTCATTATAGAAAGAAAAAAAAATATGCAGTTATTTGTGGCAAAAGGGTTTAGTGGCCTGTTTCAGTACAGAAAGAAAAATATACACACACTTCACTGGTGCATTTATTTCTGATCAAAGCGTTTACTGGCCTGTTTCAAAACAAAAAGAAAAATATATTTTCAGTTCATGCCAGCGGTTATATGTGTTGAAAGTGTACAGAAAGAAAAAGAAAATACACACTTCACTGGTGCACTTATTTGTGGCAAAAGCGTTCAGTGGCCTAGTACATTATTGAAAGAAAAAATATACACACTTTACTTGTGCAGTTATTTGTGGCAAAAGGGTTTAGTGGCCTATTTCGGTACAGAAAGAAAAATATATACACACTTCACTGGTGCACTTATTTCTGCTCAAAGTGTTTACTGGCCTATTTCAGTACAAAAAGAAAAATATATTTTCAGTTCACGACGGCGGTTATATGTGTTAAAAGCATGGCTGAGAGTCAGCAGGGTGGCAGCAGTGGGAGGTCGAGAGCCAAACGTGCCCAAGGTAGAGCACCTGCTTCACAGCAGCCTACCTACCTGGGAAGTAGTGGTGCAGGGGTTCACGGAAGTAGTGGCGGTAAAAGTTAGTCAGTGCGGCTGTTATATGTGTTATTTTGTATTTCAGTACAAAAAGAAAAATACATTCTCAGTTCACGTCGTCGGCGGTTATATGTGTTGAAAGCATTTAGTGGCCTATTTCAGTACAAAAAGAAAAATACATTCTCAGTTCACGTCGGCGGCGGTTATATATGTCTTGAAAGTATTTAGTGGCCTATTTTTAGTACAAAAAGACAAATACATTCTCAGTTCTCATGTTACATAGTTATATAGTTAATACGGTTTAAAAAAGACTTAAGTCCATCAAGTTTAACCAAGGGATAGGTGGGGATGCGAATCCCAGAAGGAATTGAGACTCAGATTTCTACATGTTTTCATAAGCATTAATATTGTTTACTTTTAAGAATTCATCTAAACCCTTTAAGAATTCATCTAAACCCTTTTTTAAAACTGTCCACTGTTCCTGCTGTGACCACATTCTGAGGAAGTCTATTCCACAGCTTCACAGTTCTATGTGGTAAAATCTTTATTGAAGTATTTCAGTCAAAAAACTAAATTTATTCAGCGTTCAGCGCTACGGTTATATGCAGTAAAATCTCCATGATGTTTCCATGATAAATATGCAGCGTGGGGGCTTCTACACACTTTCAAAATAATCCTTCAGCGGGGCGAATAGATGCCGGGTGACCGGGACGCTCCATGACTTTCCCAGGAGCTGCTGTCGGGAGCAGCGGTTCACTTCTGAGACGTCCGTATAGTGCAGGGGGAATCCGAAGACTGTCTCCATCTCTGTGCTCCGTTATATGTGGTAAAATCTTTATTGACGTATTTTGGTCAAAGTTATATGTGGTAAAACCTTTTGGGATGTATTTTGTTCGAATTTTTTTTTTTATTCAGCGTTCAGTGCTGCAGCCTGCAGTTATATGCGACAAAATCGTTATTGACTTATTTTGGTCGAAAAACTAATTTTATTCAGCTTTCAGCGCTGCGGTTATATGCAGCTAACTCTTTAGTGGCGTATCTTAACTCCGCGACTCTTCCGAGCTCAAAGCTATCTTGACGCTTTGTCTTCTCATTGTCTCTAGCTACTAGAGGCCTGTTCATGCCAGGCAGGTTCCCCCAGAAGTATCTGGGTCTATAAGCAGCATATACAACGCTTGCATCAATCTTGACAGGATTTGTCTCCTGGTGGAGAGAAATAGTTTTTTAGAATGCTTTCTCCATCGTAACCACGTCGTTGAATAAACAGAAGACTGGCGGATTCTCTCCTCTCTGAGGCAACATTTAATATTTATCAAATTAAATATTTCATATTAAATTGAACCAAAACTTGATTAAAATTTAACTGTAATTTGCCAATATATTATCCCAATCTTTGAGAAAAAAATCACGGACAATCAATTTGCCAAGCCTTTTGTGCTGGAGAACGTGAATTATTATATTGTGTTTTAAGCAACACTCTATACAGTTGAGAAATTTTAACATTCTGTTCTGTTCCATATTACCTATAAATTAATAGATGACGCAGCAACTCTGTGGCCTTCTCATGCTGCTACCACCTCCTCAATCTCTTGTTGTCTTGCCACTCTCTGTCCCCTGATGCTGTGGCCTCCTCATGCTTCTGCCACCTCCCCATTATGTCACCTTGCCACTCTGTGGTCTCCTCATGCTGTGGCCTCCTGATGCTGCCGCCACCTTCACACTAGGTCACCTTGCCACTCTGTGGCCTCCTGATGCTGCCGCCACCTCCACACTATGTACCTTGTCACTCGGTGGCCTCCTCATACTGGTGCCACCTCCAGACACTGTCCTTGTGCCACTAGGTGGCCTTCTACTGATGCTGCTGCTGCCGCCACCTCCAGGCTCTGTCATTGTGCCACTCGGTGGCTTCCTCATACTGCTGCCACCTCAACACTATGTCACCTTGCTATTAGTGAGGGACGAACATCTGCCGGGACTGCTCTCTTTCGGGGGTCATTCTCACAGATATCTTCAGGACACCAAGTTTAAGATCCAAACACGGTGCTTTATTGCTGCACAATCCGCATAAACATAATACAAAATAATAAACACTCACCCGCCCAGGCTCTAACTAAACATATTCCTGACAAACCTAAGTCCTTGTTCACACCCTGTGAACACAAGTGGCTTTCTCAGCCAATATCCCACAGCGTCCTGGCTGTACAGAGCACAATATGCCCACTGTCTCCAGTCCAGTGTCTCAGCACACATGGGGAATAGTGGTCTCTCAGCCCTCCTGGCTTGGACCACACAGAGCCTCCAGGCCTCTGTCCACAGGCAACACACTCCGCCCTTGCTGACACCCTGGGAGGTGCTTTGTGCCAGCCTGATTACTTCCAGCTGGTCTCGCCTGTGGTGGAATAGGGGTGTGGACCGGACTATCCACCCCTTCCTTGCCTCTACCCTTCGTGAGACCTGTCATTGTCTCACAATGGACAGTGACATACCAGATGTATTATTCGAATTTTCCATCTCCATTCATAATTTTTTTCAATGCGAAATATCAGCAATATAATTTTTGCGCATGCGCAAATGCACTATACAGTACCCAAATGCACTATAAAGAAAGTATATTGGTATATAACACCCCGCTTCAATCAGTTTTTTTGGGGGGAAACTGGTATACCATACCAGTAGAAATGATTTGTTTCAATAACGCTTGTCCCTCTATATACCTGCAGTATCGCAGCAGAACCTCACACAACTGCTGCACAATACAAATGCACTATAATATACTTTCTAACATAGAAAGTATATTATAACATTGTACAAGGAAGGCAATCCATTAGAATATACATAAAAATAAAAGTAACCTTTAATAATGTTACTATAAGTGTCCATTCACACGTCCGTAAGTGTTTTGCGGATCCACAAAACACAGACACCGGCAAAGTGCATTCCGCAATTTGTGGACCGCACATCGCCGGCACTATAATAAAAAAATGCCTAATCTTGTCTGCAATTGCAGACAAGAATAGGACATGTTCTATTTTTTTGTTGAAACGGAAGCACGGATGCAGAAGTGCGGATCCGCAAATGCGGTTGCGGACAGCACATTCCGGCACCATTTTGCGGATGTGTGAATGGAAAAGATATCCCTCAAAATGAAAATAAATTGAATTATTAAAGTTAAGCAAAAAGCATATATGTGGTAGGCAATCACAAGTGCTCAGCAGCACTAAATCAGATGCTCGGCAGCACCAAATCAGAAACCATATATCCTACCACAATCTGGAGGGTTCTAGTGCAGATCCATGAATCCCGGAGGGAAAGCAAAAACCATCTATCCTGGGCTAGATGATGATGATGTATTGAAGGACAGGGTGGGCAAAGAACTGTCCCTGATATTGCCCTACAGGGGGGTGCTATTCTGGCCCTGATAGCCTAACCAGAGACCACCCGCCCTGATAAGAGCGACCACGTCCGGAACCTTACCCTATATAAAAAATGGCCCTAACAAGCCCCTAGGCCCCTGACTTCCAGGTGATCACTATATAGATCTATGTGTTTTTGACTCATTATAAAAGTATATTATAATTATATCGCACCCCTCTGTGTATCACACCTATTGATAGCACACCTATACTAGTCCTTAAAAGGACTTTTGTGGCGCTATTAGCGTTTGGTGTCCATAACAGCCTGTCCCTGCTCCACACAGCAACCTCTCCCTACACTGGCAAAACACTGAATGTAAAATAGCGGCCAGATCAGGTTTATTTATAAGGTAGGTGGTATGTCCATGTGCTGAAACGTCTCAATTGGCTGTCCTGTACCACCTGATGGATGTGTCATGGGTCAAAGTTCTTCACAATGTAAAAGAATATGGCAGGTGCGAATATCTCCATATGTTCGCTTGTTTAGCGAATCGCGAACACGCAAAGTTTGCCGCAAAATGACCGCCGGGCGAACCGCAAGGCCATCTCTAATCACCACAGCATGGTGCTGCCACTATCATGTTTCACTGTGGGGATGGTGTTCTTAGGGTAATGTGATGTGTTGGGTTTGCGCCACACATAGCGTTTTCTTTGATGGCCTAAAAGTTCAATTTTAGTCTCATCAGACCAGAGCACCTTCCTCCATACATTTTGGGAGTCTCCCACATGCCTTTTTGTTTGTAGCTGAAAGTAATGGCTTTCTTCTGGCCACTCTGCCATAAAGCCCAACTCTATGGAGCGTATGGCTTATTGTCGTCCTGTGTACATATACTCCAATCTCTGCTATGGAACTCTGCAGCTCCTCCAGGGTTACCTTAGGTCTCTGTGCTGCCTCTCTGATTAATACCCTCCTTGCCCGGTCCGTGAGTTTTGGTGGGCGGCTGTCTCTTGGCAGGTTTGCTGTTGTGCCCAGTTCTTTCCATTTGGTTATGATAGATTTGATGGTGCTCTTGGGGATCATCAAAGATTTGGATATTTTTTTTATATAACCTAACCTTGACTTGTACTTCTCAACAACATTGTCCCATACTTGTTTGGAGAGTTCCTTGGTCTTCATGGCAGTGTTTGTTTAGTGATGCCTCTTTCTAAGGTGTTGCAGTCTTTCAAAAAAGTTGTGTATATGTAATAACAGATCATGTGACACTTAGATTGCACGCAGGTGGACATCATTTCACAAATTATGTGACTTCTGAAGGCAATTGGTTGCACCAGAGCTTTTTTTTTTTTTTAAAGAGCTTTATTAGAAAGCTTTTGCCTCATACATCAGATTTTTTATAATACCTTTATTAACCAACATATGAGTTAACACATGAATACAGTGAATGTTTCACAGTGGATAAAATACAATAATAGCATTGTAATAGAGTATGGTATTTATAGGTAAAATCTTCTTTCGGCTAAAATTCCTATATTGATCTCAGTTTTTCCAGATAGCTCTAAATTTAGGGTAATTGCGATTTTCCCAGGCTGCCAATTCCTCAAATCTGTAAATAGTGTCAACCTTTCCCATCTACTGCTCCAAGGAGGGGAGCTCCGATTTTAGCCAGAATCTTTGTACTAAGAGACGTGCACTGGTTAGGAGCTTTTTAAAGAGAGGAGGGAGGTATTACCTCCCCAGAGCATCGGGCAGAAAGGCCCAGCAGGGCCAGTTGGGGAGACAACCTCATTGCTTTTATTAAAAACCTCACCTCCACCATTTCTGTATCAGTGGGCATGACCACCACATGTGGTAAAAGGAATCTCTGTCATCCCGGCAACGCCAGCACATATCATTATTTGCCTGGTCATATCTACAGGTGATATTGGGAGTTTTATACCGCCAAGTGAGAATCTTGTATCAATTTTCCTGGATTCTGACACATTGTGACGCAGGTGTGGGGTATCATAAGTAATTTGGAACATTCTTCTGGTGTTAAGGCGAAACCCAAATCACGTTCCCATTAACTTACAAATTCCAGTTTTGATGTGGAGGGGGGCATTAAGTACCGTGTAAAGGTTTGAAATTGGTTTAGCTAGCGGAGTTGACCTATCTATTCAGCTTTCGAACCGGGTGAGAGGTCTAAGGAGAGCTTGTTTTGGAATATGTTTATATATAAATGCTCGAAGAAAGGATATCAAAGGTAGATGGGACTTCAGAACTGGGAACATGGATACAAGGGTTACCCCATCCAACACTGAACCATTCTCATTATAAAGGGAAAGTACTGGTATTTCCAGGTGTCAAATATCTATTGGGAGAGTTTGTCTCAGTTCTAATGGGGCAGCGTTAATCAGCTCTCTCCACTGTATTAGCAGAGAAGGCAGAGGGATCCCTCATGTGGATGCCTGAAACCAGTTCCAAGTATCTATGGTAGCTCTAACCATATAGTTGGTTTGGGAATTAGGGACTTTAAGGTCTGTTGTTCCTATCAAGAGTCTCCTAGAGGACATCGAGAGATTAGCTGTTTCCATATCAACCCAAGATCTATGTGGTGGTTGTCTAAACCAGTCGATTATTCTAGACATAAAGATAGCTCTACCATATAATAATGGATTAGGAAGACCTATACCACCAGAGGACTTAGGTTTCTGGAGAAGTGATGTAGACAATCAGGAGCATTTGCCTCCCCAAATGAAGGAGCAAATGCTTTTGGTTATGGATTTGTAGAATGATATTGGTACCAAGATTGGGAGGACTTGTTTAAGATAGTTTAATCTGGGGGTTACCAAAGACATTACTAAGTTTTTGTGTCCAAACCATGACAGTGTTGGAAATTGCAGTGAGGCGAGCTGTTCCTGTATGGATTTCAGCAATGGAAGGTAGTTAAGTTGGAATAGGTTGTGACTTCCAGGTCCTATCTTTACTCCTAGGTAAGTAAGGAATGGGGCATTCCAATTAAATGGGGATGTAATCTTGATGTCTTTCCTTATGGTGGATTTGAGGCCTAGGCTCAGTACTTGTGATTTTTTCATGTTGATCTTGAAATTAGATAAGGGTTAGGGTTAGGGTTATTTCTCCAACAGGTCATAGATGATGGGTAGAGAGGACTTGAAGTTATGACTAGAAGATCATCTGCAAAGCGGCAGTTATATGTTCCTGGGAGCCTATTCTAAAACCTTTGATCCTTACATCTTGTCCTGGAGAAGTGGCTCCATGATTAGGATGAAGATTAGTGGGGAGAGGGGACAACCCTCTAGTGACGTTTCCAATAGGGAAGGTGGAGGACAAGAGTGTCGTTCACTATGATGGCTGCTGAGGCATTACTGTACATTGAAAAGATAGCTTTTATAAATGGGTCTGGGAGGTCGAATTTTTTTTGAGTAAATCGCATAAATTCCCAACTAACCCTATTGAAAGCCTTCTTGGCATCACTGCTCAAGAAGGCTAAAGGAAGGGAATGTTTTTTAGCGTGACATAGTATATTTAATATTCTTGCTGTGTTGTCTCGGCCTTCTCTCCCTTTTATAAACCTTGTCTGGTCCCTATTTATCAGAGAGGGCAAGTAGGCAGATAGGCAAACTGCTAGCATCTTTGCCAATAACTTTAAATCTAAATTTAATAGCGATATGGGGCGATAATTTGCACAGTGACCTGGGTCCTTTCCTTCTTTAGGTATTATTGTTATGTGTGCTCTAGTCATATCTGGCATGAGAGGGGATCCCTGTAGTGATTGATTGCATATAGCCAATAGGTGGGGGAGTATAGATTTGCTGAAGGAGCGGTAATAAAGGGCTGGAAGACCATCAGGTCCTGGGGCCTTACCATTTGGAAGGCTTTTTATGGCAGCTAGAAGTTCCTTTTCAGTGAAAGAAGATTGCAGGGATTCTCTCTGGGCATGATTTAATTTAGGGAGTGTACAGAGTAGTGGTTGAATCTAAAACGAGTTTCCTGCAATAGGAGGACAGAGCAGCCTATTTCTTCAAATGTGAAAAGATTTGGCATCTCTTTGAGGGGGATTTAAGTCCCTTCACATTGTAAGAGGCTATTTTGAGATTAGCCATGATAGATTGGTTGCACATGTGAATGGAGCTCTTTTCCTATTTGACATGTCTTATAATGTAGGTCATGACATTGTATACTCAGCCTCCCGAACGCAAAATTTCCACTGCAACGTTTCTGGAGAGTCATATGTTAAGTAGTATTCACTGCAACAGAAAATAATATCAAAACAAAATAACCAAAAAACATGGTATAAACAATGAGGCTACATTCAACATAAATAGCCTTTTGAGTAAATGTTAGAAGTGGGTAGAGGGAGAGAGAGGGGAAAGTGAAGACAGTAGTGTGTTATAACACCCTTCGGTAGAAATAAGGATCAGGTCAAAAGCTCAGGTAAGCTAGACAGGTGAAGTAGGAAAGACAAGGAAAGGTATAATTGGCGGAGCCGGAAAAGAGGGGGACCAGAACCTACTAAAGGTGCAATATCTGGGAGAGCATTGAGATTAGGGTAAATGCATCCAGTGAATAAAGCTTAGATAGGTCAGTCTCCTATTGGAAGTCTTCTGGGAGTAGCATTCCTTTTGCTCCTTTTATCTCTTGTGGATTTGGGAGTACGTTGCCTTTCCCATGGATCTTGTCTTGGCAGTTCAGGAAGGTCCGCAAGTTCCTGGACAGGGTCCCAGTTAGCAATAGCCAGTGGCTCAATCTGTAACAGGTTATAAACAGTGTTTAAGTCACAGAAAGAGGATATCTGGATTCTGCGTCCCTTGTGTGCAAAGGATATGCCAAAAGGGAAGAACCATCTGTAGATGATTTTGTGTGACCGTAACCAATCAGTTAAGGGTTTGCGTTCTCTTCTTTTTTTTTGTGTGTGGATTGAGCAAGGTCTTGATATACATAGATTTCATGGCCATCCCACACAATATTGTTAGCGTCTCATGCTCTAGACAAAATGGCCTCTCTCACTGGGAAACTCAAGAACTTACAAATTACTTCCCTTGGCGGTTCATGTGAGGGCGGTTTCGGGCGAAGGGCTCTATGTGCTCTTTCAAGTATGATTTTGTGGGCAGAATCTGGGCCCAGGACTTGCAGACATATTTGAGCAATCATGTTAGGGATGTCGCCTGTACCTACTGTTTCTAGGATTCCGCAGAATCGCAGGTTATTGCGTCACCCCCTTGAAAATCAGCCGAGGAGTCTGAGGCACAAGTCATGCAGCAGTATCTTCTGCTTTTTGATGACTCTGCTAGCAGGGTTTCCCAGGGCCATCCACATAGCCCTACACCAGAAGTAAAAGAGATTGAGTGCACCAATACCCAACCACTTATGTTTCAAGATGAGTATAAGGGAGGACCACCGCAGCATGTCTCGGATGATGACGAAACACAGGTGCCAACTGCTGTGGCTTTCTGCAGTGTTAGCAGGGGTGAAGACTGGGTGGAAGATGATGTGGATGATGATGAGGTCCTCGACCACACATGGAATTAAGATCATGCGAGTGACCTGTGTAGTTTGGAGGAAGAGGTGGTGGTCGCACAGAGCCACCAACACAGCAGAAGAGGGAGCAGGGTGCAAAAGCGGAACGGCCGTCCCCTAGACAGTATGCCTGCTACTGCCCAACGCAGCAAGGCATGGAGTTCCCTGGCATGGCAGTTCTTCAGACAATGTGCTGACGACAAGACACGAATGGTTTGCACGCTGTGCAATCAGAGCCTGAAGCGAGGCATAAACATTCTCAACCTGAGCACAACCTGCATGACCAGGCATCTAAGTGCAAAGCACGAGCTGCAGTGGAGTAGACACCTCAAAAACCAAGAAAGGTCTCTGGCTCCTCCTTAGCAAGGAATAGTTGCAAAGGTTGGTTAATGTTAACTACCTTGTTCCTCCCCTCTTGGTAGAAGTGGGCTGGTCCTGCTCCTTGCCAAGAGGGGGAGTTCTTGTCCAGAGACAGAAAGGAGAAGAAACAGTTTGCAGCACTCCTGCTCCTAAAAAGATTCTTCAAAGAGAAATCTCAAAATTGTCCTCAAGTAAAGCCTTGAGATTCCAGGCACAGTAAACTGCTGCATCAGCTTCTAAAAACAAGGCTGTCAGGGGAGGGCCGACAGCCAAACCACCCATTACCAAACAACCACTAGGCCAGCATCACCTAAGTATTGAATTGCAGTCATCAATATGCCTCTAGATTCCTTGCTGATGCCAGAGAAGAATTGCTCTTAAAGCCTGCTGCTACTGTATGTATTTCAAGTTCTATGTTGCACTTTGTCTGAGAGAGAAGGAGTACACCATGACACAACACTTCATCAGGGCCACTACCACTCCTTTTAGACCTGCTCCCAGGAGGGTCACTGCACATCTACTAGCAAGATTTCAGGTAGGATAAGGTCTGATGTAGTGAACATCAATATGATAATTCAGCTAGTTTTGATTACATGTGTTCTTAGACCAGTTAAGGTTTTGACACAAGTTATGATTGTAACATACACACCTGACCAGGCTCCAGCCATGCAGCTCTCAGCTCTGGCACCCGCACACCAGGAGAGACGCACTGCTGGGCCACACCCCCTAGTGATGCTGTTGTGTCCGTAGCAACACAGCATAATGCTCTGTTCCTCCCTGCAGCATCCATGCACTGGGGGAGATTAGCAGCGGGCTGAATGACAGCCCAGCTGCCCTGTTACTGTCCAATTTGCATCCTGCCCTATGGTGTGCCGAGTCCATAGACCTCTCAGGTTCTGATCTAGGGTCTCCACACTCTATTTAAATCCCCTCCTGGCCATACACCTTTGCAGTGATAGTCTTTGAACTTACTATGTTTCTGGTTCCTGTGTTTATTTGGATTACTCGTGCTTCTGACCTCAGCTTTTCCTCTGACCACTCAGATGATGTGTGTTTGTCTGTTTTTGTTTGTTTGTCCGTCATGCACTTATTTAGTGTCGGGACCATCAACCAGTTGCGGTCTAGCTATCTAGGGCTTGTACTGGAAGTAGGTAGGAAAAGCAGGCTAAGGGCTCACCGTCCTTGTCTCTCCCCACCCACAGTTTTGTTACAATGAGTTTCTAGTCTACCAAAAAATTCGGAGGATCTGTCGGGTACATAGTGCTACTTAAAAAACATTAATGGCGTGCATAAACCAATAGGTATGAAATTGCGCCAACATCTTTGCTTCTCATAGGTATTATTTTCCATGTGAATGACAATTTACAAAACAGGGACACCGCAAACTTCGTGATTTCTCTGATCTCTAGTAATAAGCATTCATGACATGCTACCAGCTCGCATCTTTTCTAAGAATGAATAAACCCAGACTGTAGCCAGTGAGCCCATATGGAGATTTACCGGTAATAACAAAGCTAATATATTTTTTGAATAGTTTTGTTTCTGGCTGCCCTGGTGATTAGCAAGATAGAATAAAGTTCACAGTTCATAGTTCACTGGGTTTTGAAATTGAAATATTTGTTTATTAGGAATTAAATGCACAAAAAATTAACATGCAGGGCAATAGCAGCTGTTCAAGATCTAAGAAAATGATAATGATCTCAGATTTAAATTAAACCGCTAGATACCTTAAATGTATAAAGTATGTTGTAATTCATAATGACTGGGTTTAACCGGTTCAAGACCGGGCCATTTTCCGCTAACTAGATATAATATTATTATTATTAATATTATCATTATTTTTTTTTATAACTTTCTTTATTTGGATGTAAATCTCATGCAATACACATTTATCGGCAAGCATGCCCAAAATCCGTCCCATTAAGTACATCCTTTTAAATAACAATGTCTGCGATACATGAAGCGTATTGGAATACAAAGACAAATATTGTTCTCTTTTTCATTTCAATATTGATAATTAAGACCTTCATAACTCCCCTCCCTCCCAAACATCCCCTCCCAAGACCTGTCACTCATGTTAAATTACTGCTATTTAAAATTAGCACATTTAACCATCTTACTACTCACTATGCTCCATCATTTCTATATCTCCAGTCTACCCAGCGTGCCCTTAACCTTTGCCTCTAGATACCATTTTGTCTGAATAAAGGGATTCATCAGTTCCTCTATTTCCTCCCCTGTTAGCGCATGTTCCACAAACCTTTTCCATTTTTTTTATGAGCTTCGCCACCGCTTTCTCCTTGTATCTGCCTGCCTCTAATCTCTCCATATATAATATCTTCTTCACCGAGCCTATAACTTCATCTCTGGTAGGGGATGTATTTAGCAGCCAATGACGTAGGAGGCATTTTTTGACCGCCATAAGTACTATATGGACACCTGGTTCTGCTATTCCTTTCCCTTGGGATTCATCTTGTCCCACTGGGATATATTGGAATATACATTGTTGGGGCTCTGCCCTCACTTCTATGTCCCATACCTCTTTGACGAAGGAGATCACCTCTTCCCACAGTGGCTTGATCTGTCTACAACCCCACAGCCCATGCAACAGATCTGCTTTCGGCTGCGAACACTTCGGGCATTCTCTCAAGTAATGCGCCGGGGCATTGGTGTATGAAAGATTAAAAGCATAAGTGGCCTTATGTAAAATGCGCAGCTGCGACTCTCGCCATTGTTCACTCTGTATTGCTTTCCTAATATATTCCATACCCTCTCTCATTTTGAGGGAGAGGTCAGCAACTTTGATATCTTTTTCCCAATGAGCAAATACGTTTTTTGCCATGCCTATATAGCTTGTGCTATGAATACGTCTATAAAGCTCTGACAGCGATGTCGATACATCCTTTCCCCCTAGGAGAGCTGCAAACCATGTCAGTCTGTCAGATTCTCCCAATGATTTCGACTGAGCCTTGCAGTACGCCGAAAGCTGGAAATACGACAGCGAAAGAGAGTCAGACAGTTGGTATTTGCCTACCACTTGTTCCCAAGTCATTAACATATTATCAGACATTCCCTTTATATCGCTGAGAGTATGAATGCCTTTCTCCCTCCATTTTCTAAACATCCCATTGTCCCTCCCTTGTGGAAAAGCCGGAAGAGACCATAGGGGCATCTGGGGTGACACATATATCGGCAGCTTATACAATTTCCTAACTGCTTTCCATGACATAATGGTGTCCCTAAGCAGTACTGAATGTTTAATATTTGCTGGAAGATCTTTTAGCTTGGTATGTAACAGGGCAGCTAAGTTCCATGGTTGCGCCAACTCCCTTTCTATCCTACCTGCTGAGAAGTAGTCGGTACCCCACACCCAATCTCTCACATGGCGAAATAAAGCTGCCAAATTATATATTCTAATGTCGGGCATTTTCAATCCTCCTTCCCATTTTAGCAAACACAATTTTTTATACGCTTTACGGGGCCCTTTCTTTTTCCACAGGAAAGCTACAAAAGCTGCTTGTAACCTCCTTATGTCTACATGCTTTAACAGCAATGGGATCATCTGCAGCAGGTATAACATCTTGGGGAAACTAACCATTTTTATTAGACACGCCCTCCCCGTCATGGATAATGGTAAATCCTTCCAGTTATCAAGCTCCTTAATGATCTTACTAATTAAAGGTGGATAATTCAATGTATAGATTGAAGAGGCAGTTTTACCTATTTTGATCCCCAGGTACGTGAGATATTCCTTCCTCAGCTCCACTCCCGTCTGAGACATCTGTTGTCTGTTTTGGTCCCCCAGAAGCAAAAGTTGACTCTTGGAGATATTTATTTTATATCCCGTTACTCTACTATATTTCTGGAATGTCTCAAGTATTGGTTGTAAATGTAGGTTTGGGGCGCCCATATAAATTAAAAGGTCATCCGCAAAGCACGTAAGTTTCAGCACTTCTTTTCCCACTTTAATTCCCTCATATATATTTGATCGAATGAGATATAAAGCCAAAGGTTCCAGAGCTAGATCAAACAGTAAGGGCGATAATGGGCATCCCTGTCTCGTTCCCTTTTGAGTTGTATTACTTCTGACAGAAAACCCGGAACGTGCACCCTCGCCTGCGGGGCCGAATATAACGCTGAAATATAATTCCTAAAGTTACCTTTCAAAGCTATTGCATCCAGGACCTCATTTAGCCATTGCCAGCTGACATTGTCAAATGCCTTCATGGCATCTACTGCCAGGAGGGCGTGTGAGCCATTCAAAGATTTCCCCTCCAAACTATCTTGCACTGCCAGAACCTTCCTTATATTAGTTACCGCTGATCGTCCCTTAATGAAACCCACCTGATGGTCCCCGATTATATCTGGCATAAGTAATGCCAATCTGTTGGCCAATAGTTTAGAAGCTATCTTTAAATCCTGATTAATCAGGGAAATGGGTCTGAAAGATTCCGGATTAGTTAAATCCTTTCCTTCTTTGGGTATGAGTTTAATGTATGCCGTATTACCAGATGGCGGTATTCTACCCCCCTGAATCACCCCATTAAATAAAGCAGCCAGCACTGAGACAATCTCAGGCCCCAGGGCTTTATAAAATTCCGCTGGAAATCCATCAGGCCCTGGCGATTTTCCGTTCTGTAGGGATTTGATCGTTTGTGTTATCTCTGCCTCCGTGATTTCCGCATTAATACTAGCCAAAGCCTCGTTTGACAATGACGGAAGTCGTACCTTCTCCAGTAGTTCCCTTGCTAACCCTTCATCATAAGAGTCTTTAGAATACATATCTGTGAAATAATCTTTCATAATGTCTACCATCTTTCTAGGGTGAGTGTGCAGGACGCCTTTTTTATCTTTCAGAGGAAAAACTTGTACACGCCTAGTATATGGGCGTGTCAGATTCGCTAAAAGTTTACCTGCTTTATTTCCATGTTTAAACAGGGTGGCTTGAGTACAATCTGCAAACCATTTGACCTTGCCTTCTTGCAAATAGTCATAATTATGCTTTGCTGTGATCCACTTTATTCTATTGATGTCCGATGGTTCATCTATATATTTTGTATAAGCTAACCGAACTAGCTGGATTGCTTGTTCATATTTTCTCTGTATATCTCTTTTCTGCCCTATTGTAAAAGACATTATGCGCCCTCTCAACACTGCTTTGGCCGTTTCCCAAAAAAGCTCCGGATTCTGTCTATGGGATTCATTATCCTGGGAGTACTCCCACCACCATCCCTTTAGTCTATCATTAAAATCCTCGTCCGCCAGTAAGTGGCTAGGCATTCTCCAAACCTGATCCGACCCTCTGGGAAGAGACTCCGTAACCTCAACCCACAATGGAGCGTGATCCGATATCAGCAGATCAGCTATTTCAGTTTTATGCGTTCTCGGAACCATTTCCGGAGACACTAACAGATGATCTATCCTAGACCAGGACCTTTGGGAATGAGAGTAGTGAGAGTACTCCCTATCTATCGGGTGGTGATATCTCCAGATGTCAATCAGGCCTGTCGCCTCCAGCAGCGGGGTTAATGTATGGGCTCCTTCCGGGTTCTGCGGGGGCCGACTACGATTCTCCTGCTTCCTGTCTTCTACAGTATTACGCACTCTATTAAAATCGCCTCCCACTATCATTTGGGAATTCTTATTTTGCAGGAGTAAGGTCTCCAGTGCTCGATAAAACCCACATTGGGCCATATTTGGGGAATATATATTATATAAGGTCAGACTACTCCCCTTCAGCTCTAACTCCACTCTCATGGTTCTACCTTCCTTGTCTGTTTCACATTTGGTCACAGTGTATTGTAAATGCTTGTGGAATAACATCATTGTACCAGCTTTCCTACCCACCGACGGAGATCCCAATACCTGACCAACCTATTGCTTACGCATCCTCCAGAAGTCAAGCTCCTCCAGGTGCGTCTCCTGCAACAGGGCCACATCCGCCTTTAGCTTCCTGAGATGCCTTAGTACCATACTACGTTTAGTCTGGGAACGTAAACCCTTAACATTCCATGTAACTATTCTCATGGAGGTGTTCGATTTAGAGCTCTTGTTAGAGACGCACCTGGAGGAGGAACAAACCTCCCCTCCATGACCAATGAGTTAACGTACATAACAGTGATGAGCAGCATCATGAGTGACAGTTCCCCATTCAGAACTCCCCCCTCCCTCCCCTCCCCCCCCAACCCCGAACATAAAATACGGTCAACAACGACATCATACACATAGCCTTGACTTCTCTTTTTTCACGCCACCACCGGAGCTGTCGTTACTCCGTTTCTCTCTTCAAATCTATAGACTTCACTCCCACCCTCAGCCCTAAGCCACTCTTCAGTATGGGTTCACCTCAGTGAACCGCGTAATACCCCTTTTTACCACATTGACAAATCACATATGTGATAGATTTTGCAAATCCCCCTTATTCCAAGCATACATTCAAATATACCTTTACCTTCTTCTTCCCCCTTTTTTTTTTTTTTTCCCTTTTTATATATCCCCCCTGTAATTAACCAGATGAATCCCAGCCCCTTTCCTCTCCCCTTTATCAATCAACATACTGATTCATCTGATGGTCGCCTTCTCGGCAGACCAGAGAAATACATGTCCTCCAGGCCTCCTTCTTCTCAGTCCTGAGAATCCATCAGAACCTCCTCGTTCCTTGACGATCCCTGCCGACCTTGTGAGTCTGATGTTTTCTCCCATCTACGATTTGGTATAGGAACCGATTGCTTCTTGCTCTTCATTGGTCTTGGCTCCTCGTCCATATCAATGTCCATCGCTTCCCACGCTTCTCTTGGGGTAAGATATGTATCAATACAGCCATCTTGATGAAATACTCTTAGCGTGGCAGGGAATAGCAGCGCAAATTTTACTTTCCGCTTGACTAAAGCAGTGCAGATTTGCGAAAAAGCTCTCCTCCGTTTAGTTACTTCTATGGAATAGTCACTGAAGAGGAACACTTTCGCACCTCTTAACATTAGAGGGTTCTTGGCTCCCTTATATTTCTTTAGAATCTCTTCTTTGGCTGCGTAATTCAGATATTTTGCTATGGCCGGCCCCCTTCCTCCTCAGCTGGACGAGCCGGTCCCAATCTATGGGCCCTCTCCACTATGTATTTGCCCTGCAGTCCCAAAGCTTGAGGGAGTTCCGTGGCGAAAATCTGTGGCAGCTGTGATGGCGGGATATCTTCCGGCAGCCCCACTATCCGAAGATTACTTCTCCTCGATCGGTTCTCCAGGTCCTCCATCTTGTCTTTAAGTGCCCGATTACTAGACAGCACCTCACGGACCTGCACCTGTGTTTTCTCCATCTCCTCTTCCATCACAGACATTCTCTGTTCCAGCTCTGCTATCTGGGAGGCATGCTGGGAAACATCCTTTTGGATTTGGAGGAGCGCTGCCGATACCGTGGCTTCCAGGGTGGATTTAATGTCAGGCGCCAGTAATTTCGCCACTTCTATTGCCATATTACGGCAGGAGATGGTGATATCCTGCTCAGGGGTTAAACTAACCTCTGCAACCTCAATCCCTGGCTCCGCATGCTTGGCTGGTGGCTGCGCTGCTGACCGGGTAAATCGCTGTGCTTTCTCCGCAGCCGCCATCTTGCCTCGCGGCTGTTTCTCGTCAGCTTGTAAAGGACGCGCTGGCGTGCTCGCTGTGCCGTCCTTTCTTAGGAATTTCTCCATCCACTATCTCTGGCCACTGTTCGGGGGGTCAGTGCGGGAGAGAATCGCTTTTTGCGGGGTATCTAGCTCAGTTTGCGGGCATCAGGCACCGGAGCTCTCTTCTTCTTCAGCCTCTCATGCGCGCGCCGGAACCGGAAGTCCATTTATTATTTTTTTTACAAAGTGCACTGCAAATAGTTCTGTCCCCTTTCTGTTATGGTAATTTTTATATTGGAGATATAAAAGGTTATGGTTAGAGATGAGCAAATTTTTTAGAAATTCCATTTGGACTGTTCTTCAAATTTCCCAAAAAGATTTGATTTGATCCAAATTTATTTGTGACGAATAGCATTAAAAAACAGCTATTTCCTGGCTGCACAGAACCTGTATAGTAGTGTAGAACACTGTGCATTGCGGAAACATGCATAGGGAGTCCGCTGTTGTAGTGAAACAGTGCTGTGAGTCAGTATGACAGGCATTACTCTTAGAATCAATTCATACTTTACCTATTTGGTCAGTTACGGGGCCAAAACTGATCCAAAGAAGTGTGAATTCAACCTTACAGTTCAATGTTAGTATCAGGTATAAAGAACTATGCAGTGGCCCAAGATTGTACTGTAGAGTGAAAGAGTCCACCCCTTTTACACCGTCAGCTGATTCCACATAGATTTCTACATAACCTGTTCTGTTACATGCTGATACAAGCAGTACTACCATGACAGAGTGAAGAGTGTGTCAGTAGTAAGTTTGTGTGTACGTCACTTTATTTTGCCCTTCTTCTCATCTGCCATAAGAAAACCCCCCAAAATACAGATCCTGTCTTTTGAGCACCCGCCTTTGCATGGTCAGCATTTGGTCAGTAAACCATCAGTATTGCTAAGACAAAAAAAAAACAGGGGTGAAGGAGTGGATCCAAATTGTGCCTGCAGTGGAGGATGAGGACAAGATGGAGGATGAGGAGGCAATGGAGGACATTGTCGCATGACCCACAGCTTGAGAACAAGGAGTCGGTAGTGCCGTCACCTGGCCAAGTTACTGGTGTGGCTAAGCAGGAAGCACATTTACCCAGTGGGCCGTAAAGGACATATATTGTCCTTGACCGCAGTTACAGCTCCACGCGTCGGCTTTGCTTTGAATATTAGCAGACAATGACAGGCTCAAGGACTGGCCCACCTTCTGTTCAACAGACATGTGCTGGGCTGGTACTGCCTTTTTGGAGAAGTAATAACAGCTTGGGACCCTCCACCTTGGCTCGGCACAAGCTATCAGTTTTCTGAAAGGTGCAGAGTCCACCACATAGAAAGGGAGTGACTGTAGTACCAGTAACTTGGCCAGGAGCATTTTCAGCTTCTGAGCTGTTGGATGTGTGAACGCATAATGTCGGCTTTTTGCAATTGCCTCTGTGGTCGATTGCTGAAAAAATTTGTGTAGAGGAGTAGGAGGAGCAGAAGCATCAGGACCAGTAAATGATGGGAAGGAAATCCAGCTCATTTCTGCTAATGTGGTGGAGCCTCGACTGCAGGAAAAGGGGTGTGGGCCACTGGGTGATGCAGCACCACTACATTAGCTCCACAGTTTTCCCAGGCCACCTAATAGTGACGCTGCATGTGTTGATGCAGGTCCATGATGCCAACATTGGCACCTTGGCCATGCTTTACTTTCTGCCCACAGATTCTGCAAATGTCCATGCCGATGTCCTTCGGCAGCTTGATGAAAAATTGCCACATTGTCAAGTATGGCCTTTCCCCCTCACCACTATGTGCTGACTGCCTGCTATCGCTGCCTCTGTAAAGCCCTGCACCTCTACTTATTTTTGGACAGATAAGCTCCTGCGTAGTGGGCGGTCTACCCCCGACACATTTGGCTCCTAACTTCCCACTGCTGCCACCCTGCTAACTCATGGCCACACTACCACCCTACTGGCACAGCCGCTTTCTCACGCTCAAGCTGCTACCCTCTTCTCCTGATGATGTAGAAGCCCCCTCTTCACCCTGCTCCCACATGCGATCAGCCACTACTGTCTGCACGTCACTTATGTCACCCTCTCCAGTCTGAGAGCCACGTGCCTGACCACTTGCCATACCAGCTCCCACGTGACTCATTATCACTATTGCCCACTTACTGGAGGAAGCAGCGTATCTCTCCTCCAGATCTTGGCTGGGAAGTAGCTGCTGACTGTCCTTTAGAAGCTCGTTCTCATTGAAAAGTGGACCCAAGCCTACCGCATATAATACTTCTTGAGCTGAGGGAACAGAAAATGACAGAGGCAGGTTGTGGACAGGTGGGGACATAGGGCTTGTGTCCGGGAAATGCCAACAAAGCGTTGTGTCAGAGGAACCCTCCGACTCCTGTTGGGGGTGTCTCAATGTCACTTGCAACAAAGTAGAAGACCGAGTACACGAGTCAATGACCGCTAGGTTACTGGTCAAGACACGACCGCTAGATGACACTGGCAGCTCAGGCCTGTCACTGCAACTGCTGCTGCCACCCCCCTTTTTCTGCTGATAGTTCTGCCTGCTCCAGAAACATTTTGGCCACTGCCCATTCCCTTAGAAGACCCTGTCACTTGTCTGTACGACATACTGTAAATTAAAAGAAACTGAAAGGGGAAAGGAACAATACTATCAGACTGCAATTTCACCTAGAAGCAAGGATGAATGGAAGTACTTGTATTATGAAATACATACATCCCAAAACTTTGTATCAGAGCACACTTTCAGTACAGAAGCAAGGGTGAATGGAAGTAGTTATATATCAACTAAATGCAATTCAAAACTGGTTGTTTCAAATTGCAATTTCACACCAGAAGGATGAATGTAAGTAGTTATATACTGTATATGAAATATATGATTTCACCCCAGAAGCAAGGTTGAATGGATGTGCAGCCAGCCAGCAGCGCAAGGGCAACACGTTAGGTGCACGGTGGACCGATGAGGGGTCAAGTAATAAAACACAGTTCATCAGTGTACTCACGGTTAGCAGAAAGCCTCCCTGGGCTGGCAGCACAGTGTTGAGGTGAACAGCACGAAATCCTCCGGGGCATGCTTTGAGGTAGGGAAGCATCAGCCAAGATGGTGGTTGAGGTGCCCTTGATGCTAGGGGTGCTTAGGGTGCTTGTTGCGGCTGAGTCCCTTGATGGTTTTTGTTGTGACGCCAGTACCGTTAATGGTGGTACAACCAATAGTGGTAATAATGAGGTAGACAGTGGTAAGGTGCAACTCACAACTTTTACTGAGGTTGACTTTGGTCGCAGCAGTATAGAATACAGTCTCTTGTTGGTATTAGTTAATCTGCAGATCCATTGTTCCTAGGCTTTCTTAGGCTTGATTTAAGCTTAGCCGGATATTTTATGTATCAGTGTAATTTGGTGAGGTTGCTGGAGGCTATGGTATCCTTCACCTGAACACCTGAATATCCCAAAGGTCCTTGATGCTTGATTTGTGGCTTTTATCCTTTGGATATTTAAGTCTTTTCTGTCGTCCCTTTCTGGACTAAACTTTCATCAGAGCAGAAGTGCTAGATCTGCACCCTCTCACTCTCAGCAGACTGACTACTCAATCAACAACCACTGACCTGTCCCTGTCCTGTCTCACTAGGCCTGAACTAGGTATATATAGAACCTAAGTTTTATACCATCTAGTGGAGGGATGTATAAATGACACCTAATCTGCCTGGTAACAGGGATTTTGCAAATAAATTAGTACAAAGTCACATAATACAGTATAATACAGTTTTTAGGGTAAAAAGTGCTTTTAAGCAGTGCCCACACACATGTAGTGGGACTTTGCATACCCCCATGGTAAAATATAAGTCGCCCTCGACACATTCTTGACTCGATGTTGTATCTTCCTGTAAGATATATAAGAAGAGGAAAAACATGCATGCATAGGAAAAGAATACCATAACTTCCATTCTTGTATTTCTTGTACCTATAAATAAAATGGGTTAGGCAAACATATCTCAGGCAACAACAAAATGTGACAAATGGGGCAACACATTTTTTTTTCTGAAGACTGATGATGTACTGGAAACCAGAATTGTCCACAATGATGAAGAAAAACAAAAATAAACATCTCAGGAGGCTCACAGGGTATGAGTTCGTTCCCTGGGCACAAGTCAATGTCAAAGTAGAATATTACGGAGGTTCAGATACATGAAAGTCTATCTCCGGGTGCAGACTTGAATGTTGCAAACAGGCAAATAGTCCCTTAAAAAGTCCTTTAAGGAAAATGGAACAAGATAACTGTAGATTAGTCCTTATTCTGGATCCCTGGAACTCCAGACAAGTTAAGGATATACTCAACGTTGAATTGGCAGAACTGGAAGTTATCTTCTCGGCTGCTGGAGCAGAAAATCTCCGTAACGGACTGGTGGTTGTCCTCTTGTAATCCGGTCGGATCTACAAAGCGGCTGAGACTCTTCAGACCTTGATTCAAGGGAACTTGATGTTTCCTGAGCTGCAGTAACTTCAGCTTCTGGTTGAAGTGTTGTGGTGTTGGTTTTAGCAGGCACTAAGATGTTGAGCCATGGAGTTAAGAACCATTGCCAAATATCAGAGGCTAATAATGTTTTTCCCAAGGACTGTATTGGTTCTGGTTGAATTTTCCAGTTCTGGCTCTAAGGATTGAATTTCTTCTGGAACAGCTTCTTCTTGAGAAGTTTCTACTGGAGTGTCTTGTTTAAGACACAATTTTAGGCGATTTCGATGTACTACGCGGGATTTGTCCTCTTGGGTAATCTCATACGTATCAGTCTCTGGATTGAGAATATCAGTAATGGTGTAAAGTTCTCTCCCCCATTTCCCCATCTAATTTGCTGGTACGATGATTATTTTTTAGCCACACATGATCACCAATCTTGAGAGGTTCTGCCTTGGCAGATTAATTATAGTCTTTCTGTTGTTTCTCATGGGCATGTCCCATGCTTTGTTGAACAATCTCTTGTGCATCAATCAAACGTTTTTGGTGCTCAGTCACCCAATCAGTTTTTAGTAGGGGGTTGATTGCATCAGGCACTTGTACGCCCAAAGTGTGATCAGCAGGTAATGTACCTTGTCGGCCAAACATAAGGTAGTAGGGGGTATACCCAGTAAACAATGAATAGTGTTATTGTATGTATACATCAACTGAGGCAATAGAGTAGGCCAATCATTTATTGTAGCAAGTGGGACTGCTCTTAACATCTCAATTAGAGTTTGGTTAATTTTTTTTACAAAGCCCATTTCCTTGGGGATGGTATGCTGTGGTCCTGATTTTCTGACAGTTTTCAAAAGGTACACAGTTCTTTAAAGAGTTGTGATTCAAAGGCAGATTCCTGATCTGTAAGGATTTTCTCTGGGCATCCATTTGGCAGCAAGAAATGTTTCCAGAAACCATCTACAGTTGTTTTTGCGGTCAACTCTTTGGCAGGCATGGCTACAACAAATTTGGTGTAATGATCAATAATGGTCATAGCATATGTGTAACCTGAGCGACTTGGTTCCAGCTTCACATGGTCGAATGCTACTATTTCTAGCTGTGTTCTGCTTACAATGGAATGTAAGGAGGCTTTTTGGTTATGTTTCTCATTTCTTCCAACAGCCAGGTGGAACATTCTGGACACCATTTTTCAATGTCTCCTCTCATCCCAATCCAATAGAATCTTCTACGGATGGTGGCTTCTGTTTTCTGCACGCCAAAGTGTCCTGATTGATCATGGTACATCTCCAGAATTATTCTTGCATCACGGCGTGGTATTAAAATTTGGTATAGACGATCCCAGGTAATTGGATCTAAAGTCCTTCTTAATAGCAGGTGTTTTCTGTGTCTTCATAGTTTTGACAACTCTAGCAGGTGTTTTCTGTGTCTTCATAGTTTTGACAACTCTAGATCAGCATTCCTCCTGTGGATTCTTTCTGGTGTTCTTCCGCTGGTGAAGAAATCTTGTAGTTCACCTAACACTCTGCCTTCATTTTGCAGCTTGATCCATCTTTCTTTCTCCACTTGGGATTTTGGATCCACTTGTTGTGGAAGGTTGAGAACCTTTTCCCTCTGACAGTAATGATGTCTTGGTGGGCAAAGTTTTTGTAGATGTCATTTCTACCTCTTCCCAAACATCTTCTTGTGAAGTAGGGTCTTCTTTGGTGGTCAGACGGGATAATACATCCGCATTTTCATTTGTTTTTCCTGTTCTGTACTTTACGGTAAAATTGTAGTTTTGACCAGCTTTGTTCCAGCGCTCCTAACTTGGCGGTGTTAAGATGTGCTAGTGGGTTGCTATCTGTGAAGGCCACAAAGGGTGTTGCGGCAAGGTAATCTTTAAATTTTCTGTAACAGCCCATGCGAGTGCGAGAAATTCCAATTTGAAAGAACTGTAGTTTTGGTCGTTTCAGTACCTCTAAGAGATCTACTAGTGTAGGAAATGACTCTTTCTTTACCTTCTTGTACTTGTGACAAAACAGCTCCCAGGCCTTTCTTACTAGCATCTATGTAAAGATGAAATGGCTGTTGGTAATCCAGGATAACCTAAGATTGGTGGTTCTGTTAACTTCTTTTTCAGGAGCTGGAAGGCAATTTCTCTTTCAGTGTTCCATTCAACTGGTATTGGAGATTTCTGATACCTTTTAGGATGTCCTCTCAAAAGTTCCAATATTGGCTCTGCAATTTGGGCAAAGTGAGGAATGAAATGTCTGTAATATCCTGCAAAACTGAGAAAACTTCTTACTTACCTCACTGTAGGAGGAGTAGGCCAATTTTGGACGGCTGCTATCTTCTCTGGATCTGGTTTAACACCTTCAGAGCTGACGATATGCCCTAAGTATTTAACTTCTGGCTTCAGTAGATGACACTTGGATGGTTTGACTTTTAGTCCATGCTTAATGAGAGCTTGAAAAACTTCGGCCAAATGTTTCAAGTGATCTTCTTAAGATTTGGAGTAGATGATGACATCGTCTAAGTACAAGACAGTCAAATTTTTTGTGGCCCAGACAACGCTCCATTAATCTCTTAAAAGTTCCAGGCGCATTGCAAAGTCCAAAAGGCATGCAGTTGAACTCAAATAGGCCCATAGGGGTGGTAAATGCAGTCTTCTCACGATCTTCAGGTGCCATTGGTACTTGCCAGTATCCACTGGTTAAATCAAGAGTAGAGAAGTAGGCTGAAGATCCCAAAGCTGTCAAGGATTCCTCTATGCGTGGTAAAGGGTAAGCATCTTTGTGAGTAATTTGGTAGATTTTTCTGTAGTCCACACAGAATCTGATGTTGCCGTCTTTTTTATGGACAAGGACTAGTGGTGCAGCCCATGGGCTATGGCTGTCTATGATGATATTGGAGTCTTTCATCTCCTGGATCATTTGTTTTACGGATTAGTACATACAGTAGTAGGTGGTATAGGCCGATACCTTTCCTTGATCGGTGGGTGTGAACCTGTATGGATTGACTGTTTTATGATATCTATTTCTCCATATTCTGTAGAATGCTTACTGAAGGCACATTGATGCTCTTTCGCAATTTTTAGTAATCCTTTCAGTTGGTGTTCTGGTGTGGAAGCATCTCCCACATAAAGTTCTTTCCACCAGGGGGTGTTTACATTTTGGCCCTGTGGGTGTTGTTTCATGGGATGTGTAGTCACGCTGATGACATCTAGAAATTTAACTTGAATCAGCTGTGCAATGGGACGGTATTTTGTTAATGTTACACTGTAATCACTCAAGTTGAGGAGACAAATAGGCTCTTTATCTTCAGAGACGGTTACTAGGCTTCTTGCAGCTCTAACTAGAGGATAGTCTTCCAAGACAACTGGTTCTACCAAGGCTTGGTAGTCTTGACTTTCAATTCCGACTACAGCTCGGCACCACAAGAGGGTTTCGGTGTTGGGTTTGAGAATCACAGGTTGATTATCTCGGATGCGGACACAGCAGATTTCTCCTTTTTCATTGGCGAATCTCTGTTGTGCATTTAGTACATGGATGGTTTGTTGAATCACCTTCTTAGAAGCAGAAGAAGCAGTAGGCACTAACTGGTGTAAGGCTTTCAGCATTTCAATATAACAGTTCCTGAGGACATTCATGCCTAGGACTATTGGAGGGTTATTGTTATTTTCTTTGAGTTGTACTGCAATAATGCCTTGATGGGATAGAATAGTTCCTCCTACTTGAATAGTAGGTTCCCAGTAACCCAGTATTGGTACAGGTTTGCTGTTACTGGCTATGAGACAGCCAGGATTCTGGGGGCTGGGTAAGCTGATTTTGGTCCCAGTACTTCTCAAATGCTGTTTGTTGGATGGTAGTGACTTGGGGTCCTGTGTCAACTAGGGCAACAAAAGGAACTCCATTTATTTGAAGTGTCACTTCTGGATGGGATCCTACACAGCTTGGCATCCAATAGGAATCCTCTGGACCTATTGATTTACCTCCCGAGGGGTGGTCTTTGACCTCCGGCGCCGCCAGTTTAACTGCCAGCAGGTGGCTTCAGTATGGCCTGGCTTGTGACAGTATGTGCAAATAGGCCGCTTGGGCGTACTAGTGCGGTCAGGTGGGCGTCCGCCTGAATTTCTAGAATAAGTCTCTTTTTATTCAGGAGAGAAGAGCCTTCTGGTGTCACCACCAGACATCTGAGAAGCTCTGACAGATGCATTTCAGAACCTCCTCCTTGAGGTTCCTTTGTTTTGCTTTCATTTTCTCATCTCATTAGCCTCTCTCAGCTGTCATGTAGTTGCACTGATTGCATCCCTTTAAATCCCTCCCCATAGTGCATCAGTTTGCGGTTTATATTACTTCCTTGAGTGTGTGCATGCTGATCCTACTTCTGAGTCTTCTACAAGATAAGTTTTGTTCATTCATTTGTGTTTTTCTGTTTGCTGGATCCCAGGTGACCCTGACTCCCTCCGTATCTAGTGTAGGGAGCCGGTGGTCGTGTCCCCTCACTATTATAGGGTGTTCAGGTGTTATACAGTCGAGGTACGAGGCTATGCAATCATCTACCATTGGGATTTTCGCATAGGCTGAGCAGTAAGGGAGAGAGCCAGGTCTGATGCAGGGCTCTCCCTTTTGTTCCTTAGTTTTGGATCCAGTCAGTCGTATATTCATTTTGTGTTTTCTCGTTTCCTGTACACCTTCCGTAACATTATAAACCGCCAAAACCGTCTCAAGCATGAATCCGGTTTCAACCTTGATTGACCGCATGCAGGGTCTTTCACTGGAGGTAGCAGATCTCCGGAAAACTGTCTCTCAGTTGAGAGGTGACCGTTTCTGCTTGCGTTCATGGAGTTTATTCTGAGCCTAAGATCTCGCTCCCGGATACGTTCTCCGGGGGTAGTGAGAATTTTGTTCATTTTAGAGAGGCTTGCAAACTCAATTTTCGCCTACTTCCCCATTCCTCTGGTGATGAGGAACGGAGGGTGGGGATCATCATATCGCTGCTCGGGGATAACGCTCAGTCCTGGGCCTTTTTGCTGCCGGTGGGGGCACGGCCCCTCCGTTCAGTGGATTAATTATTTTTAGCCCTGGGTCAGATATATGATGATCCGGATCGTATTGCTCTGGCTGAGTCTAGACTACGTCTTTTATGTCAGGGTAAACAATCCGCAGAGATATACTGTTCAGAATTTCGGAGATGGGCAGCTGATACTGGTTGGAATGATGCTGCACTCCGAAGTCAATTTTGCCATGGTCTTTCAGAGGAATTGAAAGATGCATTTGCCTTTCATGAGAGACCTATCTCCTTGGACTCGGCCATGTCTCGGGCCGTTCGTATTGACAGGCGTCTTAGAGAGAGAGGAGAGATCACTCCTTCCTGTCATAATCCCAGGACAGTGCGGCGGTCTCATTCAGTGCACAGGGGTCTCAGTCGCTGTCAATCCCTTCTGAGCAGAAGCCCATGCAGCTGGGGTTGATTGCCTCTGACAATAGAAGATTCAGCCCTCATGGGAAGGTTTGTTGTGGAGGTATAAATCATTTGGCAAATGTTTGTCCCTCTAGGAGATTCATGCAGTTTTTTGGGAGTAATAAAGAAACAAAAAAGGAAAAAATCCTTTAAAAATGTTCCATCTGTTACCATTGGCAGGGTTGAGGCGGAAATTTTAGGTTTTCTGTTTGCTTGTAGTTCCCGTTTTGTCCTGCCTGCCAGGGTGGCGCTAGAGAGCAAGAACATTTTTTGTGAGATTTTTGTAGATAGTGGAGCAGCTGTCAATCTCATTGATAATCAATTTGCTATAACTCATGGTTTCCAGGTATGCACTTTGGGAAAGGATATTCCTGTTTTTGCTATTGATTCCGCTCCACTTTCTCAGAAATCATTAAAGGGCATAGTTCACAATATCCGTTTGATTGTGAGTGATGCTCATGTTGAGGATGTGTCATGTTTCGTCCTTAGCGGGTTGCCTACTCCTCTAGTGTTGGGGCTATCCTGGCTCACTAAACATAACCCCACCATTGATTGGCAAGCGAGGCAAATAAATGGTTGGAGTGACTTTTGCAGAGAGAATTGCCCCACGACATCGGTTTCTGAGGTTTCTACTAAGACTGTACCATCTTTTCTCTCTGAATTTTTGGATGTCTTCTCTGAGAGTGGTGTTCAGGACTTGCCCCCGCACAGGGAGTACGATCGCCCTATTAATCTCACCCCAGGCGCCAAGCTGCCAAAATCTCGTTTATACAATCTTTCCCAACCTGAAAGGGTCGCTATGCGTGCTTATATCTCTGAGAGTCTGAGAAAGGGACACATACGACCCTCGAAGTCACCTGTTGCCGCTGTTTTTTTCTTTGTTAAGAAAAAAGATGGTTCTTTAAGACCATGTCTGGATTTCACGGAGCTGAACAGTATCACAATTCGTGACCCTTATCTGCTTCCTCTGATCCCGGACCTGTTTAACCAGATTGTTGGGGCTAAAGTTTTTTCCACGTTAGATCTAAGAGGGGCATACAACCTGGTCAGGGTCAGAGAAGGAGACGAATGGAAGACGGCTTTCAATACCCCTGAGAGCCATTTTGAGAATTTGGTTATGCCTTTTGGTTTGATGAATGCTCCAGCCGTTTTTCAGCATTTTGTGAACAGCATTTTTTATCATTTAATGGGGAAATTTGTATTAGTGTATCTGGATGACATTTTGATTTTTTTCTCCTGATTTCAAAACTCATAGGGAACACTTACGTCAGGTCTTGCTCATCCTGCGGGAGAATAAATTGTACGCTAAACTGGAGAAATGTGTGTTTGCGGTTCCAGAAATTCAATTTCTGGGGTTTCTTCTCTCCGCTTCTGGTTTTTGCATGGACCCCGAGAAGGTCCGCGCTGTGCTTGAGTGGGAGCTTCCTGAGAATCAGAAGGCGCTGATGCGTTTTTTGGGCTTTGCCAATTATTACAGGAAGTTTATTTTGAATTATTCCTCTGTTGTTAAACCACTCACTGATATGACTAGAAAGGGGGTAGATTTTTCCTCCTGGTCGGTAGAGGCGCGTAAGGCCTTTTCTAATATCAAGGAGAGTTTTGCTTCCGCTCCCAACTTGGTACAACCTGATATTTCTCTACCCTTCATAGTTGAGGTTGATGCTTCTGAGGTGGGTGTGGGTGCGGTCTTGTCTCAGGGTCCCTCTCCTGCCAAATGGCGACCGTGTGCCTTTTTCTCGAATAAACTCTCCTTCGCAGAGAGAAATTACGATGTGGGAGATAGGTAGTTGTTGGCCATCAAGTTGGCTTTTGAGGAATGGCGCCATTGGCTAGAGGAAGCCAGACACCCTATTACCGTGTTTACTGACCATAAAAATCTGGCCTACTTGGAGTCAGCCAAGCGTCTGAACCCGAAACAGGCCAGATGGTCTTTGTTCTTTTCAAGGTTTAATTTTGTTGTCACGTTCCGCCCTGGGGTTAAGAATGTGAAGGCGGATGCCCTGTCACGTTGTTTTCCGGGAGGTGGGAATTTTGAAGACCCGGGTCCCATTTTGGCTGAAGGTGTGGTGGTCTCTGCTCTTTATCCTGAATTGGAGGCAGAGGTTCAGGTAGCCCAGTCAGAGGCTCCTGATCTTTGTCCTCCTGGGAGGTTGTTTGTGCCTCTCGCTTTAAGACACAAGATTTTTAAGGAACACCACGATACTGTCCTTGCTGGGCACCTGGGGGCAAGAGCCACAGTGGATCTCATCGCTCGGAGATTCTGGTGGCCGGCGCTTCGTAAGTCGGTTGAGGGTTTTGTGGCAGCCTGCGAGACCTGCGCTCATGCCAAAGTCCCTCATTCACGGCCATCAGGTCCCCTCCTTCCCTTACCCATTCCTTCCCGTCCTTGGACACATCTGTCCATGGACTTCATAATGGACCTGCCTCGTTCCTCGGGAAGACTGTGATTCTGGTGGTGGTGGACCGTTTTAGCAAAATGGTGCATTTCATCCCTTTTCCTGGCTTGCCCAATGCTAAGACGCTGGCGCAGGCATTTATTGATCACATTGTCAAATTGCATGTTATTCCTTCAGACATAGTCTCTGATAGGGGCACGCAGTTTGTTTCCAGATTCTGGAAGGCTTTCTGTTCTCGCTTGGGGGTTCGGTTGTCATTCTCTTCTGCTTTCCACCCGCAGTCGAATGGCCAGACAGAGCGCGTCAATCCGAATCTGGAGACATATCTGCGCTGTTTTGTGGCAGAGAATCAAGAGGATTGGTGTTCTTTTTTGTCCCTTGCTGAGTTTGCTTTAAATAACCGTCGTCAGGAGTCCTCTGATAAGTCACCATTTTTTGGTGCATATGGGTTTCATCCGCAGTTTGGGACATTCTCTGGAGAGGGGTCTTCTGGTTTACCTGATGAGGACAGATTCTCCTCGTCTTTGTCATCTATTTGGCAAAAGATTCAGGATAATCTAAAGAGCATGAGTGAGAGATATAAGCGTGTGGCGGATAAGAGACGTGTGCCTGGTCCGGACCTGAATGTTGGTGATCTGGTGTGGTTGTCTACTAAGAATATCAAATTGAAGGTTCCCTCCTGCAAGTTGGGTCCTAAGTTTATTGGGCCTTACAAAATCTTGTCTGTCATCAATCCTGTTGCCTACTGTCTTGATCTTCCTCAGACTTGGAAGATCCATAATGTTTTTCATAAGTCCTTATTAAAACCTTATGTCCAACCCATTGTACCCTCATCTTTGCCTCCTCCTCCGATTGTGGTTGATGGTAATCTTGAATTTCAGGTCTCTAGGATTGTGGATTCTCGTGTTGTCCGCGGTTCTCTTCAGTACCTCGTTCATTGGGAGGGTTATGGTCCTGAGGAGAGGATGTGGGTCCCAGTGACGGACATTAAGGCCACTCGTCTCATCAGGGCTTTCCATAGGTCCCATCCTGAGAAGGTGGGCTCTGAGTGTCCGGAGTCCACTCGTAGAAGGAGGGGTACTGTCACCACCAGACATCTGAGAAGCTCTGACAGATGCCTTTCAGAACCTCCTCCTTGAGGTTCCTTTGTTTTGCTTTCATTTTCTCATCTCGTTAGCCTCTCTCAGCTGTCATGTAGTTGCACTGATTGCATCCCTTTAAATCCCTCCCCATAGTGCATCAGTTTGCGGTTTATATTACTTCCTGGAGTGTGTGCATGCTGATCCTACTTCTGAGTCTTCTACAAGATAAGTTTTGTTCATTCATTTGTGTTTTTCTGTTTGCTGGATCCCAGGTGACCCTGACTCCCTCCGTATCTAGTGTAGGGAGCCGGTGGTCGTGTCCCCTCACTATTATAGGGTGTTCAGGTGTTATACAGTCGAGGTACGAGGATATGCGATCATCTACCATTGGGATTTTTGCATAGGCTGAGCAGTAAGGGAGAGAGCCAGGTCTGATGCAGGGCTCTCCCTTTTTGTTCCTTAGTTTTGGATCCAGTCAGTCGTATATTCATTTTGTGTTTTCTTGTTTCCTGTACACCTTCCGTGACATCTGGACACAGGTTTCTCATCCTCCACCAATAATGGTTTTTCCCATCGTTCCAATTTTTTGTGAACTTTCTCCAGACTTTTAGTCAGGAATTGGACTTGCTCAGTAAGGGCAGCAACTGCGTCAGGAATTGGGGCTTGAGTTGCCTGACTGACGACAGGTAAAGGTTTCAAAGGGGTGACCAGCTGTGTTGCTGGCACTACAGTGGATCTAACAGGTTCTGTTGGTGAACTTTTTCCCAGTAAACTGATAGCTAATTCTTTAAAGTCTAAGAAAGCAGTACTTGGATGCTGGGCGGCTAACATTTTTAGTTGGCTCTTTAAATTGTCTGTATTGACACCTTCAATAAATTGCTCTTTCAGGGTTTTGTCCTGATTCTCTGCCTCACGGGGGTCTACTTGAACAACAGCTCTAAGGGCTTCCTGCAAAGATAATGCAAAGTCTGAGTGACTCACCCAATTGCTGTTTCTTGCTGAATAACCTCATCTTGACCTCTGACACGGTTCTGGGTTCAAAGGTGGTGTAGAGACGTTCAAATATCTGCTCCAATGTCCTCCTTTCTGAGCTTGGCCAGGATTTCACTTCTCTGAGAGCAGCTCCTTCCTATAACGCAAGGAGAATCTCCATCTGCTGTTTTGGGGATACAGGGTATAATCTGAACACAGCAATAATTTTCTCTTTAAAGTCCCTTAAAGTATGAACCTCTCCAGAATACCGTGGGAACCAGAGGGCCTCAAAATAATAAGGCTGGGTAAAGGCATTAAACTTGTTGCTGCAGCAGTTGGTATTGCGCTGGGACCGACTGCGGCTGCCGCAGGGGGTCCGCGGAGGTCAGACTGCACGTTATCTTCTTGCACAGACATTGTGTTAATAGGTGAATTATAGTTAAGTAGGTCAATTGTGGCTGTAGATACTTTTTAGGTGGCATTGCTATGGGCAACCGCTATCTTGGGGTGTATGACCCTTTAAATACTTGATACCGGCTGAATGCAATACTCAGGCAGTGCTTCCTTGAGCTTCTGGTAGTGCTCCTGGCTAGCGTTGCTTCTTTAAGCTTAGTGGGGCAAATCAGAGTACTCACAGACTGTGTGCTCTATTTGGGGGCAGGCAATGCGATCCACTCCGTTAGCTCGTCTGTGTGAGATCTCGCAATACTTTTGGGATACACGCATGTCACACTCTCCTTCCGTGCACGGCGTCTCCCTTTGATGTGGCTACAGACAGAGGAGACGGTGCTGCATTTGCATTCAGGGCCAGCCTCTCAGAAACAACACAGTAAAGGTAGGATGGGCTTGACCAGACAGTTTGCATAAATGGGCGCCACTACATTTTCCCGCTCTGCAGGGGGTGTTGCTAACTTGTACACAGTAATGGCGCAGTATTTCTTTTCAAACAAGAGCTCTGGCAGCCATCTTAAATGCATATGAACAGTCTTTTCACTGACAGCAAGCCGTTTTAGTGACACACAAATGTCGGATTTTCTCACTTTTAACACTGGGATTTTTATGCTGGGGACTAGTATTGCAACTCCATATACTTTCCAAGCAATTTAAACAGTTCTGTAGCCCAAAACAGCGCACAATAAGCAAAAGTCTCTCAGTAAAGCAAAGGGGCTTATTCACATGCGACTGTCTCTCAAATATGGCGCAAGGGTTAATATCCTGTTCGTGACGCCAAGAAAAGATATGCAGCCAGCCAGTAGCGCAGGGGAAACACGTGAGGTGCACGGTGGACCGATGAGGGGTCAAGTAATAAAACACAGTTCATCAGTTTACTCACGGTTAGCAGAAAGCCTCCCTGGTCTTCAGGTCAGGTGATTGACTTGGCCATTGCATAAAATTCCACTTCTTTCCCTTAAAAAAACTCTTTGGTTGCTTTTGCAGTATGCTTTGGGTCATTGTCCATCTGCACTGTGAAGCGCCGTCCAATAAGTTCTGAAGCATTTGGCTGAATATGAGCAGATAATATTGCCCGAAACACTTCAGAATTCATCCTGCTGCTTTTGTCAGCAGTCACATCATCAATAAGTACAAGAGAACCAGTTCCGTTGGCAGCCATACATGCCCACGCCATGACACTACCACCACCATGCTTCACTGATGAGGTGGTATGCTTAGGATCATAAGCAATTCCTTTACTTCTCCATACTATTCTCTTCTCATCACTTTGGTACAAGTTGATCTTGGTCTCATCTGTCCATAGGATGTTGTTGCAGAACTGTGAAGGTTTTTTAGATGTCGTTTGGCAAACTCTAATCAGGTCTTCCTGTTTTTGAGGCTCACCAATGGTTTACAGCTTGTGGTGAACCCTCTGTATTCACTCTGGTGAAGTCGTCTCTTGATTGTAGACTTTGACACACATACACCTACCTGCTGGAGAGTGTTCTTGATCTGGTCAACTGTTGTGAAGGGTGTTTTCTTCACCAGGGAAAGAATTCTTCAGTCATCCACCACAGTTGTTTTCCGTGGTCTTCCGGGTCTTTTGGTGTGGCTGAACTCACCGATGCGTTCCTTCTTTTTGAGAATGTTCCAAACAGTTGTTTTGGCCACGCCTAATGCTTTTGCTATCTCTCTGATGGCTTTGTTTTGTTTTTTCAGCCTAATGATGGCTTGCTTTACTGATAGTGACAGCTGTTTGTACCTCATCTTGAGAGTTGACAGCAACAGATTCCAAATGAAAATAGCACACTTGATTTTAACTCTGGACCTTTTATCTGCTCATTGTAATTGGGATAATGAGGGAATAACACACACCTGGCCATGGAACAAATGAGACACCAATTGTCCCTTAACAAGTGGGAGGCACATATGCAAACTGTTGTAATTCCTACACTGTTCACCTGATTTGGATGTAAATACCCTCAAATTTAAGCTGACAGTCTGCAGTTAAAGGGAGTCTGTCACCTCCATATGGCCATATACAGCGCTTACATGGCTCTGTAGTACACCTATACAGGATTGTAACAGTACCTTTGTCTTTGTCTTTAGACTTGCACCAGCAGGAAAAACTGTTTAATTCATATGCAAATGAGCACTCGCAAATCCTATCGATGAGGCAAGAGACCTGGAGGGTGGGCAAAGGCAGAGACTGGGGAGGAGTAAAGTGAGAAGAAGGCAGAGCAGCATGGGCACCTACACACTGAACTCCTCCCTGGGCACTTGCGAGTGCTCATTTGCATATGAATTAAACTCAATTTTTCCTGCTGGTGCAAGTCTAAAGACAAAGACAAAGGTACTGTTACAATCCTGTGTAGGTGTGCTACAGAGCCATGTAAGCACTGTATATGGCCATATGGAGGTGACAGACTCCTTTTAAAGCACATCTTGTTCTTTTCATTTCAAATCCATTGTGGTGGTGTATAGAGACAAAAATGTTAGAATTCCGGTGATGTCCCAATATTTATGGACCTGACTGTATATACCAACTAAATACACCCCAAAGCTGTTTGTATCAGACCACACTTTCAGTTCAAAAGCAAGGGTAAATGGAAGTATGGATGTAGCAGGGTTAACACACAAACTCTAACTCAAATTTCTTAACTCATCGTGTTATCTTGAAACAAAAGCCATTGATAAGCAATTGAAGGTGTTTCCTTAATGCATTTAGTTTAGATAACATGTCTCATAACGCATGTGTGTTAACTCTACTACATCTGTAGTTATTGTGGGGGGTTAGCTCTTCTCCGGGGGTCATTCACACAAGTATCTTCGCCAGTCACCAAGTTAAAGGTCCAAACATCGCTTTTATTTGTCACATCAGCAAAACAAACATAAATCATACAAAATAAACACCTGCCCGGCTGGGCTCTAATTAAACAAGGTATCTTCCTAACTTAAAGCCCTGTTCGCACACGGTAATTACAAGCGGCTTTCCCAGCCCAGTGTCTCACAGTCGCCTGGCTGTACAGAGCCCTTTTCACACATGGTCTCACATCAAGTACCTTTATGGGGGAGTGTGGCCCAGTAGTCCCTCCAACTCCGGCCTCATGACCCTTGTGCCTAGGCTTCACGGTGTCCCTCAATGCTCCGGCTAGTACCTAGCCCCGTGGTCCCTCAGCCAGCCCAGCTGAGACCACTAATACAGAGCCTCCAGCAGGACCCTGTTGCACAATGAATCTCCTTCCCCTAGACTGACACCCTGGGAGGTGCTTTATGCCAGCCCCAGCACCTCTAGCTGTGGTGGAATAGGGGTGTGGACCGCACTATCCACCCCTTCTTCCTTGCCTCTCACCTCTGTGAGATCTGTCACTATCTCGCATACCCCCCCCCCCTTTGTTTAAGCCCGTAGGGGTGAACACTAGCATCAAATCCAGATGCTCGTGAACGGGCATCGACCTGGCCTACAGTCTTCCCCTTATTCTGCCAGACCCAGGACAACAGTGCTTGGTTTGTCACACTCATGAGTTTATCACAGAGATGACAAAGCCTTTGGGATTTTCTTGCCCATCACATGAGCAGGTACTCTCTTTTTATATTTCCTGGCTTCTGCACAGGCCCCTCAAGTCCTTTCTTGGACCTCAACGACTCAACTGGTCCCAGTCATGGTCGTGTCCCAATCCTTTCTCTTTTGCTTTGCGGGGCTCTTTCAGCTGAGCAGGTTTCTTACAACTCGCTCCTTTTCCACGCATCTGGACCACTTTCCCATTATTCTCAGCAGGGGTTTCTTCAGGTTTCGGGCCAGCTTCAGAGTCTTCTGCGTCCTCAGTGGCTTTTCCCACTTCGGCAGTAGATCCTTTCTTCCATTTTAAGACCTTGGCCTTAGCTTCTTCGGCCTCTATGTCTTTGTAGTCTCCATTTACTTTATTAGCCTTTTCATCCTTCATGGACATGGCATAATATCCTTGCCTTCTTAACTCCTCCTTTTCCTTATCAAGGTTGGAGGCACTGGGGACATCAGGATCTTCACAAGACTCATTGCCTTCTGGCAAATCTTCCATAGGTTCACTCAGGATATTGTTCCCCAATCGTTTAGGCCAGGCATCCTCAAACTGCGGCCCTCCAGCTGTTGCAAAACTACAACTCCCAGCATGCCCGAACAGCCTACAGGTATCTGCTTACAGCAGGGCATTGTGGGAGTTGTAGTTTTACAACAGCTGGAGGTCCGGAGTTTGAGGATGCCTGGTTTAGGCTCTAGGAGAGCCATCTCACAGTAGAAGACACCCTCTGCATGCTGGTCATCTGTCTCCTGGTATATTTCTCCAGGAGACCGCTGGCTTTCTGTAAGGCACTGACGGCAGAGGGAACATCTTTCATGACCAGGTCCTGGCTACTCATTGCCACGAGTCTCTTGGCCTCTGCATTCACATCAGCCCCATCAACGGGCTCAGCAGAAAGATCTTCCGTCTAACGACTTCAACTCATAGACGTTCTTCCCAACATCATCTTTTGAGCTCATGAGATCTTCCATCCCTGCTCTGAGTTGCTTGTTCAGCCTCTCACATTCATCTCGCTCCTCAAGCACTTCTTAAAGGAATCAAACCAAGGATAGGGCCTAATGTTCTAGATGCTCTTCACTCTTTTCTGCTGCAGCCGATGTAGGAGTATCACCATTCTCTTTTGGCTGCCCTGTGGGGGTTTCACCCAAGGTCCCTTTAAACACTTTGTTTGTGTCTACTGCAGTCTTCTTCGGTGACTCTGTGAAGACAGTTAGTCCCTTCTCTATCATATCTATGGACCAAGTGGAGAGAGAAAAATCTTATTGCAGCTGTACTGACGTGTCAGGTCATCTACCCCTACCTGATTATGGGTCTCAGACACTAGGCTGCCGTCTCCCCACTCAGCTCTCGTCATGTCAGGTATAACTATCGTCTGGTCGCTACTAGTGATGTCCCGAACTATTCGCCGGTGAACAATTCACGGCGAACATGGCTTGTTCGCGTTCGCCGCGGAGTGCGAACATATGCGATGTTTGGTCCGCCCCCTATACATCATCATTGAGCAAACTTTGACCCTGTACCTCACAGTGAGCAGACACGTTCCAGCCAATCAGCAGCAGACCCTCCCTCCCAGACACCCCCACTTCCTAGACAGCATCCATTTAAGATTCATTCGGAAGCTGCATTCTTAGTGAGAGGAGGCACAGTGTAGCTACTGCTGATTTAATAGGGAAGTCAATAGCTAGGGCAGTGTTCTGTGTCCACAGACTCATCTGCTGTAAGGACAGCGTCCTGACAGCACCCCATAAAGCCCTTTTTAGGGCTGGTACATCAGTCTGCTTTATTTTTTATTTTTCATATATATATATATATATATATATTGCAGTTACCTGCCCGTGTGGTAGATGCTGCAGACCCACAGACTGTACTGTGTGCACACCACTCATATAGGGTGTCACAGTACCTTGCAGATAAAAAAAAGTAATTTTTTATATTTTTTTTATATATAATTGCAGTTGCCAGACAGTGAGAGGCTGCAGGCTCACAGACTGTACTGTGTGTACTCCATTCATACAGGGTGTCACAATACCTTGCAGATAAAACTAAAGTCAATTTCTTTTTTCTCTTTAATAAATATAATCGCAGTTGCAAGCCAGTGAGTGTCTGGCCCACAGACTGTACTGTGGCCACTGGCCAGGCCACCACTCATACTGTTACAGGGTGTCACAATACCTTGCAGATAAAACTAAAGTCAATTTATTTTTACTTGCAAGCCAGTGTCTCATATCGGGTGTGAGAGTAAATTGCACGGCGCAGACGCAGTGACCGTGGATTCAAACAAAGGGGAGGGAGCCAGCGTTTTTTAACCATCTCCCCATTCGAAAAATCAATTCAATAAATGGACCCCAGATTGGGGACGTAACAGGGATTAAACTGATGAGAACTACAGAAAATAACACTCATATCGGGTGTGAGAGAAAATTGCACGGCGCAGACGCAGTGACCGTGGATTCAAACAAAGGGGAGGGAGCCAATGTTTTTTTAACCATCTCCCCGTTCTAAAAATCAATTCAATTCACCTTTCGGGGACCCTTGGTATTGTACGTGGCTGGGTGGAGGAAGAAACCTTCAATGACATCAACGGGACATGGCTAGCTTGGTATCCAACCTTGTGCAAATGGGGAGTTTGCGGTTGGGCAAATGGACTGTTTGCGGTTGTTTGCGGTGCATTAAAAGGGGAGTTTGGTCTGTCAATGTCTGTGAAGCGGGCGTAACCCTTACACTACCTGATCGATACAACATCATACCTGATCGTATACACACACTGGATGTTTTAAACCACGTTGTTCAAAAAAAAAATTGGGATTGTTAGGTGATTTATGCCCTTTATGGATTAAAACCCAACTCTGCGTCAACTATGTAATTTTCCATGGAAGTTTTGCCATGGATCCCCCTCCGGCATGCCACAGTCCAGGTGTTAGTCCCCTTGAAACAACTTTTCCATCACTACTGTGGCCAGAAAGAGTCCCTGTGGGTTTTGAAATTCGCCTATTGAAGTCTATGGCGTTCTCGAACATTTGAGGAAATTCGCATTCGCCGTTCGCGAACTGAAAATTTTATGTTTGCCACATCTCTAGTCGCTACTAGTGACCACCTGAATTTCGCAATACCTTGACCTGGTAGCTTCCCTCTCGGAGTTGTTAATGGTCACAGCACCTACATCGCCTATGTCACTCATGTCATTATTAACGCTGACCTCTAGGGGCACTGCTGAGTTAATTCCTACCTGGGACATTACTTTATTGACCATAAAACACTGTGGAGACTGCATGTCCACCTCTGCTACGTGTGATACACCCTCTAGGACTGCTACCCTTTCTTGCACGTTCACCAGAGTAGAACTGCTCCACTCAGTGTTCACAACATTTATCTGCACTTCTGCGCTTTTCCCCTGACCACATCCTGCAACGGAAAATGCATGTCATCATCACATATTTCACCTGTCATCACCTTTTCATTATGCCTTTTCTGCAAATTTGGCAAAATCGCTTTGCACCTTATCAGCACCATTGTTTTCAATAGGCAATATTCTTTCCCCATGGAGGTCAATGTGCAGCATCCTTAGACCTTCATTTAAACAGGCAAGTACAGGTTCTGCAGGAGTTTTGGCATCTCCAGAAGTTTCTACCTTACCCCACAACAACGAAGCAATATCACAGCCCAACATCACATCATATATGAACATATTTGTTAACAACAGGTCCACAAGACCCATTTCTCACTGGAGACTCCCACGCAGTAAAAACCATTTGCACTTGCTCAGGCTCTTTCAGGTGCCTGGTTCACATTAGCGGCCATCATCTATCTTGCACCCAAGCTCACTAACCATAGAACCCTGTGGAGACTGCTTATCTGTACCTAGTACATTTGGTACCCCTTCTAGCAGTGCCTCATTTTCCTGTATGTTTATCACGGGGGGGTTCCTTCAGCTGTGTGCCTTCACCATCCATCAACATCCCTACCACATATACAATTAAACCAGCAGGGGTAACTTTTTTCCAGATCACAGCCTGCAAAAGAAAAGGGGTATCATCCTTATCACCTAGGTTACATAACTTCACATTTTCATTAGGCAATGCAGATAACTTGGCACCATTGGTTCTAGTTGTCACCATAGTCTCATGTCCGGTGGGAACAATCTGACAGTCCTTTTTAATCACGTCTGTCCAGCATATTTACCATTATACCAGTCTTAGTTTTCAGCATCGTGCTTCCCCTTACCCGGACTAGCATTGGGTCTCTAGCTTTCATGACCCCAAGCCTAGCCTTGGTCACGGGCATTTTAAGCCACACAATACCCTTCTCCCCTGCGGATTCCCGCGAGGGAGCAATCGCAACAGGCTTACCCACCTGTTCAGACGCTGCGGTTTCCACAGAGACACATCCCCTTGTGACAGTTCATTGCCTCTAGGTCTTACCACCTGCCGGCTCAGCAGGTAGCAACTGTTGTCTGCCAGCCCAATAAATACAGGAACGTTCTTACCGCATGACGTTGCGGATTCGTCAGTCTCTGGAGATGAAGATATTCCAAGATCTCCAGCCTTCTCTGGATTCCTGGTACCACGACCACCGGCAGACTCCTCACTGCAATAGTTGCTACCGGAAACTACATGGCCTGGAGTCCGGACCTCTCCCGCACTGTCACTCTAGGCGCACCCTTTAGGACCCTGTACACCATCACAGGAAACACAGGCACTCCTGAGAGCTGCACCACTCTTCACCTCTTTATCTTCCCAATGGTGGCCCTTGTCAATGGCATATATCCACTTTTCCTCCGACACTCCACTCTCAGCCCAGTTCAGAACAGCCTTTCTACGTACCGCACTCTGCTTTCTCAACAAGGAATTAGTTTCCCAGCTGCATTATTGCTTTCTTTGTGGCCTTGGTTGTCTGCCAAACCGAGCCACCTTGGTTGCCATTTTGACCAAGAAAAATTCCACAGGTAAGTCTCTTTTACTCGGCTACTGGCCCTTCAGATCCTGCACCGTTTGCACCACAGAAAAAAATAAATGTCCAGATTATCACCAGCAGGCTCCGGTGTGCAGTCGTTGCTCTCAGCAACCACTTTGCCTCTTTTCAGCCGGGACTCTTGCCCGCATCCGACACCAATTGTGGGGGTTAGCTCTCTCTGGGGGTCATTCACACAAGTATCTTTGCCAGACACTAAGTTTAAGATCCAAACATCGCTTTTTTTGGCACCTCAGCAAAACAAACATAAATCATACAAAATAAACACCTGCACGGCTTGGCTCTAACTAAACAAGGTATTTTCCTACCTTACCTAAAGCACCTAATTGCAAGCGGCTTTCCCAGCCCTGTGTCTCACAGTCGCCTGGCTGTACAGAGCCCTGTTCCCACACGGTCTCACATCCAGTACCTTTATGGGGGAGTGTGGCCCAGTAGTCCCTCCGACTCCGGCATCATGACCCTTGCGCCCAGGCGTCACAGTGTCCCTCAATGCTCCGCTAGCACCTAGGTCCCTCAGCCAGCCAGCTGAGACCACTAATAAAGAGCCTCAAGCAGGACCCTGTTGCGCAATGAATCTCCTTCCCCTAGACTGACACCCTGGGAGGTACTTTATGCCAGGCCGAGCACCTCCAGCTGGTCTCACCTGTGGTGGAATAGGGGTGTGGACCGAACTATCCAACCCTTCCTTGCCTCTCACCTCTGTGAGATCTGTCACTATCTCACATAAATATATCAGCTAAATACACCCCAAAACTGGTTGTTTCGAACTGCAATTTCACACCAGAAGCAAGGATGAATGGAAGTAGTTCTATACTGTATATGAAATAAATACACCCCAAAACTGGTTGTTTCAAACTTCAATTTCATGTCAGAAGCAAGGTTGAATGGAAGTATTTTTGCCCTATAAGGCACTTGCTCCGTCTGCTTCACTCATAAGGTGGAAGGAGCGGGCGCGTGACGTAGTAAGTGATGTTATAGTTTAACAAAACTCCTATGCCTCGTCCTACACGTTACATATGAATACTACAGTGAGCGGGGCCCAATGTAATAGAAGACAGTGACTGCACCGCGCCCCGCTGCCATTACAACACCAGTTGCCGGCCCCCACCCCCTGTATTGGCGGTCATTCACTGTTATAGGTGGGATCTGTGGATGACACATATATAGCATAAGATGCTATATATGTGTCATCCACAGATCCCCCCAAAGCAGTGTCATCCACAGATCCCCCCCATAACAGTGTCATCCACAGATTCTCATAACAGTGCCATCCACAGATCCCCCATAACAATGCCATCCACAGATGCACTCATACCAGTGCCATTCATAGATCCCCATAACAGTGTCATCCACAGATCCCCTCCATAACAGTGTCATCCACAGATTCCCCATAATAGTATCTTCCACAGACCACCGTTAGTTCAAAACCCACCAAAAGCACACCTTTTGGTTCCAAATATTTTTTTTCTTATTTTCCTCCTAAAAAGTCTGGGTGCGTCTTATGGGTCGGTGCGTCTTATAGGGCAGAAAAATATGTTAGTTATATATATAAAATAAATATACCCAAAAAAAACTGTTTGTATCAAGCCGCAAATTCATCCCAGAAGCAAGGGTGAATGGAAGTAGTTATCTTTGTGAAATGAATACACCCCAAAACTGTTTCTATCAGGGTGCTAAATTCACCCCAGAAGTAAGGGTTAATTGAAGTACTTAGATATGTGAAATAAATACACCCCAAAACAGTTTGTATCAGAGCACACTTTCAGTACAGAAGCAAGGGTAAATTGAAGTAGTTGTATATCAACTAAATACACCTGAAAACTGCTTGTTTCAAACTGCAATTTCACCCCAGAAGCAAGTATGAATAAAAATAGCTATATATGTGAAATAAATACACCCCCAAACTGTTTGTATCAGGCCACAAATTCTCCCCAGAAGCAAGGGTGAATGGAAGCAGTTATATATTAAATAAATATACCCCAAAACTTGTTATTTCAAACTGCAATTTCACCTCAGAAGCTAGGGTGAATGGAAGTAATTATATATATGAAACAAATCATAGGCGTGTGCAGCTTATTGCATTAGGGTGTGCACCCTAAAGCACAAACACACACTCCGCACGAGCGTGTGTATGTATGTATGTATATATATATATGTACAGCAGGCTGGTTTTCCAGCCTGCATTTGTGGGAGGGGCATAGGGTACTTAACCTTCCTTGCAGCATCCATCAGACGTCGGCATCGCGTGGTGCATCTCGTGTTTCGGTGACATCATCCGGGTGCGACTTCCGGTTCCGGCCTTCCCTGTATCGACGAGCAGCAGCCGGCCGGCCCCAGCCTCACAATCCCCCCAGTTCACCTCGCTCACCACGCTCCCTCCGCACGCCCACTCAAGCAGCCCCTGCTGATTCCCGCCCGGTCCCTCACACGGCCGGTACCCTCGTCAGGCTCGAGTGCGCCATCCTCGTTCAGTGGCCACCGCAGCTGGGCGCCGGGGGGCCGCGGGCAGCAGCAGGGGTTTTCGCCGTCCCCACAGCAGGGCCTGCTCGAGCAGCAGTGTGCTGCGGAGACGCGCGCCGGCCACACAGGCTCCTCCTCCCAGCCCGAGGCGGCCTACAGGGGGCGCTGTGCGGTCCAATACTGCACAGGGACAGTGAAAATGTGCATCCATTGCATTTCCACCCTGCACGTATTCAATTCATGTTCATACACCATTCTGCCAGGCACAGCTCTCCTGACGTGCCAGGCGGTCTCCGGCAGGGTCAGTGACCACCGGAGCATGCCATCACTCCTTAGAGGAGCAGCCCTCACCCACCCCGGAGGGGCTGCACCCAGACACAGCACACGCAGCAGAGTGCCGGGATCCTCTGCTCGGGGCGGGTCCGCCCCGCTACGGCTCCCCCAGGGTTCGTGCACCCCGGTTTCCGGTGCCGGAGCTGTGGTGGGGGGAGCTTGCCCAGGACAGATCAGCAGGGCAAGTCAGGCCCCCTTTCCTGGCTCCTGGCACGCTGCACGGCACAGGCGTGTCTTCCACTCTTCACCAGCCCCCCCTCGTCTGTCCATTGCTCCTGGTATAAAAAAAAAAAAAAAAAACAGTTCCTCTCCGTGTCCTGTCACCTGATCCGTTCAGGTTCTCTTTGTGTCCTGTCACCTGATACGTTCAGGTTCTCTTCATGTCCTGTCACCTGATCCGTTCAGGTTCTCTTCGTGTCCTGTCACCTGATACGTTCAGGTTCTCTTCGTGTCCTGTCACCTGATACGTTCATGTTCTCTCCGTGTCCTGTCACCTGATACGCTCAGGTTCCCTTCGTGTCCTGTCACCTGTTTTCAGGTTCTCTCTGTGTCCTGTCACCCTTTTCATGTCCTGTCACCTGACACGTTCAGGTTCGCTTCGTGTCTCGCCACCGGATACGTCAGGTTCGCCTCGTGTCCCGCCACCGGATACGTTCATGTTCTCTCTCAGGTTCCCTTCGTGTCCTGTCACCATGTCTTCTCAGGTTCTCTTCGGGTCCTGTCACTCTTCATGTCCTGCCACCTGATACGTTCAGGTTCGTTTCATGTCCTGCCACCTGATACGTTCAGGTTCGTTTCGTGTCCTGCCACCTGATACGTTCAGGTTCGTTTCGTGTCCTGCCACCTGATACATTCAGGTTTGTTTCATGTCCTGCCACCTGATACGTTCAGGTTCATTCATGTCCTCTCACCTGATACGTTCAGGTTCGTTCGTGTCCTCTCACCTGACACTTTCAGGTTCATTTTGTGTCCTTTCACCCTTTAGGTTCAGGTTTTCTCGTGTCCTGTCACCTGTTTTTTTCAAGTTCTCTTCGCGTTCTGTTACCCTTTATGTCCAGTCACCCGATACGGTCAGGTTTCATTATGTCCCCTTGCTTGTCAGGCTCAGTTTGTCTCCTTCACGATCCGCACGGATTTTCAGGGCCGGTTGCCTGACTCTCCCACAATCACTCAATGTTTTCCAGTCGTCCCGTCAAGGTCCTTCACCTGTCCTTGTCCACCCATGTCAACTCCCTCCTCACTGTCCTGTCACGCCTTCTTTCGGCTTCAAGCATGCCATCACGGTCAGTTCAGGCTCTTCACCTCTCTCACTCGGGTCCCGTTGGCTCTCCGTTGCCGTCATGCGCGGGTCATGTCACCTCGCTGGCGGCCACTCTGATATATTCCACGTTGACACCCAGCTGAGGCCTCGTCACCAGAGGCATCTCGGCTTTCGGTCTCGTTTACGGGACCCAACCTTTCCAAGTCACCTGTCGAGCAGCTCATGCTCCTTTCATTTACCCGACACGCTCAGGCCAATTCGTTTTCCGGCTTCGTGGGGGCCTCTCGGCAATGGTACCATTTTCTTTTTCTCCAGCAACCATCTCCCGGCATACCCCGAGGTCTTCAGTCCGATCTTTCTGCACAATCCATCACTCTCGTTAATTCCTGGCCCGCTCAGGTTGTCATTTTTCTTCCCTCATTCAGGTCTCGTTCTTCCTGATCATCATCTGCGTAAGTTCCGTTTTCAGAAATTTTGTTCGGCGTACCTCTTCACGCAGGTACCTGTTAAATTCTGCCTCGCTTACAAATCCCAGGTTGCGGTTGCGAGGTCTCACCCTCTTCGTGAATTTTCCCGGGCTTTCGCTTACTCCCAGGTCCCCCCTTTTTTCCACCCTAATTCCTCTTGACTCCAGGTAAGAAAAAAAATAAATTTCGTGGGGTTATTTGCATGAGTTTTGTCATTTCAATTTAGATCCTCCCAACAGGGTCCAGCTCAAACGGGGGCCATCTTTCCCGATACCATGTCCCACGTGTCTGACATTGAAGACTCGATGTCTATCCCGGAGTCAGCAATCTCCGAGGCAGCCAGCCGCGCTTCATACAGGCACTGGACCATCCCCAGGTTGATCACCGAACTCAAAAAGAAGGGGATCCGTTACTCCGCATCGGCTCGAAAGGCAGAGCTATATCGTCTGCTCTTTCCTGAAACGCCCAGGGCCCCTGAACCACCCAGAGCTTCCGAAGACCTGGTCTCCATGTCGACCATCCAGCTATCATTGACCCAGCTCCACGCAACCATAAACAATCTAGCATCATCGATTTCGGACATCGACTCACGACTCCAGGTCATCGAGAACAAGGATTCCGCGTGTCCTCCTCCGGCGGAGCCCGAAGCTGTTCCTTCAACTTCCCGGGCCAACCCACCAGGTACAAGTCTTGGCACTCCCAACATCGCCCCCGCTTTCTTTGTACCAGAGAACATCAGGCGGGATATTCTGGCAGGAAAGGACATCAACTTGGCCGCTATCCTGATTTCCACCCACGACAATCGGACAATCGGACAATTGCCTGCGGTGACGTATCGGTGGTGCTGAGGTCTAAAGACGTCCGGCTCAACAGAAAACTCACCATTCCCGAGTTCATGCTGACCTTCAGCCTGTACCGTGACATTGTGTGCTCCGTTCATCCCCACCGCAGGGAAGAACTAGATACCTACCTATACCGGATCACCGAGCTAGGTTACAAGTACGGCGGCTCTGCTTTCTACGAGTACCACCGGTCGTTTTCCGCAAAAGCTGCAGCGGCGTTCCTCCAGTACCAGCATGTCACCAACTGGGCCGTCCTGGATATGGAACTCTTTTGCAGGCATTTTGCCGGCCAGAAAGCCCCGGCTTGTGCCAGTTGCCAGTCTGTCCTCCATGCTTCCGACTGGTGCCCCCATATCTCCAATCCAACTTCTGCCAGACCAACGACCAACTCCAGTGCGCCAAGGTCCAACCCCCTTACAGACAAACTCGGGCGACCTAATACCTTTTTAGGGAAGAACCAAATTTGCAATAATTTTAATCTGGGTTTCTGCAGTTATGACAAGTGTAAAGCTTTACACATCTGCTCCATTTGCTTTAGGGCCCATCCGCAGTCCTCCTGTTCCCAATGCACGGCCAAACGCTCCTGACTAGGCGGGGTCAACATTGACCAATTACTCTCCCTCCTCCAACAGCATCATGATCCCAGTTTCGTCCTGTTCCTCAAGCAGGGTTTCTCTGAAGGCTTCCACACAGGGTTAGTCACCCTCCCACAGGTCACCCATGAATGCCCCAACCTTCTGTCTTCTCTTGCGGACCCCGTGGCAGTGGACGAGTTGTTGGAGGCCAAATTGCAGAAGGGCTTCATGATCGGTCATGATCGGCCCCATAGGTCTGGTCACCAAAAAAACCTCAAATAAAAAGAGATTAATATACGACCTGTCTGCTCCTCATGCATCCAGCACCCCCAGCTTAAATTCCTTGGTCCCTTCAGACGAATTTTCAATGCAATACTCTTCTCTGGATGAGGCCATAGAGCTCATCTTACAGGTCGGGGCAGGAGCCTGGTTGTCAAGGGCTGACATTTCTGATGCCTTCAAGCTGCTGCCAATCCTGCCTCACCTGTGGAGGTTCTATGGCATCAAATGGAGGGCTAAGTATTATTTCGCCACCCGCTTGACGTTCGGGTCAAAGAGCAGCCCCTGGCTCTTTGACCAGTTCGCCCAAGCTCTCCACTGGATCCTGGTCAATCATGTCCAGTGTCCGAGGGTGATCCATTACTTGGATGACTTCTTGCTCATCGAGCAGGCGGTGCACGCCCCGGACAGGCTGGACAGCCTACTCAACCTGTTCAGCCGCCTGAACGTTCCCGTGGCTTCAGCAAAGGTCGAGGGTCCTTCCAGGGTGATCACCTTTCTAGGCATCACCCTGGACACCGTCAAAATGGAGGCCAGCCTTCCCCTGGACAAATTAGTCAGACTCAGGGGAAGGCTGGCTCGTGGGTACCCGCACGGTGTCAAAGTTGGAACTCCAATCTTTATTGGGGGCCTTCAATTTTGCCGCCAGGATCATGCCCCAGGGCAGATCCTTCACCTCTGGCCTGCTCAGACTCCTCCCAACAGCCTCGGATCAGCATGCCCTCGTTCACCTCGGACGCGATGCATTGGCAGACCTGGCCATGTGGTCAGTTTTTTTGTCCAGCTGGAATGGCATCTCCCTGTTTGTTCCTCAGTGGAACGATGCCTCCCCCTTGGTGTTCTCTGACGCTGCTGCTTCCCTCGGTTTCGGGGCCATCTGCGGGGACTAATGGTTTGCGGGTCCTTGGCCCACGCAGGTCTCTTCTGACCAGGAGGCCGCCAAGTCCTCCCCCTTACTCGAGGTATACCCCATCGTAGCGGCTGCTTACGTCTGGGGGCAGTCATGGAGTGACAAGCCGGTGTGCTGCATGACAGACAACCAAGCAGTTGTCGACATCCTCGCCAGGGGCAGATCCAGCTCCCCCAAGGTCATGCGTCTAGTTCGCAAGCTCACCTGGCTGTCCTTACAACACAATTTCCGTATCATCTGCAGGCACATTGAGGGCAAGAAAAACACCGCAGCCGATGCCCTGTCCCACTTAAACTTTAATTTGTTTTTTCAGATCATGCCGGGAGCACAGAGAGTCGGGATCACCCCCCCAGGGTTCGAAGACTTGATAATGGACTAGATAAGTACATCTCCGCAGCCCATGGTCTCATCCGCAAGTCGCTCTCAGCCAACACTGCCCGGAACTATTTAACGGGGTGGAACACTTTCAGACGGTTTTCACTTCTTCACCCCAGGGGGGACAGGGACAAAGTCTCCTTCGTCCTGGCCTTCCTGGCTTACTGCCACAAGGAGCTACGACTATCCCACAATACCATCAGACTTTACCTAGCAGGGATCCAGCATCACCACATGGTCAGTCACCCCAGTCACTCCTCCTTTTTTTCCTCCCAGGCGGTCAAGGCAGTCCTGAGGGGCATCCAGAAGCTCTCTCCTCCATCCGCTCCCACCAGGCAACCGGTCACAGGGGACATTTTCCCCAAAATTTCGGCCGCCCTAGATGGTAGTCCCTTTGGCCCTTTCAAAAGCCTGGTCCTCAAAGCTGCCCTCTATCTCAGCTTCTACGGGTTCCTCAGGCCTGGGGAGTTCTGCTGCACCTCGGCACGGAACTTAGGGCCAGCAATCGGTCAGCTCCACCGCAGTCTCGACCATTTCATTTTCTTCCTTCCTTCCTCCAAGACCTCCCAAGTCGGTCCGCCAGTGCAGATCGAGTATTTCAATTCATTCAACCCTTGGTGCCCTGTGACAGTTTTCAACCAGCTGCTCTCCACTCTACGTGACAGAACTCCCGACAGCCCCTTACTGCCTTTTCCCGTGCTCTCACTGACTTCTGCGCAGTTCGTCAAACACATCCGCTCCTTAGCCTCGGGTCTAGGTTTTCACGCTGCCTCCATATCCGGGCACTCTTTCCGAATCGGGGCCGCATCCGCTGCTTCCAAACACGGCGTGCCCGCTCACGTCCCCCATCCACGGGCCGAGATCGCCAAGGCCTTCTCCAGTCTAGTTCTGTAAATTTCTCAACCAATAAACTGCCTAAATCCATGTTTTGCCCCCTTTTCTGGCTCACCCGCGTTACATGGCTAAAGGCACACCACTAGCCAAGTTAGGTTCCATCTCCAGTTCTCCACCTTCGGCCAGCGCTCCCCCCGGAGCCTTGACCACAAGTACAGCAGGCTGGTTTTCCAGCCTGCATTTGTGGGAGGGGCATAGGGTACTTAACCTTCCTTGCAGCATCCATCAGACATCGGCATCGCGTGGTGCCCCACCCTACCCTCCCTCATCTCCAGTCTCGCTCCAAGCTCAGACTCCATGGGTTAGCTCCCTTTTCTGGCTCACCCGCGTTACATGGCTAAAGGCACACCACTAGCCAAGTTAGGTTCCATCTCCAGTTCTCCACCTTCGGCCAGTGCTCCCCCCGGAGCCTTGACCACAAATATATATATATACAGTACAGACCAAAAGTTTGGACACGCCTTCTCATTCAAAGAGTTTTCTTTATTTTCATGACTATGAAAATTGTAGATTCACACTGAAGGCATCAAAACTATGAATTAACACATGTGGAATTATATACATAACAAAAAAGTGTGAAACAACTGAAAATATGTCATATTCTAGGTTCTTCAAAGTAGCCACCTTTTGCTTTCATTACTGCTTTGCACACTTTTGGCATTCTCTTGATGAGCTTCAAGAGGTAGTCAGCTAAAATGGTCTTCCAACAGTCTTGAAGGAGTTCCCAGAGATGTTTAGCACTTGTTGGCCCTTTTGCCTTCACTTTGCCGTCCAGCTCATCCCAAACCATGTCGATTGGGTTCAGGTCCGGTGACTGTGGAGGCCAGGTCATCTGGCGCAGCACCCCATCACTCTCCTTCATGGTCAAATAGCCCTTACACAGCCTGGAGGTGTGTTTGGGGTCATTGTCCTGTTGAAAAATAAATGATGGTCCAACTAAACGCAAACCAGATGGAATAGCATGCCGCTGCAAGATGCTGTGGTAGCCATGCTGGTTCAGTATGCCTTCAATTTTGAATAAATCCCCAACAGTGTCACCAGCAAAGCACCCCCACACCATCACACCTCCTCTTCCATGCTTCACGGCGGGAACCAGGCATGTAGTGTCCATCCGTTCACCTTTTCTGCGTCGCACAAAGACACAGTGGTTAGAACCAAAGCTCTCAAATTTGGACTCATCAGACCAAAGCACAGACTTCCACTGGTCTAATGTCCATTCCTTGTGTTCTTTAGCCCAAACAAGTCTCTTCTGCTTGTTGCCTGTCCTTAGCAGTGGTTTCCTAGCAGATATTCTACCATGAAGGCCTGATTCACACAGTCTCCTCTTAACAGTTGTTCTAGAGCTGTGTCTGCTGCTAAAACTCTGTGTGGCATTGACCTGGTCTCTAATCTGAGCTGCTGTTAACCTGCGATTTCTGAGGCTGGTGACTCAGATGAACTTATCCTCCGCAGCAGAGGTGACTCTTGGTCTTCCTTACCTGGGGCGGTCCGCATGTGAGCCAGTTTCTTTGTAGCGCTTGATGGTTTTTGTGACTGCACTTGGGGACACTTTCAAAGTTTTCCCAATTTTTCAGACTGACTGACCTTCATTTCTTAAAGTAATGATGGCCACTAGTTTTTCTTTACTTAGCTCTTTTTTTCTTGCCATAATACAAATTCTAACAATCTATTCAGTAGGACTATCAGCTGTGTATCCACCTGACTTCTCCACAACACAACTTATGGTCCCAACCCCATTTAGAAGACAAGAAATCCCACTTATTAAACCTGACAGGACACACCTGTGAAGTGAAAACCATTTCAGATGACTACCTCTTGAAGCTTATCAAGAGAATGCCAAGAGTGTGCAAAACAGTAATCAAAGCAAAAGGTGTCTTCTTTGAAGAACCTAGAATATGACATATTTTCAGTTGCTTCACACTTTTTTGTTATGTATATAATTCCACATGTGTTAATTCATAGTTTTGATGCCTTCAGTGTGAATCTACAATTTTCATAGTCATTAAAATAAAGAAAACTCTTTGAATGAGAAGGTGTGTCCAAACTTTTGTTCTGTACTGTAAATATATATGTATATATATATATATATATATATATATATATATGTATATATACACTGTATATATATATTTATATATCATAAATAGATTCCAAAACTGGTTGTTTCAAACTTCAATTTCACCCCAGAAGCAAAGGTGAATGGAAGTATATACTTAAAAAAATAAATATACCCCAAAACTGGTTGTATCAGACTGCAAATTCACCCCAGAAGCAAGGGTGAATGGAAGTAGTTGGTATCATGTCGCAAATGCACCCCAGAAGCAAGGATGCAATGAGGTACTTTATATATTTAAAATAAATACACCCTAAAACTGGTTGTATCAGGCCGCAAATTCCCCCCAGAAGAAAGGAAGAATGAAAGTAGTCATATATCAACTAAATGCACCCCAAAACTGTTTGTATCCGACCAAATTTTCAGTACAGAAGCAAGGGTGAATGGAAGTAGTTATTAGTGATGGGCAAGCATGCTCTGAGGTACTGGCACTCACTGTAATGACGTAGCCATGTTGGCTACTGGCATTACTATGATTGGCTATCTAGAATGCGTCATCGGGTGCTATATAGCACCCTATGACATGTGGTTTGGCTCAGTCTTAGTCAGGGAGAGCTGCTGCAGAAGGGACAGATAGTGTACTAGCAATAGAAATTGGTTTGCTTCTTAGGCAGGTTTTACTGGTGTTAGAGACCCAAAAATCCTTTTAAAAGTAACCTGTCACCAGTTTTATGGAGTCCTAACTAAGGGCTAGTGTTGATCACAAATATTCAAATTGCGAATTTTAATCGCAAATATCGGCACTTTTTCGTGAATATTTGATTTTGAAAAAAATTGTTATGCAAATATTTATGTGCAATTTTGCAATTACGCAATCAAGGAAATAATGCCTGGATATTATGAATTAGCGAATTCTCGAATATATGGCGAATATTGGCCCAAATATTTAGCAAAATATCGCGAAATTGAATATTGCCCCTGCCGCTCATCACCCGGCAACATAAATAAGTGACTGATTCTCTTAGCAAAATGCTGGGTCACTTTCTTTAATTGACCCAGTCAATCTGCCATCTTGTATTGAAAAGCTCCAGCTGATAATGATGAGTCATGAATATTTATGAGCTCCTGACTCTCCCTGCCTACCTGCTGCTGAGGCCGTGGACCTGTGCGCGATGAAACTGTGCCTGCTGCCAGAGCACAAGAAACACACTCATCCACGATACCTAGCTTCATGTCCCAGTTTACAGAGCATGCAGGACACCACTCTCGACGTCACACCAGTGCGACCAGGTGGTCGGTAGGATTGTAACAGATAATGCTTCCAGTTGGTTAAGCACCACCCTGTCTTCCACAAAGTCCAGTCTCAGTAGCCAAGAGTCTGGTCAACAGAATCCTCACCCTGATCCTCCTTCCTCCCACCATGGAGAGTCTTGGCAAACAAGTGATCCGACATTCGGATTTTCAGAGGAGCTCTTTTCATCACCATTCCTTGATTTGGCTCTCTCGCCAAGCCCGTTTGAAGAGGGACATGAGGAGATCTTGTGCACTGATTCCCAAACTCTTGAGCATCCACAGTCAGAAAAAGATGACGGTGGGGAATGGCAATTAGTGTCTCAACTGGTTCATGATGATGACGCAGTTGCCAATAGGTGAGGTTCTTGTTAGGTAAACAAGTCAGTAGGATGACGAGAGTTAGGAAGTGGAAGAGGAGGTGGTGGACAATGAAATCACTGACCCAACCTGGAAAGGTGGCAAGCCGAGCGAGGACAGCAGTACGGGGGGGGGGGGGGGTCCGCAGCACCGCAACCGGCCGGAAGAGGCAGTGGGGTGGCAAAAGGGAGAAGAAGGACCACACCAAACAGGCCCGCAACTGTTCCCTGGAGCACCCCCTTGTGGCAATCTCCCTTGCCAAGGGGTAGGTGTTTCGCAGTCTGGCGCTTTTTTTGAGGAAAATGCGGACGATAAAAGAATTCTCATTTGTAACCTGTACTGTACCAAAATGAGCAGGGACGTGAACACTAGCTACCTCACCACCACCAGCATGATCCGCCACATGTCATCAAAGCACCCTAACAGGTGGGCCGAACCCCTGGGTTCACAATCAATGTCTGCCGGTCACACCACTGCCTCCTCTTCCCCTGTGTTACATGCCTCCCGCCCTACACCAGGACCTTCGCAAACACCATCATCTAGCACATCTACGTCTGTGTCTCAGCACAGCATACACATGTCCATACCCCAGGCCTTTGAATGAAAGCATAAATACCCAGCCCCCCCCCCTCCCCCCCTTAGGCCATAGCACTAAATATGCACCTTTCCAAATTGCTGGCCCTGGAAATGTTGCCATTTAGGCTTGTGGACACTGAGGCTTTCTGCAGCCTGATGGCGGTGGCCGTTCCTCGTTACTCAGTCCCCAGCCGCCACTATTTTTCCAGGTGTGCCGTCCCTGGCTCACACCAGCATGTATCCCGTAACATCATCCGTGCCCTGACCAACGCAATTATTTGGAAGGTCCACTTAACGACTGACACATGGACAAGTGTTTGTGGCCAGCGATGCTACATTTCTCGGCACACTGGGTGTACATTGTGGAGGCCAGGAGCGAGTCATACACTGGGATGGCACAGGGCCTACCAACGCCAAGGATTGCGGGCCCTACTTTCATCAGGATTTTCGCCACCACCTACATTATTGGCTGTAACCCCCCCTTCTCTTCCTCCACCTCCACTTCGACCTCTGAATTCTCATCTTGTAGCACCAGTAGGCCATCTGTCAGTAGCTGGAAGCAGTAGAAGATAGGAAAAAATGCTCCAGCACCGCAGTGGATAGTATGAAAATCCCGGTCTTTATTAACACCACAGAAAATTCAGGTGTATACAGCAATCGAAGACAAACACTGGTGGTCCCCGGTACCCCGGATCTACGCGTTTCGAACTGTTGAGTTCTTAGTCATGATCCTAGGTGTCTCCCATGCTCCAAGCCTCAAATACTATCCGCCCGCCACTATCCCCTCCTAGTAAGGGAGGGGCATAGTGGAACAGGGCCGGCAGCAGAATCAGCTGGTCCCATGGGAGACACCTGTGTAAACCCAATCACATGTTAACAATCCAAATCCCTATAGTATTCCATGAAAAGAGTAATATATACATAAATAAAACAAACTGATGTAAAATCCTCTGTAGGTCGTCTCTCCAGACATATTTAACATAAGATTCTATTCTGATTCCATATGAGTCATGAATAAATAGATCTAATATTCAAAAGACAGATATACAAATAGATACAAAATCTCCGGATCACAGTCAGCGCACGAAAATAAGAATTTTATCGTATTGTATTGTCCCATTTTTATCACATGTGTGTCACATCTTGGTTTGGTTCCATACATTGTTCTTTTAATTTTTCTCCTCTCTTTCGTTCATCCAATATATTAGAGTATTTGATTTTCTTCCTTATGCTTGGAAAACGCATTGTGTGAGCCGGGGTCAATCTTTAGACTGAAAAAAAGGGGACTGCATTTATCAGACATAATACATTCAGTACCTGATCCATATAACAAGTCCGTGGTGCACCATATCATGTAATGGATGATTTGATAGGTGTAAAAACACCCAATTATATATATAAAAAAAAAAAAAAATTTTGGATTAAAAATTAACATATACCTAACTATAACTATATAGGCTGGTCAGATGCCATTACCGATTCCATCTCATTTTTGTTTTTAATGTAGTTGAGTTTTTATTTCCAAAGATTTGGCCTTTGTATTCCCAATTTCTTTGGTCAATCTAGTATAGCAATAAGATTGTTATAACAATAAGATAGATTTGCAATTATCATTGGCCAGCATATATTATTCTAAAAAGGAAAAAATCCCTTTATGTAGTTCTGTATATTTATCCATTTTGTACATGTACATCACGGACGAGTTATTAGACTGTATAGACTGATATACAGATTATCCATATTTTTCTGACATATAATAAGTTGTTATATAAAGTCCTATATATTATTCATATCATCATTTTTTCATTTCTAGGACATGAACCATTTATACCCAAGGCTTTTTTTTGGAAAGTACAAACCAACAAATACAAACGACCAAAACCGCATGTGTGTCCACATCAGCGCTCTAGTTCAGCCTATGATGTTTAAGTATTTCTTGTTCATCTGATATGCAGGGGTATGCAGACAGGAGAGAATGAATTCTCATCCCCCTGCAAAACCCACTGCATGATTAGATGATGTGAATATCGTCAGACGCACATGCGGCTTCAGTTCTAGCGCCAGAACCTACTAGTTTTGGTATTGTTTTTATGATGGTATTTTAGTGAGGAGAGAACAAACCATTACAAAAGGGAAGAGGATGATAAACCTTTAAAATTAAAATGAACATATATTAGTATATATGTTGGGCTAAAAACAATAGCAAAACCGGACATATGCTGCAAATCCCTTTCAATATAAATACATTAGTTCCCTTTTGAGATTGAGCCCCAAAGGATATCTTGTGCTCAATCTCCAGATCCAAAATGCCTCTCTGAGGAGAATTTTTTGTTTTAGGTTTCCACCCCTTTTTGGTAGTGTCACTCTTTCAAAAGCAAATGTACTGAGATTGTCTACACTACGCCCATGCACATTTATAAAGTGTTTGGCCGCATTTGATATACCTGTTGCTGATGGATTACAGATATAATTTAAATGCTCCCGTAATCTATCTTTAAATTTTCTGCTTGTGCAGCCAATATATATTAGATCACATAGTGTGCATGTAATAATGTAGACAACTCCAGTTGTGCCACAGTTTATATAGCTCTTAATGGGGAAGCTTTCTAGGTGAGAGGAATTAGAAAATTCCTTGGTATTAATAGCGTATTTACATGTTATACATCTGTTACTTCCACATTTAGAAAAGCCCGTATATTTTAACCACATGGGTGGATCCTTGGTCTGCATTGGACTATACATGGAAGGTGACAGCATTTTGCCTAGTGTTCCAGGTCTCTTTGAGACTATACGGCATCCTTTTTGTAGGACTTCTCTCAGAATTTTATCCTCATACAGGATTGGAATACATTTTTGGATAACTTTCTTAATTTCAGGAAATTGTCTGCTATAAGTTAGGACTAGTGTTGGTATAAATTCATTTGTCCGAACTTTTGCAGACAAACTACATGTATCACCAGAGTCATCTTTTTTCTTTCTATCCTGTAGAGGATAATTATATCTGTTAAAAGATCTTTTTTGGTTATAATTAGTTGTGAGTCCTAGTAGATCTGTTCTAGATTTATTTTTCGCTATTTTTAGACCCCTGTGTAACATCCAATGTGGGTAGCCTCGCTTTTTCAAACGATCCCAGATGTTACCACATTCCCTCAAAAAGGCTGAGTCTGTGCTACAATTTCTTCTCGCTCTTATGAACGAGCGAGAAGGACGATGAGGTGAGCTGGCTACAACCTTTCTCTATATTAGCTGGAAGCAGTGTAGCACTGCAGTGGGGAAGCGGCAACAGACCGTGCCGAAACTTATTCGACTTCAACTTAGTGGTTCAGCAGTTTCTAAAAACCTACCCCAATTTGCCTGAGGCTACTGGTGAAGGTGTGCCGCGTGTGTCATCTACAGCTGCCTCCGGTCTGGAAACGCTGCAGCAGCGCTTGCAATTGCTAGCTCACTGACTGTTGTGCAACGTGAGTACAAGCTGGAACTCCACGTTCCACATGTTGGCAAGGCTTTGTGAGCAGCGGAGGGCAGTAGTGGAATACCAGCTGCAACATGGTCGTCACCTTACCAGTCAGCTTCCACTGTTCACAAGCAACAAGTGGGCATGGATGTCTGACCTCTGTGATGTTTTACGCAACCTTGAAGAATCAACACAGATGGTGAGCGGCGATGCCGCTATTTTCAGCGTAACCATCCCACTTCTGTGTCTACTGAAACACTCGCTGCTCACAATGAAGGCGGACACTTTGCATATGGAAGAGGTGGAAATGGGGGATAAAGTACTCAGGGTGATAGCCAGACCACCCTCCGTTCGTCTTCTCAGCGCAAATTGGATGAGGAGGAGGAGCAGGAGACGGTTGCCTCTGCTACAGAGGGTAGTACCCATAGCAGGTTTATTCCATTTGTTCAGCGTGGATGGGCCGAAGAGGAGTAAGAGGATGAGGAGATTGAGAGTCATCCTCCTAATGAGGACAGTGAAGTCTTGTCTGTTGGGACTCTGGCTTCATGTTTTGCTGCCTTTCCCGTGACCCTCGCATTATATGCATTTTGTCCAACACCAATTACTGGTTGTTCACCCTTCTCGATCCCCTCTACAAAGAGAACTTCTCATCTCTCATTCCTGTGGTGGAGAGGACAAGCAAAATGGTTCAATACCAGAGGGTCCTTGTGGAAAAATTGTTCCAAAAATTTCCAGCTGACAACGCTGGTGACAGAGTACGTAGTTCCTTGGGACACCAAGGAGGGCAAACGAGGGGAACACACAGCAGTTCCAACAGTGGCAAAGCAACATTCTCCAAGGCCTGGGACAGTTTCATGACACCCCGCCAGCACCCTCACCCTGATGTGCGGCCTAGTGTTACATGGAGAGAAAAGTTTTGGAAGATGGTGAAGGAGTACGTAGCAGTCCTTGTCAGCATCCTCAATGATCCCTCTGTGCCTTACAACTATTGGGTGTCCAAAATGGACACGTGGCACGAACTGGCGCTTGACGCCTGTCCTGCCACCAGCATTTTGTCAGAGCGTGTATTTAGTGCTGCTGGGGGCATAATAACTGATAAGCGCATCCGACTGTCAACTGAAAATGCTGACCGTTTGACTCTTATCAAAATGAACAAGGCCTGGATTGCCCCTGACTTCTCTACTCCACCGGAGGAAAGAGGCTGAACATAAAGGCACTTTAAATGTGGCTTTTATGGTGTATTGAATACACTGTATTCCCATGCACCCCTTCCACCACAATAAAGGGTATATGGTTCAATCTTCCTTTTTTCATCCTCCTCCTTCATCATATAAACATGCTTATTAGGCGGCTCTCCCTCCTAATGTTTTTCAGGGTCAGCTCAGCAGCAGACCCTCACCCCTAATGTTTTAGATCAGATCAGCAGCAGACCTTCACCTCTAATGTTTTAGATGGTCAGCTCAGCAGCAGACCCTCACCCCTAATGTTTTAAAAGGTCAGATCAGCAGCAGACCCTCACCCCTAATGTTTTAGATGGTCAGTTCAGCAGCATACCCTCACCCTTAATTTTGTAGATGGTCAACTCACCAGCAGACCATCACCCCTATTTTTTTAGATTGTTAGATCAGCAGCAGGCCCTCACCCCTAATGTTTTAGATGGTCATCTCAGCAGCAGATCCTCACCCCTAATTTTTTTGATGGTCAGATCAACAGGAGGCCCTCGTCCCTAATGTTTTAGATGGTCAACTGATAAGCAGACCCTCACCCCTAATGTTTTGGAAGGTCAGATCAACAGCAGACCTTCACCCCTATTTTTTTTATTGTTCAGATCTGCAGCAGACCCTCACCCCTAATGTTTTAGAGTGTCACCAGCAGGCCCTTGCTCCTAATGTTTTTGAGGGTCATCACCAGGCCTTCAATCATAATTTTTCAAGGGTGTGTATGATGCCCTCCTGTAAGTGTAATAAAGTGTGTATTGGAGTCCCGGTTCCTTGTAATTTTTGCCAGCCCTTTCACTTAGTGCATAGGCTTTATAAGTGTAGGAGTCCCACTACATGAACAATTGTATGACAATGTGAATGAGGCCCTCTATTAAGTGATATGCAGGTTGTATCAGAGTGCCTCTTCCTTGTAATTTTTGGCAGCACTTGCACTTTATATACAAGTCCTCTTCCTAACAATTTATCCTCTAAAATTGATTTTATCTTCGGTTTGGTACGTATTATTGTCTGTCTGTAAAAGTGGCGTACTACTCGGACAACATCGGTCCGAGCAGCAACCTGGGAGTCCAAGATGCATCCAGACATACTCCACAGGCTATTTCCTAACCATTTTGGTGGTGTTTCCATCAATTTCTGACATTTTCCTATAACCCAGACACCCTCCCCTCTTCAGAGCAGGGGGTGCCCGGTTTAATGCTCGGGTTCTCCCATTGACTTCCAAAGTGTTCTACTCGAGCATCCCAAAGTGTTCTACTATCTGAGCACCCAAGCACTTTGGTGCTCGATCAACACTAGTAGTTATATATCAACTAAATACACCCCATAACTGGTTATATAAGAAAGCAATTTCAACCCAATAACATATGCTAGGATTACTGCTATTACTAAAATCTGTAATAATAGATCACTTTTAGTAACCCCAATTAGTGCATCAAGGTGTAATTGAATAGCTCCTATTACCCAGGCTCTGCACTCTCCTGGTCCCTGATCTCTCCCTACAGTGTGGATAATGCTTCCCTATCCTTTCCCTACACTATGCATAATCTTTCCCTGAACAGCTCAATCGCTTTTATTTTTTGGGGAATAAACTCTTTCCTAAACATGGTCCCTAGTGCCTGTAAGTTCACTGTAAAATGGCATTAGCAGGCCTTTTATAGGGCTGTGACATCACAGGGGCTGCCTTTTTCCTGGGCTTCTTACTTTCACTTTGTGCAGCAGCCATTTTAGAAAAAATTTGATTTGTTACCGTGAGGAAATTCGATTTTGACCCCAGATTCAAGGGTGAATGGAAGTAGGTATATATATGATTGCTAGGTTTTTTTTAGAGAGAGAATCAGGAAGGATTACTACCATCATTGCTAAGTACCTTCTATATACAGTCTTTTGGCAAAAAGCCTACTCTGTGAAGTACTGTACAGCTATATGTATTTCTACTGTGACTCCTTTCATCTATTCAGTAAAGGAGAGCCTTTATTTTGCCATAATAAAGCCAGCTTGGTCTGTGGGCTGTATAACTGAACATTATCATCCACCTCCTATTCTCCTGCCCTGCACTGCACTGCTCATCTCATTATCAAGGGCACCCCAGCCACCACCAGGGAGAACTCACAAGTCCAGGGTGTGCTCCCAGGGGAAGAAGCATTGCACCCATCCATTTACTGCCAGATAGACTTAACTAGAGCCTTAGTAGAATCAGCCACTGTGATGTCTACGACCAACCTCATCACTAGTGTTGAGCGCGAATATTCGAAAAAGCGAATTGTTATTGCAAATATTGGCACTTTGAATATTTAGAATATGGTGCTATATATTCGGAATTACGAATATATATATATTTTTTTTAACACAGTACACATCAGGTGATCATCCCTCCCTTCTTCTAGCTTGTGGGCCAATGAGAAGGCTTTGTCACAGCTTAGTATTTTAGAGTGATCCACAGCACTCTTCCATTAAAAATCTTGTTCTTTATTTGACAAGCAGCATATAATTACTGCTGCAATTGTATGCTGCTTGTCAAATAAAGAACAGGATTTTGATAATGGAAGAGTGCTGTGGATCTCTCTAAACTACTATTGCATAAAGAGACCCTTGGCTTGGACCACAATCTGCGAGCACCACACTTGGACCATTAATTCTGGTACCAAAAGAATTGGATGTTTGCCCCATGGCAGGATATGTAGTGCTGCTAAAATGAAATGGAAAAGACGATTCCCGCACTTATTGTTCTTCCCATAAAATCTTCCTCTTTATTGAATCACATCATATGCGGAACAGTATCACAAATAAGCTGTTGTTTACGCATTTCTGAGACCTTCTCCTTAGCCATAACGACTAAGGAGAAGGTCTCCGAAACGCGTAAACAACAGCTGTTTGTGATACTGTTCCGCATATGATGTGATTCAATAAAGAGGAAGATTTTATGGGAAGAACAATAAGTGGCAGAATCATCTTTTTCATTTCATTTTGCCTATACGTCCAGGAACTTGCTGGCTTGACACGGGATACTACATGCCGACTAAGTGAGCTGGACAGACGTTTTCTATATGTAGCGCTGCTGACTGTGTTTATTTTGTCACAGCTTAGCAACATCCCTAGCAACCAATAGAAAAGTTGCCTGCCCCTTACTATACAAGTTGCATGTATTGCGAAAAAATATGTGCGTCAATAATTGCCCAAAATTTGCAAGTGCAAATATATTGGAGCACTCTATCAGCATATAAAGCTATTCTAAGGTTCTGCTATGTCAACCATTTTCTACAGTCTCAGGAAATGTATTCCAGCTTGAAAAATGTAGCATAATTGATCCACACCGGTATTTTGCGCGCATTACGCGAATAATACATTGCCGATTTCCGCAATCAAGAAAATATTATTTTGAATTTGCGAATTCGCAAATATATGATGAGTATTCTACAAACTATATGCGAAATATTGTGAATTTGAATATTGCCCCTGCCGCTCATCACTACTCATCACCTAAACCACCACTCCTATCCTCTCCGCTCCCTCACCTCCTCCCCCTGAAGGCTGGTGCACAGCATCGCCAGCAGCAACAACCGTAAAAATAATTTTTCTTCAGTTTTATCTTACTCTAATTTTAAATCATTTGAAAGGCCAGTGTGCCCTTCTGCACATGGTAGATGACATGTTTCAATGACTTGGGCACATAGGTAAAGGTTCAAATTTCCATTAAACAATGCATTTTAAGATGTTGCTGGAGGAAAAAAGCTCAAGTCAAATGTATTGTTGTAAAACTATGAAACCTGCGAGATCTTTCACAGCTAAGCCTTTTCAAATGGTTACAAGCAGCAGTGAACACATTACAAAATGTCTGGAATAACTGGTAAGATACCCTTTGAATTACAGGCCCAATATTTCTGGCTTGAGTGCTCACTGGCAATTACCATTATTGTACATTAGACCTTACAACTATATTGAGTGGCACAATGAAGCTGACTTCAGTTAGAGATTTGACAAGAGGGTTTTCTAAAAATCTGTGGCATTTGGGGACACAGCACTGCTCATTTTCCTTGTCTATTATTAAGTTGTACTGCTACTACATGCTGGTAATTGGTTTCCAGGGAGTGAACAGAATCTTTCTGTGGCTCTTGAAGTTTCTTGTTTGAAGCAGGATGTAACATAGGAAATTCACTTTTCATGAGCCCAAGGGCTTTCTTTTCTCCCTATACACAGTATTAATAATAAAGTATTTTCGTAGGACTGCCGATTTTGTGTTCACTCCTTGTTGGGAAGGTTGATGGGTTAATTACAAGATTTTGCATTTTAATGTGTAATATCAAGTGGTTCTCTAGAGAAGTTTGCTACTAAACATGGGAAATGAGTGATGTATGTGGTGAAATGACTTTAATATACATCAAATCATATGTATTTGTGTGATGTAAATTATTAGAAATTAGCACATTTCTCAAAAATTCTATATGGTCAGTTCGACAAATTTTCTGAAAAGATTTGATCCAAATGTATTTGTGGCGAATCGCGTTAAAAAAACAGCTATTTCCTGGCTGCAGATGGCCTGTATAGTGGTTTAGAACACTGTGCCTTGCAGTAAAACGCATAGGGAGTCTGCTGTGGTAGTGAAACAATACTGTGAGTCAGTATGACACGCACATGACAGGCACACTTCACTTATTTGGGCAGTTACGGTGCCAGATCTGACCAAAAAACTCAAGCATGAACTCAGCCTTACAGGTCGATGTTAGCGTCAAGAAGAAGCACACTCCTTTTACACCGTCAGCCGCTGATTCCACATAGATGTCTACAGAACCTGTTCTATTAAAAGCTTATACAAGTAGAGCCGCCCGACAGAGTGGAGAGGGTGTCAGCAGAAAGTTTGTGTTGACATCACTGATTATTCTGCCCATCCACTGTTTCGTCAGAACAATAACTCACAAAAACGGATCCTGTCTATTGAGCATACGCCTTCGCTCGGTCAGCATTTTGTCAGTAAACCCTCAGTGTTGCTAAAACAAACCAAAAATAAAATAGGAGTGGATCCAAAACAGAGATGACACGTGAATAGAATATTTGCATGTCTTCTGTGTTTTGTACCCACTCCTGCTTTTGGCTGCCAAATCATAAGCCAATTCTGATGGGACCATACCAGCCTTAGAGCTGCTACATAGACAGGATCAATTGTTCATCTGATTTTTCCTTCCTTCTGAGAGATCAGAAGGGTCAAATAAATCATGATGTCAACCAGGCCAAAAAGGCAAAATAGTGGCCAGTCATGAAGTGGGGAGGGTGGTAACAACATGAGAAGTCCACAGGGTGGCCCAATGACATAGTGGTGACATGGCATAAGCATGAAGAGACCATAGAGTGGCCCAATGACATAGTGGTGATATGGCAGCAGCATGAGCAGACCACAGAGTGGTGATGTGGCAGCAGCATGAGGAGACAACAGAGTGGTGAAGTGGCAGCAGTATGAGGAGAGCACAGAGTAACCAAGAGACATAGTGTTGAGGTGGCAGCAGCATGAGGAGACCACAGAGTAGCGATGTGGCAGCAACTTGAGGAGACAAGAGAGTGATGAAGTGGCAGCAGCATGTGGAGACTACAGAGTGGTGAAGTGGCAGCAGCATGAGGAGACCACAGAGTGGTGAAGTGGCAACAGCATGGGGAGACCATAGAGTGGCACAGTGACATAGTGGTGATGTGGCATCAGCATAAGGAGGCCACAGAGTGGCCAAGAGACATAGTGTTGAGGTGGCAGCAGCATGAGGAGGCCACAGAGTGGTGAGGTGGCAGCAGCATGAGGATACCACAGAGTGGCCCAGTGACAGAGTGGGTAAGTGTGGGGCAATACCAGTAACAGCTGAATATGGTGGCTGACAGTAGGAGCACCAGGGGATCATCAGGGGATGAAAAGATGTATAGGTGGCTTAATAGCCAAGCTAAATAATAATGCTGGTCCTCCCAGATAGATGCATAGCAGTCCAGACTGGTACTGAATACTGCTGCTCATAAATACCCCAAATATCAATTAGTGACCCCTTACCAGTGTGTGCGTTTACCGAGCGCCTCCCGGCGTGCGTTCCACATGGCGCCAAATTCCGCCTCTGAAGTAGGTAATGGAACGCAATAGCGTCATCAGGGAGCGTACCGGAAGTATGTCGCTGGAATAAAGACGATGCTTCCTGCGTATGAGCCGCATATGGAACGCATCTCCGTGCGGCGAAGGAGTGTACCGGAAGTGTGTCGATTACCTTGAGAATGTGCTTCCTGCGCGTGGATCGCACATGGAACGCATCTCCATGCGTCTGAATAGTCAAGATAAGGCGCTTCCTGTGCTTGATCCGCACATGGAATGCACATCCAGTTGCACATATCAAAAGCTCATTGCATAAGCAAGAAAAGGAGACACATTTTATATTATTTAATATTAGCGATGGAACATAATAAACCGCAAATAAAGATGAATTTTACCTATCATTAACACCCAAATAAAGTAATTTCAATTATGTATGTAGATGGATGTTATGTGCTTCACTATAATGTGCGGTTCACCACTCCAATTTTTATTTCAGAATATTATTGCCAGGGGTTGATTGGGTGTATTTATAATTAAGGGATGGCCAAATCTAAAAGCATACAGGCGAGCAAGGTGATTGTAGGAAAACACAATTATATATTTATTTACAATAGTCAATTCAATGATACCCTAAATCACCCTAAGATAGAATATGTTAAACCTATTGCGGTTGGTTTATAACGGGTTAAATTTCATTTTATATACACAGGGGTATTTTAGGAAGTCTCCCTGCAGGCAATGACAAACATAAAGGAAGTCAAATAAAGCAGCCAAAGGAAAGGATCTCATTGAGGCCCAGTGGGCTCACAGTTTTTAGTCTGTGGGTTCACTCCGCCTCCTTCTGTAAGATCCTCCTATCAAGGTCCCCACCTCGAGGGGAAGGACGTATTACCTCCACCGCACAAAAATGGATTGCCTTATTGTTATTTTCATGAAAAATTCTGACATGTCTAGCGATGGCTGTATCTTTTTTATTTCTAATATCCCCCAAGTGGTCTCCAACCCTTCTTTTGAGTTCTCTTTTTGTTTTTCCAACATACTGTAATCCGCAAGCACAATTAATCAAGTATACCACCCCTGTGGTTTTGCAGTTGGCGAAGTCCCTACTTGTGTATGTCCTATTGGTGGTGTTGCTTTTAGTTTGATTTATAAACGGGCAAGCTATGTATGTGCCACAGCGAAACGTACTAAGTGGTCTTCTGTTCAGCCAGGTGCATGGTTTGGAGATGGAAGTATAGTGGCTGTGAATAAATCTGTCCCCAAGGGATCTTCCCTTTCTGTAGGTTATGGCTGGGTACATAGGGAGCATATCTCTTATATAGGGATCCAGATGAAGCATTTCCCCAATTTTTTTTTTCAAAATATCTCTAACCTCTTTGTTACAATTGTCAAAAGTTCCTATTATACGAAAGATTGGGTCTATCTCCTTTCCTATTCGCTGACCTTTTCGCGGAATAAGTAAATCTGTTCTAATGGCATTTTCTGCTGACTTAAAGGCTCCGTGTAAGGGTTGATTTGGATAACCCCTTTGATTAAATCTGGTCTTTAGATCCCTAGCTTGTTGTTAAAAGTCACTTTTGGAGCTGCTGTTCCTCCAAATTCTTAAATATTGACCTTTGGGTATGCCACACTTGAGGTTATAAGGGTGGTGACTCTCCCATCTCAATAGGCTATTGGTAGCCGTAGGTTTTCTGTATGTTTTGGTGCTGATGCTGCCATTATTCAATGAAATATACAGATCCAGAAAAGGAAAGCCTTTATCGTTAATCTCTGATGTAAAATGCATGCCGATCCGATTTTTATTCAGATCAGCCACGAAATCCGAGAATAGCCCTCTGGGGACGCTCCACAAAATGAGGATGTCATCAATATAGCGGCCCCAGAAGGCTATCCTGGGTGTCCAGACACTTTCCTCGGTGAATACCACCGTGTCCTCCCACCAGCCCAGGAAATAGGCAGCGGCCAACTGACTATATAGGATGTCTCGATATTAGTTCAGTTTGTCCTCCCTCTCAGCGGGTGTGAAAAGGGCCCCAATTTTGGACTGGTAGCGAGAGTCTAACATGGTGGAGAGCCAGTAGTCATCCCTCTGCCGAATGGTGACAATTCGGCTGCCACTACGCAAGTATATGAGCATGAATCAAACCATTTGCACAAGTGACTTGGAGGGACTCCCTGCCTCCATCTCAGAAAAAACACCCATTTCTCTATGCATTGCTTGTGCTCAAATGTCCTCCTCATCCTCCTCTAGTTCAGCCCCCAGAGGGCTCATGTGGCCGTGAGATATAGTCACCATGTCTCCTGTCACCTGGCCAGCCAGATTTACCAGCATCTGTTCTAGGACATGAATCAGTGGAATGACATTGTTTATATCTTAGTCCTGGCGACTGATAAATAAAGTTGCCTCCTCTTAGGGCCCAAGCAAACGGCAGTTGTCACTCTTGAGCTGCACTGGCTAACATCGAAGTTACACAGGGGAGTACCTCTGTCTGCCTGTATCATCAAGAAATCGTTTATTGCATTTCTCTGTTCATATTGTCGGTACAACATATGGAGTGTGGAATTCCAACAGGTGGAAACGTTGCATATCAGCCTATGTTGGGGGATGTCATTCTGCCGCTGCAGCTCAAGGAGGGTGTGCTTTGCGGTGTACGAGTGGCTAAAGAGCATGCAAAGTTTAAAGATGTCTTGCAGATAGTGGAAGACTTCAGGAACTGCTTTACAACCAGATTGAACATGTGCAGGGCGCATGGCTCAGCCATCCTTGATGCAGCACTGGCACCATGTTCTTCCCATTGTCGGTCACCATGGTTACGATTTTAAGTTGTCGAGGAAAAAGCCAGAATTCGATTTGTTGATGAAGGATGCAGAGCAGTTCCTCCCCTATGTGACTACGTTCGCCCAGGCAAACTACGTACAGAACAGCGTGAAACTGCCATGACCTGCACATGTGGTATGCTGGTCGGGCACTGTGAAGTGTCCCTGCACTGGAGGCTGAGGACACGGTGGAGGATGAGAAGATAGAGGTGGACATTGTCGCAGGACCAGCGGTATGAGAACGTGGAAGCAGAGGCCACGTCACCTGGCCAAGTTCCTGGTGTCGCTGGGCAGGAACCACATTTACCCAGTGGGCCATAAAGGACATATATTGTCCATGACCGTAGTTATAGCTCCACACGTCTGCTCTGCCATGCACTTTGGCAGACATCGATAGGCTCAAGGACTAGCCCACCTTATGTGTGCAGGGTTGGTAATGCCTTTTTGGCAAAGAAATGGTGGCATGGGACTCTCCACCTCGGCTCGGCATAAGCCATCATTTTTCTGATAGGTGCAGAGTCCACCACTTGGAAAGGAAAGCATTGTAGCACCAGAAACTTAGCCTGGAGCATGTTCAGCTTCTGTATCATTGGATGAGTGCACACATACTGTTGTCTCTTGGCAATCGCTTCGTTGATTGATTGCTGATGGATTGACTGACGAGGAGCAGGAGCATAAGGACCAGCAGATGATGGAGCATAAGGACCAGCAGATGATGGGAAGGACAGACAGCTCCCTTCGACTGAGATGGTGGAGCCTTGACTGACTGAAATTGGGTGAGTGCCACTGGGTGATGAAGCTGTTGCTGCAGCAGACGGGAACACCACATCGGAGCTACGGTTCTCCCAGGCAAATTTACGGTGATGCTGCATATGTTGTGGTGCCAAAATTCCCAGACTCGGAATATAAATCAGCCGTGGAAGAATGGGTAAAACAAGTGATAGATGATCCCAAGCCAGGAGACCCTAAGCTAACCAGACGCACTGGGACTGTGCTCTGGTTCTCCGTTGAAAGAGGAGTGGGCTTCCTACAAGACAATCATTCTGGGGCTGATATATTTGTGGGCCGCCGCTCTGTTAAGCACCACTACTTGCCCCAGCCCCGTCATAATCTGTACGCAGGGGACCAGGTGGAATATACCCCAATGCGCTCAGTCCAAGGTCCATTTGCTGCCGGAGTGACCCTGCTGGCCAAACCTTTAACCCCTGCAGTTACCCCGGAGACCTGGCAGGAGGACCCAGGCTCTGCCGGGAAAGTTAGATGTCTGCAAGAAACTCAGGATGGCAGATTAAGTTTCAGGGAACAGCCGCAGGCTGAGCCTGAGCCACTCATCCGTGACCTGGCTGCCCCACCAATGCTGCGGGTGGGCCAGTTAAATAACTCGGTTCTCAGTTTTAACCCCAGGGTGCAGCCATATGTTTTACCCTGGAAGCAGCCCCAGGCAACCTCTGTTTGCCTACCAGAACCCCTTCAGCTGGAGGTATTAACCGCCTCTGCACCTACTAGGGATCTCAGCTTGCAGCATGTCACAGCTGCATTCAACAGGCTGTCTGCTCAGCCACCACCCAAGAACACCACCAGAGGGCAGTGGCGTACTACTACAGCTGCGACTTTGAGCTACCAGAAGCAAGAGCACCCCCTAATGCGCTTCAGCAGCTCTAGCAGCGAGGAGGACCTGGACGTCCTTCTCTAAAAATGCATCCTTTTCTAAAAATAAAGGACTAATGGGAGCCACGTCATGGACTGTTCATGATGGGTGAGGACTAGGGATGAGCGAACTCGAACTGTATATTTCGGGTTCGTACCGAATTTTGGGGTGTCCGTGACACGGACCCGAACCCGGACATTTTCGTAAAAGTCCGGGTTCGGGTTCGGTGTTCGTCGCTTTCTTGGCGCTTTTGTGATACTTTCTTGGCGCTTTTTGAAAGGCTGCAAAGCAGCCAATCAACAAGCGTCATACTACTTGCCCCAAGAGGCCGTCACAGCCATGCCTACTATTGGCATGGCTGTGATTGGCCAGAGCACCATGTGACCCAGCCTCTATTTAAGCTGGAGTCACATAGCGCCGCCCGTCACTCTGCTCTGATTAGCGTAGGGAGAGGTTGCGGCTGCGACAGTAGGGCGAGATTAGGCAGATTAACTCCTCCAAAGGACTTGATTAATCGATCGATCTGCAGCTGTGCATCATTGAGCTGCTGAAATTCAATTGCTCACTGTTTTTAGGCTGCCCAGACCGTTTTTCAGTCACTTTTTTCTGGGGTGATCGGCGGCCATTTTGTGTCTTGTGCGGTGCTGCGACCAAGTGCATTTAACCCTCAATGGTGTGGTTGTTTTTTGGCTAAAGCCTACATCAGGGTGAAGCTGTCACACCAAGTGCATTTAACCAGCAATAGTCTGTTTATTTTTTGGCCATATACTACATCAGGGGCAAGCTGCGCCTGTCACCAAGTGCATTTAACCCTCAATGGTGTGGTTGTTTTTTGGCTAAAGCCTACATCAGGGTGAAGCTGTCACACCAAGTGCATTTAACCAGCAATAGTCTGTTTATTTTTTGGCCATATACTACATAAGGGGCAAGCTGCGCCCGTCACCAAGTGCATTTAACCCTCAGTAGTGTGGTTGGTCAAGCTATCACACCAAGTGCATTTAACCAGCAATAGTCTGTTCATTTTTTGGCCATATACTAAATCAGGGGCAAGCTGCGCCCGTCACCAAGTGCATTTAACCAGCAATAGTCTGTTCATTTTTTGGCCATATACTACATCAGGGGCAAGCTGCGCCCGTCACCAAGTGCATTTAACCCTCAGTAGTGTGGTTGGTCAAGCTGTTACACCAAGTGCATTTAACCAGCAATAGTCTGTTCATTTTTTGGCCATATACTACATCAGGGGCAAGCTGCGCCCGTCACCAAGTGCATTTAACCCTCAGTAGTGTGGTTGGTCAAGCTGTCACACCAAGTGCATTTAACCAGCAATAGTCTGTTCATTTTTTGGCCATATACTACATCAGGGGCAAGCTGCGCCTGTCACCAAGTGCATTTAACCCTCAATGGTGTTGTTGTTTTTTGGCTAAAGCCTACATCAGGGTGAAGCTGTCACACCAAGTGCATTTAACCAGCAATAGTCTGTTCATTTTTTGGCCATATACTAAATCAGGGGCAAGCTGCGCCCGTCACCAAGTGCATTTAACCAGCAATAGTCTGTTCATTTTTTGGCCATATACTACATCAGGGGCAAGCTGCGCCTGTCACCAAGTGCATTTAACCCTCAATGGTGTGGTTGTTTTTTGGCTAAAGCCTACATCAGGGTGAAGCTGTCACACCAAGTGCATTTAACCAGCAATAGTCTGTTCATTTTTTGGCCATATATATACTACATCAGGGGCAAGCTGCGCCCGTCACCAAGTGCATTTAACCCTCAGTAGTGTGGTTGGTCAAGCTGTCACACCAAGTGCATTTAACCAGCAATAGTGTGGTTATTTTTTGGCCATATCCCAGTCTAATTCTGTCACTAAATCCATACCGGTCACCCAGCGCCTAAATACTAGGCCTCAAATTTATATCCCGCTAAATCTGTCGTTACCGCTGTCCTGTTGTGGCTGGGCAAGTTATTTAGTGTCCGTCAAAGCACATTTTTTGTTCTGGGTTGAAATACAATTCCCAATTTAGCAATTTCATAATTTAGTGGTTTCTGCTATATCAGAGCTATTTGAAATCTATCCCTAAAAGGGTATATAATATTCAAGGTGCACATAGGGTCATTCAGAATAACTTCACACACACGCTACTGTGCATTTCCAAGTCTAATTCTGTCACTAAATCCATACCGGTCACCCAGCGCCTAAATACTAGGCCTCAAATTTATATCCCGCTAAATCTGCTGTTACCGCTGTCCTGTTGTGGATGGGCAAGTTATTTAGTGTCCGTCAAAGCACATTTTTTGTTCTGGGTTGAAATACAATTCCCAATTTAGCAATTTCATAATTTAGTGGTTTCTGCTATATCAGAGCTATTTGAAATCTATCCCTAAAAGGGTATATAATATTCAAGGTGCACATAGGGTCATTCAGAATAACTTCACACACACACTACTGTGCATTTCCAAGTCTAATTCTGTCACTAAATCCATACCGGTCACCCAGCGCCTAAATAGTAGGCCTCAAATTTATATCCCGCTAAATCTGTCATTACCGCTGTCCTGTTGTGGATGGGCAAGTTATTTAGTGTCCGTCAAAGCACATTTTTTGTTCTGGGTTGAAATACAATTCCCAATTTAGCAATTTCATAATTTAGTGGTTTCTGCTATATCAGAGATATTTGAAATCTATCCCTAAAAGGGTATATAATATTCAAGGTGCACATAGGGTCATTCAGAATAACTTCACACACACGCTACTGTGCATTTCCAAGTCTAATTCTGTCACTAAATCCATATCGGTCACCCAGCGCCTAAATACTAGGCCTCAAATTTATATCCCGCTAAATCTGTCGTTACCGCTGTCCTGTTGTGGATGGGCAAGTTATTTAGTGTCCGTCAAAGCACATTTTTTGTTCTGGGTTGAAATACAATTCCCAATTTAGCAATTTCATAATTTAGTGGTTTCTGCTATATCAGAGCTATTTGAAATCTATCCCTAAAAGGGTATATAATATTCAAGGTGCACATAGGGTCATTCAGAATAACTTCACACACACGCTACTGTGCATTTCCAAGTCTAATTCTGTCACTAAATCCATACCGGTCACCCAGCGCCTAAATACTAGGCCTCAAATTTATATCCCGCTAAATCTGTCGTTACCGCTGTCCTGTTGTGGATGGGCAAGTTATTTAGTGTCCGTCAAAGCACATTTTTTGTTCTGGGTTGAAATACAATTCCCAATTTAGCAATTTCATAATTTAGTGGTTTCTGCTATATCAGAGCTATTTGAAATCTATCCCTAAAAGGGTATATAATATTCAAGGTGCACATAGGGTCATTCAGAATAACTTCACACACACGCTACTGTGCATTTCCAAGTCTAATTCTGTCACTAAATCCATACCGGTCACCCAGCGCCTAAATACTAGGCCTCAAATTTATATCCCGCTAAATCTGTCGTTACCGCTGTCCTGTTGTGGATGGGCAAGTTATTTAGTGTCCGTCAAAGCACATTTTTTGTTCAGGGTTGAAATACAATTCCCAATTTAGCAATTTCATAATTTAGTGGTTTCTGCTATATCAGAGCTATTTGAAATCTATCAATAAAAGGGTATATAATATTCAAGGTGCACATAGGGTCATTCAGAATAACTTCACACACACGCTACTGTGCATTTCCAAGTCTAATTCTGTCACTAAATCCATACCGGTCACCCAGCGCCTAAATAGTAGGCCTCAAATTTATATCCCGCTAAATCTGTCGTTTCCGCTGTCCTGTTGTGGATGGGCAAGTTATTTAGTGTCCGTCAAAGCACATTTTTTGTTCTGGGTTGAAATACAATTCCCAATTTAGCAATTTCATAATTTAGTGGTTTCTGCTATATCAGAGTTATTTGAAATCTATCCCTAAAAGGGTATATAATATTCAAGGTGCACATAGGGTCATTTAGAATAACTTCACACACACGCTACTGTGCATTTCCGAGTCTAATTCTGTCACTAAATCCATACCGGTCACCCAGCGCCTAAATAGTAGGCCTCAAATTTATATCCCGCTAAATCTGTCGTTCCACTGTCCTGTTGTGGATGGGCAAGTTATTTAGTGTCCGTCAAAGCACATTTTTTGTTCTAGGGTTGAAATACAATTCCCAATTTAGCAATTTCATAATTTAGTGGTTTCTGCTATATCAGAGCTATTTGAAATCTATCCCTAAAAGGGTATATAATATTCAAGGTGCACATAGGGTCATTCAGAATAACTTCACACACACGCTACTGTGCATTTCCAAGTCTAATTCTGTCACTAAATCCATACCGGTCACCCAGCGCCTAAATACTAGGCCTCAAATTTATATCCCGCTAAATCTGTCGTTACCGCTGTCCTGTTGTGGATGGGCAAGTTATTTAGTGTCCGTCAAAGCACATTTTTTGTTCTGGGTTGAAATACAATTCCCAATTTAGCAATTTCATAATTTAGTGGTTTCTGCTATATCAGAGCTATTTGAAATCTATCCCTAAAAGGGTATATAATATTCAAGGTGCACATAGGGTCATTCAGAATAACTTCACACACACGCTACTGTGCATTTCCAAGTCTAATTCTGTCACTAAATCCATACCGGTCACCCAGCGCCTAAATACTAGGCCTCAAATTTATATCCCGCTAAATCTGTCGTTACCGCTGTCCTGTTGTGGATGGGCAAGTTATTTAGTGTCCGTCAAAGCACATTTTTTGTTCTGGGTTGAAATACAATTCCCAATTTAGCAATTTCATAATTTAGTGGTTTCTGCTATATCAGAGCTATTTGAAATCTATCCCTAAAAGGGTATATAATATTCAAGGTGCACATAGGGTCATTCAGAATAACTTCACACACACGCTACTGTGCATTTCCAAGTCTAATTCTGTCACTAAATCCATACCGGTCACCCAGCGCCTAAATAGTAGGCCTCAAATTTATATCCCGCTAAATCTGTCGTTACCGCTGTCCTGTTGTGGATGGGCAAGTTATTTAGTGTCCGCCAAAGCACATTTTTTGTTCTGGGTTGAAATACAGTTCCCAATTTAGCAATTTCATAATTTTTTGGTTTCTGCTATATCAGAGCTATTTGAAATCTATCCCTAAAAGGGTTTATAATATTCAAGGTGCACATAGGGTCATTCAGAATAACTTCACACACACGCTACTGTGCATTTCCAAGTCTAATTCTGTTAGTAAATCCATACCGGTCACCCAGCGCCTAAATACTAGGCATCAAATTTATATTCAGCTGAATTTGAATACAATTCATTGGGCCAAATAATATTTTTGTTGTTGTGGTGAACCATAATAATGAGGAAAACATCTAGTAAGGGACGCGGACGTGGACATGGTCGTGGTGGTGTTAGTGGACCCTCTGGTGCTGGGAGAGGACGTGGCCGTTCTGCCACATCCACACGTCCTAGTGTACCAACTACCTCAGGTCCCAGTAGCCGCCAGAATTTACAGCGATATATGGTGGGGCCCAATGCCGTTCTAAGGATGGTAAGGCCTGAGCAGGTACAGGCATTAGTCAATTGGGTGGCCGACAGTGAATCCAGCACGTTCACATTATCTCCCACCCAGTCTTCTGCAGAAAGCGCACAGATGGCGCCTGAAAACCAACCCCATCAGTCTGTCACATCACCCCCATGCATACCAGGGAAACTGTCTCAGCCTCAAGTTATGCAGCAGTCTCTTATGCTGTTTGAAGACTCCGCTGGCAGGGTTTCCCAAGGGCATCCACCTAGCCCTTCCCCAGCGGTGAAAGACATAGAATGCACTGACGCACAACCACTTATGTTTCCTGATGATGAGGACATGGGAATACCACCTCAGCATGTCTCTGATGATGACGAAACACAGGTGCCAACTGCTGCGTCTTTCTGCAGTGTGCAGACTGAACAGGAGGTCAGGGATCAAGACTGGGTGGAAGACGATGCAGGGGACGATGAGGTCCTAGACCCCACATGGAATGAAGGTCGTGCCACTGACTTTCACAGTTCGGAGGAAGAGGCAGTGGTGAGACCGAGCCAACAGCGTAGCAAAAGAGGGAGCAGTGGGCAAAAGCAGAACACCCGCCGCCAAGAGACTCCGCCTGCTACTGACCGCCGCCATCTGGGACCGAGCACCCCAAAGGCAGCTTCAAGGAGTTCCCTGGCATGGCACTTCTTCAAACAATGTGCTGACGACAAGACCCGAGTGGTTTGCACGCTGTGCCATCAGAGCCTGAAGCGAGGCATTAACGTTCTGAACCTGAGCACAACCTGCATGACCAGGCACCTGCATGCAAAGCATGAACTGCAGTGGAGTAAACACCTTAAAACCAAGGAAGTCACTCAGGCTCCCCCTGCTACCTCTTCTGCTGCTGCCGCCTCGGCCTCTTCTGCTGCCGCCTCGGCCTCTTCCTCCGCCTCTGGAGGAACGTTGGCACCTGCCGCCCAGCAAACAGGGGATGTACCACCAACACCACCACCACCTCCGTCACCAAGCGTCTCAACCATGTCACACGGCAGCGTTCAGCTCTCCATCTCACAAACATTTGAGAGAAAGCGTAAATTCCCACCTAGCCACCCTCGATCCCTGGCCCTGAATGCCAGCATTTCTAAACTACTGGCCTATGAAATGCTGTCATTTAGGCTGGTGGACACAGACAGCTTCAAACAGCTCATGTCGCTTGCTGTCCCACAGTATGTTGTTCCCAGCCGCCACTACTTCTCCAAGAGAGCCGTGCCTTCCCTGCACAACCAAGTATCCGATAAAATCAAGTGTGCACTGCGCAACGCCATCTGTAGCAAGGTCCACCTAACCACAGATACGTGGACCAGTAAGCACGGCCAGGGACGCTATATCTCCCTAACTGCACACTGGGTAAATGTAGTGGCAGCTGGGCCCCAGGCGGAGAGCTGTTTGGCGCACGTCCTTCCTGCCGCCAAGTATCGCAGGGCAACATTCTTTGCCTCCTGTTGCCACCTCCTCCTTCTCGGCTTCCTCCTCCTCTTCTTCCACCTGCTCATCCAGTCAGCCACACACCTTCACCACCAACTTCAGCACAGCCCTGGGGTAAACGTCAGCAGGCCATTCTGAAACTCATATGTTTGGGGGACAGGCCCCACACCGCACAGGAGTTGTGGCGTGGTATAGAACAACAGACCGACGAGTGGTTGCTGCCGGTGAGCCTCAAGCCCGGCCTGGTGGTGTGTGATAATGGGCGAAATCTCGTTGCAGCTCTGGGACTAGCCAATTTGACGCACATCCCTTGCTTGGCGCATGTGCTGAATTTGGTGGTGCAGAAGTTCATTCACAACTACCCCGACATGTCAGAGCTGCTGCATAAAGTGCGGGCCGTCTGTTCGCGCTTCCGGCGTTCACATCCTGCTGCTGCTCGCCTGTCTGCGCTACAGCGTAACTTCGGCCTTCCCGCTCACCGCCTCATATGCGACGTGCCCACCAGGTGGAACTCCACCTTGCACATGCTGGACAGACTGTGCGAGCAGCAGCAGGCCATAGTGGAGTTTCAGCTGCAGCACGCACGGGTCAGTCGCACTACAGAACAGCACCACTTCACCACCAATGACTGGGCCTCCATGCGAGACCTGTGTGCCCTGTTGCGCTGTTTCGAGTACTCCACCAACATGGCCAGTGGCGATGACGCCGTTATCAGCGTTACAATACCACTTCTATGTCTCCTTGAGAAAACACTTAGGGCGATGATGGAAGAGGAGGTGGCCCAGGAGGAGGAGGAGGAGGAAGAGGGGTCATTTTTAGCACTTTCAGGCCAGTCTCTTCGAAGTGACTCAGAGGGAGGTTTTTGGCAACAGCAGAGGCCAGGTACAAATGTGGCCAGCCAGGGCCCACTACTGGAGGACGAGGAGGACGAGGATGAGGAGGAGGTGGAGGAGGATGAGGATGAAGCATGGTCACAGCGGGGTGGCACCCAACGCAGCTCGGGTCCATCACTGGTGCGTGGCTGGGGGGAAAGGCAGGACAATGACGATACGCCTCCCACAGAGGACAGCTTGTCCTTACCCCTGGGCAGCCTGGCACACATGAGCGACTACATGCTGCAGTGCCTGCGCAACGACAGCAGAGTTGCCCACATTTTAACCTGTGCGGACTACTGGGTTGCCACCCTGCTGGATCCACGCTACAAAGACAATGTGCCCACCTTACTTCCTGCACTGGAGCGTGATAGGAAGATGCGCGAGTACAAGCGCACGTTGGTAGACGCGCTACTGAGAGCATTCCCAAATGTCACAGGGGAACAAGTGGAAGCCCAAGGCCAAGGCAGAGGAGGAGCAAGAGGTCACCAAGGCAGCTGTGTCACGGCCAGCTCCTCTGAGGGCAGGGTTAGCATGGCAGAGATGTGGAAAACTTTTGTCAACACGCCACAGCTAACTGCACCACCACCTGATACGCAACGTGTTAGCAGGAGGCAACATTTCACTAACATGGTGGAACAGTACGTGTGCACACCCCTCCACGTACTGACTGATGGTTCGGCCCCATTCAACTTCTGGGTCTCTAAATTGTCCACGTGGCCAGAGCTAGCCTTTTATGCCTTGGAGGTGCTGGCCTGCCCGGCAGCCAGCGTTTTGTCTGAACGTGTATTCAGCACGGCAGGGGGCGTCATTACAGACAAACGCAGCCGCCTGTCTACAGCCAATGTGGACAAGCTGACGTTCATAAAAATGAACCAGGCATGGATCCCACAGGACCTGTCCGTCCCTTGTCCAGATTAGACATTAACTACCTCCCCTTAACCATATATTATTGTACTCCAGGGCACTTCCTCATTCAATCCTATTTTTATTTTCATTTTACCATTATATTGCGAGGCTACCCAAAGTTGAATGAACCTCTCCTCTGTCTGGGTGCCGGGGCCAATGGACTGTTCCAATGTTGGGTGACGTGAAGCCTGATTCTCTGCTATAACATGCAGACTAATTCTCTGCTGACATGAAGCCAGATCCTCTGTTACGGGACCTCTCTCCTCTGCCTGTGTGCTGGGCCTAAATATATGCCAATGGACTGTTGCAGTGGTGGCTGACGTGAAGCCTCATTCTCTGCTATGACATGCAGACTAATTCTCTGCTGACATGAAGCCAGATTGTCTGTTATGGGACCTCTCTCCTCTGCCTGGGTGCTGGGCCTAAATTTATGACAATGGACTGTTGCAGTGGTGGGTGACGTGAAGCCTGATTCTATGCTATGACATGCAGACTGATTCTCTGCTGACATGAAGCTAGATCCTCTGTTACGGGACCTCTCTCCTCTGCCTGGGTGCTGGGCCTAAATTTATGAAAATGGACTGTTACAGTGGTGGGTGACGTGAAGCCTGATTCTCTGCTATGACATGAAGACTGATTCTCTGCTGACATGAAGCCAGATTGTCTGTTACGGGACCTCTCTCCTCTGCCTGGGTGCTGGGCCTAAATTTATGAAAATGGACTCTTACAGTGGTGGGTGACGTGAAGCCTCATTCTCTGCTATGACATGCAGACTAATTCTCTGCTGACATGAAGCCAGATTGTCTGTTACGGAACCTCTTTCCTCTGCCTGGGTGCTGGGCCTAAATTTATGACAATGGACTGTTGCAGTGGTGGGTGACGTGAAGCATGATTCTCTGCTATGACATGCAGAGTGATTCTCTGCTGACATGAAGCCAGATCCTCTGTTACGGGACCTCTCTCCTCTGCCTGGGTGCTGGGCCTAAATTTATGAAAATGGACTCTTACAGTGGTGGGTGACGTGAAGCCTGATTCTCTGCTATGACATGAAGACTGATTCTCTGCTGACATGAAGCCAGATTGTCTGTTACGGGACCTCTCTCCTCTGCCTGGGTGCTGGGCCTAAATTTATGAAAATGGACTGTTACAGTGGTGGGTGACGTGAAGCCTGATTCTCTGCTATGACATGAAGACTGATTCTCTGCTGACATGAAGCCAGATTGTCTGTTACGGGACCTCTCTCCTCTGCCTGGGTGCTGGGCCTAAATTTATGAAAATGGACTCTTACAGTGGTGGGTGACGTGAAGCCTCATTCTCTGCTATGACATGCAGACTAATTCTCTGCTGACATGAAGCCAGATTGTCTGTTACGGAACCTCTTTCCTCTGCCTGGGTGCTGGGCCTAAATTTATGACAATGGACTGTTGCAGTGGTGGGTGACGTGAAGCATGATTCTCTGCTATGACATGCAGAGTGATTCTCTGCTGACATGAAGCCAGATCCTCTGTTACGGGACCTCTCTCCTCTGCCTGGGTGCTGGGCCTAAATTTATGAAAATGGACTCTTACAGTGGTGGGTGACGTGAAGCCTGATTCTCTGCTATGACATGAAGACTGATTCTCTGCTGACATGAAGCCAGATTGTCTGTTACGGGACCTCTCTCCTCTGCCTGGGTGCTGGGCCTAAATTTATGAAAATGGACTCTTACAGTGGTGGGTGACGTGAAGCCTGATTCTCTGCTATGACATGCAGACTGATTCTCTGCTGACATGAAGCCAGATTGTCTGTTACGGGAACTCTTTTTTATTAGAAAAATACAAAACTTAACAGACAAGAAAAAAACAAGACAAAACAGAACAGCTTCTCAGCTGGCCCAGCCTCACTCATACTCACATTCATACCAACACCCTATAAAAACTATATACAAACTATATACAAATGCTAAAAAAGAAATGAAACTTACTTAGCCGGTTCAGCTGTAAAACCCAAAAAAGAAAGACTTGACTACTCGTCAATAAAACAGAAACGCAAATAAGACAAATAAAACAATAATAACAATAATAATAATAGTACTAAACAAACAAAATTTTTTTTTTTTTCCATCACCATTTTTTTTTTTTATATATATATATATTTTTTTTTATTAATATAACACATAAAGCAAAACAAACCTCACTTCGCTAATCTAGCCCTAACCCCCACTACCTACTCCATCACCCTTCACCCAAGGCTGACCTCCGCCTCACGTCTCTCTCGTGTCCGCATAGTCCGAGGCCAGCCCTACCTCCACCACCCACATCTAGCCCCTCGCCCCATGTCCACCCATGTCCGCATAGTCCAGGGCTAGATGCAGGCCTCCCACTTCAATACACACATAAAACACTTAAAAGCACAAATAAAAGACCCCTTCCCACACCCACTCAACCTAACTAGCCCCAACTCATTCTATCCTAATAAACAACATAAACAACATAACTATTTAACACACACTGCAAAATATTTTAATATACAGAACTACCCGAAGGCCCAAGCTCGGTCTCTGTAAGCCTTTCTTCAAAGCTCAACATCCCACAAAACAAAAATCTACGGTGAAAGCATCAGCCCACCACCAGGAAACGTATGACTAGGCTAGGGTACGCTAAAAGCAAAGCCTCTCCAGAGGAGAGAGGCCCTACTGGTACCCAGTCTCTCATACTCCAAAGAACGCACCTTCACCAGGTCACCCAGAATATTCCTACATACCACGTCCACTGGGAGGACTTTCTGCTGCGTTGAAACTAAGCACCGTGCATTCCACGTGTAGAACCTAACCACTATACTGACTAAAAAACATGTGCACAGGTCCCTTCTACCAATGTCTCTGAGCACTCCATAAGCCCACTCCGCATAGGAGAGGCTGGCTAGCCTAGGCCAGCCAATGGAAGCTCCCACCCGTTGGTAAACCTCTGTATTAAAGGGACACTGAATCAGGAAGTGATCCATACTTTCCAGTATGGAGCCACACTCCTCCCGGGGACAACCCCTTTCATCAGAGTTCCTGTATTTCAAGTTGTCCCTCACATACAGCCTCCCGTGAAAGCAGCGCCAAGCCAAGTCCCAAAACTTCAAGGGGATCCTTGCAGAATTTAGCAACTGTAACCCCTTGTCTAGATCCCGGCTTGGGCAATCCCTGAGGGCCAGGGGCTTCTGGAAGTGGGACAACAAGACCCTCTCGTCAAGGGACCTCCTTGACAGAGTCCTGATCTCCCTCACCTCCAAACCCCACCGGCGGATCACCTTCAGAATCGGGGTGACGTAAGTCGGAAGATATCCGTGAGGCGTACGCAAGTCCTTCACTTGCCCTCCTGTCTCCCATTCCTGGAAGAAAGGCCGAAACCACCCCCGGCAGGAGACTACCCACGGAGAAGCCCTCTCCATCCAGAGGTTCGCCAGATTCGCTTTAACAAAGGTGTTTACAAGAAACACCACAGGGTTGACCATAGATAACCCCCCTAGTCTCCTCGTGCGGTAAGTCACTTCTCTCTTGATCAGGTTCAGTCTATTCCCCCATAAGAGCTGGAAGAACAGACTATAAACCCGAGTCCAGAGAGGCTCTGGCAAGATACACACGCTACCCAAATAGATAAGCAAAGGGAGTAAGTAGGCCTTGATCAGGTTTACCCTTTCCCTGAGGGTCAAAGACCAACCCTTCCACTGGTCGACCTTCTGAGCGGCGATCCTAAGCCTGTCGTCCCAATTTTGAGTGGGATAGTCCCCATGGCCAAAATGGATGCCTAGGACTTTGGCTGACGACTTGGGCCCTCGGAGGGTGTCCGGGAGATCAAAAACTGGATCACCCCCTCCCAGCCAGAGAATCTCACACTTATCCCGATTGATCATGGACCCGGATGCCTCCGAGTAGCGATCCACTTCAGACATCACGTACTCCGCCTCCCCTCTCGAGGATACGAAAACGGTGACATCGTCAGCGTACGCTACTACCCTCAGAGTGGCTTCCGGCGCCGTCCGATCCATTCCGACTCCCACCAACGGTCCACGATCGATCCGCTTAAGAAAGGGATCAATCGCGAACACGTATAAAAGCGGGCTCAAAGGACAACCCTGGCGGACGCCAGACCCAACCTCAAAAGAGCAGCCAGACCAACCGTTCACAAGCGGGAAACTCTCTGCCCCAGCATACAAGATCTTTAACCAATCGACAAACCCCCCCGGCAGGCCATACTTCAGAAGGACCGACCAGAGGTACTCATGGTTCACCCGATCAAACGCCTTTGCTTGATCTAAGGACAGCATGTACCCCCTCCAGTAGCCCGCTTTACTCTGCTCCACTGCCTCTCGGACACCGAGTACAGCACTAAAAGTGCTGCGGCCTGGAACCGAGCAATGCTGGGCCACCGAAAGGAGTTGGGGTGCAAATTTTACCAGCCTATTAAAAAGTATCTTGGCCAGAATCTTTCTGTCCGTATTAAGAAGTGCTATGGGACGCCAGTTCTCAATACGGCTCGGATCTTTACCCTTTGATAGAAGGATCAGAGCTGACCTCCTCATTGACCGAGGCAGAGTGCCCGAGGATAAACACTCATTGAATACCTCAGTCAAGAGGGGACATAAAGAGTCCTTAAAGGTCTTATAAAACTCAGATGTTAAGCCATCCGGGCCTGGCGACTTCTTCAGAGCTAACCCTTCCACCGCCAGGATAACTTCCTCCTTCCTGATCTCTTCTACCAAACCGTCAAAAGAGAGGTGAGCTCCTGACTCAGGGGTGACCCCAGCCAGGAAAGCCGACATCTTGTCCCGATCCAGATCCCTCCTCCCCAAGAGGCACGAGTAAAAGGATCTAACGACTTCCAGGATCCCTGATCTGGACCTGCTCAGAGATCCCGTACTATCGACCAGTCCTGTTATTAACTTACTCTTCACTGACATCTTACAATTTCTGTAGGGGTCGGGCGAGCGGTACCTCCCAAAGTCCCTCTCAAAAACTAAAGATGTGTGCCTATCATACTGGCACCTCTTGAGCAAAGATTTCACCCTGGAGATATCCTCGCGGCTACCACCAGTCGAGACCAGATGCTCGAGTTTCCTCCTCAGACCCTGATACAGGCGGTACCTGTCCAGGGACCTGAGGCTCGAGAGCCGGCGGAAGAACCTTGCAGCCCGATCTTTGAATATCTCCCACCACTCTGACTTAGTATCACAGAGATCCAGTAAAGGTACCTGACTCTGAAGGAAGTCCTCAAAGGATTGTCTCACCTCCGCTTCCACCAAGACACCCGAATTCAGCTTCCAATAACCTCTTCCCATTTGGGGGGATTCTGAAATATTCAGAGAAAACATAATCAAACAGTGATCGGAGAATTCCACCTCCACAACCCTTAAGGGCGAAAAGGTAGCCTCCTCCTTCAAATAAAACCTATCTATTCTAGACCTTACCTGACTACCTCTATAGAAAGTGAAACCCCCGTGGCCTGGGGTATGCCTAATGTGGACATCCTCCAGACGAGCCTCACTAGCTACTCTATTCAGAAAAATACTATCATAAGTCAGCTGGTTTCTGGTGCCTCCCCTGTCTTGGGGCCTTGTGACAGTATTAAAGTCCCCACCAAAAACTACCTGCCGGCTTGTAAAAAGGAAAGGCTTAATCCTCATAAAGAGACATTTCCTGTCCCACCTGGACTGGGGCCCGTAGATATTAATCAGGCGCAGTTCCTGTCCCTTCATGAGGACATCCAAGATCAAACACCTCCCCATTTCTAATTCAATTACTCGTCGGCATTCTACCGGTGCGGTAAAAAGGACCGCCACTCCGCTATACGGCTCAGCCGCAAGAGACCAGTAGGAGGGCCCTGGTCTCCACTCCCTCTTGGCTTTATAAATCGCTGCCAAATCTGGCAGCCTGGTCTCTTGCAAAAACAAAATGTCAGCTTCAACACGGCTGAGAAAATCGAAGGCTGTGAAACGAGCCGCATCCGACTTAATGCTGGCGACATTAATGGTCGCCAGAGTCAGCAGAGCGGGTACCGCCATAAAGAGTAGTTAAATTAGACGGCCTTCTTCCCATCCTTCTCCCCCCTCCCGGGGCTGCCTTCTAGAGCAGCACGACCTCTCTTGAGGGAGATAGTGGTATCCATCTCTGCCACCACCACCTCCCTCTGCGCACCACTCCTGGCTTTCTCAGTCTCAGAGCCCGGTTTTGCCACCCCTCCTGAGGACCTTGCATCCCCACCAGAGGGGGGCGCGGGGCCCCCTGAAGGCCCTCCCTCCTTCGCCCCCGGCCCCTCACCTTCAACCCCCTCCTCAGCAGAGGAGGCAGAGGTCTCATCCAAGATGAGGTACCGGTTGGAGAGCTCCAGAGGGGAGCCGGTTATACCTTCCCTGGCAACTTTGGTCGGGCTAGATCTTCTTTTAGTACGCCGTTTCCGTCTACTTTGGGACTCTGCCCCACTACCCTCTGCAGAACTTTCGTAGTGCGAGGACAGAGTCTCTTCGGCCCGGTCCAGTCTCTCAATCTCCTCCTCCAGCTCGCTGCCCCCTAGGGTCTCGGATTCAGGAGGGGCAGTCGTTTGGGAAGGAGCGGGCATCACCCCAGGACGAGGTTCCTCCCCCTCCCTCTCCGCCTGACGCCTCTCTCTCCGCCTCTGCCGGGACGGGTTGTTCCGGTTCCCCACTGACCCATTAACTCCACTGCCTTTGCCAGTACCCGCCTCAGCCGAATGGACCTCCCGGCCCGCTCCTGCATGAGCTCGGGCCGCATTGGCCTCAGAGAGAGGACAGCGACTGAAGGGGTGCCTGAGCTCCCCACACAGGTTGCATCTAATCTCCTCACAAGATGCAGCAAGATGACCAGTCCCCCCACACAACGCGCACTTCTGCACTTGGCAGCTGGCGCTGAAGTGTGTGGGGCTGCCGCACTTGTGACAGAGCTTAGGCTGCCCCCTGTAGAAAACCAAGATCCTGTCTCGGCCGATAAAGGCAGATGATGGAATGTGGGAAACTGTACTGCCCAGACGCCTAAGCTTGATATTAAACGTCCAGGCACCCGACCAAATGCCAAACTCGTCCAGGTTTTTAGCTGGTATTCCTTGGACCTCTCCGTACCTTCCCAGCCAGGTCATGATGTCAATACAAGAGAGCGACTCGTTACGGGTCAGAACGGTCACTCTCTTGACCTCACTCTGGCGGGTTATCGCTTTTGCAACGAAACCACGCCAGTCCGGCATGTTCTTCACCAGCTCATATCCGGACCAGAAGAGCTCAAGCCCCTCCGGCCGGACAAAGCTGATGTCAAACTCCTTGGAGCCAAAAGGATGGATCAAGGCAAAGATGTCAGTAGCCTTGAAACCCATCCCAAGCAGGAGCTCCACTACCTTCTTTCTAGTAGGGCAAGCTTCATCGCCACTCCACTTGAGACAGACCACATTCCGTCTGGCTCCAGGGCCGGTTGTGGGTGAAGACCAGGTGGCCTCGCCCCCGTTCTGTTCTCGGAAGGTCCGAACGCCATGTCTGTTGAACCAGAATGAACAATCCACCTTCTCTCCCTCTACGGAAAAGGAGCTCTCCCCCTTTTTGAGGGCCTCCAACAGTCTCCTTCTGCCAGGCGCCACGGACGCAGGAGGGGCAGCAGAACCGGCTCCCCCCCCTCTACCTGCCTCAACTGTCGCACCGGATCCCTCTGAGGGGGCCACATGGGGGGACCCCGCCACTTTTCCAGCAGCAGGGCAACCCCCCGCATTCACCCCCCCATCGGGACCCGGAGCGACCCCTAAACTAACACCCCCTCCATGACCCTTTTGGGTGACCACTTTTTCAGTAGTCACCTTTACAGGGACTAGCTCAATCACATCGGACCCCATACACACTGCTGGGCCAGCTGACACTTTATTTACATCATTTACATTGCTTTTATTTATATCGTCACTTTTAACCTTTTTACCCCTCTTATCCTTCCCTCTGCTACCACCTGCCCGACAGAGAACCTGGGCACTGGTGGTCACTACCCCCACCTCCCCTGCGCTTGATTCAGCGCTGGGGGCAGAGGCAGAAGCGGAGGGAATGACACCAGTGGCCACATAGGCGGCCATGGAGGAGGGGGAGACACATCCCCTCCTCCTAACAGTTGTTCTTCTTAAAAAGCGCCGTGCCGTGGCACCACTGTGCTCAGCAAGCCGATGCCCTTCACTCCTAAATTGTCCTTTAGGAGCGCTCTTAATCTCATCCAGGGACACACCGACAGACACATCCCCCGGCCCGCCCACCACCCCCGCAGCACCGCTCTCCGCCACCAACACTGCGGCGCAGGAGGGCGGAGCAACGGGCACTACCGGAGCAGCGGGACCGGAGGACAAAACAGGGAAACCTGGAGCCTTCTTTATGGGAGAGAGGGGAGGAGCGCCGGCCACGGCAGTCACCCCCACCACGTCACTCCGCCGCAGGTCCACCACACACCCATTCAGTGTGTTTAGGACCGCGGCGGGGACGGGCGGGGTCAGCCGCGTCATCGGAAAGCCCCCCCCACCCTCCGAACTCGCCGCCCTCAATGCCTGCGTGTTGGACTTTTCAGTCCCTCCTTCTCTGGGGCCGCCCCCACTACTGCAAGTGAGGACGGCGTCCTCCGCCATCTTGGACACCTCGTGTTTTTTCTCCCCACTCCCGTCGCCCGGTCCCACAGCAGAGACCGGGGCTGGGAGGATGGTGGGGGTTGCAATCCAAGCAGCCTTTTCAGCCTGCCCGGATTGCTGGGGGTGAGAAACATACACATATCTCACCTCCACTCTGCTTTTCTCTTTCTTCTTTTTTCCCTTCTTTTTTTCCTTTTCAATATCTTCATCCTCATCTGGAAGTTCTTCTCCAAACAAAAAACTGCCTTCATGGAGCCGGGGTGACTCCAAGCGTTTAATCTCAGCCATGAGCCCTCCCCCGACTCCACTACCTCCACTTTCAAATTCATCCTCTGAGCTTGTGAGAGGCAGGCACACCTGTTCAGCTGTGATCCCAGTGTCCATGGCCTGCTCCTCTTTCTCTGTCTTTCTCTCTGCCTTTTTCTCTGCCTCTGGTTCTTCCTCATCGTCTGGGGGGTCAGCCATTTGCAGACTTCCCTGGGCCATGATGAAAAATCTTTCCTCGTTTTTTAGTTTTTCTTGGAAGGGACCACTACTTTCCAGTATAATTGCCCTCCTTGCTTCCATTTCTTTTATCTTTTCTTTTAGGACCTTTATCCTTTCTGATATCTCAGGTCTTTTATTTTTTGAAGCCTTGTACGCCTTTACTCTTTCCAGCTTAATGTCACTTCTGAGTTTTTTTAAGGCTTTGCCAGCGTCTTCATATTCCCTGAGGTAGGCCGCAATACGGGAGCTGTACATGGAGACCGATTCCTGGGGCCTTTTGATGCTCCAGTCAGTCTCCATCCTCCCTGGCCCACCCCAAGGAACACTCCGCTCACCTGCAGGGTTACCATCCACCCTCCCGGACTTGCTGGTGGTCTTCACAGCTCCGCTCCCAGGGGCTGCAGGGGACACCACAGCATGACCCCTGCTCGATCTTCTGACCGCTGAGACGGATGATGGTGCAGAGGCCGGAAACTCGCCTCCCCTACCTCCCGCCGGCCTACCCCGGGAAGCAGGATCCTGGGTCCCAACTGGAGACATAGCTCCAGGCCTCCACCAACTCCCTAAGGAGAGGCAGGGCCTGGGCTGGGGAGAGGTGCTGAAAACTCCCCGCAAGCCTGGAGCTCCTCCTGGGAAGCAGATGTTAGAAAACTCCCCAGAGAGGCCCACACTGGAAGTTCCAGGAGCTCAGTGGAAACACCTCCTCACTCTGTGGCTGCAGGAACCAGACACGCCCCAGTCTGATTCTCTGTTACGGGACCTCTCTCCTCTGCCTGGGTGCTGGGCCTAAATATATGCCAATGGACTGTTGCAGTGGTGGCTGACGTGAAGCCTCATTCTCTGCTATGACATGCAGACTAATTCTCTGCTGACATGGAGCCAGATTGTCTGTTACGGAACCTCTTTCCTCTGCCTGGGTGCTGGGCCTAAATTTATGACAATGGACTGTTGCAGTGGTGGGTGACGTGAAGCCTGATTCTCTGCTATGACATGCAGAGTGATTCTCTGCTGACATGAAGCCAGATCCTCTGTTACGGGACCTCTCTCCTCTGCCTGGGTGCTGGGCCTAAATTTATGAAAATGGACTCTTACAGTGGTGGGTGACGTGAAGCCTGATTCTTTGCTATGACATGAAGACTGATTCTCTGCTGACATGAAGACTGATTGTCTGTTACGGGACCTCTCTCCTCTGCCTGGGTGCTGGGCCTAAATTTATGAAAATGGACTCTTACAGTGGTGGGTGACGTGAAGCCTGATTCTCTGCTATGACATGCAGACTGATTCTCTGCTGACATGAAGCCAGATTGTCTGTTACGGGACCTCTCTCCTCTGCCTGGGTGCTGGGCCTAAATTTATGACAATGGACTGTTGCAGTGGTGGGTGACGTGAAGCCTGATTCTCTGCTATGACATGCAGACTGATTCTCTGCTGACATGAAGCCAGATCCTCTGTTACGGGACCTCTCTCCTCTGCCTGGGTGCTGGGCCTAAATTTATGAAAATGGACTCTTACAGTGGTAGGTGACGTGAAGCCTGATTCTCTGCTATGACATGAAGACTGATTCTCTGCTGACATGAAGCCAGATTGTCTGTTACGGGACCTCTCTCCTCTGCCTGGGTGCTGGGCCTAAATATATGCCAATGGACTGTTGCAGTGGTGGCTGACGTGAAGCCTCATTCTCTGCTATGACATGCAGACTGATTCTCTGCTGACATGAAGCCAGATCCTCTGTTACGGGACCTCTCTCCTCTGCCTGGGTGCTGGGCCTAAATTTATGAAAATGGACTCTTACAGTGGTGGGTGACGTGAAGCCTGATTCTCTGCTATGACATGAAGACTGATTCTCTGCTGACATGAAGACTGATTGTCTGTTACGGGACCTCTCTCCTCTGCCTGGGTGCTGGGCCTAAATTTATGAAAATGGACTCTTACAGTGGTGGGTGACGTGAAGCCTGATTCTCTGCTATGACATGCAGACTGATTCTCTGCTGACATGAAGCCAGATTGTCTGTTACGGGACCTCTCTCCTCTGCCTGGGTGCTGGGCCTAAATTTATGAAAATGGACTCTTACAGTGGTGGGTGACGTGAAGCCTGATTCTCTGCTATGACATGCAGACTGATTCTCTGCTGACATGAAGCCAGATCCTCTGTTACGGGACCTCTCTCCTCTGCCTGGGTGCTGGGCCTAAATTTATGAAAATGGACTCTTACAGTGGTGGGTGACGTGAAGCCTGATTCTCTGCTATGACATGCAGACTGATTCTCTGCTGACATGAAGCCAGATCCTCTGTTACGGGACCTCTCTCCTCTGCCTGGGTGCTGGGCCTAAATTTATGAAAATGGACTCTTACAGTGGTGGGTGACGTGAAGCCTGATTCTCTGCTATGACATGAAGACTGATTCTCTGCTGACATGAAGACTGATTGTCTGTTACGGGACCTCTCTTCTCTGCCTGGGTGCTGGGCCTAAATTTATGAAAATGGACTCTTACAGTGGTGGGTGACGTGAAGCCTGATTCTCTGCTATGACATGCAGACTGATTCTCTGCTGACATGAAGCCAGATTGTCTGTTACGGGACCTCTCTCCTCTGCCTGGGTGCTGGGCCTAAATTTATGAAAATGGACTCTTACAGTGGTGGGTGACGTGAAGCCTGATTCTCTGCTATGACATGCAGACTGATTCTCTGCTGACATGAAGCCAGATTGTCTGTTACGGGACCTCTCTCCTCTGCCTGGGTGCTGGGCCTAAATTTATGACAATGGACTGTTGCAGTGGTGGGTGACGTGAAGCCTGATTCTCTGCTATGACATGCAGACTGATTCTCTGCTGACATGAAGCCAGATTGTCTGTTACGGGACCTCTCTCCTCTGCCTGGGTGCTGGGCCTAAATTTATGACAATGGACTGTTGCAGTGGTGGGTGACGTGAAGCCTGATTCTCTGCTATGACATGCAGACTGATTCTCTGCTGACATGAAGCCAGATTGTCTGTTACGGGACCTCTCTCCTCTGCCTGGGTGCTGGGCCTAAATTTATAAAAATAGACTCTTACAGTGGTGGGTGACGTGAAGCCTGATTCTCTGCTATGACATGCAGACTGATTCTCTGCTGACATGAAGCCAGATTGTCTGTTACGGGACCTCTCTCCTCTGCCTGGGTGCTGGGCCTAAATTTATGACAATGGACTGTTGCAGTGGTGGGTGACGTGAAGCCTGATTCTCTGCTATGACATGCAGACTGATTCTCTGCTGACATGAAGCCAGATCCTCTGTTACGGGACCTCTCTCCTCTGCCTGGGTGCTGGGCCTAAATTTATGAAAATGGACTCTTACAGTGGTGGGTGACGTGAAGCCTGATTCTCTGCTATGACATGAAGACTGATTCTCTGCTGACATGAAGACTGATTGTCTGTTACGGGACCTCTCTCCTCTGCCTGGGTGCTGGGCCTAAATTTATGAAAATGGACTCTTACAGTGGTGGGTGACGTGAAGCCTGATTCTCTGCTATGACATGCAGACTGATTCTCTGCTGACATGAAGCCAGATCCTCTGTTACGGGACCTCTCTCCTCTGCCTGGGTGCTGGGCCTAAATTTATGACAATGGACTGTTGCAGTGGTGGGTGACGTGAAGCCTGATTCTCTGCTATGACATGCAGACTGATTCTCTGCTGACATGAAGCCAGATCCTCTGTTACGGGACCTCTCTCCTCTGCCTGGGTGCTGGGCCTAAATTTATGAAAATGGACTCTTACAGTGGTGGGTGACGTGAAGCCTGATTCTCTGCTATGACATGAAGACTGATTCTCTGCTGACATGAAGCCAGATTGTCTGTTACGGGACCTCTCTCCTCTGCCTGGGTGCTGGGCCTAAATATATGCCAATGGACTGTTGCAGTGGTGGCTGACGTGAAGCCTCATTCTCTGCTATGACATGCAGACTAATTCTCTGCTGACATGAAGCCAGATTGTCTGTTACGGGACCTCTCTCCTCTGCCTGGGTGCTGGGCCTAAATTTATGACAATGGACTGTTGCAGTGGTGGCTGACGTGAAGCCTGATTCTCTGCTATGACATTCAGACTGATTCTCTGCTGACATGAAGCCAGATCCTCTGTTACGGGACCTCTCTCCTCTGCCTGGGTGCTGGGCCTAAATTTATGAAAATGGACTGTTGCAGTGGTGGGTGACGTGAAGCCTGATTCTCTGCTATGATATGAAGACTGATTCTCTGCTGACATGAAGCCAGATTCTCTGTTACGGGACCTCTCTCCTCTGCCTGGGTGCCGGGGCCTAAATATCTGAGAATGGACTGTTCCAGTGGTGGGTGACGGGAAGCCAGATTCTCTGCTATGGGACCTCTCTCCAATTGATTTTGGTTAATTTTTATTTATTTAATTTTTATTCATTTCCCTATCCACATTTGTTTGCAGGGGATTTACCTACATGTTGCTGCCTTTTGCAGCCCTCTAGCCCTTTCCTGGGCTGTTTTACAGCCGTTTTAGTGCCGAAAAGTTCGGGTCCCCATTGACTTCAATGGGGTTCGGGTTCGGGACGAAGTTCGGATCGGGTTCGGATCCCGAACCCGAACATTTTCGGGAAGTTCGGCCGAACTTCTCGAACCCGAACATCCAGGTGTTCGCTTAACTCTAGTGAGGACCCATTGGCATTGTTTTAATGTTTTTCTTTCCAGGTTGCCCTATTTCATCCTCACCCTGATGGTCATGTACTGTAAGGACTCCCTCCATCATCATTTATCCCCTTGCATCCAAGTTCTTATCGTTTTACCCCCTTTCTCAGGTTGCATGATAACCTTATGGAACTACGGTTCTAAAATACGCTGCTATTTTATGTGCTTTTATATGACGTTTTATACTTCCCATTGGATTACAATTAACTTTTATTATTCCTGTGGATTACCATTGACTTTTTAAGTTTCCAGAGGATTCTACATTAAGCACTTCAAGAAACAAAAGGACTCAAGCTATATTTGAGCATACTCTTGCATTAATAAAATTTGCAGTATTTTCTAAAAATGGTTTACTGCAACGTAAAAAGCTTGCACCCAAAGAAAATACTCAAACGTATACCTGAGCTATTTGTGGTTTCCATTGTGATATTTTTGCACTAATTTTACCAGTTTACAGGTTATGTAACGTTCAAGTATGACATGCCCATTGTGTGTATTCTCTTTTAGGTGCCGCAATGTGACCTGTATGCACTAGTTGTGATAATTGCACTTAACATTGGACTTAACCAGATATGTAGCAACTTACTCTTGTGTGCCTTACTTTACAGCTCTTGTTCTCTCCCCCCTTTATAAGGACTGCTTATACAGACGCTTAATACTAATGGCCTACACCCAGTGTTATATACCCATAGGTACCCAGGGTAGGACCAAGTGGTAAGTCCTGGCAGGTCTAGTAACTACACAGATAACCCCGCTCCTTCGGGCATGGTTAGAGGAGTTTTTGACCCCTCCTTCCCGCTTGTTATGTGTTCAGGATTGCTCCTATCCTGAGGTGTCTTCCAGAAGTTCATGGGATTATCATACCCTCCTCCTATGACATTGGCAGAAGTGCATGGAGATGCTAAATACCTCCACTTCTGAGCCTTTGCCTAAGGTATGGCCCCTCAAACCTTAGAGCCACATTTTAGCTACCCATAGTAACCATAGTGATTGTACTATAAACCTTATATTTTGACTTTGGTGCAGGGAAGGGAATACAGAATAAAGCCACCCTTACATTTGCGGGCATTCCACTACATAATGGTGGGACTACAGAGTAAAGACACCCCCATGCTTTCTTTGGTATTGGTGGACAATACTCCAAAAGTTAGTCAGTAGTGATTGCTTAGTGCAGACCTTGGTTCACTGGTTATACCGAGAGGGAAACTGTTACTTAGGACACCCAACTCATGCGGACAGGAACCTCAGGTAGGCGTTATATGTTTTGTCTATGTATGTCTTTATGTGTAATACATGCAGCACTTTGTACTTATTTGCAGAGTTGAGCGGACACCTGGATGGTCGGATTCGGCAGGTTCGGCCGAACTTTAAAAAAAAGTTTGGGTTCGGGACCCGAACTTGACCCCAAACCCAAACCCTTATTATAGTCAATGGGGACCCAAACTTTTGGCCACTAAAATGGCTCTGGAAAGAGCTAGAGGGCTGCAAAAGGCAGCAAAATGTGCTTAAGAGCATGGCAAATGCTCTGCAAACAAATGTGGATAGGGAAATTAATTAAAATAATATAAAAGACCTTAAAAAAAATAAAATTAGGAATGATTTAGGAGGAAGAGGTTGAGGAGGCGGTGAATGGGTGGATGTGGCGGTGTAGGCTCACGTGGCGGTCTTGGTGGAAGCGGCGGCGAAGGAGGAATAGGTAGTTCTTTTGCATTTTTACATAGGGGTGTCCCCAAAAATATTGGGACATATAAAAAAAAAAGGAATAAGTGCACTTGAGTACAAGGATGGATGGTTGAGGCTGTTAGACCTATCTATTCTGCACAAGGTACAGAGGAGTCTTGTGGGATCCAGGCCTGGTTCATTTTAATGAATGTGAGCTTGTCCACATTGGCTGTGGACAGGCGGCTGCGTCTGTCTGTAATGACTCCTCCTGCCATGCTAAATACACGTTCAGAGAGTACACTGGCTGCAGGGCAGGCCAGCACCTCCAAGGCATGTGCAAACTCTGGCCATGTGGAAAATTTGGAGACCCAGAAGTTGAATGGGGCAGAACCATCTGTCAGTACATGTAGTCATATGCACAGGTACTGTTCCACCATGTTGGTCAAATGCTGCCTCCTGCTAACACGCTCCATATCAGCAGTTGGAGCCAGTTGTTGCGGCGATGTGACAAAGCCTTTCAACATGTCGGCCATGCTGACCCTGCCTTCTGAGGTGCTGGCGCTGACACAGCTGCGTTGGCGACCTCTTCCTCCTCCCCTGCCTTCGCCTTGTGCTTCCACTTGTCCCCCGGAGTCAGTCGGGAATGCTCTCAGGAGCGCCTCTACCAGCGTGTGCCTGTAGTCGCACATCTTCCTATCATGCTCCAGTGAGGGAATTAACGATGGCACATTGTCTTTGTAACGGGGATCCAGCAGGGTGGCCATCCAGTAGTTAAAGTAGCATACGTTAAAATGTGGGCAACTCTGCAGTCGTTGCGCTGGCACTGCAGCATGTAGTCGCTCATGTGCGCCAGGCTGCCAAGAGGTAAGGACAAGCTGTCCTCTGTGGGAGACGTATCATCTGCATCCTCCGTATCCCCCCAGCCACGCACCAGTGATGGGCACGAGCTGCTTTGGGTGCCACCCTGCTGTGAACATGCTTCATCCTCCTCCTCCTTATCCTCCAGTAGTGGGCCCTGGCTGGTCAAATTTGTACCTAGCATCTGCTGTTGCAAAAAACCTCCCTCTGAGGCACTTCTAAAAGACTGGCCTGAAAGTCTTAGAAATTACCTCTCTTCCTCCATCCTCCGCCTGGCCCACATCCTCTTCCATCATCGCCCTAAGTGTTTTCTCAAGGAGACATAGAAGTGGTATTGTAACGCTGATAACGGCGGCATCGCCACTGGCCATGTTGGTGGAGTACTCGAAACAGCGCCACAGGGCACACAGGTCTTGCATGGAGGCCCAGTCATTGGTGGTGAAATGGTGCTTTTCCGCAATGCGACTCACCCGTGCGTGCTGCAGCTGAAACTCCACTATGACCTGCTGCTGCTTGCACAGTCTCTCCAGCATGTGCAAGGTGGAGTTCCACCTGGTGGGCACGTCACATATAAGGGGTTGAGCCGGAAGGCCGAAGTTATGCTGTAGCGCAGACATGAGAGCGGCGGCAGGATGAGAACGCCGGAAGCGCGCACAGATGGCCTGCACTTTATGCAGCAGCTCAGACATCTCGGGGTAGTAGTGAATGAATTTCTGCACCACCAAATTCAGAACGTGCCAGGCAAGGGATGTGCATCAAACCGGCTAGTCCCAGATCTGCAATGAGATTTTGCCCATTATCGCACACCACCACCAGGCCGGGCCTAAGGCTCACTGGCAGCAACCACTCGTCTGTCTGGTTGTTCTATACCCCGCCACAACTCCTGCGCGGTGTGGGCCTGTCCCCCAAACACATCAGTTTCAGAAAGGCCTGCTGACGTTTACCCCTGGCTGTGCTGAAGTTAGTGGTGAAGGTCTGTCGCTGACAGGATGAGGAGGTGATAGAAGAGGAGGAGGAAATCAAATAGGAGGAGGAGGCAACAGGAGGCAAAGAATGATGCCCTGCGATCCTTGGTGGCGAAAGGACATGCGCCAAAGAGCTCTCCGCCTGGGGCCCAGCCGCCACTACATTTACCCAGTGTGCAGTTATGGAGATATAGCGTCCCTGGCCGTGCTTACTGGTCCACGGAGGGCACGGCTCTCCTGGAGAAGTAGTGGCGTCTGGGAACGACATACTGTGGGACAGCAAGCGGTATGAGCTGTTTGAAGCTGTCCAGCTCCACCAGCCTGAATGACAGCATTTCAAAGGCCAGTAGTTTAGAAATGCTGGCATTCAGGGCCAGAGATTGAGGGTGGCTATGTGGGAATTTATGCTTTCACTCCAAGGTTTGGGAGATGGAGAGCTGAACGCTTCCGTGTGACATGGTGGAGATGCTTGGTGACGGAGGTGGTGGTGTTGGTGGCACATCCTCTGTTTGCTCGGTGGGTGGCAGGTGCTAATGTTACTCCAGATGCAGAGGAAGAGGCCGAGGCAGCAGCAGAGGAGGGTGCAGAAGGGGCATGAGCCCTTTCTTGGTTTCAAAGGTGCTTACTCCACTGTAGCCCGTGTCTCGCATGAAGATGCCTGTTCATGCAGGTTGTGCTAAGGTTCAGAATGTTAATGCCTTGCTTCAGGCTCTGATGGCCCAGCTGCAAACCACTCAGGTCTTGTCGTAAGCACATTGTGTGAAGAAATGCCATGCCAGGGAACTCCTTGAAGCTGCCTTTGGTGTGCTCGGTCCCTGGTGACGGTGGCCAGTAGCAGGCGAACTGTCTTTGCCACGGCTGCTCTGCTTTTGCACCCTGCTCCCTCTTTTGCTGCGCTGTTGGCTCGGTCTCACCACTGCCTCTTCCTCTGAACTCTGAAAGTTAGTGGCACTACCTTCATTCCATGTGGAGTCTAGGACCTCATCGTTCCCTGCATCGTCTTCCACCCAGTCTTCCTCCCTGACCTCCTTTTTGGTCTGCACACTGCAGAAAGACGCAGCAGTTACCACCTGTGTTTTGTCATCATCACAGACGTGCTGAGGTGGTATTCCTATGTCCTCATCAGATAACATAAGTTGTTGTGCGTCAGTGCATTCTATGTCTTCCACCCCTGGGGAAGGGCTAGGTGGATACCCTTGTGAAACCCTGCCAGCAGAGTCTTCAAACAGCATAAGAGACTGCTGCATGACTTGAGGCTCAGACAGGTTCCCTGATATGCACAGGGGTGATGTGACAGACTGATGGGCATTTGTTTCAGGCGCCACCTGTGCGCTTTCTGCAGAAGACTGGGTTGGAGATAATGTGAACCTGCTGGATCCGCTGTCGGCCACCCAATCAACTAGCTCCTGTACTTGCTCAGGCCTTACCATCCTTAGAATGGCATTAGGCCCAACCAAACATCTCTGGAGATTCTGGCACCTACTGGGACCTGAAGTAGTTGGTTCACGAGGACGTGTAGCTGGGCCCGAACGGCCACGTCCTCTCCCTGCAGCAGTGACTCCACCACCACCATGACCATGACTGCGTCCCTTATTAGAATTTTTCCTCAAGGGTAGCTTTTCGCCAAGCAAGAAATAAAAAGTAAAGGGAACGGTATATATGGGCTGGTTAATATGACACATTCCCCGCAAAATAGATTTATTTTAGCTACTTCTAAATAGGTTCGGTCACACACATATAGTGTCACAGCGGTGTATATAGGCTGGTTAGTATGACAGATTCTCAGCAAAATAGCTTTAGTTCAGCTACTTCTAAATAGGTTTGTTCACACACATATAGTGTCAAAGCGCTGTATATGGGCTGGTTAATATGACATATTCTCAGCAAAATAGCTTTAGTTCAGCTACTTATAAATAGGTTTGGTCACACACAGATAGTGTCACAGCTGTGTATATGGGGTGGTTAAAATGACAGATTCCCAGCTTTAGTTCGGCTACTTCAAAATTGGTTCTGTTACACACAGATTGGGTCAGAGCGGTATGGCCTGAAGACAAGTGTCAGATTATGCAATGCTGAGCTGGTGCACTGCAATTGCGGTAAAATATCCGCCGATGACCACTGAAAAAAGTGTCTGAAAAAAACGCACAGGGCAGGCACAAAACCTGTGTGCTCTGCACCCACAAAAGACCGATGATTGTCACCTACAGAATTTCAGGACTTCGTTGTATTTCTCCCTGCCTAATCTCTCCCTCACAGCATCAGCAACCTATCCCTACACTAGTGAAGAGCAGAGTGACGTGCAGCGCTACGTGACTCCAGCTTTTAAGGAAGCTGGGTCACATGGTGCACTTGGCCAATAACAGCCATGCCAATAGTAGGCATGGCTGTGATGGCCTCTTGGGGCAAGTAGTATGATGCTTGTTGATTGGCTGCTTTGCAGCCTTTCAAAAAGCACCATAGAAATCGCCAAACACCGAACCCGAACTTTTGCGTAAATGTTCGGGTTTGGGTGGAAAAAATCGTAAAGTTCGGGACGAACCTGAACTTTACATTTCGAGTTCGCTCAACTCTACTTATTTGGGTACCCCAGAGCTGGTTCCTCTCCCTCCTAAGCATAAGCCAAGGGCGGCTTAACTCGAAGTAAGGGGGGATGTAACACCCCAGATTTGTGTTACGAAACTCTTTTATCCCGCTACAACCTGTTAAGGGCATGAACTTTGTTATCTAATGTAATTTCACATAACATCCTCACAAATTTGTATTCAAATCTTTGTTACATATATATTGCTGTAAGTTCCATGTTCACCAGCAGGTGGCAGCATTGTTAGCAGGGACTTAGTTCAGTTTACTGTTTCTAGACTGGAATAGTTAATTCCAGTTTATCTTCCCCCTCTATGAGCAGAGCTCACCTACATCCTGCCTCATGGGGAGAGAAGGAAGTTAGAATTGTTTGTAACCCACCCCCTGCTAGGGGTAGGGTGTGCGTGTAGGAGCTCCCAGATATAGGGATCTAAAGCCAGGATCTTGTCTCAGTTGAGATATTTATCATCATCCCCAGCCTGAGCCTTGCAGCCTCAGCTGGAAGAAAGCAAGCAGAACACTCCAGTTCCAGCAAGAACATACCATGTGAAGATAGCTGTGAGTACCGTCCAGATACCCCAGGAGAAGCCATATTCCTCCTCAGCAAGTCAATCCCCAAGACAGCAGAAGATAGATAGTGCAGAAGATAAATTCCTGCCATATCATAAAGCTACTAAACAGACGTCCTTTTCCTGCAAAAGCTCCAGGCACATGATAGAGCAGAAGATAATTTCCTGCCACACTTTGCCAATACCTGCTGGGACCAAAGACTTATGCTGTAGCTTGCTTGGATGAGAATTACTACCAGTAAAGACAAGTTTGAACTTTACCAAAGGTCTGGATCTCTATTACTGCTGCAAATTCCTCTATTACTCCTACTAGCACAACACTCATTTTATTGCAAGTGAACCAGGATCCAAGAGTCCCCAGCTGTACCCAGGTAGAAGACACTGTTGACAGAATCACTACTACCATACAGAGACATTATAGCACTCTGGCATTCCTAACCTGGTACGTGAGTTACAACACCTTAAAGGGCCCTACAACAGTACCCTGCGCACGCAAGCAATTGGTGTCACGAACAAACAATAGACTATTATACACATATCCTGACCCACTGCATAAATTGGCGTCCATGTAACCGTACCACGGTCCGGCTCATTGCACATTCTATTGTATTTTTCGCTATCATTGTGTAATCCCCATCTAGTATGTGTTCCATTATTGACAGCGCAGTCCAGTACACATCTTGGCTGATGTATGCAGTCCTGGAACAGCCGTTCGAGGGTGTATATCATTGTTCAAAATGTGAGCAAATTACCCGTTTGGAATAGCAAATTGAGTATCTAAACGGGCAAGTTTCAGCACGGGAGCCCCTGTTACAAGGGGAATACAATCCCCAGAGAGGCTGTACAGTAATATATTTTTCACAGATTACCACCATTAAAATATAGCCTTTATTTTAGTCACATTAAAATAAAATAACCCCAAAATATAAAAAAAAGTAAACTAATACTTTGTTGAAGCACCTTTTGATTTTATTACAGCACTCAGTCTTTTTGGGTATGAGTCTATCAGCATGGCACATTTTCACTTGGCAAGATTTGCTCATTTTTCTTTGCAAAAACCCTTTAAATCTGTCAGATTGCGATGGCATCTACTGTGAACAGCCCTCTTCAGATCACCCGACAGATTTTCAATCGGACTTAGGTCTGGGCTCTGGCTGGCCCATTCCAAAACTTTAATCTTCTTCTGGTGAAGCCATTCCTTTGTTGATTTGGATTTATGCTTTGGGTTGTTGTCATGTTGAAAGATGAAGTTTCTCTTCATGTACAGTTTTCTAGCAGAAGCCTGAAGGTTTTGTGCCAATATTGACTGGTATTTGGAACTGTTTATAATTCCCTCTAGCTTAACTGAGGCGCCTGTTCCATCAGAAGAGAAACTGCCCCAAAGCATAATGCTGCCATCACCATGCTTCACTGTGGGTATGGTGTTCTTTTGGCAAAATGTAGCCTGGCTTGGATGTTTTTCTTCATAAGAAAAGGCTTTTGTCTTGCCGCTCTACCCCATAGCCCAGACATACTACGGGAGGTTGTTGTCACATGTACCACAGCCAATACTTGCCAGATATGCCTGCAGCTCCTTTAATGTTGCTGTAGGCCTCTTGATAGCCCAGTTTTCTTCTTGTTTTTTCATCAATTTTGGAGGGACGTCCAGTTCGTGCCATATTTTCTCCACTTGATGATGACGACTTCACTGTTTTCCATGGTATATCTAATGCCTTGGAAATTCTTTTGTCCCCTTCTCCTGACTGATACCTTTTAACAATGAGATCCCTCTGATGTTTTGGAAGCTCTCTGTGGACTATGGCTTTTGCTGTGGGATGCGACTAAGAACATTTCAGGAAAGACCAACTAGAGCAGCTGAACTTTATTTGGGGTTATTCAGAGGCACTTTAAATGATGGCAGGTGTATGCTGACTCCTATTTAACATGATTTTGAATGTGATTGCTTAATTTTGAACACAGCTACATCCCCAGTTATAAGAGGGTGTGCACTCTTATGCAACGACATTATTTTAGTTATTTTTGTTTTCTTCCCTCCACCTAAAAGATTTCAGTTTGTTTTTCAATTGAGTAATACAGTTTATAGGTCACATTAAAGGTGGAAAAAGTTCTGAAATGATTTTACATCACAGAAACCTGACATTTTAACAGGGGTTTGTAGACTTTTTATATCCACTGTATATATAAAGTTATTATGGATGTAGACTGGTTTCTTGTTGGGACACAGTTAGGGTTGAGCGGTCACCTGGATGTTCGGGTTCGACGAGTTCGGCCGAACTTGAAAATAAAGTTCGGGTTCGGGATCCGAACTTGAACCCAAACCCCATTGAAGTCAACGGGGACCCGAACTGTTGGGCACTAAAATGTCTCTAAAATAGTCCTGGAAAGGCTAGAGGGCTGCAAAAGGCATAAAAATGTGCTTAAGAGCATGGCAACTGCTCTGCAAACAAATGCGGATAGGAAAATGACTTACAATAACATAAAATACAGAAAATTTTTAAATAATCTGAATCTAGGAGTAGGAGGTTGAGTAGGCCGTGGTTGGATGGATGTGGCAGTGCAGGATGTCGTGGCGGTGTAGGTGGAAGCAGCAGTGAAGGAGGAATAGGTAGCCAACAATGATTTGTGTTATTTTTTATTTTTAAATTGGGGTATCCCCCAAAATATTGGGACATACAACTAAATAAAGCAAACCACTTGACTACAAGAATGGATGGTTGAGGCTGGTATAAATGTATATTCTGCGCAAGGTACGGACAAGTCCTGTGAGATCCATGCCTGGTTCATTTTAACAAACGTAAGCTTGTCCACATTGGCTGCGGCCTGTGATAATGCTCCCTGCCGTGCTAAACACGCGTTCACACTACACACTGGCTGCAGGGCAGTTCAGCCCCTCCAAGGCTGACAAAGCTTTTCCACATTTTGGCTATGCTAACCCTGCCTTCTCAGGTACTGGCAGTGCCCCAGCTGCGTTGGCGACCTCTTCCTCCTCCTCTGCCTTCACCTTGTACTTCCACTGTGCTCCCTCTGTCAGGTGGGAATGTTATCATCAGCGTGCGCTAGTAGTTGCGCATCTTCCGATCAGTAACATATGCTTTCACTAAATTTAGTTCCCTGTCAGCAATGCAGAGAAGGGGTTCATTCACGGCAAAAGGGGGTTCATGTCACGCAGCAATAGAACAGAGGATTTTGAGAGAATGAGGCCCATGTTACCCAGGCACAGCAGGGGTTTATTCATGGCAAAACTAGCTTCATGTCACCCAGCAATAGAACAGAGGATTTTGAGAGATGTAGGCCCCTGTAACCTATGCATAGCAGGAGTTTATTCGCGGCAAAACTAGCTTCATGTGACCCAGCAATAGAACAGAGGATTTTGAGAGATTTAGGCCCCTGTCACCCAGGCACAGCAGGGGTTCATTCACGGCAAAACTAGCTTCATGTCACCCAGCAATAGAACAGAGGATTTTGAGAGATTTAGGCCCATGTCACCCAGGCACAGTAGGGGTTCATTCACGGCAAAGGCGGGTTCTTGTCGACCAGCAATAGAACAGAGGATTTTGAGAGATTTAGTCCCCTGTCACCCAGGCATAGCAGGGGTTCATTCACAGCAACAGGGGGTGCAGTACAAAGCCCTGCAGGGTGAGCAAATGTGAGGTTCCAGGGGTAGTTACTAAACCGAGGGTGTTCTTGGTACTCACAGTTTTTATATACCCTGGGCAGGCTTACAGCAGTGATGGAGAGGCTGGCACATGGATCCTCTGGGGAACTATCTATGTATAGGGACCAGGCCGGGTGGTAGGTGAGGTGCCCTGGGTGTTGCAGGTTAAGGCTACTTTCACACTAGCGTTCGTCGGTCCGCTCATGAGCTCCGTTTGAAGGGGCTCACGAGCGGACCCGAACGCTTCCGTCCAGCCCTGATGCAGTCTGAATGGATGCGGATCCGCTCAGACTGCATCAGTCTGGCGGCGTTCAGCCTCCGCTCCGCTCGCCTCCGCACGGACAGGCGGACAGCTGAACGCTGCTTGCAGCGTTCGGGTGTCCGCCTGGCCGTGCGGAGGCGTGCGGATCCGTCCAGACTTACAATGTAAGTCAATGGGGACGGATCCGTTTGAAGATGCCACAATATGGCTCAATCTTCAAGCGGATCCGTCCCCCATTGACTTTACATTGAAAGTCTGGACGGATCCGTACGAGGCTATTTTCACACTTAGCTTTTATATGCTAATATAATGCAGACGGATCCGTTCTGAACGGAGCCTCCGTCTGCATTATTATGATCGGATCCGTTCAGAACGGATCCGATCGAACGCTAGTGTGAAAGTAGCCTTAGTGTGCCGGTGGCAAGATCCCTTTAAGTTCGTGACACCAGTGCCGGTAACGGTGGCACACCGATTTGTTGTAGGAATAATTGAGGAACACAAGTTGCAGTGAACCAGAACTTCTTTTTACTGAACAGTTCAACTATTTACAGTCTTTAGTTAGTTCCACATGTAAAAGGTTGTAACAGGCAGGCTTCATATAAATGGCAGGCAAAGTTCTTGCAAGATACTCATAGGGAATAACACTTGCAAACAGGGGCGTAACTAGAAGTGACTGGGCCCCACAGCAAATATTAGTAAGGGCCCCCCCAGCACGCTTCGCACCTCCCTCCTCCTGTGTAAACCCCACTCCTTTGGCACAGTGTAGAGGTATACTGTATATTGTGTGGCACAGTGTAGCGGTATACTGTATATTGTGTAGCACAGTGTAGGCTATATGTGTATAACATAAACATATTTCATATGAAAACTTGCAGTTACTTGGCTTGGCCCTTGGGGATCTCAGACGCCACTTCAACACTTTGGCCGGGGGCTCGGTGGAGCTGATGTTGTGTTTTACCCTAGTGAGAAAGATTTCATAATAAGGATTTGGAGAAGGGGCAGAGGGATAGCAGAGCAGGGAGAGGCTGGTGCTGCTACTAGGGGGTCATACCATGGGGGAGTAATATAGCCCACCATAATGCCCCCCCAGTAGAAATAATTCTCCTTATAATGTGACAGTGCAAAAAATACCCCCAGTTGAGCTAATGTCCCCATAGTGCCCCCATAATGTGCCAGTATAAAATACCCCTATATAGTGCCCCTAGTAAATGCCCCCATAGTGCTCCTCTCCCCCTCCCTCCTAGTGCCCCCCATAATGTACCAGTATAAAATGCCCCATATATAGTGCCCCAGTAGATGCCCCTCAGTGTCCGGCCTCTGATAGGCTGCCGGCCTAGTATCCCCCATAATGCCCCCCAATAATGTGCCAGTAAGTGTCCCCATAGATGCCCCCCCATCATGTGCCAGTATTAAGTGCCTCTCTTCTCCCCCCCATGTGCCAGTATCATAGTGCCAAACCCACCCATGTGCCAGCATCAAGTGCCAACCCCCCCACATGCCAGCATCAAGTGCCAACCCCCCCACATGCCAGTATCAAGTGCCTCTCCCCCCCCCCATTTGCCAGTATCAAGTGCCAACCCCCCCACATGCCAGCATCAAGTGCCAACCCCCCCCCACATGCCAGTATCAAGTGCCTCTCTCCCCCCATGTGCCAGTATCATAGTGCCAAACCCACCCATGTCCCAGTATCAAGTGCCTCTCTCCCCCCCATGTCCCAGTATATCATAGTGCCATGTCCCCCCCCAACAAAGTGGCAGTATCAAGTGCCTCCCGCTCCCCCCATGGCAGTAACAGTCCGATATTGAAAAAAAAAAAAAAAAAACACTTCTACATCTGCGATGCGATGCAGCCTCTTCCTGTGTCCCGCCTTGTATGTACATATATGGAGTCAGTGCTTGTATTTCAGAAAAGTTTCTGCTGGGATTAAAAACCACAACCTTCTGTATCAGAGGCAAAGCAACTAACCACAAGACCATAAGAGCGGCCTTGCTGCTGACTGAAAAAATATGAGACTTCTACTGTTATAGCTGGCTAAGTGTACATCTATACACATGACAGCTGCCCAAACACACCCAGCACTGCTATATCTCTATATGACAGCTGTCCCAGCACACTAAGCTCTGCTATATCTCTATATATGACAGCTGCCCCAGCAAACCCAGCTCTGCTACATCTATACACATGACAGCTGCCCAAACACACCCAGCACTGCTATATCTCTATATGACAGCTGTCCCAGCACACTCAGCTGTGCTATATCTCTATATATGATAGCTGCCCCAGCACACCCAGCTCTGCTACATCTATATATCTCTAAGTATTGCTATACAGTAGATAGATATACAGAGATATAGCATGGTTAAGTGTGCTGGGGCAGCTGTCATGTGTATAGATGTAGAAGAGCTGGCTGTGTTTGGGCAGCTGTCATGTGTATAGATGTAGTAGAGCTGGGTTTGCTGGGGCAGCTGTCATATATAGAGATATAGTAGAGCTGAGTGTGCTGGGGCAGCTGTCATGTGTATAGATGTAGCAGAGCTGGCTGTGTTTGGGCAGCTGTCATGTGTATAGATGTAGTAGAGCTGGGTTTGCTGGGGCAGCTGTCATATATAGAGATATAGTAGAGCTGAGTGTGCTGGTGCAGCTGTCATGTGTATAGATATAGCAGAGCTGGGTGTGTTTGGGCAGCTGTCATGTGTATAGATGTAGTAGAGCTGGGTTTGCTGGAGAAGCTGTCATATATAGAGATATAGTAGAGCTGAGTGTGCTGATGCAGCTGTCATGTGTATAGATATAGCAAAGCTGGGTGTGTTTGGGCAGCTGTCATGTGTATAGCTGTTGTAGAGCTGGGTGTGCTGGGGCAGCTATCATATATAGAGATATAGTAGAGCTGAGTGTGCTGGGGCAGCTGTCATATAGAGATATAGCAGTGCTGGGTGTGTTGAGGGCAGCTGTCATGTGTATAGATGTACACTTAGCCAGCTATAACAGTAGAAGTCTCATATTTTTTCAATCAGTTACAATCAATCAGTTACAATCAGTTACAATCAGTTACAATGCAGCCTTTATGGCTGTGTGGGTTAATGCTTTGCCACTGATACATTGGAGGTTGTGGGTTCGAATTCAGGAGACAGTAAGATTAGATCACATTAGCGAGGGGGCCTGGTCAGCTGCCCCTTTGAAGGGGCCCTGAACACGATATTTAACTAACTTGAAAATAAACTGTCACACACGCTGCCGGGCCGCCGGTAGTTACGCCACTGGGCTCGGGCCTGGCTGCCTGTGTGTAGTGTGTGTGTCAAAAAACTAAAAATAATAAATCAACAGAAGGCGGCCAAGATGGGCCCCCAGTGGCGTAGGGCCCCATAGCCACTGCTATGGTTGCTATGGCATTCCCTACGTCACTGCTTGCAAATCAGGCTGCATTTTCCTTAGGTCCTGTCTGGCTTTCTCCAAGGCCCGTATTCCCTATTGCTGGCTTTATCCTTGGGTAGGGAAACCTTCCTCTGGTATATATCCTTCTGCCCTTCAACTCTCTACTTAATAAAAGTGGCTCTGCACTGTACTTTTAAAGGAACTAGATATCTTCAGGAGGCAACTTCTTCCCTTGGATGCAACTTCTGAGCTTCTTTTGCTCAGGAACTCAGGAAGGCTAGACTGCACTCACTAGCCTCCTGGACTAAATTGGACTGACCCTTTCCTGTCTGGGCCTAACAATATATACTAGGGGGTTCCCTAGCTCCCTCTACTGCCTAGGAGGAGAAACTACCCCTAACAGGCCTGGTACAGGAGATAACAGGAAAATACACATTAAAAATACCATATAAAATATAATGACCATGTTCCACAGGAGGTGGAGAACAACGTGACCCAATTGACATTTACATAGTGGGGCACTACATACGCCGTTGCTTTGAGGTTGCCCAGATGGAGACTGTAACCTGAAAGACAAAAATGCAAAGCAGGCATATACAATAATCACTACTTCTGCAATACAAATATATCAGGCAGCTCCACTGGCGAAGGAGCAAGTGCGGTGAAAAGGGGTGTAGTTCTCTTCATGCAGTATAGAACAGGGAACAGGGGCGCTGACCTGGTAGAGCGTATCAAGAATAACCAGGATAGTCCATAATAACAATAACATAAGTTCCTGGAGGCTCAAAAGAACAAAATGAGTCCGTACCCGGTTCTTGTAAACAGTTAAACAGGGGTTTCCCTGGAGGAGCTACTTTGGTCAACAATGTAGTCTCCGAATCTTACAGGTGGGTGCCCATTAGTAGGCTGCATGGATCTTCTTACTGGGAGAGGCTCCTCCTGCCTTGGTTCAGGGGGGCCAGAGGAATCCACAGGCTCTGGAGCCCTTTCAGGTACACCCTGGGACAGGTCACCCTGGGGTTGAGGACTAGCAGGAACTGGATCCGGTACCACCAAGTTCAACCAGGGTGTGAGGAACCAATGAAGTGGCTCCTTGTCATGGAACAATTTTTCAACAGCCTGCATAAGATCAACAGTTTGTGCTGACAACTCTGGCTCAGGGCACTCTGGCTCAACGTCCCCTGCTGCAGTTTCTCCTTCTATGCAGGGCTTTAAACGGTTCCTGTGTGCATTCTGGGATCCTTTACCTTCCCTGGAAATTTGGTAAATGTGGGCCTCAGCAAGTCAGCATTAGGAATATCAGTTATGACGTAAGGAGTCCTCTCCCACTTACTGTCTAGCTTGCTGGTTCGGTGGTTATTCTTCAGCCACACCACGTCTCCTATAGCAAGAGGTTCTGCATGAGCATCCAGGTCATAGTCTCTCTGCTGTCGCTCTCGGGCACTTTCCATGCACTCCTGAACAATCTCCTTGGCATTAAGGAGACGTCTTTGATGCTCCACCACCCAATCAGTTTTTGGTAGTGGGTTGATGACATCAGGCACTTGCACGTCCAGGAAGTGGTCGGCAGGCAGCCTCCCCTGACGGCTGAACATCAAATAGAAGGGCGTGTACCCAGTGGAACAGTGAATTGTATTGTTATACGTATGCATAAGTTGTGGCAGCAGATTAGGCCAATTACCCCTTGTCTCAGGGGGCACTGCTCTTAACATTTCGATGAGAGTTTGATTAATTTTATCACAGAGTCTGTTACCTTGTGGATGATAAGCTGTGGTCCGGACCTTCTCGCAATTATGTAGCAGGCACATCTCCTGGAACAACTGTGATTCAAACGCAGACCCCTGGTCGGTGAGGATTTTCTCCGGGCAGCCGTAGGGCAGAAGGAAATGCTTCCAGAATGCTTCCGCCACAGTCTTGGCTGTCAGGTCCTTCACAGGCACTGCTACAACAAACTTAGTGAAGTGATCAATAATGGTCATGGCATAAGTATAACCTGAGCGACTTGGCTCCAACTTCACATGATCAATGGCAACAAGCTCCAGGGGAGTTTTACTCGCTACAGGATGGAGAGGAGCTCTCTGGTCATGATGTTCACTTCTCCCAACAGCACAGGCAGTACATTCCCGGCACCATTTTTCAATGTCTTCTCTCAACCCAATCCAATAGAACCTCCTGAGAATGGTGGCCTCAGTTTTCTGCACACCGAAGTGTCCGGACTGGTTATGATACATCTCTAACACCAGACTGGCATCTCAACGTGGTATGAGGATCTGGAACGCCCTATCGCAGGACACTGGATCCAGGCTCCTTCTTAGCAACAGGCCTTTTTGAAGGAAGAGTTGGTGGCAATGTCTCCACAATTTGAATAGTTCTGGGTCTGCACTCTTCGTGCTGACTCTCTCAGGAGTTCTTCCGCTGGTAAGGAAGTCTAGCAGTTCACCGAGGACTCTACTTTCTGACTGGAGCTTAACCCACCTTTCTTGTTCGCCTCTGGACTCAGGATTATTCGGTGGAGAGGGATTAGCAGCTGAGTTGTGTTCAGTGTGAACATTATCTTGCTGAGCAAACTTGTTATAAAACGCTGGCATCTCTACTTCTTCCCAGGCATCCATGGTTCGTCTGGGGCCTCTGTAGTGGGAAGCCGAGACAGAGCATCAGCATTATCATTTGAACGGCCTGCCCGGTATTTCACAGTGAAGTCATAGTTGGCAAGGCGGGAGGCCCATATTTGCTCCAGAGCCCCTAACTTGGTCGTATTCAGATGCGCCAGGGAATTGTTGTCAGTGAAGGCGACAAATGGAGTGGCAGCAAGGTAGTCCTTGAATTTTTCAGTCACGGCCCACTCTAAAGCAAGTAACTCCAGCTTGAAGGAACACCAGCTTGAAGGTTCTGATTGTTTTTCTCAGCTCCCCTAAGGGATCTGCTGGCGTAGGTAATCACCCTCTCTTTGTTGTCTTGCAACTAAGCCAACACGCCTCCCAGGCCTCTCTTACTGGCATCCGTATAAAGGTGGAACAGCTTTTGATAATCTGGGTAACCCAGGACAGGGGGTTCGGTCAGCTTCTTCTTCAGGAGCTGGAAGGCAATCTTCCGTTACTCATTCCATTCAACAGGGATAGGAGTCTTTGGACTCTTTTTTGGATGCCCCCTCAGGAGTTCCTGGATCAGATCCGCGATCTTTGCAAAATGCAGGATGTAGCGTCTATAAAATCCTGCAAAACTGAGGAAACTTCTCACCTCTTTCACGGTGGTGGGAGTAGGCCAATTTCGGACAGCAGCAAGTTTATCAGGATCAGGCTGGACTCCTTCTGCACTAACAACACGGCCCAGGTACTTTACAGTTGGTAGCAGCAGATGGCACGTTGATAGCTTGACTTTAAGGCCGTATTTAAGCGAGGACTTTAAACACTTCAGGCAGATGCTTTAAATGATCCTCATATGTCTTGGAGTAAATAATAACATCATCCAAGTATAGCAACACAGTTTCAAAGATCTTATGGCCTAAACAATGCTCCATCAACCGTTGGAATATTCCTGGAGCATTAAACAGTCCAAAAGGCATGTAGTTGAATTCGAACATGCCCATAGGAGTGGTAAAAGCGGTCTTTTCCCGGTCTTCCGGGGCCATAGGCACCTGACAGTACCCACTGGTTAAGTCAAGAGTTGAATAGCAGGCTGATAACCCTAGGGCAGTCAGAGACTCTTCAATGCGTGGCAACAGAAAAGCGTCTTTGTGGGTGATTTGATTGATTTTTCTATAGTCCACACAGAACCTAATGCTGCCATCTTTTTTACGAACAAGAACTAGGGGTGCAGCCCAGGGACTGTGACTGTCCCGGATTATGTTAGAGTCCTTCATTTCTTGTATCATCTCTTTTACGGACTGGTAGGTAGTAGGCAGTATGGGTCTGTATCTCTCCTTGATAGGATGATGAGAGCCAGTAGGTATGGTGTGCTTGATTACACTGACCTCACCATAGTCTGTGGAGTGCTTGCTAAAGGCCTGGTGGGGTTCTTTCACCAGATTCAGGACTCCCTCTATTTGATCCTTCGGGGTGGATTTGTTCCACACATGAAGTTCCTCCCACCAGGATACTGAAGGGGTGCTGGCAAGGACGCTGCTGCTCTGTGCAGTTTGAGATGTCTCCATGGCAGGCAGACGGATAACATTCTGGAAGGACACCTGGAAAAGCTGAGCAACAGGGCAGTGCTTAGAGAGAGTAACAGGGTGATCACTGAAATTAATCAAACGGACGGGCAATTTACCGTGAGATACAGTCACCAGGCTCTTGGCTGCTTGCATGAAGGGATGATTCTCCAATTGGATAGGCTCCACCAGAGCTTGATAGTCTTAGCCCTGGATCCCCAGTACAGCACGGCACCACAAAATGATCTTGGAATTTGGTTGCAGAATTACCGGCCGGTTATCCCGGATCCGGGCAGTGCAGATATCTCCCTTTCCATTCACAAATCTTTGCTGAGCACACACCACACTGATAGTCTTCTGAATGACTCTTTTAGAAGCAGGTGAAGCTGAGGGTATGGATTGGTTCAGGGCCTCAAATACCTCGGCGTAACAGTTTTTGAAGACTTTAGTCTCTAAGATCACAGGGTGTCCCCCTTTATCTCCGGCTTGTACCACAATCACACCTTGCTGTGGTAAGGTGGCTTCTCCCACCTGGAGAGTAGGTTCCCAGTATCCATGGACTTTCACAGGCTTGCCGTTGCTAGCAATGATATCCAGCCAGGATTCCGGTGGCTTGGTGAGGAGACTTGGATCCCAGAATTTGTCAAAGGTGGGTCGTTGGATGGTGGTGACCTGAGACCCAGTATCCATCAGGGCTTCAAAAGATATCCGTTAATGCGTATGTTAATTTTTGGGCGAGATCCCACGTACCTGGGCATCCAACTCGGATCCTTTTGACCTACAGTTCTACCTCCCGAGGGGCGGTCCTCGGCCTCGGGGGTGACCCGTTTAACTGCCAACACGTTGACTATGTGTGGCCATATTTTTTACAATAGGTGGAGGGTTGCTTTGAGTTTGTGTGCTGCTTGTACTCATCATGTGTTGATCCCATAGGCGTTTGTGATGTGAGATCATGTGCCTTCGCAAAGCTGTTGTACCTAGGTGGGTTGTAACAGTCACGTCCACACACACACAGGGAGAAGGATAGTGACCACTGTGCTCCACCCTCACCGCTGGCCCTGCCTACTTGCCTCACGAGTCCTGATGAGAGCTACGCAGTACAAAGGGTTAAGCAAAGAATGGTCAGGAGAAGCCGGGGTCAAATACCAGGAGAGTAGAGAAGTACCAGAGGAGTCCGCAAAGAGTAGTCAGGTGGGAGCCGAGGTCACAATAGCAGGACGGATGCGCAGTACAGGAGGAGCAGGCAAAGGATCGTCAGGGAACAGGATCAGGTGAGTACTCAGTAGTCAAACAAACAGCCAGGAACCTAGAAATTAACAGGCAACCTGTGGCCAGTAGGATGCCTGTATTTATAGTGGGGAGTGAGGGTCATGTGACGCGGCCAGCGTCACATGACTGACAGACGACCAGTCGAGCACCGAGTGATCAGCTCGGCGCTCAAGGCAGACCTAGGAGCAGGGAGCCTCCCAGCTAGCAAAGCCACCCTGGGAACAAGGTCAAGCACAGATCCTCGCTCCCGAAGCTAAGCAGCAGGTCTGCGGCTGATGGGAGACCGAATGCGCCTTCGGCACCCCGTTACATGGGTGTTAGACTTCCCATGACTCAGTTTCTTTTGGCACAGGTTGAAAATGGCATCGCTGTTATTGGAGGCAGACACCCAAAAAATGGCACACTGCTGATGTGCAAAAAAATGGCACACGGCATTCTGGTGGTGGCAATAGCATGCGTTGATTGGCATGCTGTCTGGCTGACCCCGGGTGCCGATACATGCTGTCCAACTCGTCTCCTCCTCCTCTCTGTCTCCCCATCTGAACTTTCCCCCTGTGAGCGGGCACCCACGTGACATCCACGGACACATCGTCATTATCAACCACTTCACTTGTATCTGACAACTCAGCAAAGGAAGCAGCAGCGGGTACAACATCATCATCATCATCATCACACCGTACGTCCATGTGTGTAATGCTGCCTGACATATCCCTGTTATCTACATCCTCTGGCAATAATGGTTGCTCATCACTCATTTCTTCCAACTAATGTGTAAATAACTCCTCTGACAGATCAAGTGAAGCAGCTGTGGTGCTAGTGTTGGTGGTGGCGGCAGGCGGGCGAGTGGTAACTTGAGAGGTGCCCGAAGCTGAGCTGGAGGAGGATGGTGCGTCAAGGTTCCGAGCGGAAGCTGTAGAATATTGGGTGTCATTTGTTAGCCAGTCAACTATGTCCTCAGAACTTTTCGAGTTCAGGGTACGTGGCCTCTGAACACTGGGCATTATTCTAAGGCCAAAGGAAATCACAGCACCACAACCACGACGGCCCCTGCGGGGTGGCCTGCCTCTGCCTGTCATTTTTTTTTCGATTAGTGGTACTATGCGTGCAAGCTACTGTGACACCAGATATGAGTGGTGGGCATAGTACACGCTGTGGGCCTGACATACACGCTGGTAGGCAACTGAAATTATATTACAGTGAAAAAATTGTTTCACTGTTTTAAATGCATGCTACTGTAACACTAGATATGAGTGGTGGCACTGGGCACTGGCAGTAGTAAGCACAGTACACGCTGTGGGCCTGACACACACGCTGGCAGGCAACTGCAATTATATTGCAGTGAAAAAAGTGTTTTACTGTTTTAAATGCAAGCTACTGTGACACCAGATATGAATGGTGGCGCTGGGCACTGGCAGTAGTGGGCACAGTACACGCTGTGGGCCTGACACACACTCTGGCAGGCAACTGCAATTATATTACAGTGGAAAAAGTGTTTTACTGTTTTAAATGCAAGCTACTGTGACACCAGATATGAGTAGTGGGCACAGTACACACTGTGGGCCTGACACACATGCTGGCTGCAATTATATTACAGAGAAAAAAAAAGCAGACTGATGTACCAGCCCTAAAAAGGGCTTTTTGGGGTGCTGTCAGAATGCTGTCCTTACAGCAGATCAGATGAGTCTTTAAGGACTGGAGTGGACACTGAATACACTGGCCTAGCTATCGATTTCCCTATTAAATCAGCAGCAGCTGCACTGTCCTTGCTCTCACTAACACTGCAGCTTCCGAATGAATCTAAGATGAATGCTGTCCTTGCTTTTTGATAGGAGGTGGGAGGGTCTGGGAGGGATGGTATGATGCTGATTGGCTGGAATGTGTCTGCTAACTGTGAGGTACAGGGTCAAAGTTTGCTCAAAGATGACGTATAGGGGGCGGACCGAACATGGCACATGTTCGCCCGCCGCGGTGAACGCGAACAAGCGATGTTCGCCGGCGAATAGTTTGGGACATCTCTACTTATAATCTCTGGTATCATAGCACATCTGTAAATTCTAAAAGACTGTGAATCAGTACAGGTTTCCATAAACATACAATTTTCACAGTCAAAGAAACTAAAGCAGATACAGAAGGCAGATTCCATTTTGTGAAAGGCTGCTTAGACTCACAGATTGTCACGAGGGTGTCAAGAGCCACGTCTGACTCCGTTATACCCGGGGTCAGGAAGTCGCAGCGGGTGGCTGCGCGCTCTATGTCTAAAGATCACGTTGTTTCTTAGTGATTGTTTTCTGTGTTTGCCTTGCAATCCTTTTTGTCTCACTCAGGGATCCGTAGCTTCTCCTCCTCAGCTGTTTCTTGTCTGCCACTCCCAACCTCCTTATATTCTCCTCTCACACTTCTCTAGTTGCCAGTTATAGAGCTTCCTGCCTGGATTTCTATACTGACCCACTGGAGCTGTGAATCCTGGTTGTTGTTCCAGAGTGCTACCCTCCGGATCCCTGTTGGGCTTTTTGTTGTCTCCTGTTGTCGCTCACCTGGGATTATATGTTTAGTCTGTATTGTCTGTCCTCCCCTTGGTGTTTTCCTTTAGAACTAGTGGTGCGGACTAGTGTTCCCACCGCCCTGTTCACTATCTAGGGCTCATCTTAGGGAAAGCCAGGGTTTTAGGCACGTGATCGGCGTACGGGTGAGGAACCCGTCTAGGGACGTCAGGGCAGCCAGGTGCCAGCCGCAAGGTGAATCAGGGGTCACCACCTTCCCTCTCACTTTGGCAGGGCCTTCCTCTTTCCCTCCCTCTGTGTCACGTATGTGATAGTCACGCCGATCGTGATATTATAACTGGCCCTTATTTTTTGGGAGAAAAAAAAAATAAAAAATAAAAAAAAATTTCTCTCTACTTAGAATCCAATATGGATCCTATTGCTGCTTTGGCAAAACAGCTTCAAGGCCTGTCTTTGGAGGTGGCAGGATTGAAGGCGTCTGTCCTCCAACAACAGCAGCAAATGCAGCAGACCGCAAGCCCAGCGGTTGCTATGGGTAACCAGGTTGTTACAGAACCCAAGGTTGTTCTTCCTGACAGATTTTCTGGGGGAAGGGACAAATTTGTGACGTTCCGTGAGGCCTGCAAATTATATTTTAAGCTGCGCCCTTACTCCTCAGGTAATGAAGAACAGCGGGTGGGGATTGTTATTTCCCTTCTTCAGGGGGACCCACAATCCTGGGCGTTCTCGTTACCCCCTGGTTCCCAGGCTCTCCGGTCAGTGGAGGGATTTTTTGGGGCTTTGGGTCTCATATATGATGACCCTGACCGAGTCGCCCTGGCTGAGTCGAAGTTACGGAGACTCCTACAGGGAGATCGGCCAGCAGAGGAATATTGCTCAGAGTTCCGTAGGTGGGCTACGGATACTCAGTGGAACGACCCGGCTCTCAGGAGTCAGTTCTGCTCTGGGTTATCTGAAAGGGTTAAGGATGCGCTGGCGCTGTATGAGACCCCCCTTTCCCTTGATGCTGTTATGTCCCTCTCTATCAGAATAGATAGACGTCTTAGGGAGAGATCAAAAATTCCTGAGCAATTGGTAACCTCTCCCAAGCAGCAGTTAGTCTGTACTGACTTAGATGAGCCTATGCAGCTAGGAGGAACTTCTCGTCAGGTCCGTCCTCCTGAGGTTCGCCGTAGGTGGGGGGCTTGTTTTTTCTGTGGGGGGAGGGGTCATTTCATTAATGTCTGTCCCTCCTTTCTCAAAAACAAAAGACCGTCGGAAAACTACTAACCCCAGGCTGTGCGGAGGATGTCAGCCGGGGGGTATACGTTTCCTCCATACGAACATCTCAATTTGTGTTGCCAGCGGTTATTGTTTTTGGTGTTAAGACGGAGTCTATTTCTTTTTTTCTAGACAGTGGAGCAGGGGTAAATTTGATAGATGCCCATTTTGCCCGCACTATGGGTTTCTCTCTGTACGCTGCAGAGACCTATTCCCATATTCGCTATTGATTCTGCTCCTCTGTCTCAGAGAAACCTCACTCACATTGTCCATAACTTACACCTTCGGGTAGGGGACCACCATAATGAGTGTCTTTCATGTTACGTTCTGGAGGGCCTTCCCTCTCCTGTGGTATTGGGTCTTCCCTGGTTGGTAGCGCACAATCCAGTGGTGGATTGGCAGGCCAGGGAGATATTGGAGTGGAGTGAGCATTGCAGAGAGAATTGCTTAAATAACAATTGCTTAATCGCCTCCATAGCTTCCCTACCTACATTTATTTCGGACTTTGAGGACGTTTTTTCTGAAAAGGGTTGTCAGAAGCTACCACCTCATCGTCCTTATGATTGCCCGGTTAACCTGATTCCCGGTGCAAAATTACCCAAGTCCAGGTTGTATAATCTTTCGGGTCCCGAGAGACAAGCCATGAAAGATTATATCTCCGAGAGTCAGGCTAAGGGACACATCAGACCCTCTTCTTCACCCGTGGCTGCAGGGTTTTTCTTTGTTAAAAAGAAAGATGGGGGCCTGCGTCCTTGCCTAGATTTCCGTGAGCTAAACCGGATAACCATCCGAGACCCATACCCTCTTCCTCTCATTCCTGACCTTTTTAATCAGATTGCGGGTGCTAGGTGGTTCTCCAAACTTGATCTTAGGGGGGCCTACAATCTGATTCATATCAAGGAAGGGGATGAGTGGAAGACAGCTTTTAACACCCCTGAGGGGCATTATGAAAATTTAGTCATGCCTTTCGGTCTGACCAATGCCCCTGCTGTCTTCCAACATTTCGTTAATGATATTTTTAGTCATCTCATCGGCAGGTTTGTAGTCATAGACCTAGATGATATCTTAATTTATTCGGCTGATCTGAAAACACATGAAGTACATGTCAGGCAAGTACTGCAGGTCCTACGGACGAATAAATTATATGCAAAAATTGAAAAATGTGTCTTTGCCGTTCAGGAAATACAGTTCCTGGGATATCTATTATCTGCTTCAGGTTTTCGTATGGATCCTAGGAAGGTCCAGGCAATTTTAGATTGGGATCTTCCTGAGAACCTTAAAGCTCTACAACGGTTTTTGGGTTTCGCAAATTTCTATAGCAAGTTCATTAAAAATTATTCAGTGATCGTTAAACCCCTTACTGACATGACTAGGAAGGGGACTGATTTTTCTAAATGGTCTGACGCCGCTAAAATTGCATTTTCCTCTCTAAAAGAGAGATTTACCTCGGCACCTGTTCTAATTCAACCTGATGTCTCCCAGCCTTTTATTGTTGAAGTAGATGCGTCAGAGATGGGAGTGGGGGCTGTATTGTCTCAGGGTCCGTCTCCTGGCAAATGGCATCCTTGCGCTTTCTTTTCCAAAAAGTTATCTACAGCAGAAAAGAACTATGATATTGGAAATAGGGAACTGTTGGCGATTAAACTGGCGTTTGAGGAGTGGCGTCACTTCTTAGAGGGAGCAATCCACCCCGTCACGGTGATTACGGATCACAAAAACCTTCTGTACCTAGAATCGGCTAAGCGTCTCACCCCTAGACAAGCTAGGTGGTCGCTATTCTTTACCAGATTTAACTTTGTAATCACCTATCGTCCTGGGGCAAAAAATACCAAGGCAGACGCATTATCTCGTAGTTTCCCTGGAGGGGGTAATGTTAGTGATCCGGTACCTATTTTACAAAGAGGAGTGGTTGTCTCTGCTGTACACTCTGTTCTAGAGGGAAAGGTGTTAGAGGCCCAGGGGGACGCCCCGGCCTCTTGCCCCTCAGAGAAATGGTTTGTACCGTTAAACCTGCGTCTTGAATTATTAAAGGAACATCATAATTCGGCACTTGCTGGGCACCCGGGTAGTAAAGCAACCTTGGAGCTATTGTCTCGTCGTTTTTGGTGGCCAAGGTTGCGTCAGGATGTAATGGATTTCGTGTCTACTTGTTCTACTTGTGCACGCGCGAAAGTCTCTCATACACGTCCAGCAGGGTCTTTATTGCCACTTTTCATCCCCAATAGGCCATGGACACATCTGTCAATGGATTTCATCACTGACTTACCGTTATCTGCAGGTAAAACAGTTATCTTGGTAGTAGTAGACAGGTTTAGCAAAATGGTACACTTTATTGCGCTACCCGCACTTCCTAATGCTAAGACTCTTGCTCAGGTTTTTATCAGTGCGATCGTGAAGCTTCACGGGGTCCCTTCCGATGTGGTTTCGGATCGGGGAACCCAGTTTATTTCTAAGTTTTGGAAAGCTTTTTGTTCCCGTTTGGGGGTACACTTGTCCTTTTCCTCAGCTTTCCATCCTCAGTCGAATGGACAGACTGAGCGTACCAACCAAAACCTAGAAACATATTTAAGGTGTTTTGCGTCTGAAAACCAAGAGGTGTGGTCATCATATTTACCGTTAGCCGAGTTTGCCATAAATAATCGCTGTCAGGAATCCACTGGCAAGTCACCATTTCTTGGTGCATACGGTTTTCATCCCCAATTTTGTACTTTCAAAGAGGGGGGGGTCTTCTGGGGTTCCCGAAGAGGAACGGTTTTCTTCATCTCTTTCATCGGTATGGCAGAAGGTGCAAGCTAACTTGAAAAATATGAGTGGTAAATATAAATGCATGGCCGATAAGAAACGGTCGCCAGGTCCGGACCTAGGAGTGAATGACTATGTGTGGTTGTCTACTAGGAATATTAAGTTGAAGGTTCCCTCTTGGAAACTGGGCCCTAGGTTCATTGGTCCTTATAAAATAGTAGCCGTCATTAACCCTGTGGCTTTTCGCCTGGAGCTACCTCAGACTTTTAAGATCCATAACGTCTTCCATAAGTCGTTACTCAAGAAGTATGTTCCACCTCTAGAACCATCACCGCTGCCACCTCCTCCTGTTATTGTGGATGGTAATCTGGAGTTTCAAATATCCAGAATTGTTGATTCTCGTCGGGTCCGCCGCTCTCTTCAGTATCTGGTGCATTGGAGGGGTTACGGTCCCGAGGAAAGAATGTGGGTTCCAGCGTCAGAGGTAAACGCCAACAGGTTAATTCAGGCTTTCCATGCCTCTCAACCTGAGAGACCTGGTCCTGAGTGTCCGGAGGCCCCTCGTGAAAGGGGGGGTACTGTCACGAGGGTGTCAAGAGCCACGTCTGACTCCGTTATACCCGGGGTCAGGAAGTCGCAGCGGGTGGCTGCGCGCTCTATGTCTAAAGATCACGTTGTTTCTTAGTGATTGTTTTCTGTGTTTGCCTTGCAATCCTTTTTGTCTCACTCAGGGATCCGTAGCTTCTCCTCCTCAGCTGTTTCTTGTCTGCCACTCCCAACCTCCTTATATTCTCCTCTCACACTTCTCTAGTTGCCAGTTATAGAGCTTCCTGCCTGGACTTCTATACTGACCCACTGGAGCTGTGAATCCTGGTTGTTGTTCCAGAGTGCTACCCTCCGGATCCCTGTTGGGCTTTTTGTTGTCTCCTGTTGTCGCTCACCTGGGATTATATGTTTAGTCTGTATTGTCTGTCCTCCCCTTGGTGTTTTCCTTTAGAGCTAGTGGTGCAGACTAGTGTTCCCACCGCCCTGTTCACTATCTAGGGCTTATCTTAGGGAAAGCCAGGGTTTTAGGCACGTGATCGGCGTACGGGTGAGGAACCCGTCTAGGGACGTCAGGGCAGCCAGGTGCCAGCCGCAAGGTGAGTCAGGGGTCACCACCTTCCCTCTCACTTGGGCAGGGCCTTCCTCTTTCCCTCCCTCTGTGTCACGTATGTGATAGTCACGCCGATCGTGATACAGATGTATAACTTCGGAAATGTTTACGCCCCAAATACAGCCCATAGACAATGGTTCTCTAATGTGATGCCATTACTCGAGGAATTTAGTGAAGGAGTTACCCTAGTTTCTGGACATTTCAATCTGTCGCTGGAACCGACACTAGACTCTTCCACGGGTAAATCAACGGTACCTTACAGATCTGGCAGTGATAAAAAAAGATGACGCGCCTGAGCTCTCTGTTAGACACATGGTGCGCGCTACACCCAAAAATAAGAGATTACACTCATTAATCCATCCCACATAACACTTACCACAGGTTAGATTAAGTTTTTTTTTCCCCTTCTACTCATTTGCACCTTTGTACAAAAACCCTGATAGATTCTATGATACACTCAGACCATTCCCCGGTTTATATGTCATTTACAGTACCTAATAGTCGCCCAAAGGTGTTTATTTAGAGGCTGAATAAGACAATGCTAGACGGTTCAGACACATTAAAAGGCAGGCTTAGAGAATTGTTCTGCTTTAATACTACCGAGGATATACTGTATCTCCTCATCTTGTTTGGGAGTCGCATAAGTCTGTAATTCGTGGAGAGTTTATGTGCATAGCTTCCCATCAGAATAAAGTCAGGTGAGAAAGGATAACATTACTTTATAGCAAGATATCCAAACTGGAGTCTGCTCATAAACTTTCCCTGGGAGATCAACATCTAGCAGAATTAACAGTGACCAGGGAGAAGCTCCGGGGTGTTCTTAATGTCCAGTCTGCTAAGTTATATCTTTCAATGAGGCAAAAGTTGTTTGCGTATGGTGATAAACCAACAAAATTCATGCTAGCTATGCTGAAGCAACGCAGCCTTAAATCCAGAATCTCTGTCAGCCATGTCCCCACACCAGCCATCAGCTGAAAGGTAGCAAAGGTAGTGAGCTCCACAGGGGGGCCCTGCTTAAAAGCCAGCAGATGACAGAGGACCTCTAGCAGTCCACCAGTGTTTAAACTTTTCACACTTCCATTCAGCCAGCCAGGAACCCAGCCAAAGAAACAGGAAAAGCATCCCTGCATGGAGTCTAAGCCATTCCCCAATTCAATCAAATCTAGCAAACAGCATGGAACCGGCGATTTATAAGGAATTATGAATTGCCTGGCCACCACAGGTGCAAACCGGATACATATTTGTGTCCTTGTGGCCACGATGAACAGGCCAGTGGTCATGGTTTGGTGGTGAGATGCCAGGGAAGGAAGATATATAAATATCTCCCCACAGAAACTAAATGACCATCAGACCACTGTATGTATTCCTTGTGTTTATAGTGTTATTTCTAGTGAGCCCTTTAGGCGATTAAAGGGGTTGGCCACTATATAAGTACTTTCAATTATATAGTAGGAGGTAGGGTAAAAAAGAGTTTCCTAACATACTTTATTTAAAAAAAATCTGAATGATAATGTTTTTATAATGAGCCCAGCCCGCTCTGCATGCAGCCAATTCATCCATAGCTGCACGCGACATGGAGGAGCTTTAGAGTAAGCTCGTCCATGGCTTTATTCTAACTGCACATGCGCTGCTTTTCCCAATAAGAGCAGCACATGCCCAGTTGCCCCTGCCTATGGCCTAGTAATTGGCAACATTGTATGGTGGGGAGTTTCCCCCACTCCCCACCATGACAATATCTCACCTGGCATGTCATATAGGTTCTGGGGAGCTTGGGGAACACAGCGGAAGAGGCGGTAGCAGTGGAAAAGGAGGAGTCAGCCTAGGAAGAGATGGAGGATGGAGTAGGAGGAGGAAAAGAAGAGGCAGGCCTGCATGCAATCCATGGCAGTAACACCAAATCCACACTGGTGCTACGGGTTGCATGCTTGACGGCCATCAGAAGGTTCACCCAATGGGCAGCAAAAGTTATGTACCTTCCCTCCTCGTGTTTGCTAGACCACGTGTCTGTAGTCAAATGTATCTTGGCGCCGACACTGTGTGCCAGAGATACATAAACTTGCCGCTGAACGTGGCCGTATAGCTCTGGGATGCCCTTCTGGAAGAAATAATTCCTTCTGGAGACCTTACATTGCGGTGTCCCAATGGCCACAAATTTTTTAAAGGACTCCGGGTCAAACTGTTTATATGACAGTAGTTGGTGGGCTAGCAGTTCCGACAAGCCAGCAGTCAGCGTTTGGGCAAGAGGGTTAACCGGCATCATCATCTTTTTACGCTCGAACATTTAGGCTACGGAAGCCTGCCTTTTGCCAGATGAACACGGCACGGTGGAAGGTGGAGTGGAGAAGAAATTGGAGGTGAGAGGAGAAGGATTTGAGGCAGTATGTGGAGCGCCGGGAGTGTGGCTTTGTGGGTTCTGACGGTGTTGCTTCCACTGGGCTCGGTGATGACAGGTCGGGTGCCTTTTTAAGGCGGTCGTCCCTAGGTGAGTGTTGGGCTTACCGCGACTTATGCGTTGACAGCACAGGCTTCAGATGGCAACACTATTATTCCGGCGTCCTGGGAGCACCAGATGTGACCGTGCATGGTGGATGGCTCATTCCAGATACATTAGCAGTCTGCTTTTTGCCTCTTGTGCACTGTAAGTTCTGCCTGCTTCTGCTCCTTCTCCTCCCTATCTGCTGCTCCGTCTCTCACTCTTAACTCCCCTACTCTTACTCTCTTGTAGACACCCACGTGACGTCTATAGACACGTCATCATTGTCCCCTTCACCACCACTGACATTAGATATCTCGGAGTAGGCAGCAATAGCGGGGACCACCCTCCTTGGGCTGAACTGGGTACTGTCGTCAGACTGCTGGGTGGCGACTGTTGATGACTGTTGATACCTCCTCTTCTTTATCCAATGCCAAGAATGGCTGCGCATTGGTAAGGCCTTGGAATGGATGGGAAAATAATTCCTCTGACTCGAGCAGAGGTGATATGTTGGTGGTGGTGTCTTTGGGGGTGCACACAGCAGAGAGTGAAGAGGGTGCAGATAGAGAGGATGAAGAGGGTGCAGAAGCAGAAGGCTGAATGAGCCACTGAACCAAGTCTGGTGCGTCCTTCGACGTAATTGCATGCACCTTCTGCAACTTCCCACTTAGTGCACCTGCCCAACCCCTACTACCCCTGCAGAATGGCCTGCCTCTTCCTCTGCCTGTCATTTTCAAAATCACCCTGTGACAAAGGTCCCTATAAAGGAGCAGTATTTGTGGAAGAAGGTATATCACACCCCTGCCTCAATCAGTTTTTTTGGGGGGCAACTGGTATATCACAATAGTAGAAATTATTTTTTCTAATAGCGTTTGTAACTCTGTGTAGCTGCGGTAACGCAGCAAAACTGCAATCAAATGTTGCACTACCCAAATGCACTATATGGGAAGTATATTATTGGTATATAACGCCCCTGCTTCAATCACTTTTGGGGGGGGCAACTGGGGTAGGTGGTATGTCCATGTGCTGAAACGTCTCAATTGGCTGTCCTTTACCACCTGATGGATGTGTCACAAGTCAAAGTTCTTCACAATGTAAAAGAATATGACGCCGGCAGACATTGCCATATGTTCGCTCGTTCGGCAAACAGCGAATGGGCAAAGTTCGTCGCGAAACGTCCGCCGGCTCATCTCTATTGTCAAATTATAAAATAAAACCTTCAAAATAACAGGTATTAGGAGTTCATGTTCCATCCCATATAATAAGAGAACTCCAGGCTAACTCCTCCTTCTTGTGGGCACCAAATTCTATAAAATTTATGCGCATAAAAATAGTCTCTGACTTAGATAAACTACATGACCTCAATTACCATTCTATCCTGAAAGCGATCCCAGAGATACTTAGCTCATGGCCTCCGACCTTCATCTCATGGTTAGGACATCAAAATATACACTCACCTAAAGAATTATTAGGAACACCTGTTCTATTTCTCATTAATGCGATTATCTAGTCAACCAATCACATGGCAGTTGCTTCAATGCATGTAGGGTTGTGGTCCTGGTCAAGGCAATCTCCTGAACTCCAAACTGAATGTCAGAATGGGAAAGAAAGGTGGGCTACAACAGCAGAAGACCCCACCGGGTACCACTCATCTCCACTACAAATAGGAAAAAGAGGCTACAATTTGCACAAGCTCACCAAAATTGGACTGGAAAAATGTTGCCTGGTCTGATGAGTCTCGATTTCTGTTGAGACATTCAAATGGTGGAGTCCAAATTTGGCGTAAACAGAATGAGAACATGTATCCATCATGCCTTGTTACCACTGTGCAGGCTGGTGGTGGTGGTGTAATGGTGTGGGGGATGTTTTCTGGGCACACTTTAGGCCCCTTAGTGCCAATTGGCCAACGTTTAAATGCCACAGGCTACCTGAGCATTGTTTCTGACCATGTCCATCCCTTCATGACCACCATGTACCCATCCTCTGATGGCTACTTCCAGCAGGATAATGCACCATGTCACAAAGCTAGAATCATTTCAAATTGGTTTCTTGAACATGACAATGAGTTCACTGTACTAAAATGGCCCCCACAGTCACCAGATCTCAATCCAATAGAGCATCTTTGGGATGTGGTGGAACGGGAGCTTCGTGCCCTGGATGTGCAGCCCTCAAATCTCCATCAACTGCAAGATGCTATCCTATCAATATGGGCCAACATTTCTAAAGAATGCTATCAGCACCTTGTTGAATCAATGCCACGTAGAATTAAGGCAGTTCTGAAGGCAAAAGGGGGTCCAACACCGTATTAGTATGGTGTTCCTAATAATTCTTTAGGTGAGTGTATTTAACTCATTAGTGACTCCCAAAATTACATATTTGCTACAAGTCTTGCCTATTTAGCTCCCCAGCAGATTCTTTGCACAATTTTGTAGAATTTGCTCTAAATACATCTGGGGTATCATTGAACCTAGGATATCCCATAATATTCTTCAACTCCCACTCATTTGTGGAGGAATTAGTGTCCCCTCTCTGCAAAGGTTTTACAAGGCAGTACAACTGGGGAGATTGGTAGATTGGATCAGAAGAACCTCTGACAAACAATACATAGTTTTGGAGGAGCACATAGTACAATACCCTTTAAGACATCTTATTCTGTTAGATCCTAAGGGTTTAACCCTGGTATCTAGGGATAGAACACTAATATCAGCCACCCTCAACATCTGGAAAGATGATGATATTAGGGGCTGCTGCTCTCAGTTCCCTTCCCCTCTGTTAGACATAATAGATTGTCTACGTTCCACAGACCCGGGTTTTCAATCCTTACCATCTCAATTGAGGAAAAGCAACATTCGATTTGAAGACTTGCTTGAACAAACGCGACTTTCCTGGACCCTGATGCCTTCAGATCCAAATTGCAATTACCTCATCTAAATGTTTTACAATATAAGTATGTAAAAATCTGCAATTTAAAAGAGTTTGATTCAGACACATACTTCAGTTAAGCTTCTCTCGAAAATAAACCGCAATTTACAAGCAGCGGAACTCCCTCCATCTCTTTACTTCGTTAGAGAGTAGGAGAGAGACTTGTGTCTGAAGTTTACGACTAAAGAGCTAAAGACCATTTTACTAGCACCTAAAATTACATCTAGATGCATTACAATACAATAAAATGTGCATAAGATTATTTTAAGATGGTATCTGACTCCTGATAGATTGAGAAAGATGTATAGCTCTACATCTGATATGTGTTGAAGATGTCAGATCCAAGAAGGGAATTTTCTGCATATTTCATGGTCATGCCCCAAATTAGTAGAATTCTGGAGAAAAGAGTTTGAAAATATTACCACTATCTTTAAGATGACTGATATACAATTCCCACATCACCCAGAAATTTCCCTTTTATCACTTATCCCTAAAGAGTGCCCAGTTAAAACAAAAGGTTTAGTCACAATATTATTAGCCTCAGCCCGTTTGCTCAGAGCCTTCAGCTGGAATTCGGAGAATACTCCCATCATTACACAATGGCAAATAAAGGTAGATATCCTAGCCAGACTTGAGGAGCTTTCCAATTGGGAACTTAGAACTCATCACAAATACACTAAAATATGGTCCCCATGGCTATACAGGAGGAAGACAAAGCCAGCTGGATAGCCAGAAGATGGTGGAACAACTTTCAGTCTAACTTGGTTACCATAAAACCTCTTTTGATAATGTCCACATTTGCCCTATACTACTGACGTCCAACTAAAGCTTCCTACCTCCCTGCTTCGGGAAATATTCCTACTTCCCTCCCCCCCTCCCCCTTATACCCTTACACCCCTCCTTTATTTTCTGAAACCCTGTTTGTCTTATGTTCAATTGAATTGGGTTTGTTTCACTTGTGTATGTTTAAGCAGCATCCCACACAGGAATACTTTAGGCGATCTTACTAGAGAGTCGCCTTTACACGCCTCAATCTCCTCCTGGTGATACTTACTTTTTAGAGATCCAGTGTATTCTGGCAACTAAACAATGACCTGAAGAAGAACTTACCTTTGCCACATGGATTGTCAAGTTGATATGCACCTAAGGATTGAGATATAATTATGTGCATTCTGGCTCTCTGAACTTGCGTTCCTAACTATTTGTTATTCTATCTTGAAAATCACTAAAAATATTTAGAAAAAATAAATAAAAATTTATTAAAATATACACATTAAATTAGCTGTATGAGATTCATTTTACACCTATAAATGTATTAACTTTCTTTACTAAGGTTTCCTAAAAGTTCTGATTTTATTAATTGTAATAATTCAATCACACAGCTTAAGTAAGCAGACACATCACTTATATGATAGGTTCCACTGATATGCTTGGAGAGCTCCTAAATCGTATTTTCAATCTTTCCAAAGCTCAAGTGGCGGAAATACTCACATAAGCTGATGCTTTCGATAATTAGATCGAAATATCTTACTAATTTAAGTGTAATAGGAGGTAAATGAAAACAGCGGCACTCACCCGTGTGCTTCAAACAACTTCAGTAGCTTTATTCATTCCAGGATTAACTCAGGCAGGGGGCGGATGTACACAGGCACGCATTGATCAGCGGCGGCCGTTTCGCGCTAACTGCGCTTCTTCTGGCTGTGCGTCCGCACAGCCAGAAGAAGCGCAGTTAGCGCGAAACGGCCGCCGCTGATCAATGCGTGCCTGTGTACATCCGCCCCCTGCCTGAGTTAATCCTGGAATGAATAAAGCTACTGAAGTTGTTTGAAGCACACGGGTGAGTGCCGCTGTTTTCATTTACCTCCTATTACACTCACACTGAACTTTACCTGTGCAGCTGAGCACCACCGATCGTGTGCCGTCCTCTCCAGCCGTCAGGAGCATATGATCCTTGTGTACGCAGTGTACGCAGTGTACGCAGTGTAATCCTTGTGTAATTTTAAAGTTAAAAAGCAAGTTTTAACAATCACACATCACACAATGTGTAAAGACAGGATTAGAGTGATGTGTGTAGAGATCAGCACAAAATCTGAGACTGCTAAGCTTAAAGTGTAACTGTCATTTCAGTTTATTTTTAATATTATGCAGGGACAGGAATGTCAAACATTGTTGTAATAAACTTTATTTGGAAAGATTTCACTTTGTACTAGAAAACAAGGTGTAGGTAGTCTATCAATGCTCTAAATGTATGTTGTTAAGGAGAGTCTGTCCTCAGTTTTACTGAGCACTGAAGACACATGTGTGTAACATACAGAGGCTTTCAGCCTGCCTCTTGTCACTGTTCCAGTCCCTGACTATGTACACATATGCAATGTTGCTCCCTAGAGCCGTGAAAAGAGGACCACTCTTTCTTCCCTCAGGGAAATCCATGGTTCTGGGGCTTCTGCCTAATGGTAGTTAGGGTACCCATCATATTAAGTATTTGGGTGCTAGGCAGGGTGTGTAGAGTGCAATGGCCAGAATATGGTGCAAAAGTTAGTAACCAGGTCCAATGTAGCAGAATAAACATCTCTATTTACTAAAATGCTAAGTTGTAGTACAGCCAACGATAGCTAAAAAAAAATCCAACTGTACACAGTGCAATTCTTCACAGATAGCGATATATGGATTTAGGCATGGGTGGGACTTATGGCCCTCTCTATCCATCTCAAGAATCTTCCATTAGAATCTATGGTTGGCAATAGTACTGTTTGTATGTTGGCTGCAATATCTGCAGCCTGGGATGCAGGGTTATTTGATAGAGATACGATTGGCCAGGTCATATCCAGGTGCGAAGGTTGTCTTAACAGTGTCCCTCACTGCAGTAGTCTTAACAGCTTAATGAATCCAAATTCTTGGCAATGCAAAATCTAGGTTCTCTACTTATTTCATTTGTCTTATTCCTTCTCTCCTTCTGTAGATCATGCAGAGAATGATTAGACCCTGTAGCTTTTTAGGGCTAAAAAGGAGGAGCAGAAGTCATAGCTTCTTCTTCCTTCCAAATTCCAGTCTAGACTGACTAACTAAACTGGGGCAGATCCTGCAACTGCTGAACCAGGTTTGTTAAGGCTGTGCTATCTATACCTGGTTATACTGGGTGCAATACATTGCACAACATAACATTGCATTACATAACATAGGAAAATAAACAATTTGCAAATACCCCATGCTATGGGGTACTGCATGTACTTGTGCCATAATTATAACCAACCATAATCTACCTACTGTATCTGACTTGTTACACGTAGTCAGGGTTGGGATGATGCTGGGGCACAATTAACTAATGGATGCTTCCATTGTGGAAGCACTCATTACTATATTGAACAACGATGAGTATGGTGTTCCTAGCGCTAGCAATACTTACGGATCGTCCTCTTCTCCAGGGCTGTAGTATGTCTTGGCACAGTGTGTCCTGTGCAGATAAATGTAAGGGGAGGAGAAAGGGCCTGTTACAGCAAGCATGAGGGAAGAATGCGAGGCCTGTGTGTAGCATTGTGAGAGGAGGAGGATAGGGTGCTGAGGGCTGTGTGAAGAGCCATGAGTGTAGGAGGAGGGGATTATTTGGGGATTAGGTATTCGTCCAAGGAAGAAGATATAAGAAGATGGCAACTGACCTGTTAGGAACTTGCTTTACAGTGAGTTTGACCATGATATGAATGTACTGGAATCTCTGCATGAGGGTATGAAGGGTGCTCAGTGTGTAAGGATAAGATACTGTGGGGGTCACTGTCTGTATTGGGGGAAAATACTGTGGCGGATGCTCAGTATATGTGGTTCAGATACTGTGGGGGTGTGTGCTCAGTGTATGAAGGGAGATACTGTGGCGGCTCCAATGCTACACTATGTCCCGGCAACGCACAGCTCTAGGACATTTTGTGCGTATAAGCACACTATGACCTGACAGTGTGCGATGTCAGGGCATAGTGCACTATGCTAAACCAAACAAAGAGTTGTGGAGCTTGGAGGAGGAACAGAGAAGTGATTATATTTTGATTTGTGGTCTGAAGTCTGCATTTAGTGGACCAAGGAGTGAGGTGGGGGTTATAGGAGGTGACAGGGGACTGATTTGGAGTCTGACAAAATTTGGGGTCTGATCTAGGGTCTGTATAAATTTTGAGTTGTATAAATTTGAGGCCTATATGTGTTACGACATGGCGACAAGAGTTACTCCCCATATTGTATTGTAATGTATTGTTAATCCCACTTAGTAAATATTTTTAGCATTTAGCCTTTTTAAGCCTATTTATTCACAAATCATTGAATTTGCATTAAAACACTTAGAGGGGAACATTTATTAAGACTGGCGATTTAGATGACGGTCTTAATCCCTCTGCTCTGCTAGTTGATGCGCCAAAGTTATGTAGAGGTGCAGGCCTCTACATAACTTTGGCACTTGCTGCAGCTGGCCATGCAACATGCTTTAATCTATGCAAGCAGTCTTGCTGACATAGTTTAAGGCCACTTTACATGCCCAGAGCAAGCCCCCCTTTTCCAACAGTTCACAAAAGTGGGGTGAACAGGATGAAGCAATAGATTTTGTTGCAAAAGACCTTTGCGACAAAATCTGCGACCTAAGTATGCCAAAAAGTGGCATATAACATAATAAATGACCGCCTTAGTGTCATAAATGTGGTATTTGAGCAAATAAATATGCTTATTGTTGATAGGGTGATACATAGAGAGGATAGTTTGCTACTGCCACTCCAAATGGGATCCTGGGCATATGTGGGAATGTAATAATCTATGGGCAGATTATATTATTAGTTGCATTGATTTTACAAATCTGCTACAAGCTGTGAGTGGGGCTGAAGTAGAAGGTCTTTAGAGCAGAGCAGGGTTCTTATGAGTTGTAGAACCTATCAGGGTTCTAGTGACAATCTGTCACAAGCATACCTGTCTGGACTCCAGCGGTGAGATCTCCAGCTTTGGCATGACCATGCCAGGAGAGGTGTGCTGCTAAGCTACACCCCCTGGTGATACAACAGCATCCTTAGCAACAGGAAGCAATGCTCTATTTCTCCTCACAGTGGGTATGTGCTGGAGGAGACAGTGGCTTCTTTGCGCAGCTACTTTATTCCTGTGTGGTAGTGTTCTGAGTAATGCAGCGACGAGTAATGACTTATCAGTTTCTGATCCTCTGACTCAGTATTCTATTTAAACCCCTTCCTGGCCGTATACCAGTCCCACAGATAGTCTTGTTTGGGCTCACTAGCTAGGCTCTTGGTTCTTGGATTTGTTTGTGCTTTTGACCTTGGCTTCTCTCTTGTCTCACATGATTTGTTCTGTGCATCCCACCTGGTATTTGATCTCGGCTTTTCTTTTGACTACTCTTTGTCTTTGTACTGCGTTGTCCGGCTGGTTCTGACCCAATCACGTACGACTATTCCTTTATGTTGTTTTTTTCTATTGGTGTTTGTCTGTCTCTGCACCTTATAGCTTAGGGACAGTTGACTTGTTAAGATATTGCTACCTGGGGCTTGAACTGCAAGTAGGTAGGGAAAGTGGGCTGGGTTCCAGGTAAGGACTCACTGTCTGCGCCTGTCCCTATCTACAAGCGTTACATTATTACTGACTATAAAATATTTTTCTGGGGGACCAGCTCAATTATGGACGCCATTGCAGCATTGGCCAAGCAGATGGAGAGTATTGCCCAACTGGTTCAAGATCTAACAGAGAGGGTCCAGCAGCAAGAGTCAGACCAGTTCCCACATTGTTACAGCTCTCTTACTGATAGAACCTAAGGTTAAGCTCCCTGACCCTGACTGCTACTGTAACCTTCCGTGAGAGCTGTGAACTTTATTTTCACCTTAGGCCACACTCATCATGTGCGAAATCTCAGAGGGTGTGCATCATTATGTCACTGCTTCAGGGGAAACCTCATGAGTGGGCATTTTTGCTATCACCCAACACTCCTGAATTATTTTCTTTTGACCATTTTTTTCCCACGCTATATCTCCTGTATGATGAGCCATACAGTGTGGCTTATGAGGAAAGCCAACTTCTTTCTTTATGTCAGGGCATACGACCTGTGGAAGATTACTGCTCTGAATTCTGTAAGTGGCTCTTAGGTCATAGTTTAGACTTGGCCTTCTGATACTCCTAAAGACCTTATAGTTAGTCATCCAACCCCAGGTTGCTTAAATGAGGCTATGTCCTTAGCTATTCGACTTGACAGACCTCTTAGGCTGGGTTCACACCGGCGTTGCAGGAAAAGGTGCGGGTGCGTTGCTGGAACATGCAAAATTTTTCTGCATGAGTGCAAAACATTGTAATGAGTTTTGCATGCGCGTGAGAAAAATCATCATGTTTGGTACCCAAGCCCGAACTTCTTCACAGAAGTTCGGGTTTGGGAACAGGGTTGTGTACATTGTATTATTTTCCCTTATAACATGGATATAAGGGAAATTAATAGCGTTCTTAATACAGAACACATAGTACAATAGCGCTGGAGGGGTTAAAAAAATTAAAATAATTTAACTCACCTTAATCCACTTGCTCGTCCAGCTGGCATCTCTTCTGTCTTCTTCTTTGCTGTGTACAGGAAAAGGACCTGTGGCTACGTCATTCCGGTCATCACATGGTCCATCACATGATCCATAACCATGGCAAAAGATCATGTGATGGACCATGTGATGACCGGAGTGACGTCACCACAGGTCCTTTTCCTGTACACAGCAAAGAAGAAGACAGAAGAGATGCCGGCTGTGCTATTGTACTATGCATTCTGTATTAAGAATGCTATTATTTTCCCTTATAACAATGTTATAAGGGAAAATAATAATGATCGGGTCTCCATCCAGATTATCTCCTAGCAACCGTGCGTGATAATCGCACCGCATCCGCACTTGCTTGCGGATGCTTGCGATTTTCACTCAGCCCCATTCACTTCTATGGGGCCTCCGTTGCGTGATAAACGCGCAATATAGAGCATGCTGCGATTTTGACGCAACGCATAAGTGATGCGTGAAAATCACAGCTCATTTGCACAGCCTCATAGAAATCTGTGCTTCTACTGTGGCAGCCCTGATCATCAACTGCGATCCTGTCCGTCTAGACTGAAGGAAGAACATTTCAGCAGCTGAGTGATGATCGGGGAGGTCACTAGTGATGAGCGGGTGGTGCCATATTCGATTTTGCGATATTTCGCAAATATTCAATTGAATATTCAGCATTATTCTATTTATCACGAATAATATGCGATTTTATTATTTGCGTATTGCGAGTTTAACTGTATAAGGCAACTTTCCTATTGGTTGGCTATCTAGAATTAACGAAGGTAACGAATATAGTGCTATATTCTCTATATTTGTTATTTCTAGCGAGCCAATAGGAAAGTTGCCTATGGACAGCTCTAAGTTGGATTCACAATGCGAGAATATTACTTTGCCTATTTTTTTGCAAGAAATAGAATAATGACTCAGTATTCTATTTATTGCAAAAAATAGGCAAAGTAATATTCTCGCATTGCGAATCCAACTTAGAGCTGTCCCTAGGCAACTTTCCTATTGGCTTGCTAGAATTAACGAATATAGAGAATATAGCGCTATATTCGTTATCTTCATTAATTCCAGCAAGCCAACCCTTAGGAAAGTTGGTTATACCCCGCTCTAAGTTGGATGCGCAATGCGAGAAGATTAAATAAAATTACTTGCATTGCGCATCCAACTTAGAGCGGGGTATATACAACTTACTTCTCTATTGTTTGGCTATCTAGAATTAACAAATATGATGAATGTGAATATAGCGCTATAGTGTCTATATTCGTTAAATCAAGCAAGAAGCCAATAGGAAAGTTGCCAGTAGACAGCTCTAAGTTGGATTCACAATGCGAGAATATTACTTAGCCTATTTTTTGCAATAAATAGAATGACTCAGTATTCTATTTATTGCAAAAAATAGGCAAAGTAGTATTCTCGCATTTCGAATCCAACTTAGAGAGGGGTATAGCCAACTTTCCTATTGGTTGGCTTGCTAAAATTAACGAAGATAACGAATATAGCGCTATATTCTCTATATTCGTTAATTCTAGCAAGCCAATAGGAAAGTTGCCTATGGGCAGCTCTAAGTTGGATTCGCAATGTGAGAATATTACTTTGCCTATTTTTTCATTGCGAATCCAACTTAGTTTTGTGTATAGGCAGTGTTCCTAATGGTTGGAGAATTAACGAATACGAATATAGAGCTTTTTTACAAATCGGCACTTCACAACTTTAACGGTTTAGTGCTCGGTCATGCAACTTGGCACCCAAATTAATTTTACCTCCTTTTCTTCTCACAAATACAGCTTTCTTTTGGTGATTTGGGTAGACTGCAACTTTCTCAAAAAAGTGTATTTTTGACTTTTTCTGGTAAAATTGTTCAAATATAATTACATTTCTATACAAGTTTGTGTCAGAATTTATTGTGCTACATGTCTTTGATAAAAAAAATCCAATAAGTGTATATTTATTGGTTTGCGCAAAAGTTATAGCGTTTACAAACTATGGTACAAAAATTTGAATTTCCGCATTTTGAAGCAGCTCTGACTTTCTGAGCACCATGTTTCTTGAGGTGCTAGAATGCCAGGATAGTATAAATACCCCCCAAATGACCCCATTTTAGAAAGAAGACACCCCAAAGTATTTGCAGAGGGGCATGGTGAGTTCATGTATGATTTAATTTTTTTTCACAAGTTAGCGGAAAATGACACTTTCTGAGGAAAAAAAATATATAACGTTTCCATTTCTGCTAACTTCTGGCAGAAAAAATAAAAAATCTCCCATGGACTCACTATGCCCCTCAGTGAATACATTGGGGTATCTACTTTCCGAAATGGGGTCATTTGTGGGGTGTGTTTAGTGTTCTGGCATTTTGGGCGGGGCTAAATTGTGAGCAACCCTGTAAAGCCTAAAGGTACTTGTTGGACTTTCGGCCCCTCTACGCACCTAGGCTGCAAAAAAGTGTCACACATGTGGTATCACCGTACTCAGAAGAAGTAGGGCAATGTGTTTTGGGGTGTATTTTTACATATACCCATGCTGGGTGAGAGAAATATCTCTGTAAATTGACAATTTTGTATAATTTTTTTTTAAGTTGTCATTCACAGAGATATTTCTCACACACAGTATGGGTATATGTAAAAATACATCCAAAAACACATTGCCCTACTTCTTCTAAGTACGGCGATACCACAGGTGTGACACTTTTTTGCAGCCTAGGTGCGCAAAGGGGCCCAAATTCCAATGAGTACCTTTAGGATTTCACAGGGCATTTTTTAGGCATTAGGATTCCAAACTACTTCTCACGCTTTAGGGCCCCTAAAATGCCAGGGCAGTATAAAAACCCCACAAGTGACCCCATTTTGGAAAGAAGACACCCCAAGGTATTCAGTGAGGGGCATGGCGAGTTCATAAAAGTTTTTTTTTTCTGGCACAAGTTAGCGGAAATTGATTTTTTTTTCCTTACAAAGTCTCATATTCCAAAAACTTGTGACAAAAAATAGAATTTTACATTAACTCGCCATGCCCCTCACGGAATACCTTGGGGTGTCTTATTTCCAAAATGGGGTCACTTGTGGGGTATTTATACTGCCCTGGCATTTTAGGGGCCCTAAAGCGTGAGAAGAAGTCTGGATTCCAAATGTCTAAAAATGCCCTCCTAAAAGGTACTCATTGGAATTTGGGCCGCTTTGCGCACCTACGCTGCAAAAAAAGTGTCACACACATGTGGTATCGCCGTACTCAGGATAAGTAGGGCAATGTGTTTTGGGGTGTATTTTTGCATATACCCATGCTGGGTGAGAGAAATATATCTGTAAAATGACAACTTTGTATAAAAAAATGGGAAAAGTTGTCTTTTACAGAGATATTTCTCTCACCCAGCATGGGTATATGTAAAAATACACCACAAAACACATTACCCTACTTCTTCTTAGTACGGTGATACCACATGTGTGACACTTTTTTGCAGCCTAGGTGTGCAAAGGGGCCAAAATTCCAATGAGTACCTTTACGATTTCACAGGGCATTTTTTATGCATTTGGATTCCAAACTACTTCTCACACTTTAGGGCCCCTAAAATGCAAGGGCAGTATAAATACCCCACATGTGACCCCATTTTGGAAAGAAGACACCCCAAGGTATACCGTGTGGGGCATGGTGAGTTCATGTAAAAATTTATTTTTTGTCACAAGTTAGTGGAATATGAGACTTTGCAAGAAAAAAATATATATATCATTTTCTTGTGACAAAAAATAAAAAGTTCCATGAACTCACTATGCCCATCAGCGAATACCTTAGGGTGTCTACTTTCCGAAATGGGGTCATTTGTGGGGTGTTTCTGTCTGGGCATTGTAGAACCTCAGGAAACATGACAGGTGCTCAGAAAGTCAAAGTGGGTAAATTAATTTTTTTGCACCATAGTTTGTAACTGCTATAACTTTTACCCAAACCAATAAATATACACTTATTGCATTTTTTTTTTAATCAAAGACACGTAGAACAATAAATTTAGAGAAAAATGTATATAGAAATGGATTTCGGTCAATTTGGATTAATATAAAAAAAGTAAAAATGTCAGCAGCAATGAAATACCACCAAATGAAAGCTCTATTAGTGAGAAGAAAAGGAGGTAAAATTCATTTGGGTGGTAAGTTGTATGACCGAGCAATAAATCGTGAAACTAGTGTAGTGCAGAATTGTAAAAAGTGGTCTGGTCATTAAGGGGGTTTAAGCTAGGGGGGCTGAGGTGGTTAAATTGTTCCCAGTTTGTCTCCATATTTGAGTGCCTGGTCTTACTATTTTCTTTGTGTTCTCCAAAGAAGCTTCTGAAGTTTTGCCCTTTCATCAAGACTATGATTGCACAAGCTATGAAAGATTATATTCAGGATAGTCTGAAAAAAGGGCAAATTTGATGGTCTTTACCACCTGTAGGTGCAGTTTTTTTTTTGTAAGTAAAAAAGATGGTGAATTGAGCCCATGCATTGACTATAGGGAACTTAAAATCATGGTCCAAAACCAGTACCCACCTCATTCTCATTCCTGATCTATTAAATCAAATTGTTGGGACTCAATGGCTCACAAAAATTGATCTTAGAGGAGCCTACTATTTGATCAATATATGGGAGGGGGATGAATGGAAAACAGTGTTCAATACCCCAAAGAACATTTTGAATACCTTGTGATGTCCTTTGGGCTGTGTAATGCCCCAGCCCCCAGCTGTTTTCCAGAACCTCATTAATGATATTTTCCGAGAGTTTCTGGGTTAGTTTCTTGTATATCTTGACAAAAATTTTCCCCCAGATTGGTCATCTCATGTTATAAATGTGAGAAAAGTCCTCCAAAAATTGAGGGACCATAATTTGCTTGCAAAATTAAGTAAATGTTAGTTTGGTGTAAGAGTAGTCTCTTTCCTGGGTTATATGCTGTCAACAACACTTTTTGTATGGTTCCCGCAAAGGTGTAAGCTGTAGTTGACTGGATAATTCCTTGGATTTGTAACAATTCAACAATTCCTTGGGTTTTCAAATTATGATAGAAAATTCATGTTTCAATTATTGCCAAACCTTTGACTGACTTATCCAGGAAGGGGACAAATCTTCTCCATTGGTCTCCTGAGGCTCTGTCAGCCTTTGATACACTTAAAGAAAGTTTCATTAAGGCACCTATACTCATTCAGCCAGATGTTACCAAAGATTTCATTGTTGAGTTAGATGCTTCTGAGGCAGGAGTGGGTCGTGTACTATCTCAGGGGTCGTCTTCCCTAACTAAATGGGCCTTTGAGAAGTGGCAACACTTTAGAGGGGGCTCAGCAACAAATCACTGTTCTTACTGATCTCAAGAACTCGATTTATCTGAATCCTGCTAAACACCTGAAATAAAGTCAAGCACAAAGGGCCTTGTTCTTTACCAGGTTCAACTTTATTGTTACTGGGTCTGGTAATGTGAAGACGAGTGCCTTATCATGAAGTTTTGGTTCTTTTGATTCTATTGATAATGAACCAGGTAATATTCTTCCTTGGAGTGATGTAATGTTGCCATTCGCCCTGATCTTGCCACCAAAATACAATTTCAGAATCTGGCTCCTAGTAACCTTCCATCTGGTAAATTATTTGTTCCTCCAAATTTTAAACTTAAGGTTTTGAAAGAATCTCATTGCTTTGTACTGGTAGGTCAGCAGGGTGTTGCTGGGACTAAACATCTGGTCTCCAGAGCCTACTGGTGGCCTACTTGGTCACGAGATGTGGCTGCCTTTGTCTCAGCATGTGATGTAGTTACCCAGGAGACATCCTATGGAATTACTTTGCCCCTTGCCCATTCCACAGAGACCTTGGGTTTCATTACGGAGCTTCCACATTGACGGGAAAAAACTGTTGTCTGGGTGGTCATTGATAGGTTCTCTAAGATATATCATCAGAATATATTGAATTGGCGGCTTTGTTTGTCGACAATATTCTCAGATTAAATGGGATACCCAAGTCCACTGTCTCCGATAGAGATGTCCAGTTTGTCTCGAGATTCTGGAGAGAAATTAGCGACAGGTTAGGGACCAAATTCTTCTTCTCATCTGTGTTCTATCCTGAGACAAATGGACAAACTGAAGGGGTCAACCAGGTTTCTGACTGTCAGAATGAGTGGAAGAGGTTTTTGCCCCTACGGGAGTTTGCTATTAACAACCACTTCAGCTCCTCTAGTAGCAATTCACCTTATTATTGTAATTATGGCTTTAATCCATACCTTTCTTCAGTCTCTGGGTCAAACTCTGTGAATCCTGTAGAATATTCATCATATATTCACAAATTTGTGAATTCGATATTATTTTCTTGATCTAATGATGCAAATATTTTGGCGCAATACCTCCAATTTCACATTTTAACAGGTCTGACTACTTTTTAGTGATTGGCGCACTAAGTATTGTTGTGAACTTGTGACATCACAGCACTATATATGTATGTATGTAGCATACATACATACATACATACGTACCTACAGCACTATGTATGTAGCATGTATGTATGGACAACAGAACCTATCAGCTACACTGTATCACTATCTAACTTACACTGGCTATCTCCCACTAACTATATGTATTATATATATATATATATATATATATATATATATGTATATATATATATAAGCTAACTAACTATCTAATGTAATGACAGAGGAAAGCAGAGAGCACAGCAATAACACCGCTGTCTCTCTCAGATCTGCAAAATACTGCATACAAGGGCTGCTGGGTAGGTTCTTATATAGTAAGGGGTAAGCAACTTTCCTATTGGTTGCTATGGATGTTGCTAAGCTCAGACAAAGACATTGCAGCCTTCTCATTGGCCCACAAGCAAGAAGGGAGGTTACTGATTAATATTCGCTATTTGAATATTTGCGCCCAACACTACTCTCCAGTACCTTATTCATTGGAAGGAATATGGTGCTGGGGAGAAAACATGGGTGGTGGCTCAGGGTGTTCATGCTCCTCATTTAATAAGAAAGTTTCATCTCAAGTCTCCATTGAAGTTTACCCTCATGTTTAGGGTCTGATAGCCCCTTGTGACTAAAATTGTGATATATAATAATAAATAAATAATAAAAAAACATTTTGTATGTGAAATAGGTCCTATGTGTGTATATATATGTGTACAAGTTTTGAGATATGCATTTACACTTTCTTTGGATATTTGTGAGTCTTAGCTGAGTGTTGGCCTTATTGCTCTTTTTGTATGTAATTATGTTATGTCCCCTCAGGTGTAGTCCACCTTTTTATCTGATGTGATACATCACATATAAATTTATTTTTTATGTATTGTCCAATAAAGTATATGTACATTTTTGCTACTATACCCATCTAGTCTCAGTTTATCCTTTGTTCGTGAGATACCGTAGCTATACAGAGGGACAAACGACATTGGAACAAATAATTGCAACTGGTGTGATATACCAGCTGCCCCCCAAAAAATCGGATTGAGGAAGGGGTGCGATATACCTAGAATATAATTTTTTATATAGTGCATTTGTATAGTGCAGCATTTGTGTGCGATTCTGCTGAGATACCGCAGCTATACAGAGGGACAAACAATATTGAAATAACTAATTGCAACTGGTGTGATATACCAGTTGCCCCCAAAGAAATCTGATTGAGGAAGGGGTGCGATATACTTAAAATATAATTTCTGTAACAATGGCAGCTGGCAGCATGCAGCACATCCTGCTATGTACCTCAGTCGAACTGCACACAAGGCTCCTCTTCTGCGCTGCAAGTTCCGGACCCGCTTTCCTGCACTGTCGCAGGCGGCGACAGCTTCAGTTGCACCTTCATGAAGCCGCACGCGTCCTGTTTTATTTAAGGGTTCGTGCACGCCCCTGATTCTGCTTTCTCTCCAATCCCAGCCAGGCACAACCTTTATAAGGGTTCTTCCCCCTTCCTGTGATGCCTGAGCAATATTGTAGTTTTTTACAGTGAAGGTTCCAGCCTGTTGTTCCTGTGTTGATATCCTGCTTCCAACCTTAGCCTGTAATCTGACCTCATTTCTGCCTGATCCTCCTGTATCTCGCTGCTCTCAAGTGTATGATTCGGATTGTCGACCATGCGTCTGTCTGCTGTTCAGCTTGTTTCACCTGCTGGACCTAAGCTATTCAGCTCTACTGTTCTAACAGCTCCAGCTCTGCTAAATCACTAACTGGTGAAAACCAGAGGAACACTTAGATTCCTCTTGCAAGTTTGGCCCAAAGCCAAACCGGTAAGTGGCACAGCATGTCCACACCCGTTGGAGCGTTACAATTTCTATATAGTGCATTTTTATTGTGCTGCATTTGTGTGCGATTTTGCTGAGATACCGCAGCTATACAGAGTGACAAACGTCATTGGAACAACTAATTTCCACTGGTGTGATATAACAGTTGCCCCCAAAAAAATCTGATTGAGGTAGGGGTGAGATATACCTAGAATAAGAATATCATTTCTATATAGTGCATTTGTATTGTTCAGCATTTGTGTGTGGTTCTGCTGAGATACCGCAGCTATACAGAGGGACAAATTTCATTGGAACAATTAATTTATACTGGTGTGATAAAACAGTTGCCCTCAAAATAATCTGATTGAGGCAGGGGTGTGATATAGCTAGAATATAATTTCTATATAGTGTATTTGTACAGTGCAGCATTTATGTGCAGTTTTGCTGAGATACCGAAGCTATACAGTCGGACAAACAACATTGGAACAAAAAATTGCAACTAGTTTCATATAACAATCAAGATCAAGGGTAGTCAGACGCACAAGTTTGTGTGACCACCAACCGGGGTGCCCACAGTCGAGTAGTATCACCCCACTACTCAGGAAAATATCACAACAATCAATAGAAGACTGGGCACACCACAAGATATTAAGCCACAAAGTTTAATCGATTTAAAACAATGAAAAAGTTAATAGAAAGCAGTAGCTCTAAAATTATTTAGGACAATAAAAATAAATATAAAAATGAATAAAAATAAATATTCCCATTAAAGTCAAGGTCAGTCCTTATAAATACACATTATACAAAATAGATCTATCAGTGTGCTGAGGATCCGGAAGAATAATAAATAATTAAATCGGCTGATGGTAAGCACGATTTAAAGGACACTCAGTCACTGGTAGTGGGAATAAAATCCTTGACAGCCGACCAGTAGCAGCACAGTAATTGGTATCAAGGTAGCTATAAATCTAGATCTCTTTTGAACAGGGTAGATGCAAATCTGTAGCGCCAGCTATCGGCCCTTGTGCCACCTTGATAGCGTCTACTGTATTACCGCAACACCCTGACTTGCACAATAGTCAGAAGACAGTTCAAGGCAGTTAATATCAGTTGCTATAGCTATTGAATGTCAATACATCATAGACCTGAGGGTGGTAGAAAAATGTAATATTTAAAATAATTTGCGCAGCAGTCAAAATGATTGTCTCATTAGTCAGTCAGTGTCCTAAAAAGATTTTGCTTTTAGCAACATTGTATCAGACGAAAGAAAATGGGTATAAAGTAGCTGTGAGTTCCTATCGTGGAGAAAGAGGTAATTGTTAGTCCATAATCCTAGTAAGCGGCTTTGTACCTCCTTTATAGCGCCTGCAGTGAAAGTTTGAATTGTAGCTGCTAGCTAACATACGGCGGCGTCCCGCTGTATGTATGTCCCAGCAGTGTCCCGCTGGCAGTAGCTAAATATTATATTCAGTAATACCGACCGGAGGTCGGAACGGTCTTACCCGTTTGGAGTGACCCTGACTGCTGTGTTCAGGTGGAGATTTCTTTTTTCTTCACCACGGATTTGTTTGCCGCGTCGTGGATCGATGCACGTGAGTCCGCCGGTTTGGCTTCGGACCCGATTCAGTATAGCTTTCCACGCGGTCTTTCAACGGATGTTCGGCAGCGGTCTTCTTTGTGTAGTGCACTACTCCTTGAAACGATGGGGGGTCTGACCAGACGCGTTTCGGGGTTAGAGTATCCCCTTCTTCAGTGGTTATCAGACCGCCCCCCCCCCATAAGGTTACTTTATATGCTGTAGAGGTTATGACTAAAACCCGGCATGGGTCATCACACCGGAAGGACTTTCAGTTTTTCTACTCAAATAAATGTCATTTTGTCTCTTTTCATATTTCCAACTGGAAGTGTAGTATTTCCTTCATTACTATTTACTTCACTTAGTGGCTAGCCATACATTTTTAAATTAATCTAGGATCTTGTCCTTACTGGAAAGCCGTAGTTGATAATTACTGCAATATGTATGCGCTTTACGGTACTAATTGCCGTCTTTGTTTCACAAGATTATTTTCTCATACGGTGGAGATGTAGCCACAAGGATTATAAATTGCCACAGTCTTAAAAAGTAAATGTAGAATGCGGAATGAATATAAAAATTAAAAATTAGAAATGTATGTAATCTAAAAGACTTGCAATAGTATTAAATAAAAAATATTAAATATTCAATATTCAATAAAAGTATCCAGATAATAGTGTACAGTCTATACAAGCTTGCAATAGTATTACATAGGGACGTTAATACATTTATTAGGGTTGGAATTTTTCAATTCGTATATAATTGAAATGCGAGACCTTTCCTCCGGAAAACGCGAGTGCCTTGGAGGTCCACTGCCGAGGGGGAAGCCCGCCGAACCATAAAAAAGTTCGGCGGAGGTCGCCCCCGGCAGGAGGCCCCCACTGATCTTATAAAAAGCCAAATAGCTCATACTCCGCATTCAGGCCTCCCGGAATCATGGTCTCCATCTCGAAAATTCTCTGAGTTTCTATCCTGGACATCTTGCTGATGTGATTCCCTCCTCTCCAACTTCTGGGTACCTTATCTATAGCAGCAAATTTTAGACCGATTGGGTTGCTGTTGTGAGCAGTTTTAAAATGTCTCGACAATGAGTGGGTTTCTACCCCTTTTTTAATGTTTGCTATATGTTCTGCGACCCGTTTTTTCAGGGTTCTCTTGGTCCTGCCTATATATTGCAACTTGCACGGACACTCTATAATGTAAACCACATTGTCTGAATGACAAGTTAACAATTCCTTTATGCTGTGTCTAAACCCATTAGTTGTTGAGATAACCTCCTTAGTGTGTTTGTTAAAAAAGGTTGCTTTACAATTGCCGCATTGTCCGCATCTTATAAAACCAAATCGAATTTTTTAATTCATTCAATTTAATTTTAAATCGAATAAACTTTGTGGCTTAATATCTTGTGGTGTGCCCAGTCTTCTATTGATTGTTGTGATATTTTCCTGAGTAGTGGGGTGATACTACTCAACTGTGGGCCCCCCGGTTGGTGGTCACACAAACTTGTGCGTCTGACTACCCTTGATCTTGATTGACATTTTCTCACCCCAGTCAACTGCACGGTTTTTGTTTTCTATCATGGATATTTGGGACCATATAGAAACTAAAAAACAAAAAGTAGACAATTTCCTTTTTGATAACACCAATTCTGACTCCATAGGTGAAGATTGTTGCATCAATGATGTTTTTAAGGATTTAGAAACACTATTAATCCGCCAACTGAAACAAAGGTGGGAAGTTAAAACACTAAATAGGTGTATAGAGATCAATAAAATACCTCAAGGCTTAAAGATTAATAAAATTCCGGCACAAGATCTATGCAATATGGTATTCATGAAAGAGTGGGAGAACCTTCTGCATGAACAATCAGTTGCTATTACACAACTGATAATTAAAAGACGTATGGAAATTCTAGAGGAAACTACTAAACAGATTTCCGACATGAAAGTAATGATAGACAAAATCCCGAGAAATGAGGAATTTAAAAATATAGAGACCAAGGTGTGTATTAATTTAGATAAAATAGAACGGGAAATAATAGATAAAAAAGTAAAAAAATTAAATTACAGGAGAAGAGCCACATACAAAAGAGAAGTCACTAATAGAGAAGGAGAGATTTAACATATACTGGTTGGGGACACACACACAACCACTGGAAATGAGGGGCACAACACTGATAGGGATTTAACGAAAAATGGTGCATTTAATATACCTGTAAGGAAATTATGTCTGTATCCACACACGTTCACATATATGTATTAATTCAGCTTTATATGCTTGTATTAAAGTATACAGAGTTCTTCTTTAAAGGAAGTAACAACAAGGTCTAGTAACACAAGCTAACAGGAAATGGCTGTCTGAAGCTCAAAACCGCATGGCTAGAAAGAGATATGCATGCTTTGCAAAAGAATGCCACATTTATGATGAAGGTATCTGGAGAGAGAATTGCTGAATGCATGACATCATAGCTGCAGAAACATATATATGCATATATACATATATACCTTTTTACACTTATATCTAATATGTGCATTAGACATATATTTTACATTTGCTATAATACTGGTTATATAAGCATCTTGTATATTGACGTTCATCTTTGGTTTAGATAAGTGAAGGATGTTTTATCAGATAAATGTTGGTACAAAATAAACAAGGATGATTCCGCGAAATATTTGAACAGAGCGAAGGTTGACAAACATGGTGGTTAGATATCTAAATTCTAAGAATTATAAATGCGTCACATATGTACCTTGTTTCTAGGAAATTATCATGACTTTTTTTACTTTGGCTGTATAAAGATGAAATTGATCAATTCGTTACCTGATTGGATTAAACTTAGGGGAGGTATATGCTAATTTTGTGGTTTGAAGCTATAAATTTTCTACGATGTCAAAATAAAGCAGCAACCATTTTATACCTATCAACGTGTATTGGTCTTCAGTGGTTGTCCGGCCGGTGATTCACCCACAGACAAACCAGGGGCTCCTTTCAATTGGTAGCAGAGGATGGTTCACTGACTATCCAGGTGAGTAATAATTTCTGCCACTATTTGTGTTGGTTGGAATGTTTCTCTCCTGGATACGGTGAATATCTGATGTATACTGGATGGCAGGTTAGTTGATAGGTTAGTTTAGTGTTCATATGACTGTGGGACAGACACGAGGCAGCACTCAGTGTTCTGCGTATCCTGATAGGAGCGGCGTCTCCTATAGGCACAGTGGTTGGCAGGGGATGTTGTTCCAGGAACATACATCATATTGATGGCAGGGAATTTTCCGAATGTAGAACTAGTCTCTTCGGACGTTGGCAGGGATTTTACAAGTGGGAATTAGTCTCACTTGACGGTTTATTGAGTTACAGGATAACTCCGGATATATGTGAATGAGTTAAAGGATAACTCTGGATTTATGTGAAACAAGGAAACAAGGTACCAGGAATATATGTAAAGGAATACATATGATAAAAAGGAAACAGTGAGGGAAACGCATACATCTCAATGCAGATGTTGGTTTCTAACTCACTAGGATTGTCTGTGGAGTGAATTGTTTAAAGAACATAACTGTACGGTTATAACTTGGAAGGTGACATTGATTACTGCAGTCTATTAAGTCCATAAATGGTGTTGCCCATATTAGATATTTTACACGTGTTATAAGAATATTGTACTGGTGGAAAATCTGATTGTGCTGGCTTAATTGATCCTCAACATAACAGTACTAACACAATTACTTGCTGCTATTTCTACGCTGCTATTTCCACCTCACTGTTTGCTGCTCGAATATATATATAGAGTTTATTGTCAATTGCATTAAACATTATGGGTAACAGCGTGGGAAAGGATCTGGATGGTGAGCCAGAGACCAGACCCACACCGTTACATTTTGTATCAGGCACCTGTGGGATTAGTGTAACTGATCCATTTTGGGTAAATATCTGTGACCGCAGTCAGCAACTGTGTATTACGCAGATCAGCGATGTAGGTCCTCGCAATGAAGGGGACTGGGAGGAGGTTAAAAAAATGGTGGGGCTTCACCCGAAATATAACTATCCAGCCGGTGCCTGGGATGAAAATTATATGAAAACATGTTTTAAGAAATGGGAGAAAGCATTAAAAGAGTATAGAAAGAGATTTCCACCAACCCATCACATATACTTAAAACAGGATAGGGGGACAGTGAGTAAAGAGGAAGAAGTTCCATGGTCAGAAATTCTGCCCTCCTTACCAGATAAACCACCGGCATATGACGTGACGGTGTTAGAACCAGAAAAGGCAACACTCCCAGCTGTCTCTACGGAGGACATGCTACAAGACCCTTATGATAAGGTCCCCTGTCCAAAACAAGCAACCGCACCAGAATTATTATTATTTTCTGGTGAGAACCAAAAGAGAACCGGACTGTACCCGGATTTGGGGGATAGAGATTCCCTTGTGAATACTGCAGTTATAGTGGCAGCAGCACTTAGGGAACAAAAAATGTGACTCCACAAGTCAAACAGGCTCAGGAAAGGAGAAAGGAATATAGAAAAAGTATGAACATTTATGTACAGGAGCTGACCCAACTGAGGGATAAACTAAGGACAGACATAGCCTACATTAAACAACTTCCCCTTCAGAATGTCTTTCCCGTTATATATGATCACGAGAACCCCGATAATACTGACCTCCCTAGTGAGGAACAGATGGATGAATTGAAGGGTATTCTGGGAGGAGAATGTGGGAAAACCAGAGCTGTAACTAACAAAAAGGACCAGCTGCTGACCGAGATAGAAAAACTAAGACAAGAGTACAGGAGGGTGAGGAAGGACTGGGAAACCAGAGCTCAGGAAGAATACAGTAGGAGAACTGAAACACAGATAGGGGCAGACAGTTTAGAACATGGTAGGCCCCTGGCAACCTCCACCCCTAGAGTACCTGGAATAATGCAACCCCTGACAGACATATTTTCCAAACTCGCTCTAACACCTGAGGAAGGGGATAATAGAGGCACAAAACTACAGCTCCCCATGATCACTGTAGGTGACACTGAAGTCCATATCCCTCTTCCTTTAGGATTAATGAAAGAACTGAAGGATATGTGTCCCAATCCAAAAAAGGACCCTAGAGCAGCAGCAATGTTTCTGCAGAAGTATACTGCAGGGAGCCAATTAACAATGGAGGATATTCAGATAATACTCTCAGCCATAGACCCAGACACTGGCTCCCAAATCAATACAGAGGTGGTCTGAGCATGAACACCCGTCCCCACGGGGGAACAATCACTATTAGGGGTGCCCAGAACGAGTCCCGTCCTTCATTATGCATTTTGTTCCAACTGATTGGCAAGTTTTACCACAAGTAATACTGCAAATTGATGGTATTACAGTTAATTTATTGCTTGACACCGGAGCAACGACTTCAAGCGTAAACAAAATAGACTTCATTAACGACAAATGCACCGAAGGAAGTTCTATGGGTATCAATGGGACGACAGTGATACATAAGGTGACAGCACCGCTCCCGGTTTGTACTCTTACGGGGGAACTAGTGACGCACATGTCTTTTGCAGTCCTGCTAGAATGCCCCGTTTGCCTATTAGGAAGGGATCTAATGGCAGCATTACAGATTTCATTCGTTTTTGACAAAAAGGGAAGACTGACAGCAACCTCAATGAAATGTGACCTGACAAACCCAAAAAGACGTGACATGAATGGGTTCTTTTTAAGCATACCAATGTCCCTGGAAAATCATCCAATTTGGGCAAAATGTAAAGACTCAGTAGGAACGATTAACTGTGAGCCCTACCGGCCCTGTTTGAAGGAGGGGGTTATGCCAACCTTTCAGAAACAATACCCATTGAGTGAGGAAAAGTTAGAGGGTATAAGGCCGCAAATTGAGAAATACTTACAGATGGGAATTCTTAGGAAGATTGTCAGTCCCTAGAATACACCGATAAATCCCGTAAAAAAGAATAATGGCACATGGAGATTGGTACAGGATCTAAGGAAGGTAAACAAGGCAATTATCCCACTTCCCCCCTTGGTGGCAGACCTTACAGCTGTGTTTGGGGCCATTCCTGCGGGATCCAAATACTACACTGTAGTTGACCTCAGTAATGCGTTCTTTTCCATACCAGTGGCTTGGGATGCACAAAGTCTTTTTGCTTTTCAGTGGGCTGATGATGGTCAGGTGACTTGGACCCGTCTCCCACAAGGTTTTGGGGATAGTCCAGCAGCCTTTCCTATTGTATTAAAGGCTACATTGGAAGATTGGGAACCAAAGAGGGGATCCACCTTAATACAGTACACAGATGACCTTTTACTCTCCAATTCGGAGTTAGAAGCCTGCGAAATAGATTCACGGAGTTTATTAGACCACTTGGCAAGCAAAGGACACCTGGCCTCGAAGAAGAAAATCCAATATGCAAGTACCCAGGTAGAGTATCTGGGGTGCATAATAGAGGCAGGAGAGAGAAAGATCTCACCCGCTAGAGTCAAGGCAGTGACCTCCCTAAGCAGGCCAGGGGACAAAGCTACAATGCTGTCCTTTCTAGGGTCAATAGTGTATTGTAGGCAGTGGATCCCTGATTGCTCCCATTGGGATTCAATCCTAAGAAAAACTACACTCACAGAAGCACCAAAGGTAGTGGAGTGGACAGAGGACAGAGTAGAAGCCTTTGAGAGATTGATTCGGTCCCTGACCCAAGCCCCAGCCTTGGCCCTGGCAGATTATGGAAAGCCATTCCAATTATACTGTGTAGTATCGGGAGAAACCTATGCAGCGGTTTTGACACAGACACATGGGGGAAGAAACAGGCCAGTTTCATACCTATCGAGAAAATTACTTCCTGTAGTTCTTGGAATGCCTCACTGTCTCCAAGCATTAGCAGCCGCGGCCATGTCAGTAAAAGATGCTACTAAGATAGTCCATGGAAATGTAATGGAACTTTTCACCACTCATACAGTCTTGTCCCTCCTTCAAAACATGACCACACAACACATGACAGCTCAGAGACTGTCCGGATATGAGACCATATTACTCAGTACGGCAAACCTGGTGATAAAGACATGTCCAGACACCTCACCAGTGATAAGATTTTTGCATACACTTTTGAGACTTAAGTGTGAAGGTTCTGACGAACAAGTAGACCCAATACCTGAACACAGATGTGATGAAGTGATCTTGTCATGCACAACACCTAGGAAAGATTTAAAGGACACGCCACAGACTGACAGTATAGATGTTTTTGTGGATGGATCATGCACAAGACCAGATGACAGGACATATCAAACAGGTTACGCAGTAGTCATGCTCCCAAATCAAGTGATAGAAGCTGAACCAATTGTCACAACTTCGGCACAACAAGCTGAGCTGGTAGCGCTCACAAGAGCCTGTGAAATATTCGCAGGACACAAAGTGAATATTTATACTGACAGTAGCTATGCATTTGGAACAGTGCATGATTATGCATTAATATGGAAAAATAGGGGATATATCTCAGCAGACGGGAAGCAGATAGCGAATCAGAAATATATAGATCACCTGCTACGTGCAATTCAACTGCCAGAAGCTATAAGTGTGATAAAAGTGAAAGGACACTCTGCAAAAGGAGATTATCAAGCTATGGGAAACAACTTAGCAGACAGAGCAGCGAAAATGGCAGCCAAGAGAGACACGAGAAGGGAAAGTAAGTTATTATTCATGACAGATTTTGAAAGTGAAAACTGGGTGTCAGTAGTATATCAACTTCAGAAGCAGTCTACCAGTGAGGACATCAAGTATTGGAAATCTCAGGGACTGCAGATGACAGGTACAGGTATATGGACAAAAGATCGGATATTGGGGGTTCCCACTGCATCAGCACCGCTCCTAATATCCTATCTTCATGGTCCTGGACATTTGGGAAAACAATACATATCAGAACATTACAAGTCACTGTTCTGTACACACCAATTGCAGAGATTGATAGACGATCTGGTCGACTCATGCATGACTTGTGCACAGAATAATGTTCAAGGAAAAGCACACGGAAGACATGGGAATCTACCACCCCCTACAGGCCCTCTGCAAGATTTGCAGATAGATTACACACACATGCCAAAGCAACCCGGGAATATAAGATATCTCCTTGTAATAGTCTGTAGGTTCTCCGGATGGTGTGTAGCCGTACCTACTTCAGGAGAAACAGCTGGTGTGACAGCTAGGGCATTGATAAATCAATGGATTTCAGTGTATGGACTCCCTCGGGTAATTCATTCAGATCAGGGACCTGCTTTCCAGTCCAAACTAATACAAGAACTGACGAAGATTCTGGGTTTCCAGTGGAAGCTCAATATAGTCTATCACCCACAAAGTGCAGGAGTCGTGGAAAGAATGAACCGAACCATTAAGGATAGGTTAAAAAAGGCTACTTCGGGAACATTGAAGGATTGGCTGAAATTTCTACCCGCCATTCTCTACCAAATAAGAACGACACCAAATAAACAGACAGGGTTGTCACCTTATGAAGTGTTATTCGGTAGACCCCCTAATACCCGTGAGGAACCAGATATTGACAGTAACATTTTTGCCTTGCAGGAGCAGTACGTGAAACATTTGGTAGGTATACTCTCGGAAAATCATGATAAGGTTGCTGTCACCTTTCCTCCTCTTTCCACAGACCCAACTCATCCATTCTTGCCCGGAGACAAGGTTCTGGTGAAACAACTGGCTGTCCGCCACAAGACTGGTCCAATATATCAAGGTCCATTTGAGGTTCTGAGAGTTGCTCGAACGGCTGTCCTTACCGACCAGAGTCCACAGTGGATACACGCCAGCCGGCTCAAGAAGACACCGGAAGGAGTCCAGAAGGAATTCCCCGGACAAGCATGAGTCTTTTGGACAAGATGCCTTCAAAGGAAATGACTTTGATCATACCCCCAAGCCTGCAAAATAGATATGAGCGATGGCTAAGAGGCTATCCTAAACCACTTTGTCCAGAGGATCCAAAGACTATGCAGGACTTGTATGAGGAAGAATTCATGTTCAGGGAATATACCAATGAACTAGAGACTGAGGACTTGAAAGATCAAAACTTTCCTGAACCATTTAGTAAGCAGATGATTCAGAGAATGAAAATGGTGTGTGGTATAAGGAGTGATCATATGGAATGGGAATTCCATATGATCAAAGAGGGGATTGTAAGGAAATTATGTCTGTATCCACACACGTTCACATATATGTATTAATTCAGCCTTATATGCTTGTATTAAAGTATACAGAGTTCTTCTTTAAAGGAAGTAACAACAAGGTCTAGTAACACAAGCTAACAGGAAATGGCTGTCTGAAGCTCAAAACCGCATGGCTAGAAAGAGATATGCATGCTTTGCAAAAGAATGCCACATTTATGATGAAGGTATCTGGAGAGAGAATTGCTGAATGCATGACATCATAGCTGCAGAAACATATATATGCATATATACATATATACCTTTTTACACTTATATCTAATATGTGCATTAGACATATATTTTACATTTGCTATAATACTGGTTATATAAGCATCTTGTATATTGACGTTCATCTTTGGTTTAGATAAGTGAAGGATGTTTTATCAGATAAATGTTGGTACAAAATAAACAAGGATGATTCCGCGAAATATTTGAACAGAGCGAAGGTTGACAAACATGGTGGTTAGATATCTAAATTCTAAGAATTATAAATGCGTCACATATGTACCTTGTTTCTAGGAAATTATCATGACTTTTTTTACTTTGGCTGTATAAAGATGAAATTGATCAATTCGTTACCTGATTGGATTAAACTTAGGGGAGGTATATGCTAATTTTGTGGTTTGAAGCTATAAATTTTCTACGATGTCAAAATAAAGCAGCAACCATTTTATACCTATCAACGTGTATTGGTCTTCAGTGGTTGTCCGGCCGGTGATTCACCCACAGACAAACCAGGGGCTCCTTTCAATACCCACTCACAATAGGTTCGAAATTTTAGAAGAAAGGGATCATTTTTTAGATGGAACTCCACCACATCACCGAACACGAACAAGACAAAAATCACCAATGGGGAGAACTCAAATGTCACAAAAAAACACTCACATAGATCACCAGTACAATTTGAGAAACAAAACACAAAATGTGCAACAAGGATACAGAACACCGGCAATAAAAAGGACACACAATCAACAAGACGATTATCACAAGCACAATTACATCTCACAGAACGAATATCACAATCACAACCACAATTATCAACACAGGACAATACACCACGAACTAGAGAGAGGAAGACAAGAAGAGGGCTTAGAAAAAAGACATCACTATCAGAGATAAATTCATCTGTGGTCACTAATGATACTATTATAAATTTAAGTTCTGTCACATTACTAAACACTCAAAACCAATTACTTAATAAAGGTCTTAAGTTTGCCCCCTCTAAGCCTTTGAACAAATTTGAAGCCTTTATTGGGATCGAAAAGTTCATAAGGAAATTATGTTTAAAAAAATATTTTTTTTAAAATCCTTTAAATCCAGATATTAACCCTATAAATCATAATAATGTTTTTATACATACCACTCTTAAGAATAAATCTAAAAAATACCCGCGTAATGAGTTAAGCCAGGAAATGACAAGTTTTAGAGAATGCGTAATGAAGGATATTAAAAAGCTTAAAACTAATACCAAATATAAGCGTAACAACCTGTCACATAGTGAAATTACAGCACTCAAAACACTACAAAAAGAAAAAAATATTGTTATACGTCCGGCGGATAAAGGCGGGTCAATCGTAATTCAAGATGTTGAAAAGTACAACACAGAATGTCTACGTCAACTGTCAGACAGTAACACGTATCAAAAATTGACAAAAGACCCGACCGATCAATTTTATAGGGACTTGGAAAATTTTTGTATAAAGGGGAAAGACATCGGAATTTTAAATAATGACGAATATGATTTTATCCTAAATAAATACCCAAGGATACCAGTTTTCTATTGCATCCCCAAAGTACACAAGGACAAAATTAATCCGCCAGGACGTCCTATAGTTTCAGGCATTGACTCATTAACGGCGAACCTTTCCCAATACATTGATTCTTTACTCCAAATTAAAGTTAAAAAAATACCTTCGTATGTAAAAGGACAACACAAATTATAAAAAGAGTAGAAAACCTAAAATTTGAGGAACACTGGATAATGGGCACATTAGATGTCCAATCTTTATATACGGTCATAGATCACAGACAGGGAAAGGAAGCAGTTAAAAAACAATTAATACAAGAAAACAGATTGACAACACAACAAATTGAGTTTTTAACCGAAGGTATCGAGTTTATTTTAATGCATAATTATTTCTATTTTAACGGTGCCTTTTATTTACAAACTCGGGGTACTGCCATGGGCACCAGGTTCGCCCCCAGTTACGCCAATCTCTTTATGGCCGAGTGGGAAGACCAAATAGTGGCCCCCAAACTGGGGACGGACCTGGTGCTATGGCAGAGATATATTGATGATGTGTTTTTTATCTGGCGATCAGGACCCGAGCAACTCGATACTTTCTTAAATTCTATTAATAACAACAGTTTTAATCTTAAATTTTCGGGCACTAATAGTAGCGAAAGCTTAGAGTTTTTGGATCTGAAAATTTACGTGGAAAATGGGACAATCAAAACCTGTACATATATAAAACCAACATGACGCAACAGCTATATTTTATTTAACAGCTGTCACCTGCCGAGTTGGCTTTTAAATATTCCCCAGGGCCAATTCCGCAGGTTGAAGCGAAATTGCACAGTAGCGGAACAATTCGAACTTGAAGCAGCTAAAATGAAGCAACAGTTTTTAGATAAAGAATATCCGGAAGTAATTTTAGAATCAGCTTTGACGAAAGTGAGGAACATGGAGAGAGCGGAATTTTTTGTGGAAAAGGTAACAGTTGAAAAAGATAAAAAGGAGAACCAGTTAAAAATGATTCTACCTTACAGCAGAGACTACAAGAAAGTTAAAAACATTATATATAAACATTGGGACATAATCCAAAAAGATAAGGTGGTGGGGACAATTATTCCCCCCAAACCTTTAATAGTTTTTACAAAAGTACCCAACCTGGGCAATAAAATAGCACCAACGGTGAGGGAAGATAAGGCAGAAAAACCATCTATACAAAAATGGATTAATCTAACTGGTTTTATAAGATGCGGACAATGCGGCAATTGTAAAGCAACCTTTTTTAACAAACACACTAAGGAGGTTATCTCAACAACTAATGGATTTAGACACAGCATAAAGGAATTGTTAACTTGTCATTCAGACAATGTGGTTTACATTATAGAGTGTCCGTGCAAGTTGCAATATATAGGCAGGACCAAGAGAACCCTGAAAAAACGGGTCGCAGAACATATAGCAAACATTAAAAAAGGGGTAGAAACCCACTCATTGTCGAGACATTTTAAAACTGCTCACAACAGCAACCCAATCGGTCTAAAATTTGCTGCTATAGATAAGGTACCCAGAAGTTGGAGAGGAGGGAATCACATCAGCAAGATGTCCAGGATAGAAACTCAGAGAATTTTCGAGATGGAGACCATGATTCCGGGAGGCCTGAATGCGGAGTATGAGCTATTTGGCTTTTTATAAGATCAGTGGGGGCCTCCTGCCGGGGGCGACCTCCGCCGAACTTTTTTATGGTTCGGCGGGCTTCCCCCTCGGCAGTGGACCTCCAAGGCACTCGCGTTTTCCGGAGGAAAGGTCTCGCATTTCAATTATATACGAATTGAAAAATTCCAACCCTAATAAATGTATTAACGTCCCTATGTAATACTATTGCAAGCTTGTATAGACTGTACACTATTATCTGGATACTTTTATTGAATATTGAATATTTAATATTTTTTATTTAATACTATTGCAAGTCTTTTAGATTACATACATTTCTAATTTTTAATTTTTATATTCATTCCGCATTCTACATTTACTTTTTAAGACTGTGGCAATTTATAATCCTTGTGGCTACATCTCCACCGTATGAGAAAATAATCTTGTGAAACAAAGACGGCAATTAGTACCGTAAAGCGCATACATATTGCAGTAATTATCAACTACGGCTTTCCAGTAAGGACAAGATCCTAGATTAATTTAAAAATGTATGGCTAGCCACTAAGTGAAGTAAATAGTAATGAAGGAAATACTACACTTCCAGTTGGAAATATGAAAAGAGACAAAATGACATTTATTTGAGTAGAAAAACTGAAAGTCCTTCCGGTGTGATGACCCATGCCGGGTTTTAGTCATAACCTCTACAGCATATAAAGTAACCTTATGGGGGGGGGCGGTCTGATAACCACTGAAGAAGGGGATACTCTAACCCCGAAACGCGTCTGGTCAGACCCCCCATCGTTTCAAGGAGTAGTGCACTACACAAAGAAGACCGCTGCCGAACATCCGTTGAAAGACCGCGTGGAAAGCTATACTGAATCGGGTCCGAAGCCAAACCGGCGGACTCACGTGCATCGATCCACGACGCGGCAAACAAATCCGTGGTGAAGAAAAAAGAAATCTCCACCTGAACACAGCAGTCAGGGTCACTCCAAACGGGTAAGACCGTTCCGACCTCCGGTCGGTATTACTGAATATAATATTTAGCTACTGCCAGCGGGACACTGCTGGGACATACATACAGCGGGACGCCGCCGTATGTTAGCTAGCAGCTACAATTCAAACTTTCACTGCAGGCGCTATAAAGGAGGTACAAAGCCGCTTACTAGGATTATGGACTAACAATTACCTCTTTCTCCACGATAGGAACTCACAGCTACTTTATACCCATTTTCTTTCGTCTGATACAATGTTGCTAAAAGCAAAATCTTTTTAGGACACTGACTGACTAATGAGACAATCATTTTGACTGCTGCGCAAATTATTTTAAATTTTACATTTTTCTACCACCCTCAGGTCTATGATGTATTGACATTCAATAGCTATAGCAACTGATATTAACTGCCTTGAACTGTCTTCTGACTATTGTGCAAGTCGGGTGTTGCGGTAATACAGTAGACGCTATCAAGGTGGCACAAGGGCCGATAGCTGGCGCTACAGATTTGCATCTACCCTGTTCAAAAGAGATCTAGATTTATAGCTACCTTGATACCAATTACTGTGCTGCTACTGGTCGGCTGTCAAGGATTTTATTCCCACTACCAGTGACTGAGTGTCCTTTAAATCGTGCTTACCATCAGCCGATTTAATTATTTATTATTCTTCCGGATCCTCAGCACACTGATAGATCTATTTTGTATAATGTGTATTTATAAGGACTGACCTTGACTTTAATGGGAATATTTATTTTTATTCATTTTTATATTTATTTTTATTGTCCTAAATAATTTTAGAGCTACTGCTTTCTATTAACTTTTTCATTGTTTTAAATCGATTAAACTTTGTGGCTTAATATCTTGTGGTGTGCCCAGTCTTCTATTGATAGTTTCATATAACAGTTGCTCCCCCAAAAAATCGGATTGAGGCAAGTGTGCAATATACCTAGAATATATATTCTATATAGTGCATTTGTATTGTGCAGCATTTGTGTGCGGTTCTGCTGAGATACAGCAGATATACAGAGGGACAAACGACATTGGACCAACTAGTTTCAACTGGTGTGATATAACAGTTGCCCCCAAAAAAATCTGATTGAGGCAGGAGTGCGATATACCTAGAATATATATTTTTTTATATAGTGCATTTATTTAGGGCAGCATTTGTGTGTGGTTCTGCTGAGATACCATAGCTATACAGAGGAACAAACAACATTGGAACAACTAATTGCAACTGATGTGATATAACAGTTGCTCCCCAAAAAATCTGATTGAGGCAGGGGTGTGATATACCTAGAATATAATTTCTATATAGTGCATTTGTATTGTGCAGCATTTGGGTGCGGTTCTGTTGAGATAGCGTAACTATACAGAGGGACAAACGACATTGGAACAACTAATGGATACTGGTGCGATATAACAGTTGCCCCCAAAATAATCTGATTGAGGCATGAGTGCGATATACCTATAATATAATTTCTATAAAGCGCATTTGTATAGTGCAGCATTTGTGTGCAGTTCTGTTGAGATAACGCAGCTATAGAGAGAGACGAACATCATTGGAACAACTAATTGCAACTGGTGTGATATAACAGTTGCCCCAAAAAAAAATCTGATTGAGGCAGGGGTGCGATATACCTATAATATAATTTCTATATAGTGCATTTGTTTAGGGCAGCATTTGTGTGCAGTTCTGCTGAGATACCGCAGCTATACAGAGGGACAAACACCATTGGAACAACTAATTACAACTGGTGTTATATACCAGTTGCCCCTGAAAAAAATCTAAATTAGGCAGGGGTTTAATATACCTATAATATAATTTGTATATAGTTCATTTGTGTTGTGCTACATTTGTCTGTGGTTCTGCTGAGATACTGCAGCTATACAGAGGGACAAATGTCATTGGAACAACTAAATGCAATTGATGGGATATACCAGTTGCCCCCAAAAAAATCTGATTGAGGCAGGGGTGTGATATACCTATAATATAATTTCTATTTAGTACATTTGTATAGTGCAGCATTTGTGTGCAGTTTTGCAGCTATACAGAGGAACAAACGCCATTGGAACAACTAATTGTAACTAATGGTGATATACCTGTTGCCCCCAAAATAAAATGATTAAGGGGTTCTATATACCTGCTTCCACAAATACTTCTCTTATATAGGGACTTTGTCACAGGGTCATTTTGAAAATGACAGGCAGAGGAAGAGGCTAAGAGGCTAAGTGGAAAGATGGAGACGGTGCGTCACATCAAAGGACACACCAGAGTTGGTTGAGTGGCTCACTCAGCCTTCCACATCTGCACCCTAATTATCGTCTGTATCTGCACCCTCCTCACTCTCTGCTGTGTGCACCCCAGAGACACCACCACCACCACCATGGCCCTTTCCCATCAATTTCCAGGCCTTACCGATGCACAGGCATCGGATGAGGAAGAGGAGGTAGCAACAGCCGCCACCCAGTGGTCTGACAGTTCCCAGATCAGCCCAAGGATGGTGGTCCCCGCTGTTGATGCCTACTCCAAGATCTCTGTCAGTGGTGGTGATGGTGACAATGATGACGTGTCGATGGACGTCACGTGGGTGCCCACAAGAGAGGAAGAGGAAGGGAGTTCAGAAGGAGAGACGGAGCATCAGATAGGGAGAAAAAGGAGGAGAAGCAGGCAGAACTCGCAGTGCACAGGATGCAAAAAGCAGACTGCAAATGTATCTAGAGCGAGCCATCCACCGTGCACGGTCATATCTTGTGCTCCCAGGAAGCCGACACATGGCTCCGCAGTCTGGGCTTTTTTTTTACTTGTCAGCTGCTGATAATAGTTTTGACATCTGTAGCCTGTGCTGTCAGCGCATAAGTCGCGGTATGCTAGACACTCACCTTGGGGTCGACTGCCTTAAGAAGGCAACTAGCATCCCATCACCGAGCCCAGTGTGAGCAATGCCATCAGAACCCACAAATTCACACTCCTGGTGCTCCACGTCCTGCCTCTTCTCCTCCTCTCTCCTCCCATTTGTCCTCCACTCCACCTACCACCGTGCCGTTGTCGCGTTCATCTGGCACAAGGCAGGCTTCCGTGGCCCAAATGTTCGAGCGTAAAAAAAATGATGACGCCAGAAAATCCTCTTGCTGACTGCTGGCTGGTCGGAACTGATATTCTGCCAACTATTGCCATATAAACTGGTAGACTCTGAGGCCTTTAGAAAATTTGAGGCCACTGGCACCGCAATGGAAGGTCCCCGGAAGAAAATATTTCTCCCAGAAGGGCATCCCATCGCTATATGGCCACGTTCAGCGGTAAATGAATGTATCTCTGGCACACAGTGTTGGTGCCAGGGTACATCTGACCACAGACACTTGGTCTGGCAAACACGTGCATGGAAGGTACATAACTTTTACTGCCCACTAGGTGAACCTTCTGACGGCTGTCAAGAATGTAACCTGTGGCATCCGTGGCACCTGTGTGGATTTGGTGTCACCACCACAGATTGCATGCATGCATGCCTCTTCTTCTCCTCCTCCTACTCCATCCTCCGTCTCCTCCTCGGCTGACTCCTCCTTTTCCACTGATAGCGCCTCTTCTGATGCACCCCCCAAACTCCCCAGAACCTATTCGACGTGCCAGGTTATACGTTGCCATGCTTTGCTGCGGCTGTTTGCCTGTAAGCCAATAGCCACAACTGCACTACTTTGAGCTCTGCGGTCATAGGCCGATCACTGGCTAACCACACTCAATTTGACAGTTGGTAAAGTGGTGTGCAACAACGGTGCCAATATGCTGAGCGCACTGAAACAGGGCAAAAAGACACACGTGCTGGCATGGCACATGTCCTGAACTTAGTCATGCAGCAATTTGTTGCCAAATACCCCGGGGTCCATGACGTCTTGATCCAGACCAGGAAAATCTTTCTGGTGAATGCCTAATTTTTGTGGCCTGTACTCCCATGGCCTAAAATAAAAATTTTATAGGTTCCAGCAGGCCACATTTTTGACAGTTTTCCTTTAAGGTGCATAAAAATGGCCCCTGACATTTTTTGTGGAAATTTTTGCCATTGATCCCCCTCTGCTATGTCACTGTCCATATTGTGGGACAATTTGTGCACTTCTTGTAAGTATTTGGCAGCTGCAATAATGATCTGAAGGTTTTTCAGGTTTGTCTGCCACTAAAATGAATGTGGCCTGCAGCAAACTTGTGGTTCGTGAACATTTGATTGCGTTCGTGCAATCGCTATTGCGAATCGTCCTGGTCGATGTTTGTCCTTCACTAGTCTTCTTTTAAGAAATTTGATCATACTAACTCTGTTTACTTTTACTTGCTTGTAACACCTAGAGAAGCTTCACTCCTCCCTTGTACAGAGCCTGCCAGAATGTCTAGGTGCTAGAGTGAGAGAGAGGTGAAAACAAAGTTCAGGAGACAAAAGGGGAAGTTGTAGGTGTGAGCACTTGGCTGAAGCAGAGAGAGAATCTGTAAGGTGTCCTGGACTGTGAAACAGCAGAAATGGAGGTATCTAAAGAACTAGAAACTATAAGGCCGGGTTCATATTACCATTTATTTTTTTGTTCTTCTGATCCATCAGAAAAAAATAACAGATACTGTATTTTAAGCATCTGCTATGCTCATTTATGCACATTCTATATCCGTTTTAGCCATTTCCGAGATCTGTTATTTTAAACAGATAAAGTCCTGCATACATGATGGATCAAAAGAACGGACAAATAAATGGTGACGTGGACCTGGCCTAACCTGTTGAATTAAGAAATGAAGAGCTACGATAGAGTACCAAGCAGAGCATAAGTTGCATGCCAGCCTCAGAATCAGGGAAGTGGATTGTAAATGAAGAGTGACCTCAACACAAGCACAGAATTATAATTCAGAGTGAGTTTAAGTCATCAAGTACAAAGGGCACCTGATTTAGTAACTGTTGAACTGTATTCTAAAGAGAATACTGATTTGTATTGCTGTGGTTGCCTGTGACAATGGAATAATGTTTATGGAGTCTGTTCACAAAGAGGAGATTAAAAGACATTTAAAGGGAACAAGTCATCAGAAAATGACCTGCTGTTTAAATCACCTTTTTAATGCTTAACATATTTTTAAAGAAGTTTTGATGATGTTTTTAATTTTACATGTTTTACATATATTTAAACAAAAAAGATAGAATTCTGCAGCTTTTGCTCTAGACACTTTGTCTAATATGTTGTCTAAGAGTTTTGAGAAATAGTCAACAGCTATCTAAGGTGTATGGGCAGCTTTATTGTGATAAAAGTTGCTGTCTTGGCATCTCTTTTCAGAAACTTCTAGCAACAGCCTATTTCAAGTTGGAGAAATTGATCGAGCATGTTAAAATACAACATGCTCGATCCTTCTTCCAACATCTGCTGTCGGTAAAGAATTCAGTACTCTCAAATATGCTTGATGGTTGGCCGATCATGAATAGCCACTTAAAAATTAAGAAAAAAGATTGCAAAATATTGCTAGATCCAAACCTGCAAATCAGTTCTACATTGTAAAAAACTAATGGATTCTGTTAGCTTCAATGCGTCACATGGCATTCCTTATATTCTTATATTATTTAATACAATCGCTCCTGACTGCTTTAAAACAGCCAGTAGTCTGCTTCTCATTTTCTGACACCATATTTCTTCTAGTACAAGGTTTGTAATTCTCTCAGTAGCTGTGCTGGGATTGCTTACACTGCTAATGGCAAAATAAAAGTTAAAGGGCTTCTGTCACCCCCCAAAAGTCATTTTTCACTTTTGGGCTAATTAATGTCATTATAGTGTGATTATTCAAAATATAGTGCTCTTACCCTTTTTTGTTGTCTAGTTTCTTTAAAAACCGCACTTTTATAATATGTTAATTACCTCTCTACCAGCAAATAGGGCGGTTACTTGCTGGTAGCCGCCGCATCCTCCTTTAAAAAAAACACCCCCTCCTCCTGTTAATTGACAGGGCCAGCGAGCGCTCTCCTCCTCCGGCTGGCCCTGTCTGCGTTCCAAATCTCACGCCTGCGCCGTACCGGTCTTCAGTCGGCGCAGGCGCACTGAGAGGAGGACGCTCGCTCAGCCGCTCCTTCATCAGTGCGCCTGCAGCAATGACGTCACATCTACACCCGGCGTAGGCGCACTGAGGAAGGAGCAGCCGAGGATGCGGCGGCTACCAGCAAGTAACCACCCTACTTGCTGGTAGCGAGGTAATTAAAGAAACTAAGCCACAGAAAAAGGTAAGAGCACTATATATTGAATAATCGCACTATAATGATTTTAATTAGCCCAAAAATGAAAAATGACTTTTGGGGGGGTGACAGAAGCCCTTTAATCTCAATATATTCCGACATACTGTATGGACAGTGATAATAGTTTTGACAAGATGATGGCGTACATTGTTTAGGTCAACATAATCTAATCTTATGTGTGCTAGCTTCTTGAACGCCCTTCACATGAATGGCAAGCTGAGGTAGATATTTCTGTATAAATTAGGATAACACCACCATAAATATATAATTGAAACAGTATTATCTTTAGAATTAATGTAATCATAATGCAGATGCCAGCATAACTGCTCACCTACACAAGGAGAAGGAAATGCTAATTTATATACATGTATAATTACTGCACTTACTGTATATCATCCATGCTGACAAATCACTTCATTGCTCTTCCAATCACCAAAACCACAAATCAAAATTGAATTGTAATAAAGGTTATAGATAATGTATGTAACTTCCGAAAGATTTGAGCTAAAAAACAAATGCAGGACAAAAATTCTATAAAGTCTTACTGGCAAACAAGTAGTAGAAATGGTACTTGTCATGGGAATGACATTAACCATGTATATCACAGCAATCGCAAAACAGAAAGGGCATTTGTAAGGAAAAATGTCTAGAGAGTGTATCCAAGATGAAAAGTCAAAACTGCTCACCTCATAGTGTGCATAATTTAGGCACAGCACTAATGTACAACATGCATAATAGAGTATGCCAGTAAGTACTGCTGATGCTTCACAGACCCTCTGCATTTTGGTGTCATCCATCAGGAGGGGAATCTACCAGGATATCATATGGCATTTGGCACATTATATGAGTATTCAAACAAAAGTTTGCTTAATTACTGTGTTTCTTTGTACAATCAAACATAAGGAACCGTTATGTTTGGGCTTCCCTAATGTTTTTTTAATCCATATTGTTTCCTGTTTAAGCTGTGCAGCTAGATGCATCTCACTCAGAAGCAGGCAGAGGCATCTCCTTTCTACCAGCACTGTACTACTGTGACATAATTTCCCTTACTTCCCATTATAATTGTTTTCAACTCAGGAGCTCACAGAACAGATAAGGATGTATAAATATGTTAACAAAAGAAGCAAATTTGGAAGTTGTTAGTATATGCCTGTAATGACCGGGGTCACACACAGGGAGGGAAAAGGGAAAGCCCTGCCCAAGGGAGAGGGAAAGGTGGTGACCCCTGACTCACCTTGTGGCTGGCACCTGACTGCCCTGACGTCCCTAGATGGGTTCCTCACCCGTGCAGCGATCACGTGCCTAAACCCTGGCTTTCCCTAAAATGAGCCCTAGATAGTGAACGGGCCGGTGGGATCGCTAGTCCGCACCACTGACACTAAGAGGGAAACACCAGGGAGAGGACAGACAATACAGACAAACACATAAACCCAGGTGGGCGACCACAGCAGACCCCAAAGGTCTAACAGGGATCCGGAGGGAAACGTTCTGGACCAACAACCAGAGAACGCAGCAACACAGCTCCAGTGGGTCAGTATAGATGTCCAGACAGGAAGCTCTATATCTGGCAACCAGAGAAGTGTGAGAGGGGAATATAAGGAGGTTGGGAGTGCTGGACAAAAAACAGCTGAGGAGAAGGAGCTACGGATCCCTGAGTGAGCCAAAAAGGGTTGCAAAGCAAACCCAGAAAGCTACCATAAGGAAACAGCCCTATCTTACATAGAGCGCGCAGCCAACCGCTGCGACTTCCTGACCCCGGGTATAACGGAGTCAGGCGTGGGTCTTGACACCCTCGTGACAGTACCCCCCTCTCTACGAGGGGCCTCTGGACACTCAGGACCAGGTCTCTCAGGATGAGAGGCATGAAAAGCCCAAACTAGCCTGTCGGCGTTTACCTCAGACGCAGGAACCCACATTCTTTCCTCGGGACCGTAACCTCTCCAATGCACCAGATATTGAAGAGAGCGGCGGACCCGACAAGAATTAACAATTTTGGATATCTGAAACTCTATATTACCATCCACAACAACAGGAGGGGGTGGCAGCGGTGACGGTTCTAGAGGTGGAACATATTTCTTGAGTAACGACTTATGAAAGACGTTATGGATTTTAAAAGTCTGAGGTAGCTGCCGGCGAAAAGCCACGGGGTTGATGATGCCTACAATTTTGTAAGGGCCAATGAACCTAGGACCCAGTTTCCAAGAGGGAACCTTCAATTTAATATTCCTAGTAGACAACCACACATAGTCATTCACTCCTAGGTCCGGACCTGGCGACCGTCTCTTATCAGCCATGCATTTGTATTTACCTCCCATATTTTTCAAGCTAGTTTGCACCTTCTGCCATACCGATGAAAGAGATGATGAAAACCGTTCCACTTCGGGAACCCCAGAAGACCCCCCCCTCTTTGAAAGTACAGAATTGGGGATGAAAACCATATGCACCAAGAAATGGTGACTTGCCAGTGGATTCCTGACGATGATTACTTATGGCAAACTCAGCTAACGGTAAATATGATGACCACAACTCTTGGTTTTCAGTAGTGTTGAGCGCGAATATTCGAAAAGCGAATTTTTTTCGCGAATAACGCAACTTCGCGATTTCGCGAATATTTCGAATATAGTGCTATATATTCGTAAAAACGAATATTCGGGTTTTTTTTGTTTTTTTTTTCCCCCACAAAATTACAGTACACATATAATTGATTGTTTCCCAAAGGTCCAACAGCTCAGATCTTACTCACATTGCCTAGAAAGTGATTGAGGCGCGAATCTTCGTAAGGCGATTTTATTAGCGCACATGCTAATATCGGCACGTCCCAGAACAGAGGCAAAGGGCTTTGCATTCATACATTAGTGAATTGAGTTGCGAATCTTCGTAAGGCGATTTTATTAGCGCACATGCGAATATCTACACTTGTCCCAGAACAGAGGCAAAGGGCTTTGCATTCATACATTAGTGATTGAATTGAGTTGCGAATCTTCGTAAGGCGATTTTATTAACGCAAATGCGAATATCTACACTTGTCCCCAGAACAGAGAGGCAAAGGCCTGTGCATTCATATAGTATAGCACAATATTCGCGAATACGTAGAACTTCGTAAAATTCGATTTACGAATATTCATATTTTTTATTTTACTTTCCACCTTACAGATTACATTGATCTGTACTCTGTCAACTACTGTCATCACCCCCCACTGTATCTCGATTGATTCCCAAAAGTCCAAAAGCTCAGATCTTACTCACATTGCCTAGAAAGTGATTGAGGCGCGAATCTTCGTAAGGCGATTTTATTAGCGCACATGCGAATATCTACACTTGTCCCAGAACAGAGGCAAAGGGCTTTGCAGTCATACATTAGTGATTGAATTGAGCTGCGAATCTTCGTAAGGCGATTTTATTAACGCAAATGCGAATATCTACACTTGTCCCCAGAACAGAGAGGCAAAGGCCTGTGCATTCATATAGTATAGCACCATATTCGCGAATACGTAGAACTTCGTAAAATTCGATTTACGAATATTCGTATTTTTTATTTTACTTTCCACCTTACAGATTACATTGATCTGTACTCTGTCAACTACTGTCATCACCCCCCACTGTATCTCGATTGATTCCCAAAAGTCCAAAAGCTCAGATCTTACTCACATTGCCTAGAAAGTGATTGAGGCGCGAATCTTCGTAAGGCGATTTTATTAGCGCACATGCGAATATCTACACTTGTCCCAGAACAGAGGCAAAGGGCTTTGCAGTCATACATTAGTGATTGAATTGAGCTGCGAATCTTCGTAAGGCGATTTTATTAACGCAAATGCGAATATATACACTTGTCCCCAGAACAGAGAGGCAAAGGCCTCTGCATTCATATAGTATAGCACCATATTTGCGAATACGTAGAACTTCGTAAAATTCGATTTACGAATATTCGTATTTTTTATTTTACTTTCCACCTTACAGATTACATTGATCTGTACTCTGTCAACTACTGTCATCACCCCCCACTGTATCTCGATTGATTCCCAAAAGTCCAAAAGCTCAGATCTTACTCACATTGCCTAGAAAGTGATTGAGGCGCGAATCTTCGTAAGGCGATTTTATTAGCGCACATGCGAATATCTACACTTGTCCCAGAACAGAGGCAAAGGGCTTTGCATTCATACATTAGTGATTGAATTGAGCTGCGAATCTTCGTAAGGCGATTTTATTAACGCAAATGCGAATATCTACACTTGTCCCCAGAACAGAGAGGCAAAGGCCTGTGCATTCATATAGTATAGCACCATATTCGCGAATACGTAGAACTTCGTAATATTCGATTTACGAATATTCGTATTTTTTATTTTACTTTCCACCTTACAGATTACATTGATCTGTACTCTGTCAACTACTGTCATCACCCCCCACTGTATCTCGATTGATTCCCAAAAGTCCAAAAGCTCAGATCTTACTCACATTGCCTAGAAAGTGATTGAGGCGCGAATCTTCGTAAGGCGATTTTATTAGCGCACATGCGAATATCTACACTTGTCCCAGAACAGAAGCAAAGGGCTTTGCATTCATACATTAGTGATTGAATTGAGCTGCGAATCTTCGTAAGGCGATTTTATTAACGCAAATGCGAATATCTACACTTGTCCCCAGAACAGAGAGGCAAAGGCCTCTGCATTCATATAGTATAGCACCATATTCGCGAATACGTAGAACTTCGTAAAATTCGATTTACGAATATTCGTATTTTTTATTTTACTTTCCACCTTACAGATTACATTGATCTGTACTCTGTCAACTACAGTCATCACCCCCCACTGTATCTCGATTGATTCCCAAAAGTCCAAAAGCTCAGATCTTACTCACATTGCCTAGAAAGTGATTGAGGCGCGAATCTTCGTAAGGCGATTTTATTAGCGCACATGCGAATATCTACACTTGTCCCAGAACAGAGGCAAAGGGCTTTGCAGTCATACATTAGTAATTGAATTGAGCTGCGAATCTTCGTAAGGCGATTTTATTAACGCAAATGCGAATATCTACACTTGTCCCCAGAACAGAGAGGCAAAGGCCTGTGCATTCATATAGTATAGCACCATATTCGCGAATACGTAGAACTTCGTAAAATTCGATTTACGAATATTCGTATTTTTTATTTTACTTTCCACCTTACAGATTACATTGATCTGTACTCTGTCAACTACTGTCATCACCCCCCACTGTATCTCGATTGATTCCCAAAAGTCCAAAAGCTCAGATCTTACTCACATTGCCTAGAAAGTGATTGAGGCGCGAATCTTCGTAAGGCGATTTTATTAGCGCACATGCGAATATCTACACTTGTCCCAGAACAGAGGCAAAGGGCTTTGCAGTCATACATTAGTGATTGAATTGAGCTGCGAATCTTCGTAAGGCGATTTTATTAACGCAAATGCGAATATCTACACTTGTCCCCAGAACAGAGGCAAAGGGCTTTGCATTCTTACATTAGTGATTGAATTGAGCTGCGAATCTTCGTAAGGCGATTTTATTAGCGCACATGCGAATATCGGCACTTTGTGAGGACACTAATCCCTCCCTCATTTTAGATTGTGGGCCAATGAGAAGGAGTCCAACAGGTTAGCAACATCCCTAGCAACCAATCAGAAAGTTGCCCACCCCATTACTATATAAGATTTTGTCACGGCAGCCATTTTGTGCAGTTTCATGTGGTGGTGATTGAGAGAGGATCTTGGAACTGTGCAGTGCTTTGCTTTTTTAAAAGCAAATTGTAAAACGATTTAATCTCATAGTTTTAGATAGGGTAGGTTAGTGTAGCTGATAGGATAAAGATTAGGGTACAGAGTTAGGAGAAAAATAATCATTTATATAGATTAGTGTAGCCGATAGTTTCTAGTGCAGGGTGCAGTGTAGGGCCTAGTTAGAGAAAAATAATCATTTATTTAGGTTAGGTAATAGTGTAGCTGATAGGATAAAGATTAGGGCACAGAGTTAGGAGAAGAATAATCATTTATTTAGGTTAGGTAATAGATTAGCTGATAGTTTCTAGTGCAGGGTGCAGTGTAGGGCCTAGTTAGGAGAAATATAATTATTTAGGTTAGTGAATAGATTAGCTGATAGTTTCTAGTGCAGGGTGCAGTGTAGGGCATAGTTAGGAGAAATATAATAATTTATTTAGGTTAGTGAATAGATTAGTTAGCTGATAGTTTCTAGTGAAGGGTGTAGGTTAGTTATAGTGTAGGCTTTAGTTGTTTTTTTTTTTTTTTTCTAGTTTAGTATAGTGTTTGTAATAAAAAAAAAAAAAGTTTATTAGTTTTCGTTTATTACTGTTTAGTTTGTGTCGTGTCAGTGTCTACGTCCTTTGTTAGTTAAAAAAAAAAAGACAAAAAAAAGTTCATTAGTTTTAGTGTTTTTCTTTTACTGGTTATTCCGTGTTTTTTGTCCGCGTCAGTGTCTACGTCCTTTGTTAGTTAAAAAAAAAAAAAGACAAAAAAAAGTTTATTAGTTTTAGTTTTTTTTCTTTTACTGGTTATTCGGTGTATTGTCAGTGACTACGTCCTTTGTTAGTTTAAAATAAAATATATATTTACGTTGATTTACCATATATAAATTTGGTTTTCTTTATTGTGCGACAGTCCCCATCCCAATAAACTTGTTCCCTAAATCATATAATTTAATTTTTGTATAAATAAAAAAAAAAAAATAATGAGGTCTTCACGATCGAGCGGCAGGGGTAGGAGAGTAGTTGGTCCCAGTTCCTCTACCCACCGAGGTGCGGACACAGGTGTCAGGGGCGTCCGCCTTATTCGGGATTTTTTTGCCACTGGCAGCAGGAGAATTTCCTCTCAGGATGCCGAGGAAGTTGTGTCTCTTGTGGCACAAGCCAGTGCCACAGAGTCCTCTGCCCCGGCTCCGAGCAGCAGCTGCACTTCGTCTCCTGTAGGACCAACCCCCAGCCCCCAAGAATCGTCCCTGCTCCTGTTTGACAGCGACAGTGAGAGGGACACCTTGGGGGAGGTAATGCAGGAGGCTGATTTGCACTTCAGTCCTGAGGGTCAGGACCTTATGGAAGGGATGGAGGAGGAGATGGAGGGGGTACCACCTGTATGTACCCCAGTGACATCCCTTCCAACAGGTGCGGGCGGTTTCAGCCAGCGAAACCCCACACCTAGTCAGACCCAGGCGTCAGCGAGGGGACAGAGGAGCCAGGTCAGGGGCCCCACGTCTGCTGTTCCCCTCAGTCCACCACTGGTTGGCCCTGTGTCTGACATATCGGGGGATGAAGAGGAGGGTGACAGAGAATGGGTGCCACCTCCCTTGTCAGGAATCAGCAGCACTGATGAGGAGGAAGGTAGGCACCAGAGACAAATGGTGCGACAGGTTGCCAGTGAGCCCAGCGTCAGGGGCTCCACTGGTAATGGCAGTAGGAGGAGGCAGCAGCAGCCAGATCCACCTGTCCGCATCGAGCCCGAGCAGGCGCAAGTCAGCACCGCCCCATCTGACAGGAGGGTGGTACGTAAGTCGCCTGTTTGGGCTTACTTCACCCTGGCAGTAGATGATGCCACAATTGGCATTAGTAATCTGTGCCATGCCAGGGTGAGTAGAGGGAGGTCTGCGGCTCGGCTGGGTACCACTGCCCTCACCCAGCACTTACGAGTCAACCACTGGCGGGAGTGGGAACAGATGCGGGGTGGTCATAGCAGTGGCGCCACCAGCAGTGTGCAGGGGACAGCAGCTCCTGCCACTGTTCTGCAGCCACCCCAACCACTTCCAACAAGGCGTTCCCACTCCCCCGCTCCCTCTCCTAGAGGTACTGGTACCGGCAGCCAGACCTCTGCCTCCACCGCACCCTCCTCTATGTCCTCCACTGCCGTCCGGTGCCAGCCCACGGTTGCTGACCTTTTCGAACGCACCGCGCCCTATGCCCCCGGGGACCGACAAGTGCGTTCACTGAATGGGCTCCTGGCAAGGGTTATCGCCCAACATCTGCTGCCCTTCAATCTTGTGGACAGCAATCCATTCCGGCAGATGTTGGAGCAGGCACAACCCAGATGGCGTGTCCCCAGCCGCCATTTCTTTGCCAGGACTGGCGTCCCTGCCCTACACCAGCACATTGTGCAGAAGGTATCCCTGTCGCTGGATCATGCTGTCAGTGACAGGGTGCATCTGACAATGGATGCTTGGACCAGCAGGCATGGGCAGGGATGCTATATCAGTTTTACTGCCCATTGGGTTTCCCTCCGAGGCGCCGGGGAGGGAACGGCGGCATATGAGTTTGTGGTGCCGCCCCGGGGTGTCCAGGGGAGAACTGCTGCTCTCCCCCCACAAGCCACTGTCTCCACCGCTGCTGAGCCCCCCAGCAAGCGTCCCCGTAGCTACGCGAGTGTGGTGCACGTCCGCTGCCAGGCCATGCTCCAGCTTGTGAGCTTAGGGGAACGGAGACACACTGGACCTGACGTTCTGGCTGCACTACAGGATCAGGTCCAGAAGTGGCTGACACCCCGAAGGCTCCAGGCAGGTATGGTTGTCTGCGACAACGGCAGCAACCTCCTCGCCGCCCTCCAAGCTGGCAGTCTGACACACGTGCCCTGCATGGCACATGTCCTCAACCTAGTTGTGCAGAAATTCCTCCGGACATACGAAGGGTTGAGTGACATTGTGCCAAGGGTACGGAGGATTGCCAGCTACTTTAGACGCTCCCCAACTGCTGCCGCGTCCCTGTCCAAACTACAGCAGGACAACAGCCTGCCACCTCACAGGCTGATTGTGGACAGTGTGACGCGGTGGAACTCCACCCTCCACATGCTGGAGAGGTTGTGGGAGCAGCGAAGGGCGGTGAGGGAATACCTGCTGGACCAAGGCACTCCAGGACCAGCACAACCACTCCCATACATCACTAATGCGGAGTGGGGGCAGATACAGCAGGTCTGCCACGTGTTGGCCCCATTCGAGCAGGCGACCAAGATGGTCAGCGGGGAGCATGTCGGCCTCAACGACGTGCTCCCCTTAGTGTTCCTGCTGGACAGGACACAAGATCGCCTGCTCGAGGCTGGGGAGAGTGCCTTGTTGGAGCAAGAGGAGGCAGCAATGCTCCAACAAGACCAGGCCCAAGACGAGGAGGAGGAGGAAGAATTTGTAGACGTCCAGCAGTCTGGGCCTGGTCAGGAGGGAGAGACGGTGTTGGGGGCACCGTTAGTCCGGGGGTGGGGCAGCTCCGAACGGGAGCAGCAGCAACAGCAGCAGGAGGACCAAGAAGTCATGGTCCTGGGCAGCCATGAACAGTCACAGCGGGCTGTCCTCTTCCCTATGGCTGCCCACATGCTGCGATGCCTCCGGAGGGACCCCCGGATCAAGAGAATCAAGGAGAGGGAAGATTATTGGTTGGCCACCCTTTTAGACCCTCGCTGCAAGGGGAAACTGGAGCAGTTCATCCCAGCCAGCCGTAGACAGGCCCGTATGGATCAACTGCGGGCCTGTCTGATCAAGCGTCTGGAGCAGGCCAACCCTCGGCCTCACGCTCTAGTTCTCCCCGCCCATCTCACCCAGCAGGTGGCTGGCCCCAGCAGCACCAGCCGAGCAGGTGACCTTATGGGTGAGATGCGGTCGTTCTACCAGTCTGCGCGACCCAGTACCACCAGCAGCAGCAGCAGTCACCACCAGCGGCTGGCCCGCATGGTGGCAGACTACATGGGGTCCGTTGGTGCTTCCGACAGCATGAGCACCGACGACCCCATGGAGTACTGGGTTGCCAGGCTGGACACCTGCCGCGAGCTCGCTCAGTATGCGCTGGAGTTACTATCTTGCCCCCCCTCCAGCGTACTGTCTGAGTGGACATTTAGCGCGGCAGGTGGGGTGGTCACAGACAAGCGGACCCGTCTGTCCACAGACTCAGTGGACAGACTTACATTCATTAAAATGAACGAGTCCTGGATCGGCAGTGACTTCTTGGCCCCCGCTGTCGGTTCAGGCCGTTGAAGGGTCCCTTGTCCATCCCTCTCCTTGTCTCTCCCTCCAAAACTACGTTGTTTTTTAATTTTTTTTAAAATATTTATTTATATATTTACTTATTTATATATTATAAATTTTTATTTATGAAGCAAAATCTTAATATAATCAAAATAATCATTCTAGAATGCCAAATTTTTTAATTATCATGCATGTCATCAAATTTCCTCAGCACACTGAATACCTGCTGCTGTCAGAGTTGCATTTTTTTTAAGTTATGGGCTTACCATGGCCTGTTGGTTTGCCATTCGGCATTACACATTGCTGCTGCCAACTTTGAACGTGCTGCTGACTGACATGTCATATTTAATTTATGGGCTTCCCATGGCCTGTTGGTTTCCCATTCAGCAGTACTCATTGCTGCTGCCAACTTTGAACGTGCTGCTGACTGTCCTGATATGTTATTCGGAGCTATGTTTAGGCCTTTTACTAGACATTTTCCATCTTCCATCCTGTTGATGCTGCTATTGAATTTACTGATCAGGCTGATTTTTGTTTAGTCCTTACACTACATCATTATATTTAAATGTTGATTATGCATTTCCTACTGAGTTGTGCCAAGTTATGTGTAGACCTTATGCTCAACCATTTTAAAATTCCATCTAGTTGATGCTGCATCTGTCTGTCCTGAACATGTATTTCTAATTACTCTTTATTCTCCAATTTTAACATTAAATTATGATGCTGCCTATCCTGCAGGGTTAGGCGAACTTGGTGTAGACCTTTTACTATGGTGTTTACATTTACCTGCTTTTGTCTGCCCTGTTCCTGCAGAGTTTAGTTTAGCTATGTGTGGCCTTTAGATAACAGATTTTTCTGTTTTAATGGTAGTTTCAGTAGTTATCCTTAATTGTTTGGCCCTTTGATTTGTATGCCTTCTACTGTTGCGTTACTATTTTACTGCTACTGTCTGGCCTAATGCTGCCAAGTAATGTGTCTGAAATATACTAAATTATTAAAATCTAACTGTGTCATTTATTGAATTGTGTGTAGTATGTAGTTAAGTGCAGAGAATTTGAGTGTCATTTTTAAAGTATACCATAATAAATGTAGTTATATATTAGATTATTTAGTGACATTTTAGTAGTTTTAAATTAAATTTGTTGTGTTATATAATATTAGTTTATGTAGATTAAAGAGTTTTTGTGCATGTCTGTTGTTTGATATTACTGTGGTTTTTGTTGTCCCATTATTATTGTTAATTTTATGATCTTCATCACCTGCTATATAATTGTAGGGTGCAGTGTTTCATGACTTTCAAAATTGCTCCGTACTATTTTTGTGCCAAATATAAAATATTTGCCCTGGGGACAAAATGGCTCATTAACCGTGGTCTAATAGCTGATCTACTAGTCCAGAGCAGCTAGCCAATTATATAAAATAAGGCCTTTTCAGGTATTTGTCAAACACCTGCTGTCTAGATCTCTCCTATTGGACGTATTTCAAAGACATAAGCATTGCTGCTACGTAGCTGAAGGGGGAGGGGGGGGGGGTAAGTAGGTGTCATGTGGAGGTGACAAATGCTAAAAAAGACTGTACGACAGCACCTGTTGCCTTAGAGGTGAAGCAGGGGACACCAGTGTTTTGTTCCCCTGCAAGCGCTGATATTGGCTGTTACAACTCTACAGCCAATTAAATAAATTAACATATGTGGTGGTGTTCAGGTGAATTATATGCTAAAAGTGGAACTAAATGTGGGGTGCATTTAGTCCTGTAACCACTTATTTAATAAAAAAAATGTGTGTAAATTCATTATTATTTTTTTTTGTCAATTTGAACGGTTTTTTCTAGAAGACAATCGTTGGCTCATTATGTAAAATTGCGGATTGATCTAATTGCTTAGCATATTCATTCAGGGGTGTAGTTTGCCTAATTAAATAATTTTTTTTTGTTTTCAACTCTAGGCTCACATAAGGGTGTCTTCTCTTAACATGCGACATAGCTTCCAATTACCATTACTTTAAATCCTTTAGCCTAAAGCCATATTGTGCTCCTTGCAGTCGGAAGCCTGCTGTGCGACCAAAGTTAAGGGTTTTGTGCACAGCTGTTTGTAAATATACATATTGTTTGTAATACGTTTAAGATTTTTTTATGATTTAAACACTACAATGTTTTCAAATAAAATAGTTCGTAATTTATAATTTGTTCAAATTATTTTAATTTTTTTAATATTTTAATAGATTACCGTTGGACAATTAAATCGTTAACAGACTTTATAGGATAAATTTGGATTAAATAGAGGGTGTGTGGTTTCTGAAATTGGGTTATTTATTTGTCGCTGACACTATGTAGGCCTCAAAAAGTGACTGCATAACCAAACTGTTATTGTTAATTATATTTCTGTTAATAAATTATATAAACATGATATATGCATATGGCGATTGTAAATTTATACATTTATTTAATCTCTATTAATCTATCAAAAATTGAAAGTGAGGGCGAGTACTCAACACCTGGAACCAGTTAGTGATGTATAAAATTATTTATTAAATCACCATATAACAATATGACATATAACATACAAATGGACCATATAAACTAAAATGCAATAAAATACAATAAAGATGCCACTTAGAAAATGGTTAAATAATAACAGTCTCTTCTGTTCAAGGCTGGTAATGTAGCAAATGAGTTATACCGCTGTGTTACAGTGTCCCATGCGCATATAGCAATAGTCAATGGATTTAGCTGGCTCTTAAGTACTACTCCAATAACGGCCCAACAGTAGTGCAGATGGATTCAGTAATGTCCGCCACCACATATAAACAGGACTTGATATCCTTAGATGTCAATGATCTTATAAACATGCACCTTCCGTTGGTAAGCCTCACCGCATGAGGTTTAAACTGGTAATGTTCCTACCTTCCTCTGGTTTCGAGGACGTCCCGCCGGACGTGTGCGGTGGATGGGCTGCGAGCGGCTGTTCCGGCGTCTCGCTCGTGGTGTCTGTGATCAGCTGTTCCCAGGTCTCGCGGGATTTCGGAAGTAGTATGTCCCTGGACTGCACAGCAATGATTAGAAGTTCTGTACTTAGCGTCTCAGGGATCTTGCTTCTTCCGCTAGTTAAATTGTTTGCATGGCCATGCGTCTATTGCGGAGGTGCTTCTGATACAGGTGTGCGGCCCAGACGCGTTTCGGGAACTCCTTCCCTTCGTCAGTGGTCCAGCTACACCTGTTTTACTCCGCCTTTTATATCTTCAGTTAACTCCCAAAAAACCTGGATCACCGGATTGGCTATCAAATACATGGAGTATACATGCGTTTTTTCTAGCGGTATTGATGCGGTTTTTTTGAAGACATGCGTTTTGACATAAAATAGATTCCTTATGACAATCTATATATCCTGCATAGGTCATATATGTAATTTTCATTTATATTACTGAAATAAAAATGTTAACATCCAAATAAATATTGAGTAATACCATTTGACTAGCAACCTGCACCATAGGTTAATCCCATTTGAATTGATTAAACCATAATAAATGGCATATATAGCACCTAAGTATCTATTCTTATATATAAAAATACAATAAAACTGTATAAGATATAGACTACCAGTAGAACATAACTCTTTTGTATAAAATTATAAATATCTATTCTATTGGTATCTTGGTGCTATATAGTACATACATTCACTTAAATTAAGATGTATAAGAATATGTGTTAGGCTGAGAGAGAAATTAGACATTCATAATATCAAAATATCTCGATATATAGAAAATATATAGAATAAAATATATAAAATATCAAAAATATAAAAATTGAAAGACATAAAAATTAAAAAACGCACATTCAGGATGGGTACATGTCAGTTTCAATAATACGGTTCAGACTGGCTTCATCAACTTGATGTGGTGAATGAGATTGAGTGCCCACAATCGAGTCCACGACTTAGTGTCGTTAAACGACCAAACTAAGTCGTAGGAGTCGAAATGGGGGCACCCAATCTACAAAAAACCGAAAATCTCCAATTCGGCGTTCAAGCCCACTGGCAACAGAGATCCAAACTGGTAAATGTGTTTGGATTCTATCCTGGACATCTGTTTGATATAGTTTCCGCCCCTCCAATGTCTGTCTACCTTCTCCAGTGCCGTGAAGACCAGGCCGGAAGGATCTTTATTATGTATATCTTTATAGTGTTTAGACAGGCAATGCTTGTCGTAGCCCTTCCTTATATTGGCTATATGTTCAGCTAGCCTGGTCTTCAAGGGACGTTTTGTTCTCCCTATATACTGTCTCCTACAGGGGCACTGGACTAAGTAGACAACTCCCGACGTATTGCAAGTAATGCAATCTTTAATCTCCCATGTGAAGTTGTTCTGCATTGAGGAGATAGTAGTGGTTTTTCTGGGAGTGTGGGATTGACCTTGCAGGCCATGCATTTCCCACACTTAAAGAAACCTTTTAAGTTCATCCAAGAGCCCAAAATTGTATTCTCCTTTTTTATTGCTTCAGATCTTTTAATTGAGGGGGCTATTTTTAAACCTAGATTAGGTGCCTTGGTGAATATTAAGGCCGGGGTGGTTGGTAACAGATGGCCTATCTTTTTGTCACATAAAATGTGGTGCCAGTGGGTTTTGACAATTTTCTGTAATCGCTTATGACTTTTCGTGAATGGAAAAATGATTTTATTGTTAATAGTCTCAACATCTTGTGTTGCCTCCATCCTAGCCATCTTATCCATAAAAAAGCTACTTCTATCTAGATTTCTCGTTTTTTCTAGAGCTAAATTAATTACTTTTTCGGGATACTGTCTCTCCATAAATTGGTCCTTCATCTTAGCTGCTTCCACCTCAAAATCTTCATCTTGTGTGCAGTTTCTTTTTAATCTGCGAAATTGTCCGTATGGCACATTTAACAGCCAAGTCGGTAGATGACAACTAGTAAATTGTATGAAGCTATTTTTTGAGGTGGGTTTAGAGAATGTGTTACAAATATACCTTTGTTCTACCGATTTTATTTTTAAATCCAGAAATTCAGTCTCCTCAGCAATACTAACAATAAATTTCAGATTGAGCTGGTTATGATTAATTTCTTCCAGGAAAGAATCCAGTTCTTCCCTACTTTTATTCCAAATAAAGATGACATCGTCAATGAATCTCCGCCATAGGACCAGGTCCACCCCCAGCCGTGGTTTGATGGTATTAAATTCCCACTCTGCCAAAAACAAATTAGCATAGCTAAAAATAAAATCGGTAGAACAAAGGTATATTTGTAACACATTCTCTAAACCCACCTCAAAAAATAGCTTCATACAATTTACTAGTTGTCATCTACCGACTTGGCTGTTAAATGTGCCATACGGACAATTTCCATCCACCGCACACGTCCGGCGGGACGTCCTCGAAACCAGAGGAAGGTAGGAACATTACCAGTTTAAACCTCATGCGGTGAGGCTTACCAACGGAAGGTGCATGTTTATAAGATCATTGACATCTAAGGATATCAAGTCCTGTTTATATGTGGTGGCGGACATTACTGAATCCATCTGCACTACTGTTGGGCCGTTATTGGAGTAGTACTTAAGAGCCAGCTAAATCCATTGACTATTGCTATATGCGCATGGGACACTGTAACACAGCGGTATAACTCATTTGCTACATTACCAGCCTTGAACAGAAGAGACTGTTATTATTTAACCATTTTCTAAGTGGCATCTTTATTGTATTTTATTGCATTTTAGTTTATATGGTCCATTTGTATGTTATATGTCATATTGTTATATGGTGATTTAATAAATAATTTTATACATCACTAACTGGTTCCAGGTGTTGAGTACTCGCCCTCACTTTCAATTTTTGTTACATTTATCACTAGAGGAGGGGTGATCCTCTAAATTGGGCTAGCAGCACCATCCAGAACCCTGCCTGAGGTGAGCCACCAATCTTGAGATCCTACTCTATTAATCTATATTGTAGCATCAATTGCAATTTTTATTTTGATTATATAATTTTATTTCTAATATTTTTTTAGATTAGTTACTTCGTTAACAAAGATGCCATTAAAATTTTGACTAAGTTTTACCACTGTCATGAAGTACAATGTGTAACGATAAGATAGAACTATGCCCGTGAAAAGTAAACTCGTTTTAAAGTTATTAGCACAAACATAGATACCGTTTAATATTTAAGAAAAATGTTTAATTAGCGTTAAAGTAGAAATGGGCATGGGGTACTGAGGGTTAATGTTTCTAAATATGTGATGTATACATAATTACAATGATGTGTGCACATATTTACCCTCCTGGTGCGGGGTGGTAACCAGCGCCTGATCCTCTTCCTCAGGAGCTGGGGTGGTGGTATCCTCCTCAGCAGGAGCTGGGCCAGATGTTTTTGGCCCTTGAGAGGGTTCGGGCTCGTCTGACACCTCCACAACAATCCCCACATCAGGTGGGTTGGTGGCACCTCGAGGACTGTGGGAGGGCCCCGCCTGCTCATCCTCCTCTGTGGAGACCTCCACTACATCCAAATCCGCCGTGGTTAGACGGCGGCGGACCGTTGGCGCTGGAAGCCTTGAAATCACACAACATTTGGATTTAGGCTCAATTTAAACGTCCGTAATGTCTTTTTCATATCCACCCACACAAAAAAAAAAAAAAGGACACCGGCAATGTGCGTGACGCATTTTGAAGACCGCACGTCAATGTCAATAATATAATATGACTATTCTTGGCCTCAATTGAGGACAATAATACAAGGATTATTAATAAATATCATCATAAATACAGCAAAAAGTATTTGTTAGAAGGTGTAAATATTATATTTAATGTTCATGTTATAAGATCGGATTGTATTGCGATTGTGTGTGGGGTCTGATCAATCGGACATTGGCCAGCTGAGCTGATATGTACCTGTCTAGGGTACTTATTACAACAATGATGAATATCTAAGGCTACTTTCACACTAGCGCTTGATCGGATCCGTTCTGAACGGATCCGATCATATTAATGCAGACGGAGGCTCCGTTCAGTACGGATCCATCTGCATTAATAACTTAGAAAAATTTCTAAGTGCGCAAGATGCCTGAGCGGATCCGTTCAGACTTTCAATGTAAAGTCAATGGGGGACGGATCCGCTTGAAGATTGAGCCATATGGTGACATCTTCAAGCGGATCCGTTCCCATTGACTTACATTGTAAGTCTGAACGGATCCGCTCGCCTCCGCACGGCCAGGCGGACAGCTGAACGCTGCAAGCAGCGTTCAGCTGTCCGCCTGTCCGTGCGGAGCGGAGGCTGAACGCCGCCAGACTGATGCAGTCTGAGCGGATCCGCTCCATTCAGACTGCATCAGGGCTGGACGGAGGCGTTCGGGTCCGCTCGTGAGCTCCTTCAAACGGAGCTCACGAACGGACCTATGAACGCTAGTGTGAAAGTAGCCTAAGCAGACATCATAAAAGACGAAGTTATATTTAGTGCAAAAATATATTGCATTTTTTAAGAACTGAAATGTGGACCCAGAAGTGCGGGTCCGCTTTTCTGGAGACGGGACGCACATCGTGCGGCCCCCTTAGAGATGACTGGGTCCTCAAGTCAGTTCAGAAAAATAAATTATGAAATTGAGCACTTGTGAATCGAGTCTTGGCTGTCATTCACGTAGCGGATGTCACGCACGGCATCTGCTCGTGTGAAACAGCCCTAATACAGATTGATGATTGCTGTTTATCTAGATATACACACACACACACATATATTTATTATTATGTGTGTGTGTGTGTGCAAAGTACAAAATCAGCCGGTTACATCATACATCACTACCGCACTGTGTGGATAAATATATATATATATATATATACACTCACAGCGAGATAGAGATATATGAGGTAAAGGGATGATTTGCTATGTTTCACAACAGGTAAAAATAAGTAATAATTTGTAACGGGTGATAAAAAAAAAAAAAAAAGTACCAGGGCAGACTCTCTGACTGAGCTCTTTGACCCAGTCCGGGTGCCTCCTTTTCAGGTCTGACCATTTTTTTACAATTTGCATTTCGTCGTGGGTCCGCCCAAATTTTTTTTGTAAGGCCTTGACGACCCCCACGACAATCGCCCTCTTCTCGGCCTGCTTCCGGGTCCGGTCATAACCCTTCTTCAACATGCGCTGCAGGATAAAGATGCAAACATGTATTACAAAATTTAGGAAATACAAGGATTATTAATAAATAGCATCCAAAACACAGCAAAAAGTATTTGTTAGAAGGTGGAAATATTATATTTAATGTTCACGTTATAAGATCGGATTGTATTGCGATTGTATGTGTGTGGGGTCTGAGCAATTGGATATTGGCCAGCTGAGCTGATATGTACCTGTCTAGTGAAGCGACGGTACGATATTGGGTGCACCCTGGGTAACGCTAAATGAACCAGAAAATAATGGCAGGAAGAAATTTTTAATTTTTCTCCAGACCAATAAGACATGAGGCCAGATTTATCATTAGCTCAAGTCAGAATAATGGAGTGAAAAAGTCGCAAGAAAATGAGCAAACGCTAAAACTGCGCACAAATTTGCGAGTTTCTCCTGCTCTGCACTATGCTCGCCAGTTTTATGAAAGTGGACGTGTTTTCTTATGTAGATGAATCTCTAGACACATTTACTGTTGGAACAATTTAAAAAGTTGCAAAAATAAATAAATGCGCTAGTTCACTCCAGTGAGGACCATGCTTATCTTAGGACTCTTTCACACCTGCGTTCTTTTCTTCCGGCATAGGGTTCCGTCGTCGGGGCTCTATGCCGGAAGAATCCTGATCAGGATTATCCTAATGCATTCTGAATGGAGTGAAATCCGTTCAGGATGCATCAGGATGTCTTCCGTTCTGGAACGGAACGTTTTTTGGCCGGAGAAAATACTGCAGCATGCTGCGCTTTTTGCTCCGGCCAAAAATCCTGAAGACTTGCCGCAAGGCCGGATCCGGAATGAATGCCCACTGAAAGGCATTGATCCGGATCCGGCCTTAAGCTAAACGTCGTTTCGGCGCATTGCCGGATGCGACGTTTAGCTTTTTCTCAATGGTTACCATGGCTGCCGGGACGCTAAAGTCCTGGCAGCCATGGTAAAGTGTAGTGGGGAGCGGGGAGCGGCATACTTACCATCTGTGCGGCTCCCGGGGCGCTCCAGAGTGACGTCAGGGCGCCCCAAGCGCATGGATGACGTGATCGCATGGATCACATGATCCATGCGCATGGGGCGCTCTGACGTCACTCTGGAGCGCCCGGGGAGCCGCACGGACTGTAAGTATACCGCTCCCCCGCTCCCCGCTCCTACTATGGCAACCAGGACTTTAATAGCGTCCTGGCTGCCATAGTAACACTGAAAGCATTTTGAAGACAGATCCGTCTTCAAATGCTTTCAGTACACTTGCGTTTTTCTAGATCCGGCGTGTAATTGCGGCAAGTGGAGTACACGCCGGATCCGGACAACGCAAGTGTGAAAGAGGCCTTATGAGAGTTTTTAATAGAACATGCGACTTTTTCGTAAGGACGTGCGAATTTTGTAAAGCTGCTTACTGACGGATAAACTGCTACCATAAAAATGGATGATCATAAATCTGGCACTATGTGTTTGTGTGTGATATGCAGTGTGTGGCAGGAAAATGTATATGCAATGTGCATGATATTTCTTTGCTGTCCATTAGGGATGAGCGAACTCGAACTGTATAGTTCGGGTTCGTACCGAATTTTGGGGTGTCCGTGACACGGACCCGAACCCGGACATTTTCGTAAAAGTCCGGGTTCGGGTTCGGTGTTCGTCGCTTTCTTGGCGCTTTTGTGACGCTTTCTTGGCGCTTTTTGAAAGGCTGCAAAGCAGCCAATCAACAAGCGTCATACTACTTGCCCCAAGAGGCCATCACAGCCATGCCTACTATTGGCATGGCTGTGATTGGCCAGAGCACCATGTGACCCAGCCTCTATTTAAGCTGGAGTCACATAGCGCCGCCCGTCACTCTGCTCTGATTAGCGTAGGGAGAGGTTGCGGCTGCGACAGTAGGGCGAGATTAGGCAGATTAACTCCTCCAAAGGACTTGATTAACTGATCGATCTGCAGCTGTGGATCATTGAGCTGCTGATCCTCAATTGCTCACTGTTTTTAGGCTGCCCAGACCGTTTGTCAGTCACATTTTTCTGGGGTGATCGGCGGCCATTTTGTGTCTTGTGGTGCGCCAGCACAAGCTGCGACCAAGTGCATTTAACCCTCAATGGTGTGGTTGTTTTTTGGCTAAAGCCTACATCAGGGTGAAGCTGTCACACCAAGTGCATTTAACCAGCAATAGTCTGTTCATTTTTTGGCCATATACAAAATCAGGGGCAAGCTGCGCCTGTCACCAAGTGCATTTAACCCTCAATGGTGTGGTTGTTTTTTGGCTAAAGCCTACATCAGGGTGAAGCTGTCACACCAAGTGCATTTAACCAGCAATAGTCTGTTCATTTTTTGGCCATATACAAAATCAGGGGCAAGCTGCGCCTGTCACCAAGTGCATTTAACCCTCAATGGTGTGGTTGTTTTTTGGCTAAAGCCTACATCAGGGTGAAGCTGTCACACCAAGTGCATTTAACCAGCAATAGTCTGTTCATTTTTTGGCCATATACAAAATCAGGGGCAAGCTGCGCCTGTCACCAAGTGCATTTAACCCTCAATGGTGTGGTTGTTTTTTGGCTAAAGCCTACATCAGGGTGAAGCTGTCACACCAAGTGCATTTAACCAGCAATAGTCTGTTCATTTTTTGGCCATATACAAAATCAGGGGCAAGCTGCGCCTGTCACCAAGTGCATTTAACCCTCAATGGTGTGGTTGTTTTCTGGCTAAAGCCTACATCAGGGTGAAGCTGTCACACCAAGTGCATTTAACCAGCAATAGTCTGTTTATTTTTTGGCCATATACTACATCAGGGGCAAGCTGCGCCCGTCACCAAGTGCATTTAACCCTCAGTAGTGTGGTTGGTCAAGCTGTGACACCAAGTGCATTTAACCAGCAATAGTCTGTTCATTTTTTGGCCATATACTACATCAGGGGCAAGCTGCGCCCGTCACCAAGTGCATTTAACCAGCAATAGTGTGGTTATTTTTTGGCCATATCCCAGTCTAATTCTGTCACTAAATCCATACCGGTCACCCAGCGCCTAAATACTAGGCCTCAAATTTATATCCCGCTAAATCTCTCGTTACCGCTGTCCTGTTGTAGCTGGGAAAGTTATTTAGTGTCCGTCAAAGCACATTTTTTGTTCTGGGTTGAAGTACAATTCCCAATTTAGCAATTTCATAATTTAGTGGTTTCTGCTATATCAGAGCTATTTGAAATCTATCCCTAAAAGGGTATATAATATTCAAGGTGCACATTGGGTCATTCAGAATAACTTCACACACACCCGCTACTGTGTATTTTCAAGTCTAATTCTGTCACTAAACCCATACCTGTCACCCAGCGCCTAAATACTAGGCCTCAAATTTATATCCTGCTAAATCTCTCGTTACCGCTGTCCTGTTGTAGCTGGGAAAGTTATTTAGTGTCCGTCAAAGCACATTTTTTGTTCTGGGTTGAAGTACAATTCCCAATTTAGCAATTTCATAATTTAGTGGTTTCTGCTATATCAGAGCTATTTGAAATCTATCCCTAAAAGGGTATATAATATTCAAGGTGCACATTGGGTCATTCAGAATAACTTCACACACACCCGCTACTGTGTATTTTCAAGTCTAATTCTGTCACTAAACCCATACCTGTCACCCAGCGCCTAAATACTAGGCCTCAAATTTATATCCTGCTAAATCTCTCGTTACCGCTGTCCTGTTGTAGCTGGGAAAGTTATTTAGTGTCCGTCAAAGCACATTTTTTGTTCTGGGTTGAAGTACAATTCCCAATTTAGCAATTTCATAATTTAGTGGTTTCTGCTATATCAGAGCTATTTGAAATCTATCCCTAAAAGGGTATATAATATTCAAGGTGCACATTGGGTCATTCAGAATAACTTCACACACACCCGCTACTGTGTATTTTCAAGTCTAATTCTGTCACTAAACCCATACCTGTCACCCAGCGCCTAAATACTAGGCCTCAAATTTATATCCTGCTAAATCTCTCGTTACCGCTGTCCTGTTGTAGCTGGGAAAGTTATTTAGTGTCCGTCAAAGCACATTTTTTGTTCTGGGTTGAAATACAATTCCCAATTTAGCAATTTCATAATTTAGTGGTTTCTGCTATATCAGAGCTATTTGAAATCTATCCCTAAAAGGGTATATAATATTCAAGGTGCACATTGGGTCATTCAGAATAACTTCACACACACCCGCTACTGTGTATTTTCAAGTCTAATTCTGTCACTAAACCCATACCTGTCACCCAGCGCCTAAATACTAGGCCTCAAATTTATATCCTGCTAAATCTCTCGTTACCGCTGTCCTGTTGTAGCTGGGAAAGTTATTTAGTGTCCGTCAAAGCACATTTTTTCTTCTGGGTTGAAATACAATTCCCAATTTAGCAATTTCATAATTTAGTGGTTTCTGCTATATCAGAGCTATTTGAAATCTATCCCTAAAAGGGTAGATCATATTGAAGGTGCACATAGGGTCATTCAGAATAACTTCACACACACCCGCTACTGTGTATTTCCAAGTCTAATTTTGTCACTAAACCCATACCTGTCACCCAGCGCCTAAATACTAGGCCTCAAATTTATATCCCGCTAAATCTCTCGTTACCGCTGTCCTGTTGTAGCTGGGAAAGTTATTTAGTGTCCGTCAAAGCACATTTTTTGTTCTGGGTTGAAGTACAATTCCCAATTTAGCAATTTCATAATTTAGTGGTTTCTGCTATATCAGAGCTATTTGAAATCTATCCCTAAAAGGGTATATAATATTCAAGGTGCACATTGGGTCATTCAGAATAACTTCACACACACCCGCTACTGTGTATTTCCAAGTCTAATTCTGTCACTAAACCCATACCTGTCACCCAGCGCCTAAATACTAGGCCTCAAATTTATATCCTGCTAAATCTCTCGTTACCGCTGTACTGTTGTTGCTTGGAAAGATATTTAGTGTCCGTCAAAGCACATTTTTTGTTCTGGGTTGAAGTACAATTCCCAATTTAGCAATTTCATAATTTAGTGGTTTCTGCTATATCAGAGCTATTTGAAATCTATCCCTAAAAGGGTATATAATATTCAAGGTGCACATTGGGTCATTCAGAATAACTTCACACACACCCGCTACTGTGTATTTCCAAGTCTAATTCTGTCACTAAACCCATACCTGTCACCCAGCGCCTAAATACTAGGCCTCAAATTTATATCCTGCTAAATCTCTCGTTACCGCTGTACTGTTGTTGCTTGGAAAGATATTTAGTGTCCGTCAAAGCACATTTTTTGTTCTGGGTTGAAGTACAATTCCCAATTTAGCAATTTCATAATTTAGTGATTTCTGCTATATCAGAGCTATTTGAAATCTATCCCTAAAAGGGTATATAATATTCAAGGTGCACATTGGGTCATTCAGAATAACTTCACACACACCCGCTACTGTGTATTTCCAAGTCTAATTCTGTCACTAAACCCATACCTGTCACCCAGCGCCTAAATACTAGGCCTCAAATTTATATCCTGCTAAATCTCTCGTTACCGCTGTACTGTTGTTGCTTGGAAAGATATTTAGTGTCCGTCAAAGCACATTTTTTGTTCTGGGTTGAAGTACAATTCCCAATTTAGCAATTTCATAATTTAGTGGTTTCTGCTATATCAGAGCTATTTGAAATCTATCCCTAAAAGGGTATATAATATTCAAGGTGCACATTGGGTCATTCAGAATAACTTCACACACACCCGCTACTGTGTATTTTCAAGTCTAATTCTGTCACTAAACCCATACCTGTCACCCAGCGCCTAAATACTAGGCCTCAAATTTATATCCTGCTAAATCTCTCGTTACCGCTGTACTGTTGTTGCTGGGCAAGATATTTAGTGTCCGTCAAAGCACATTTTTTGTTCTGGGTTGAAATACAATTCCCAATTTAGCAATTTCATAATTTAGTGGTTTCTGCTATATCAGAGCTATTTGAAATCTATCCCTAAAAGGGTATATAATATTCAAGGTGCACATTGGGTCATTCAGAATAACTTCACACACACCCGCTACTGTGTATTTCCAAGTCTAATTCTGTCACTAAACCCATACCTGTCACCCAGCGCCTAAATACTAGGCCTCAAATTTATATCCTGCTAAATCTCTCGTTACCGCTGTACTGTTGTTGCTGGGCAAGATATTTAGTGTCCGTCAAAGCACATTTTTTGTTCTGGGTTGAAATACAATTCCCAATTTAGCAATTTCATAATTTAGTGGTTCCTGCTATATCAGAGCTATTTGAAATCTATCCCAAAAAGGGTATATAATATTCAAGGTGCACATAGGGTCATTCAGAATAACTTCACACACACGCTTCTGTGCATTTCCAAGTCTAATTCTGTCACTAAATCCATACCGGTCACCCAGCGCCTAAATACTAGGCCTCAAATTTATATCCCGCTGAATTTGAATACAATACATTGGGCCAAATAATATATTTGTTGTTGTGGTGAACCATAACAATGAGAAAAACATCTAGTAAGGGACGCGGACGTGGACATGGTCGTGGTGGTGTTAGTGGACCCTCTGGTGCTGGGAGAGGACGTGGCCGTTCTGCCACATCCACACGTCCTAGTGTACCAACTACCTCAGGTCCCAGTAGCCGCCAGAATTTACAGCGATATATGGTGGGGCCCAATGCCGTTCTAAGGATGGTAAGGCCTGAGCAGGTACAGGCATTAGTCAATTGGGTGGCCGACAGTGGATCCAGCACGTTCACATTATCTCCCACCCAGTCTTCTGCAGAAAGCGCACAGATGGCGCCTGAAAACCAACCCCATCAGTCTGTCACATCACCCCCATGCATACCAGGGAAACTGTCTCAGCCTCAAGTTATGCAGCAGTCTCTTATGCTGTTTGAAGACTCCGCTGGCAGGGTTTCCCAAGGGCATCCACCTAGCCCTTCCCCAGCGGTGAAAGACATAGAATGCACTGACGCACAACCACTTATGTTTCCTGATGATGAGGACATGGGAATACCACCTCAGCATGTCTCTGATGATGACGAAACACAGGTGCCAACTGCTGCGTCTTTCTGCAGTGTGCAGACTGAACAGGAGGTCAGGGATCAAGACTGGGTGGAAGACGATGCAGGGGACGATGAGGTCCTAGACCCCACATGGAATGAAGGTCGTGCCACTGACTTTCACAGTTCGGAGGAAGAGGCAGTGGTGAGACCGAGCCAACAGCGTAGCAAAAGAGGGAGCAGTGGGCAAAAGCAGAACACCCGCCGCCAAGAGACTCCGCCTGCTACTGACCGCCGCCATCTGGGACCGAGCACCCCAAAGGCAGCTTCAAGGAGTTCCCTGGCATGGCACTTCTTCAAACAATGTGCTGACGACAAGACCCGAGTGGTTTGCACGCTGTGCCATCAGAGCCTGAAGCGAGGCATTAACGTTCTGAACCTGAGCACAACCTGCATGACCAGGCACCTGCATGCAAAGCATGAACTGCAGTGGAGTAAACACCTTAAAACCAAGGAAGTCACTCAGGCTCCCCCTGCTACCTCTTCTGCTGCTGCCGCCTCGGCCTATTCTGCTGCTGCCGCCTCGGCCTCTTCCTCCGCCTCTGGAGGAACGTTGGCACCTGCCGCCCAGCAAACAGGGGATGTACCACCAACACCACCACCACCACCTCCGTCACCAAGCGTCTCAACCATGTCACACGCCAGCGTTCAGCTCTCCATCTCACAAACATTTGATAGAAAGCGTAAATTCCCACCTAGCCACCCTCGATCCCTGGCCCTGAATGCCAGCATTTCTAAACTACTGGCCTATGAAATGCTGTCATTTAGGCTGGTGGACACAGACAGCTTCAAACAGCTCATGTCGCTTGCTGTCCCACAGTATGTTGTTCCCAGCCGGCACTACTTCTCCAAGAGAGCCGTGCCTTCCCTGCACAACCAAGTATCCGATAAAATCAAGTGTGCACTGCGCAACGCCATCTGTAGCAAGGTCCACCTAACCACAGATACGTGGACCAGTAAGCACGGCCAGGGACGCTATATCTCCCTAACTGCACACTGGGTAAATGTAGTGGCAGCTGGGCCCCAGGCGGAGAGCTGTTTGGCGCACGTCCTTCCGCCGCCAAGGATCGCAGGGCAACATTCTTTGCCTCCTGTTGCCACCTCCTCCTTCTCGGCTTCCTCCTCCTCTTCTTCCACCTGCTCATCCAGTCAGCCACACACCTTCACCACCAACTTCAGCACAGCCCGGGGTAAACGTCAGCAGGCCATTCTGAAACTCATATGTTTGGGGGACAGGCCCCACACCGCACAGGAGTTGTGGCGGGGTATTGAACAACAGACCGACGAGTGGTTGCTGCCGGTGAGCCTCAAGCCCGGCCTGGTGGTGTGTGATAATGGGCGAAATCTCGTTGCAGCTCTGGGACTAGCCAATTTGACGCACATCCCTTGCTTGGCGCATGTGCTGAATTTGGTGGTGCAGAAGTTCATTCACAACTACCCCGACATGTCAGAGCTGCTGCATAAAGTGCGGGCCGTCTGTTCGCGCTTCCGGCGTTCACATCCTGCCGCTGCTCGCCTGTCTGCGCTACAGCGTAACTTCGGCCTTCCCGCTCACCGCCTCATATGCGACGTGCCCACCAGGTGGAACTCCACCTTGCACATGCTGGACAGACTGTGCGAGCAGCAGCAGGCCATAGTGGAGTTTCAGCTGCAGCACGCACGGGTCAGTCGCACTACAGAACAGCACCACTTCACCACCAATGACTGGGCCTCCATGCGAGACCTGTGTGCCCTGTTGCGCTGTTTCGAGTACTCCACCAACATGGCCAGTGGCGATGACACCGTTATCAGCGTTACAATACCACTTCTATGTCTCCTTGAGAAAACACTTAGGGCGATGATGGAAGAGGAGGTGGCCCAGGAGGAGGAGGAGGAGGAGGAGGAAGAGGGGTCATTTTTAGCACTTTCAGGCCAGTCTCTTCGAAGTGACTCAGAGGGAGGTTTTTGGCAACAGCAGAGGCCAGGTACAAATGTGGCCAGCCAGGGCCCACTACTGGAGGACGAGGAGGACGAGGATGAGGAGGAGGTGGAGGAGGATGAGGATGAAGCATGGTCACAGCGGGGTGGCACCCAACGCAGCTCGGGTCCATCACTGGTGCGTGGCTGGGGGGAAAGGCAGGACGATGACGATACGCCTCCCACAGAGGACAGCTTGTCCTTACCCCTGGGCAGCCTGGCACACATGAGCGACTACATGCTGCAGTGCCTGCGCAACGACAGCAGAGTTGCCCACATTTTAACCTGTGCGGACTACTGGGTTGCCACCCTGCTGGATCCACGCTACAAAGACAATGTGCCCACCTTACTTCCTGCACTGGAGCGTGATAGGAAGATGCGCGAGTACAAGCGCACGTTGGTAGACGCGCTACTGAGAGCATTCCCAAATGTCACAGGGGAACAAGTGGAAGCCCAAGGCCAAGGCAGAGGAGGAGCAAGAGGTCGCCAAGGCAGCTGTGTCACGGCCAGCTCCTCTGAGGGCAGGGTTAGCATGGCAGAGATGTGGAAAACTTTTGTCAACACGCCACAGCTAACTGCACCACCACCTGATACGCAACGTGTTAGCAGGAGGCAACATTTCACTAACATGGTGGAACAGTACGTGTGCACACCCCTCCACGTACTGACTGATGGTTCGGCCCCATTCAACTTCTGGGTCTCTAAATTGTCCACGTGGCCAGAGCTAGCCTTTTATGCCTTGGAGGTGCTGGCCTGCCCGGCAGCCAGCGTTTTGTCTGAACGTGTATTCAGCACGGCAGGGGGCGTCATTACAGACAAACGCAGCCGCCTGTCTACAGCCAATGTGGACAAGCTGACGTTCATAAAAATGAACCAGGCATGGATCCCACAGGACCTGTCCGTCCCTTGTCCAGATTAGACATTAACTACCTCCCCATAACCATATATTATTGGACTCCAGGGCACTTCCTCATTCAATCCTATTTTTATTTTCATTTTACCATTATATTGCAAGGCTACCCAAAGTTGAATGAACCTCTCCTCTGCCTGTGTGCTAGGCCTAAATATATGCCAATGGATTGTTGCAGTGGTGGCTGACGTGAAGCCTCATTCTCTGCTATGACATGCAGACTGATTCTCTGGTGACATGAAGCCAGATTGTCTGTTACGGGACCTCTCTCCTCTGCCTGGGTGCTGGGCCTGAATTTATGACAATGGACTGTTGCAGTGGTGGCTGACGTGAAGCCTGATTCTCTGCTATGACATGCAGACTGATTCTCTGCTGACATGAAGCCAGATCCTCTGTTGCGGGACCTCTCTCCTCTGCCTGGGTGCTGGGCCTAAATTTATGAAAATGGACTGTTGCAGTGGTGGGTGACGTGAAGCCTCATTCTCTGCTATGACATGCAGACTGATTCTCTGCTGACATGAAGCCAGATCGTCTGTTACGGGACCTCTCTCCTCTGTCTGGGTGCTGGGCCTAAATTTATGAAAATGGACTCTTACAGTGGTGGGTGACGTGAAGCCTGATTCTCTGCTATGACATGAAGACTGATTCTCTGCTGACATGAAGCCAGATCCTCTGTTACGGGACCTCTCTCCTCTGCCTGGGTGCTGGGCCTAAATATCTGACAATGGACTGTTGCATTGGTGGCTGACGTGAAGCCTGATTCTCTGCTATGATATGAAGACTGATTCTCTGCTGACATGAAGCCAGATTGTCTGTTACGGGACCTCTCTCCTCTGCCTGTGTGCTAGGCCTAAATATATGCCAATGGATTGTTGCAGTGGTGGCTGACGTGAAGCATGATTCTCTGCTATGACATGCAGACTGATTCTCTGGTGACATGAAGCCAGATCCTCTGTTACGGGACCTCTCTCCTCTGCCTGGGTGCTGGGCCTAAATTTATGAAAATGGACTGTTGCAGTGGTGGGTGACGTGAAGCCTGATTCTCTGCTATGACATGCAGACTGATTCTCTGGTGACATGAAGCCAGATCCTCTGTTACGGGACCTCTCTCCTCTGCCTGGGTGCTGGGCCTAAATTTATGAAAATGGACTGTTGCAGTGGTGGGTGACGTGAAGCCTCATTCTCTGCTATGACATGCAGACTGATTCTCTGCTGACATGAAGCCAGATTGTCTGTTACGGGACCTCTCTCCTCTGCCTGGGTGCTGGGCCTGAATTTATGACAATGGACTGTTGCAGTGGTGGCTGACGTGAAGCCTGATTCTCTGCTATGATATGAAGACTGATTCTCTGCTGACATGAAGCCAGATTGTCTGTTACGGGACCTCTCTCCTCTGCCTGGGTGCCGGGGCCTAAATATCTGAGAATGGACTGTTCCAGTGGTGGGTAACGGGAAGCCAGATTCTCTGCTATGATATGAAGACTGATTCTCTGCTGACATGAAGCCAGATTGTCTGTTACGGGACCTCTCTCCTCTGCCTGGGTGCTGGGCCTAAATTTATGAAAATGGACTCTTACAGTGGTGGGTGACGTGAAGCCTGATTCTCTGCTATGACATGAAGACTGATTCTCTGCTGACATGAAGCCAGATTGTCTGTTACGGGACCTCTCTCCTCTGCCTGGGTGCCGGGGCCTAAATATCTGAGAATGGACTGTTCCAGTGGTGGGTGACGGGAAGCCAGATTCTCTGCTATGGAACCTCTCTCCAATTGATTTTGGTTAATTTTTATTTATTTAATTTTTATTTTAATTAATTTCCCTATCCACATTTGTTTGCAGGGGATTTACCTACATGTTGCTGCCTTTTGCAGCCCTCTAGCCCTTTCCTGGGCTGTTTTACAGCCGTTTTAGTGCCGAAAAGTTCGGGTCCCCATTGACTTCAATGGGGTTCGGGTTCGGGACGAAGTTCGGATCGGGTTCGGATCCCGAACCCGAACATTTCCGGGATGTTTATGCCGAACTTCTCGAACCCGAACATCCAGGTGTTCGCTCAACTCTACTGTCCATACATACATACATACTTCTTACAAAGTGCTGTGATGTCAAAACAATACTTATTACAATAATGATGATTATCTAATCAGACATGATTAAAAATAAAGTTATATTTAGTGCGCATATATATGCGCATAACTGCGCATGCGCGAATATGTAAACATACTATTGCTTAATAATTACTATACTATACAGATATGGTGCGAACATGCATTCAAAATGTTATGACATGAAGTGTTGTACTTACGGTTAGCAGGAGTTCATCCTCTTCGTCATGGAATCTTGTGCCCACCATTTTCTCTTGTCAGGAGTTGAAGATTCACTCTTAAAATGGAGTTGACGTACTCGCGATAAACCACGCCTATGATGCGCGCGCAGGTGCACAGGCGCACAATCTCAACACACTGACTTAGGTGGTGTATGTAGCGAATAAACTAATAGAGAGAATAAGCAAATATATCGAATAGGCAAATTATCTAACAGGCAGCGGTTGGGCGAATATTTGAAAAATGCTATTGATTGACCCTGACGTACTCACGATAAACCACGCCTATAATGCGCGCGCACGTGCGCGCAAACAATCTCATCACACTTCATATTTTAGGTGGTTATGTAGCGAATAAACGAATATAGCGAATAGGCGAATTATCTAACAGCCAGCTAATAGGCGAATTTTTGAAAAATGCTATTAACCCTAGTTAGTTAAAATATACCATCGGAACTGAGTTTTCACTAACGTATGGAAAACTTAGATCCGATGGTATATTTTGACAACACAGTGAAGTGATGCTTGTCGGGATAGGCTAGGTCTACACGACGACATTTGTTGCGCGCCAAAAAGTCGCGCGACAGATAGGGCGCAACATTTGTCGCGCAACATTTTGTTGCACTAATGTCGCGCGACAATTTTTATAATGGCAGTCTATGGTGTCGCACTGCAACATGCGACATGCTGCGACTACGACGCGACAGTCGCAGAAAAATCCATCTCGAATGGATTTTCTGCGACTGTCGCATCGCAGTCGCAGCATGTCGCATGTTGCAGTGCGACACCATAGACTGCCATTATAAAAATTGTCGCGCGACATTAGTGCAACAAAATGTCGTGCGACAAATGTCGTCGTGTAGACCTAGCCTTAGAGTGTTAAATGTATCGCATAATATGTGAAAATTGCGAAATAATAACGAATTAGAATATTTGCGAATATTTTACGAATATTCTTTCGAATATTCGCGAAATTTTGCGAATTCGAATATGGGACATGCCGCTCAACACTAGTTTTCAGACACAAAACATCTTAGATATGTCTCAAGGTTTTGGTTGGTACGCTCAATCTGTCCATTTGACTGAGGATGGAAAGCTGAGGAAAACGACAAGTGTACCCCCAAACGGGAACAAAAAACTTTCCAAAATTTAGAAATAAACTGGGTACCCCAATCCGAAACAACATCGGAAGGGACCCGTGAAGCTTCACGATTTCACTGATGAATACCTGAGCAAGAGTCTTAGCATTAGGCAGTGCGGGTAACGCAATGAAGTGTACCATTTTGCTAAACCTGTCCACTACTACCAAAATAACAGTTTTACCCGCAGACAAAGTCAATGATAAAATCCATTGACAGATGTGTCCATGGTCTATTGGGAATGACGAGTGGTAATAGAGACCCTGCAGGACGTGTATGCGAAACATTTGCGCGCGCACAGGTAGAACAAGAAGACACAAAATCCAGGACGCAACCATCCTGACGCAACCTTGGCCACCAAAAACGACGAGACAATAGCTCCAAGGTTGCTTTACTACCCGGGTGCCCAGCAAGTGCCGAATTATGATGTTCCTTTAATAATTCGAAACGCAGGTTCAACGGTACAAACAATTTTTCTGAGGGACAAGAGACCGGGGCGTCCCCCTGGGCCTCTAACACCTTCCCCTCCAGAGCAGAGTGTACCGCAGAAGCAACCACTCCTCTTTGAAGAATGGGTACCGGATCACTCACATTACCCCCTCCAGGGAAACAACGAGATAGTGCATCAGACTTGGTATTTTTTGCCCCAGGACGATAGGTAATAACAAACTTAATCCTGGTAAAAAAATTGCGACCACCTAGCTTGTCTAGGAGTGAGACGCTTAGCTGATTCGAGGTACAGCAGATTTTTGTGGTCCGTAATCACAGTGACGGGGTGGACTGCCCCCTCTAAAAAATGACGCCATTCTTCAAACGCTAGTTTAATAGCTAATAGTTCCCTATTGCCAATATTGTAGTTCTTTTCTGCTGCAGATAGTTTTTTAGAAAAGAAAGCACAAGGACGCCATTTGCCAGGAGACGGACCCTGAGACAGCACTGCCCCACTCCCACCTCTGACGTATCGACTTCAACAATAAAAGGCTGACTAGTTGGACTAGTACAGGTGCCGAGGTAAACCTCTCTTTTAGAGAGGAAAAAGCAACTTTAGCGGCGTCAGACCATTTAGAAAAATCAGTTCCCTTCCTAGTCATGTCAGTAAGGGGTTTTACAATAACTGAATAATTTTTAATGAATTTCCTATAGAAATTCGCGAAGCCCAAGGACCGTTGCAGTGCTTTGAGGTTCTCAGGAAGATCCTAATCTAAAATTGCCTGGACCTTCCTAGGATCCATACGGAAACCTGAAGCAGATAAAAAATAACCTAGAAATTGTATCTCCTGAACGGCGAAGACACATTTTTCAATTTTAGCATATAATTTATTAATCCGTAGGACTTGCAGTACTTGTCTGACATGCGCCTCATGTGTTCTCAGATCAGACAAAAAAATTAAAATATCATCTAGGTATATTACCACAAACCTGCCGATTAGATGACTAAAAATGTCATTAACGAAATGTTGAAAGACGGCAGGAGCATTGGTCAGACCGAAAGGCATAACTAGATTTTCATAATGCCCCTCAGGGGTGTTAAAAGCTGTCTTCCACTCATCCCCCTCCTTCATACGAATCAGATTGTAGGCCCCCCTAAGATCAAGTTTGGAGAACCACCTAGCACCCACAATCTGGTTAAACAGGTCAGGAATGAGAGGAAGAGGGTATGGGTCTCGGATGGTTATCCGATTTAATTCGCAAAAATCTAGGCAAGGACGCAGACCCCCATCTTTCTTTTTAACGAAGTAAAACCCTGCAGCCACGGGTAAAGAAGAGGGTCTGATGTGTCCCTTAGCCAAGCTCTCGGAGATATAATCTTTCATGGCTTGTCTCTCTGGACCCGAAAGATTAAATAACCTGGTCTTGGGTCATTTTGCGCCGGGAATAAGGTTAACCGGGCAATCATAAGGACGGTGAGGTGGTAACTTCTGACAACCCTTTTCAGAAAAACGTCCTCAAAATCCGAAATAAATGTAGGTAGGGTAGTTATGGAGGTGACTAAGCAATTGCTATTTAAGCAATTTTCTCTGCAATGCTCCTCTACCGGCCGCTCTCCTTGTAGGAGTCTCCGTAATCTTGATTCAGCCAGTGCGACTCGGTCAGGGTCGTCATATATGAGACCCAAGGCCCCGAAAAACTCATCCACTGACCGAAGAGCCTGGGAATCAGTGGATAAAGAGAACGCCCAGGACTGCGGGTCCCCCTGCAGCAGGGAAATAAAAAACCCCACCCGCTGTTCTTCATTACCAGAGGAGTAAGGGCGCAGTTTAAAATATAATTTACAGGCCTCACGGAATGTCAAAAACTTGTTCCTTCCCCCAGAAAAACTGTCAGGGAGAGGGACCTTGGGTTCCTCAACAACCTGGTTACCAGTAGCAACCGCTGGGCTTGTGGTCAGTTGTAATTGCTGCTGTTGCTGGAGGACCGACGCCTTCAATTCTGCCACCTCCAAAGACAGGCCATGAAATTGTTTTGACAGAGCAGCAATTGGGTCCATACTGGATTCTAATGTTGAAAGACGGCAGGAGCATTGGTCAGACCGAAAGGCATAACTAGATTTTCATAATGCCCCTCAGGGGTGTTAAAAGCTGTCTTCCACTCATCCCCCTCCTTCATACGAATCAGATTGTAGGCCCCCCTAAGATCAAGTTTGGAGAACCACCTAGCACCCACAATCTGGTTAAACAGGTCAGGAATGAGAGGAAGAGGGTATGGGTCTCGGATGGTTATCCGATTTAATTCGCAAAAATCTAGGCAAGGACGCAGACCCCCATCTTTCTTTTTAACGAAGAAAAACCCTGCAGCCACGGGTGAAGAAGAGGGTCTGATGTGTCCCTTAGCCAAGCTCTCGGAGATATAATCTTTCATGGCTTGTCTCTCTGGACCCGAAAGATTATATAACCTGGTCTTGGGTAATTTTGTGCCGGGAATAAGGTTAACCGGGCAATCATAAGGACGGTGAGGTGGTAACTTCTGACAACCCTTTTCAGAAAAAACGTCCTCAAAATCCGAAATAAATGTAGGTAGGGTAGTTATGGAGGCGACTAAGCAATTGCTATTTAAGCAATTTTCTCTGCAATGCTCACTCCACTCCGATATCTCTCTGGCCTGCCAATCCACCACTGGATTGTGCGCTACCAACCAGGGAAGGCCCAGCACGACCGGAGTGGGAAGCCCCTCCAGAACATAACATGAAAGCATCTCGTTATGGTGGTCCCCTACCCGAAGGTGTAAATTATGAACAATGTGGGTGAGGTTTCTCTGAGACAGAGGAGCAGAATCAATAGCGAATATGGGAATAGGTCTCTGTAGCGTACAGAGAGACAAACCCATAGTGCGGGCAAAATGGGCATCTATCAAATTTACCCCTGCTCCACTGTCTAGAAAGAAAGAAATAGTCTCCGTCTTAACACCAAAAACAATAACCGCTGGCAACACAAATTGCGATGTACGTATGGAGGAAACATATACCCCCCGGCTGACATCTTCCGCACAGCCTGGGGTTAGTAGTTTTCCAACGGTCTTTTTGTTTCTGAGGAAAGAAGGACAGACATTAATGAAATGACCCCTCTCCCTACAAAAAAAACAAACCCCACGCCTATGGCGAACCTCAGGAGGACAGACCTGACGAGTAGTTCCTCCTAGCTGCATAGGCTCGTCTAAGTCCGTACAGACTAACTGCTGCTTGGGAGGGGTTACCAATTGCTCCAGTTTTTTTAACCTGTCCCTAAGGCGTCTATCAATTTGGATAGAAAGGGACATAACCGCATCAAGGGAAAAGGGGGTCTCATATAATGCAAGCGCGTCCTTAACCCTTTCGGATAACCCAGAGCAGAACTGACTCCTGAGAGCCGGGTCGTTCCATTGGGTATCTGTAGCCCACCTACGGAAGTCAGAGCAATACTCCTTGTAGGAGTCTCCGTAATCTTGATTCAGCCAGTGCGACTCGGTCAGGGTCTTCATATATGAGACCCAAGGCCCCGAAAAACTCATCCACTGACCGAAGAGCCTGGGAATCAGTGGGTAAAGAGAACGCCCAGGACTGCGGGTCCCCCTACATCAGGGAAATAACAACCCCCACCCGCTGTTCTTCATTACCAGAGGAGTAAGGGCGCAGTTTAAAATATAATTTACAGGCCTCACGGAATGTCAAAAACTTGTCCCTTCCCCCAGAAAAACTGTCAGGGAGAGGGACCTTGGGCTCCTCAACAACCTGGTTACCAGTAGCAACCGCTGGGCTTGCGGTCAGTTGTAATTGCTGCTGTTGCTGGAGGACCGACGCCTTCAATTCTGCCACCTCCAAAGACAGGCCATAAAATTGTTTTTTTTTTTTACCTACACAAAATAAGGGCCAGATATAACGTAATGACCGGCGTCACGCACAGGGAGGGAAAAGGGAAAGCCCTGCCCAAGGGAGAGGGAAAGGTGGTGACCCCTGACTCACCTTGCGGCTGGCACCTGACGGCCCTGACGTCCCTAGATGGGTTCCTCACCCATGCGGCGATCACGTGCCTAAACCCTGGCTTTCCCTAAAATGAGCCCTAGATAGTGAACGGGCCGGTGGGATCGCTAGTCTGCACCACTGACACTAAGAGGGAAACACCAGGGAGAGGACAGACAATACAGACAAACACATAAACCCAGGTGGGCGACCACAGCAGACCCCAAAGGTCCAACAGGGATCCGGAGGGAAGCGTTCTGGACCAACAACCAGAGAACGCAGCAACACAGCTCCAGTGGGTCAGTATAGATGTCCAGGCAGGAAGCTCTATATCTGGCAACCAGAGAAGTGTGAGAGGGGAATATAAGGAGGTTGGGAGTGCTGGACAAGGAACAGCTGAGGAGAAGGAGCTACGGATCCCTGAGTGAGCCAAAAAGGGTTGCAAAGCAAACCCAGAAAGCTACCATAAGGAAACAGCCCTATCTTACATAGAGCGCGCAGCCAACCGCTGCGACTTCCTGACCCCGGGTATAACGGAGTCAGGCGTGGGTCTTGACACCCTCGTGACAATGCCCTTCCATGCACTAGTTTTAGTAGCTTATTAGGTTTTTTGTACAAAGCTAAAATAAACAGTGGATTGTGCTGAAGACAAGTTATAATTTTCATTCATGTACCAATTCTATATCATAATTTACCACCAAATCAAAATCAAGTCAACATTATGTACCATCAAGTCACCAAATGTCTTAGAGCTGCAATCACATGTTACTATAGGACCAAGTGGTTGTTTGGCACGTTGTTTTAGAATAACTGCCAAGCAATACATAATTATTAGTGATTAGCAAAGAATTAGAAAATTTGATTTGGCCGCTTTGCCAAATTCTTCAAATTACTTTGTCACGAACTGCGGACAAGTGGACTTCAATTCGCTCAACACTAGTAATTATTAGAGATCAGCGAATCGAAGCTGACGAAGTGGAATTCAAAGCCAAAGCCGACAAGCCGACTCATTGGCCTACAAGCAAGAAGCATGGAGGAATCATGTTTTCAGATGGAAAAAAACAATGAATATTCAAAAAAATGGATATATAGCAATAGTGCTATATATTAGTTATTTTCATATTCTTCAATGACGAATATTCTAAAAAAAAACTAATATATAGCAATAGTGCTATATGTTAGTTTTTTAGAATATTCGTAAGTTTTTTCCATCTGATGTGAACACGACTATTTGCTGTTGTGAGATCGTGAAAACTCAGATCAGATGGTATATTCTAACCCCGAGGCGTTCCCATGGTGATGGGGACGCTCCATGCGCATGGCAAAAGGCACTGACTGGAGCAGGCTGAAATCTTAGGGAGCCCGGACAGATAGGAACAGTTTTGTGGGACCCAGACACTCTATGCAGGGAGGACTCATGTGTACTGTTCACTTCAGATGGATGATGAAAAATGATGAATATTCTAAAATCGAATATATAGCAATATAGTCAATATATTGATATATATTCGTCTTTTTTCAAATATTCACAAATATATAGCAAATATTCTACAAAATATCCATCAAATATTGCAGATTCGAATATAGCCCCTGCCGCTCATCACTATTAGTGGCAAACCAAAAATATATTTGCCAGTCAGCAGTGCGGTTATCTGTTTTAAAGCCATTTTGCCATGTACAGTGGTGGCCAAAAGTTTTGAGAATGACCCAAATATTAGTTTTCACAAAGTTTGCTGCTAAACTGCTTTTAGATCTTTGTTTCAGTTGTTTCTGTGATGTAGTGAAATATAATTACACGCACTTCATACGTTTCAAAGGCCTTTATCGACAATTACATGACATTTATGCAAAGAGTCAGTTTTTGCAGTGTTGGCCCTTCTTATTCAGGACCTCTGCAATTCGACTGGGCATGCTCTCAATCAACTTCTGGGCCAATTCCTGACTGATAGCAACCCATTCTTTCATAATCACTTCTTGGAGTTTGTCAGAATTAGTGGGTTTTTGTTTGTCCACCCGCCTCTTGAGGATTGACCACAAGTTCTCAATGGGATTAAGATCTGGGGAATTTCCAGGCCATGGACCCAAAATGTCTACGTTTTGGTCCCCGAGCCACTTAGTTATAACTTTTGCCTTATGGCACGGTGCTCCATCGTGCTGGAAAAGGCATTGTTCTTCACCAAACTGTTGTTGGATTGTTGGAAGAAGTTGCTGTTGGAGGGTGTTTTGGTACCATTCTTTATTCATGGCTGTGTTTTTGGGCAAAATTGTGAGTGAGCCCACTCCCTTGGATGAGAAGCAACCCCATACATGAATGGTCTCAGGATGCTTTACTGTTGGCATGACACACGACTGATGGTAGCGCTCACCTTTTCTTATCCGGACAAGCCTTTTTCCTGATGCCCCAAACAATCGGAAAGAGGCTTCATCTGAGAATATGACTTTACCCCAGTCCTCAGCAGTCCATTCACCATATTTTCTGCAGAAGATCAATCTGTCCCTGATGTTTTTTTGAGAGAGAAGTGGCTTCTTTGCTGCCCTTCTTGACACCGTGCCATCTTCCAAAAGTCTTCGCCTCGCTGTGCATGCAGATAAGCTGTCCACCTGCCTGCTGCCATTCCTGAGCAAGCTGTGCACTGGTGGCACTCCGATCCCGCAGCTGAATCCTCTTTAGGAGATGATCCTGGCGCTTGTTGGACTTTCTTGGAATCCCTGAAGCAATCTTAACAAGAATTGAACCTCTTTCCTTGAAGTTCTTGATGATCCTGTAAATTGTTGGTGCAATCTTAGTAGCCACAATATCCTTGCCTGTGAAGCCATTTTTATGCAACGCAATTATGGCGGCACGCGTTTCTTTGCAGGTCACCATGGTTAACAATGGAAGAACAATGATTTCAAGGATCACCCTCCTTTTAACAGGTCAAGTCTGCCATTTTAACCCAATCAGCCTGACATAATGATCTCCAGCCTTGTGCTCGTCAACATTCTCACCTGAGTTAACAAGACGATTACTGAAATAATCTTAGCAGGTCCTTTAATGACAGCAATGAAATACAGTGGAAAGGTTTTTTTGAGATTAAGTTAATTTTCATGGCAAAGAAGGACTATGCAATTCATCTGATCACTCTTCATAACATTCTGGAGTATATACAAATTGCTATTATAAAAACTTAAGCAGCAACTTTTCCAATTTCCAATATTTATGTAATTCTCAAAACTTTTGGCAACGACTGTATTAGTGGCAAACCAAAAATATATTTTCCGGTCAGCGGCGCAGTTACCATATATGTGTTAACCACTTTCCGTCCGCCCATAGGATATAAACGTCCTATGGGTGGACCTCTATTTCTGAAAGCACGTTTTAAAACGTCCTTTCAGAAACAGCAGCTGTACAGCGCAGAATCATGCTGTACAGCCTCTCTGGGGGGTGCATTTCTCTGTAACTGGGGCTACTATGTCAGCCCCAGTTACAGGAGAAGTCAACAGTGAAAAAAAAAAGAAAAGGTGAAGCAAATGTCCCCCACAGGTCTTGCATGACCTTATAGGGGACGAAAAGTGTAAAAAAAAGAAAGTCCCCAAGTAAGGAATAAAAAAAAAAATTTAAAATAGAAAAAATAAAATAAAATAGACATATTTGGTATTGCCGCGTCCGTAAAAACCAGCTCTATAAAAATATCACATGACCTAACCCCTCGGGTGAACACCATAAAAAAAAAAAACTGTGTCAAAACAAGCAATTTTTGTCACCTTGCATCACAAAAGGTGCAACACCAAGTGATCAAAAACGCGTATGTCCCACAAAATGGTATCAATAAAACCGTCACCTCATCCCGCAAAAAATGAGCCCCTACATAAGAAAATCTCTAAAAAAAGAAAAAAAACTATAGCTCTTAGAACATGGAGACGCTAAAACATCATTTTTTTTATTTCAAAAATGCTATTATTGTGTTAAAGTGAAACAAATAAAAAAAGTATACATATTAGGTATTGCCGCGTCCGTAAAAAACAGCTCTATAAAAATATCACATGAGCTAACCCCTCAGATGAACACCGTAATTTTTTTTAAAAAAACTGTCAAAACAAGCAATTTTTGTCACCTTGCATCACAAAAGGTGCAACACCAAGTGATCAAAAATGTGTATGTCCCACAAAATGGTACCAATAAAACCGTCACCTCATCCCGCAAAAAATGAGCCCCTACATAAGAAAATCTCTCAAAAAATAAAAAAAACTATAGCTCTCAGAACATGGACACATTAAAACATATTTTTTTTGTTTCAAAAATGCTATTATTGTGTAAATCTTTAATAAATGAGAAAAAGTTTACATATTAGGTATCGCCACGTCCGTAACAATCTGCTCTATAAAAATGTCACTTGACTGAACCCCTCAGGTGAACGCTGTAAAAATAAATAAATAGAAACTGTGCTAAAACAACCAATTTTTTGGTCACCTTGCCCCATAAAGTGTTATAATGAATGATCAAAAAATCATATGTACCCAAAAATAGTACTAATAAAACTGGCACCTTATCCCCTAGTTTCCAAAATGGGGTCACTTCTTGGGAGTTTCTACTGTAAGGGTGCATCAGGGGGCTTCAAATGGGACATGGCATCTAAAAACCATGTGGAGTTCCTTTTCTTCTGCGCCCTGCCGTGTGCCCATACAGCAGTTTATGACCACATGTGGGGTGTTTCTGTAAACCACAGAATCTCGGTAATAAATATTGAGTTTTGTTTGGCTGTTAACCATCGATGTGTTAAAGAAAAAATTGGATTAAAATGGAAAATCTGCCAAAAAAGTGAAATTTAAAAATTTGATCTCCATTTTCCTTTAATTCTTGTGGAACGCATAAAGGGTTAACAAAGTTTGTAAAATCGGTTTTGAATACCTTGAGGGGTGTAGTTTCTACAATGGGGTCATTTATGGGGGTATCCACTATGTAGGCCCCACAAAGTGACTTCAGACCTGAACTGGTCCTTATAAAGTGGGTTTTGGCAATTTTCTTAAAAATTTGAAGAATTTCTTCTAAACTTCTAAGCCTTCTAACGTTCTTAAAAAAATAAAATGACATTTCCAAAATGATGCCAACATAAAGTAGACATATGGGGAATGTTAAGTAATAAATATTTTATGCGGTATCACTTTCTGTTTTAAAAGCAGAGAAATTGAAATTTAGAAAATTGCGAATTTCTCAAATTTTTGGGTAAATTTGGGATTTTTTCATAAATAAAGGTGAAATATTTTGACTCAAATTTATGACTATCATGAAGTACAATGTGTCACGAGAAAATAATCTCTGAATGACTTGGATAAATAAAGGCGTTCCAAAGTTATTACCACATAAATTGAGATATGTCAGTTTTGCAAAATTAGGCCTAGTCAGGAAGGGGGCAAATGGCCCAGATTGGAAGTGGTTAAAGCCTTTTGTGGCGTGAATTAAGGTAAAAGGGAAAATATATTTGCCACTCAGCCATGCAGTTATCTGTTTTAAAGCCATTTTTGCTGTGTATTAGTGAAAAAACTAAAATATTTTTGCTGGTCAGTAGTGCAGTTATATGATTGAAAGCCTTTTGTGGCGTGTATTACCGTAAAAAGAAAAAATATATTTGCCGGTCAGTGGTGCAGTTATCTGTTCTAAAGCCTTTTGTGACGTTTATTACCATAAAAAGAAAAAATATATTTGCCGCTCAGCGGTGCAGTTATCTCTGGCAAAGCTTTTTGTGACGTGTATTAGCGGAAAAAGAAAAAATATAATTGCTGATCAGCAGTGCAGTAATCTGTTCTAATGCCTTTTGTGGCAAATATTAGTGGAAAAAGAAAATATATATTTGTCGGTCAGCGGTGCACTTATATGTTGAAAAGCCTTGTGTAGTGTAAAAGTGGAATAAAATGAGGTCCTATTTGCCATTCAGTGGTGCAATTATATATTCTAAAGCCCTGTCTGCCATGTATTAGTGGCAAATAGAGATGGCCTTGCGGTTCGCCCGGCGGTTGTTCGTCATATGGCGATGTCCGCCGGTGCTATATTATTTTGCATTGTGCCGAACTTTGACCCATGACATACACATCAGGTGGAACAGGACAAACAATTGAGATGTTTCAGCACATGCACACACCCCCACCTTATAACAGAACCCAATCTGGCAGCCATTTTACATTCTGTGCTTTGCCAGTGTAGGGGGAGATTGCTTTGTGGAGCAGGGACAGACTATTAGGGACACCAAACGATAGCCAATAGGGCCACAAAAGTCCTTTTAAGTACTTTCTAGCATTTGTATTGTGCAGCAGTTGTGTGCGGTTCTGTTGCAATATGCAATACCGCAGCTATATAGAGGGACAAGCGCTATTGGAACAACTATTTGCAACGGCTGCGATAAACCTGTTACCCCTAAAAAAACTGATTGAGGGGTGTGATATACCTGCTTCCACAAAATACTGTTTGATGGCTGCAATATACCTGTTGCCCAAAATAAACTGTGTGGTGTGATATAAATGTTGTGGCAAAAAATTATAATTGAGCGGTGTGATATACCTGCTTCCCCAAAATACTGATTATGGGGTTTAAAATACCTGCTTCCACAAAATACTGATTGAGGGCTGCGATATACCTGCTTCCACAAAATACTGATTAAGGGGTTCTATATACCTGTTTCTGCCAAATATTGATTGAGGCCTGCGATATACCTGCTTCCACAAAATACTGATTGTGGGGTTTGATATAGCTGCTTCCAGAAAATACTGATTGATGGCTGCGATATACAGTACAGACCAAAAGTTTGGACACACCTTCTCATTCAAAGAGTTTTCTTTATTTTCATGACTATGAAAATTGTAGATTCACACTGAAGGCATCAAAACTATGAATTAACACATGTGGAATTATATACATAAGAAAAAAGTATGAAACAACTGAAAATATGTCATATTCTAGGTTCTTCAAAGTAGCCACCTTTTTCTTTGATTACTGCTTTGCACACTCTTGGCATTCTCTTGATGAGCTTCAAGAGGTAGTCACCTGAAATGGTCTTCCAACAGTCGTGAAGGAGTTCCCAGAGATGCTTAGCACTTGTTGGCCCTTTTGCCTTAACTCTGCGGTCCAACTCACCCCAAACCATCTCGATTGGGTCCAGGTCCGGTGACTGTGGAGGCCAGATCATCTGGCGCAGCACCCCATCATTCTCCTTCATGGTCAAATAGCCCTTACACAGCCTAGAGGTGTGTTTGGGGTCATTGTCATGTTGAAAAATAAATGATGGTCCAACTAAACGCAAACCGGATGGAATAGCATGCCGCTGCAAGATGCTGTGGTAGCCATGCTGGTTCAGTATTCCTTCAATTTTAAATAAATCCCCAACAGTGTCACCAGCAAAGCACCCCCACACCATCACACCTCATCCTCCATGCTTCACGGTGGGAACCAGGCATGTAGAGTCCATCCGTTCACCTTTTCTGCGTCGCACAAAGACACGGTGGTTGGAACCAAAGATCTCAAATTTGGACTCATCAGAACAAAGCACAGATTTCCACTGGTCTAATGTCCATTCCTTGTGTTCTTTAGCCCAAACAAGTCTCTTCTGCTTGTTGCCTGTCCTTAGCAGTGGTTTCCTAGCAGATATCCTACCAGGAAAGCCTGATTCACACAGTCTCCTCTTAACAGTTGTTCTAGAGATGTGTCTGCTGCTAGAACTCTGTGTGGCATTGACCTGGTCTCTAATCTGAGCTGCTGTTAACCTGCGATTTCTGAGGCTGGTGACTCGGATTAACTTATCCTCCGCAGCAGAGGTGACTCTTGGTCTTCCTTTCCTGGGGCGGTCCGCATGTGTGCCAGTTTCTTTGTGACTGCACTTGGGGACACTTTCAAAGTTTTCCCAATTTTTCGGACTGACTGACCTTCATTTCTTAAAGTAATGATGGCCACTCGTTTTTCTTTACTTAGCTGCTTTTTTCTTGCCATAATACAAATTCTAACAGTCTATTCAGTAGGACTATCAGCTGTGTATCCACCTGACTTCTCCACAACGCAACTGATGGTCCCAACCCCATTTATAAAGCAAGAAATCCCACTTATTAAACCTGACAGGGCACACCTGTGAAGTGAAAACAATTTCAGGTGACTACCTCTTGAAGCTCATCAAGAGAATGCCAAGAGTGTGCAAAGCAGTAATCAAAGCAAAAGGTGGCTACTTTGAAGAACCTAGAATATGACATATTTTCAGTTGTTTCACACTTTTTTGTTATGTATTTAATTCCACATGTGTTACTTAATAGTTTTGATGCCTTCAGTGTGAATCTACAATTTTCATAGTCATGAAAATAAAGAAAACTCTTTGAATGAGAAGGTGTGTCCAAACTTTTGGTCTGTACCGTACCTGCTTCCACAAAATACTGATTAATGGGATTGATATACCTGCTTCCACAAAATACTGATTGAGGGCTGCGACATATCTGCTTCCACAAAATGCTGATTAAGGGTTTTGATATACCTGTTTCCACCAAATATTGATTGAGGCCTGCGATATACCTGCTTCGACAAAATCCTGATTAAGGGTTTTGATATACCTGTTTCCACCAAATATTGATTGAGGGCTGTGATATACCTGCTTCCACAAAATACTGATTAAGGGGATTGATATACCTGCTTCCACAAAATACAGATTTAGGGCTGCGACATATCTGCTTCCACAAAATGCTGATTAAGGGTTTTGATATATCTGTTTCCACCAAATATTGATTGAGGCCTGTGATATACCTGCTTGCACAAAATACTGATTAAGGGTTTTGATATACCTGTTTCCACCAAATATTGATTGAGTCATGCAATGTCCCTGCTTCGGAAGAAAATATATAACTAGCTTAGAGATGGGTAGTTCAAGTAGTGGGTACCTTGTAGTTAAGTGGATATTTCTGGAAATTGGTATCCTTAAAAAATTACTTTTATTGTTACTTATATTAAAATAAATGCCCTTAGGTATTGGTGCATAAATAGAAAAATGGGGTGAGCGAGAACCCCAGTCATGGTGCCTGTACAATAGTACTAGGGAGGGTGAGGGAAAGAGGGGAAGGGGAATGCTGGGTCTCAGCCCCTAGTATTGCCCTACTGAAAGGGCCCTTCTCCTGGTAAACTCCAACCTCCTATATGCCCCTATGTGTGTCCCTATGCAGTGCTCTGACTGCCCAGCTTCAACCTGAAGGGGTAGGGAAGAGGGGGGGAGGATTCCCTAGTGCTAGATTGGTACAGCACCCACAGATGGTCTCCCAGTGCCCTGGGAAACCACTGTGTACAGTGACACTGGACCAGTAGGGACTGGTGTCCTGCAAAAAGGGGAGTGTTGGTGGGTGTCACAGCCGTGTATCACCCAACACTCAATGCTGCGATAAACTGGAATGATCAATAATAGTTGGTGGCCCGACGCGTTTCCCTGATGTATGGCAGTTCGTCAGGGGCCCACAGAATTGATGTCAGCATTAATATCAATGGCCGACCCACAGTTATGGGCTGGTCACTGGTATTTCAAACAGTTATATTCAGCAGTGCTCGGTTTACAACACCTGATAAATGTGTGGTTCAAACTTCATAAATTCCCATTGTGTGGCAGTATAGCATTATCGTAGCATTAGCCGCAGTCACAAATGGGAATAGAAGGATATTACTTATCTCGTCAGGATACTCCGGTCAGTGGACCTGTTCCCACGGTATGGATTGGTTGTAGTTTCTCGCCAGTCAGTGCATTGGGTCCCGCGTGTGGCAGTATCGCAATATGCGCCGGCATCGCTGCACCATTTAAAGCTGTGCGCACTATAACTACACCTCTCCTCCCGATCAGCTGATCCACCACGTGACCACAACGTCATGGTCACATGGGGCGTCATATGAGCGCAGGTCCTGCGAACAATACTAGGACCGGGGGGGACTCGTGAGGAGGCTGTCAAGATGGGGGGCGTGCTCAAAAATGGTTCGGTCACACCCACTGGTCCCCTCTGCTTCAGTCTCAAGAGGATGCAAACCTAATTGCTACAATTGAGACCTAGGTGGAGATGGTTGGTGGGAATGCCCTACAGGGATAGGGGTAACCCACACTATAAATGAATGAATTCCAGATTCATTCATGGACCGGGACGCCGCTGTCAATCACACCCGAGTTGCGTGGCATGACCCTTGGAAGTATTTTGGCCGGTGGAAATCGAAACGGCTCAGACCAAGCAATTTCACTGTATCCCCTGACATGTTGTACAGGGGAAATGTTGATGCAGTTAGCGTGTGCGATGCGTTGGATAAACGTACATTGGCAAGACCAGTAGAATGGTACAAGACGCAAGACAGGTCGCCACGCAGGAGGTGGAGGATGGGTTCAGATGAAACAGCTAAAGGAGAGCTGTTCATTTAACCCTTGTGGGTGGACAGTTTTTAATTGGAAGATCCACCAGGTCTCTCTTTGTAGGATCTTTTGGTCCCAGTCGCCTCCCCTATTTGGGGGTAGGACAACCTCAATGCCCATAAAACAAACTTGTGAGTAATCCCCGCCATGACAGGTTGTCACATGGCGTGCCAGGGGGGTGTCCTTTTCATGACGTAAATCCCCCAGGTGTTCTCCTATCCTCCTGCGTAGCTCCCGCTTGGTCTTGCCAATGTATTCCAAGCCGCATACACATTGCACTCGATAAATGACCCCTCTCGTTCGGCAATTTATGAATTGTTTAATGGTGTATACTTTTTTTGTTACAAAACTAGTGAAACAATGTCCCTGCTTTATGTACGGGCAAGCAACGCATCCACAACAGTGGTAGGTGCTATGTGGTGCTCTTAGCCATCCAGTCGACGTGGTAGCCGTACCCGAGTAGTGGCTATGCACCACATGGTCTCCAATGTTGCGCCCCCTCCGATATGTCACTTGGGCATTTGGAGTCACCACTTTTGCAATATCTGAATCGAGTAGTAGGGTTCCCCAGTTTTTTCTCAGGATCTTTTTAATCTCTTCAGCCCCCATGTCAAAGGTGCCTATCAGGCGTATCACCCTTTCCCCACTGCGGGATCCCTGTGGGTGTAGCAGCCCTGTGCGGTCAGAGGTCAAGGCCCTCTGATATGCCTTACGCAAGACATGGTCCAGGAAACCCTTTGCTAAGAATCTCTGGCGGAGATCCCCTGCCTGTTCCTTGAACTGACGGACGGAGGAACAATTCCTTCTCATCCTCAGGTACTGACCTGTTTGGATTCCCTGTTTCAGGGGACCGGGATGGAAACTCTCCCACTCCAGCAAGGAGTTCGTAGCGGTCGGTTTTCTGTAGGTTTGTGTGTGGAGTTCACCCTCCGGTCCCCTGTCAATCCGGATGTCAAGGAAAGGCAGAGAAAGTGCGGACGTCTCGTACGTGAAACGAAGTCCCACACTGTTTACATTGAGAGTGTCCACCAGGTTAGAGAAGGTGCTCACGGCCCCCCGCCAGATAACAAAGATATCATCTATATATCTGGCCCACATCACCACTGGTATGGTGAGTGAGCTAGGGGGGTCGGTGAACACCACCTCCCTTTCCCACCAGCCCAGGAACAGGTTGGCGTACGATGGGGCACAGGGACTCCCCATCGCGGTGCCCCTGAGCTGGTGGTAAAAGGATCCATCAAAGGTAAAATAGTTGCAGGTTAAGGTAAAGTGCAACAGTTTCATGACAAAAGCATTATGTTTTCTGAACTGGCAACCTCTAGTCGCAAGGAATTCTGTTACTGCCCTCATCCCCAGATCGTGTGGGATGGATGAGTACAGTGCCTCCACATCGATAGAGCCCAGGAGGCTCCAAGGTAATTCCCTCCAGTCTACCCAACAGATCGCTAGTATCCCTTGTGTAGGACGGCAAAGCTCTGACAAAGGGGGCCAATATCCGGTCCACATACAGTCATGTGAAAAAATTAGGACACCCTTTGAAAACATGTGGTTTTTTGTAACATTTTTAATAAAAGGTTATTTCATCTCCGTTTCAACAATACAGAGAGATTAAAGTAATCCAACTAAACAAAGAAAACTGAAGAAAAGTCTTTTCAAGATCTTCTGTAAATGTCATTCTACAAAAATGCCTATTCTAACTGAGGAAAAAGATAGGACACCCTTGCCCCTAATAGCGAGTGTTACCTCCTTTGGCTGAAATAACTGCAGTGAGACGGTTCTTGTAGCCATCTACCAGTCTTCGACATCGGTCTGAGGAAATTTTACCCCACTCCTCAATGCAGAACTTTTTCAGCTGTGAGATGTTTGAGGGGTTTCTTGCACGTACAGCCCTTTTCAAGTCACCCCACAGCATCTCAATGGGATTCAAATCTGGACTTTGACTTGGCCATTCCAGGACTCTCCATTTCTTCTTTTTCAGCCAATCTTTGGTTGATTTACTAGTATGTTTTGGGTCATTGTCATGTTGCATGGTCCAGTTCCGCTTCAGCTTTAATTTTCTAACTGATGGTCTCACATGTTCTTCAAGCACCTTCTGATACACAGTAGAATTCATTGTGGATTCTATGATGGTGAGCTGACCAGGTCCTGCTGCAGCAAAGCAGCCCCAAACCATGACACTTCCACCTCCATGCTTCACAGTTGGTATGAGGTTCTTTTCTTGGAATGCTGTGCTTGGTTTACGCCAAACATGTCCTCTGCTGTTGTGTCCAAATAATTCAATTTTGGACTCATCTGTCCAAAGAACATTATTCCAGAAGTCCTGGTCTTTGTCAACTTTATCTCTGGCAAATGTCAGTCTGGCCTCGATGTTTCTCTTGGAAAGCAAAGGTTTCCTCCTTGCACACCTCCCATGCAAGTTAAACTTGTACAGTCTCTTTCTGATTGTAGAGGCATGTACTTCTACATCAACAGTAGCCAGAGCCTGCTGTAGTTCTCGAGATGACACTTTAGGGTTTTTGGAGACCTCTTTTAGCATCTTGCGGTCTGCTCTTGGGGTGAACTTGCTGGGGCGACCAGTCCTGGGCATGTTGGCAGTTGTTTTGAAAGCCCTCCACTTGTAGACTATCTTCCGGACAGTGGAATGGCTGATTTCAAAATCTTTTGAGATCTTTTTAAATCCCTTCCCAGACTCATAGGCTGCTACAATCTTTTTTCTGAAGTCCTCTGACAGCTCTTTTGCTCTCACCATGGTGCTCACTCTCACTTCAACAGTCAGGAGCACACCAAACTAAATGTCTGAGGTTTAAATAGGGCAAGCCTCATTCAACATGCAGAGTAACGATCTACTAATTATGTGCACCTGGTGTGATATACCTGTGTGAGATCTGAGCCAATTTAAGAGGGAATACATGTGAGGGTGTCCTATCTTTTTCCTCAGTTAGAATAGGCATTTTTGTAGAATGACATTTACAGAAGATCTTGAAAATACTTTTCTTCAGTTTTCTTTGTTTAGTTGGATTACTTTAATCTCTCTGTATTGTTGAAACGGAGATGAAATAACCTTTTATTAAAAATGTTACAAAAAACCACATGCTTTCAAAGGGTGTCCTAATTTTTTCACATGACTGTACACTCCCACATTATGGTTGAGACTATTAATGCCAGAGACAATGGGGCGTCCCTTCAAGGGTGAAGTACCCTTGTGTATTTTCGGTAGAGAGTAAAATGTAGCGACTTTGGGGTGTCGACAATCTAAAAATGCCAATTCGTCCTGGGAGATAAGGCCCTGTTCCTTGGCTTCCCTTACCACTAGATGGAGTTGTGATTGGTATTGTTTCGTTGGGTTGTCTTTCACTTTCTCATAGGTGTCTCGATCAGACAGCAGCCTCAAACACATTTCTCTGTATTGTGGGGTGTCTAGGACTACGATATTACCCCCCTTGTCAGAAGGCTTTATTGTAACATAGTTGTCCTCCTCAAGGCTCCTGAGTGTGAGGCGCTCTTCCCTAGTGCAATTAGGCATCTTGCGGGGCACTGTCAAGTGATCCAGGTCGTTGAGGACCTGGTGCAGAAACACGTCTACACAGTTTGGGTCTCCAATTGGTGGCATCTTTGTACTTTTATTTTTCAGCACGGTAAAGGGGCCTTTTCCATCTAGTGGGGTACTGTCGGCGAGGCTGAAGAGAAGATGTACGTCCTGTAGGAAGTCTAATGGGACGCCTAATTCCCTACTTTCGCGTTTGTTAATTAGGGAGAAATGTTTTGACCAACGTAATTTTCTCACAAAGAGGTGGAGGTCTTTAACCCAGTTGAATAAATTAAAAGGAGGCATGGGGACAAACGAGAGGCCTTTGCTTAGGATTTTGAGTTCCAGTGGTGAGAGGGTTCTTTTAGACAGATTTAGGATCTGTAAGGGGGGTTCTGAGGGATGTTGGCTTCCGGGGGTGATTTTCTTTGTCGCAGGTAGTAGGGCACTGTTTGTTCTAAAAAAAAACGGCTCCCACCATTCTGACTCCCTCTCCCTCCCCTGGGGAACCCTACTACTCGATTCAAATATTGCAAAAGTGGTGACTCCAAATGCCCAAGTGACATATCGGAGGGGGCGCAACATTGGAGACCATGTGGTGCATAGCCACTACTCGGGTACGGCTACCACGTCGACTGGATGGCTAAGAGCACCACATGGCACCTACCACTGTAGTGGATGCGTTGCTTGCCCGTACATAAAGCAGGGACATTGTTTCACTAGTTTTGTAACAAAAAAAGTATATACCATTAAACAATTCATAAATTGCCGAATGAGAGGGGTCATTTATCGAGTGCAATGTGTATGCGGCTTGGAATACATTGGCAAGACCAAGCGGGAGCTACGCAGGAGGATAGGAGAACACCTGGGGGATTTACGTCATGAAAAGGACACCCCCCTGGCACGCCATGTGACAACCTGTCATGGCGGGGATTACTCACAAGTTCGTTTTATGGGTATTGAGGTCGTCCTACCCCCAAATAGGGGAGGCGACTGGGACCAAAAGATCCTACAAAGAGAGACCTGGTGGATCTTCCAATTAAAAACTGTCCACCCACAAGGGTTAAATGAACAGCTCTCCTTTAGCTGTTTCATCTGAACCCATCCTCCACCTCCTGCGTGGCGACCTGTCTTGCGTCTTGTACCATTCTACTGGTCTTGCCAATGTACGCATCAACTTTCCCCCTGTACAACATGTCAGGGGATACAGTGAAATTGCTTGGTCTGAGCCGTTTCGATTTCCACCGGCCAAAATACTTCCAAAGGTCATGCCACGCAACTCAGGTGTGATTGACAGCGGCGTCCCGGTCCATGAATGAATCTGGAATTCATTCATTTATAGTGTGGATTATCCCTATCCCTGTAGGGCATTTCCACCAACCATCTCCACCTAGGTCTCAATTGTAGCAATTAGGTTTGCATCCTCTTGAGACCGAAGCAGAGGGGACCAGTGGGTGTGACCGAACCATTTTTGAGCATGCCCCCCATCTTGACAGCCTCCTCACGAGTCCCCCCCGGTCCTAGTATTGATAATTCCAGCTTATCGCAGCATTGAGTGTTGGGTGATACACGGCTGTGACACCCACCAACACTCCCCTTTTTGCAGGACACCGGTCCCTACTGGTCCAGTGTCACTGTACACAGTGGTTTCCCAGGGCTCTGGGAGCCCATCTGTGGGTGCTATACCAATCTAGCACTAGGGAATCCCCCCCCCCCCTTCCCTACCCCTTCAGGACGAAGCTGGGCAGTCGGAGCACTGCATAGGGACACACATAGGGGCATATAGGAGGTTGGAGTTTACCAGGAGAAGGGCCCTTTGAGTAGGGCAATACTAGGGGCTGAGACCCAGCATTCCCCTTCCCCTCTTTTCCTCACCCTATTTATGCACCAATACCTAAGGTCATTTATTTTAATATAAGTAACAATAAAAGTTATTTTTTAAGGATACCAATTTCCAGAAATATCCACTCAATGTGCTTCCACAAAATACTGATTAAGGGTTTTGATATACCTGTTTCCACCAAATATTGATTGAGTCATGCAATGTACCTGCTTCCACAAAATACTGATTAAGGGGATTGATATACTTGCTTCCACAAAATATTGATTGAGGCCTGCAATGTACCTGCTTCCACAAAATACTAATTAAGGGCTTTGATATACCTGTTTCCACCAAATATTGATTGAGGCCTACCATATACCTGCTTCCACCACATACTGATTAAGAAGTTTGATATACCTGTTTCAACCAAATATTGATTCAGGCCTGCGAGATATCTGCTTCCACAAAATACTGATTATGGGATTTTATATACCTCCTTCCACAAAATACTGATCGAGGCCTGCGATATACCGGTTTCCACAAAATACTGATTAAGAGGTTCAATTTACCTGTTTCCACCAAATATTGATTGAGGAATGCGATATACCTGCTTCCACAAAATACAGATTAAGGGGTTCAATATACATGTTTCCATCAAATATTGATTGAATCCTGCGATATACCTGCTTTCACAAAAAAAGCTCAGGATCATTTTGAAAATGATAGTCAGAGGAAGAGGCAGGCTGTTCCGCAGGGGAGGTGGGGGTCTGGCAGGTGCACCAGGCCGGAGCCTAAGTAGGAAGTTGAAGAAGGCACGTGCGATTACTTTAAAGGACGCAACAGAGTTGGTTAAGTGGCTCATTCAGCCTTCCGCTTCTGCACCCACCTCATCCTCTGTATCTGCATCCTCCTCACTCTCTGCTATGTGCACCCCCAAAGACACCACCACCACCACCACCATATACCCTCCGCTCGAGTCAGAGGAATTCTTTTCCCATCCATTCCAAGGCCTTACCGATGCGCATCCATTCTTGGCATCAGATTAAGAAGAGAAGGTAGCAACGGACGCCACCCAGCGGTCTGACAACAGTTCAGCCCAAGGAGGGAGGTCGCCGCTGTTGCTGCCTTCTCCGAGATCTCAAATGTCAGTGGTGGTGAAGGTGACTATGATGACGTGTCGATGTGGATGACACGTGGGTGCCCACAAGAGAGGAAGAGGAGGGGAGTTCAGAGTGAGAGACAGAGCAGCAGAGAGGGAGGAGAAAGAGGAGAAACAGGCAGGGTTTGCAGGTCACAGGAGGCAAAAAGCAGACTGCAAATGTATCTGGAGCGAGCCATCTACCATGCACGGTCACTTCTGGCACTCCCAGGATGCTGGCACATGGCTCCGCAGTGTGGGCTTTTATTAACGTGTCTGCTGCTGACAATAGTGTTGTCATCTGCAGGCTGTGCTGTCAACGTATAAGTCGCGGCAGGGAAGGTACATGACTTTTGCTGCCCAGTGGGTGAACCTTCTGACAGCCGTCAAGCATGTAACCCTTGGCACTTGTGTGTATTTGGTGTTAACACCACGGATTGCATGCAGGCTTGCCTCTTCTTCTCCTCCTCCTATTCCATCCTCCGTCTCCTTGGCTGACTCGTCCATTTCCACTGCTACCACCTCTTCCGCTGTGCCCCCCAAACTCCCCAGAACCTATTTGACGTGCCAGGTGAGACGTTGCCATACTGTGCTGCGGCTGTTGTGTCTGGAGGCCAAGAGCCACACCGGTCCTGCACTGCTTTCAGCTCTGCGATCACAGGCCGATTAGTGGCTAACCCTGCTCAATTTGACAGTTGGCAAAGTGATGGGCAACAACGGTGCCAATCTGCTGAGCGCACTGAAACAGCGCAAAATGACACACGTACCGTTCATGGATACCGGCGGCGCAAGAGAGGAGAAGCACGTTGCCGGCATCCAGTACCCTCTCTGAACCCAAGGACCATGGCAGGGACTTTTCCAGGTGTTCACGGTTGAATTTTTTAATCAAATTGGTCGCATGCGTCCTTTGCACTGGTACCTAGTACCTTTCCTCAGGGCCGAAACCCTTCCAATGGATCAAGTACTGTAAAGAGTTCCCAACCCTCCTAACATCAATAATCTTAGAGATAACAAATTTGTCTTGGCCTTCTACCTCCACTGGAGAAGGAGGTCCTTGTGAAGGAACCACAGGCAAAATGTATCTCTGTAGCAGCGATTTGTGAAATACATTGTGGATGCGAAGGGAGTCAGGTAGTTTCAATCTAAAAGACATGGAATTAATAATGTCAATAACCTCGTAGGATCCAACAAAACGAGGCACAAACTTTCTGGAAACCCCTTTCAAGGAAAGATTTTGGTGAAAAGCCACACCTTATCACCAACCTCAAAATTAACCCCCTTGGAGCGTCTATTGTCAGTTTGCTTCCTCTGAACCTCCTGGGACCAGACTGTGCACAGTTCTGAAGTAAAACTATCTGCCTCCGGGTTGAGTGAGGACACTGAAGGACTCAAACTAAAACGAGGATGGAAGCCCAGGTTACAGAAAAATGGAGACACCCCTATGGACGAGTTCACCCGATTGTTGATGGCAAACTCTGCCAACGGAAGGTATCTCACCCACCGATGCTGATTGTCAAACAGATAACATCTCAGAAATTGTTCAACAGCCTGATTCAACCGTTCCGTCTGCCCATTGGTCTCAGGATGGGAGGCTGACGAAAAGGAGAATGAAATTTCTCACCTTTGACAGAAGGCTTTGCAAAACTTAGAGACAAACTAAACACCCCTGTCAGAGACAATATTTTCAGGAACTCCATGCAAGCGTACAATGTGGTCAATAAACAAAGATGCTAGAGTCTTGGCATTAGGGAGCTTAATCAGAGGGACGAAGTGCACCATTTTACTAAATCCACTACCCAAACCACTGACTTCCCCTTGGAGGTTGGCAAGTCAGTAATAAAATCCATAGAAATATGTGACCATGGCCTGCACAGAATGGGTAGAGGTCGTAATTTACCAGCAGGACGCGTTCTCTGAGTTTTACATCTGGCACATACCTCACAAGCAGACACATAAGAACGGACATCTCTAGATAATGTGGGCCACCAGAAAGACCTATACACTAGTTCCTTTGTGGCATCGATACGGGGATGGCCGCATAAAACAGAGTCACCCAAAAGCCGGAGACGGAAGTGCCCAGGAACAAATAATTTATCTAAGGGGTGTCCGTGCAGGGGAAAGATGTTGTGCTGAAGCGATTTCAGAAAAGAGGTCTGCAGATACTGATGACAAAATTATATTGGTCGTCAGGATGGGTTCAGGAGGGGTATCAGGAGGCTGGAAGGCACAAAAGCTTCGGGACAAGGCGTCCGTCTTGACATTCTTACTTCCTAGCCTGAAAGTAATAGAAAAATTAAAACGTGTGAGAAACAGGGCCCATATGGCTTGCCTAGGATTAAGGCATTTAGCGGCTTCAAGGAACACTAAATTCTTATGGTCAGTAAGAACCGTGACACAGTGTTTGGCCCGTTCTAAAAAATGTCTCCACTCCTCAAACGCCCATTTGATGGCCAGTAGTTTGCGGTTCCCAATGTCATAATTCCTCTCCGTGGGAGAGAATTTACGTGAAAAGAACACACAGGGTCTTAAATTAGTGAGGTTGGGAGATCCCTGAGAAAGAATAGCCCCTGCCCCATCCTCAGATGAGTCAACCTCTACTACAAAGGGTTCCTCTGGATCTGGCTGAATCAAGACTGGGGGATTCTGAAAACACATATTAAGAGTCTCAAAAGCCTTGAGAGCCTCAGACAGCCAGTTGACAAGATCCGCCCCCTTCTTGATTAGGTTGGTCAAAGGTTTGGCGATTTCAGATTTTTTTCTTATAAACTTACTATGGTATTAGAGAATCCTAAAAAGCATTGTAATGCTTTTAGGGAGGAAGGTCTCACCCAGTCTTGAATCGCCTGAACCTTCTTAGGATCCATTTTAAATTAGTGTGGAGTAAAGATATACCCTAGATACAAAATCTTCTGTACTCCATTTCACTAATTTGACCGACAATTGATTTTCCTGGAGGATTCCGAGCACCAGTCTGAGCTGAGAGACATGGGACTCCCAATCAGAAGAGAAAATCTGAATATCGTCCAGATATACGATCGTAAATCTGCCGATAAACTCCCTGAAGATGTCGTTCATAAAATTCTGAAAAACTGCCGGGGCATTTCTGAGTCCAAATTGCATGACTAAATACTCAAAGTGCCCCTCTGGAGTGTTGAAGGCAGTTTTCCACTCATCTCCTTCTTTAATACGTATCAGGTTATATGCCCCTCTCAAATCAAGTTTGGAAAACCAGGATGCTCCCAAAACCTGGTTGAACAAGTCAGGAATCAACGGAATAGAATATTGATTCCTAATGGTAATCTTGTTCAACTTTCTGTAGTCGATACAGGGTCTGAGACCACCATCCTTCTTTTTAACAAAAAAGATCCCTGCACCCATGGGGGAGGAGGAGGGTCGAATATGTCCCTTTTTAAGGCTCTCCCTAATATACTCCTTCATAGCGCTGCTCTCTTGACCAGATAGGTTGTAAATCCGTCCCTTGGGAAATCTAGACCCTGCCACTAAATCTATAGCGCAGTCATAGGGTCTATGGGGAGGAAGAGTCTCGAATTCGGACGTGGAAAAAACATCTTGGAACGCTTCAATATATGGAGGGACTGACATGGAATTGAAGTAAACCCCTGCCTGGACAAAGGTCAAACAGGAGTTACAATTGGGACCCCATTTTTCTAACTCGCCCATGGTCCAGCTAATGACCGGGTTGTGTAGCTGAAGCCAAGGCATCCCTAAGACCACTTCTACGGGCAGATTTTCGAGAATAAAAACCAAACACTTCTCTGTGTGAGACACCCCTACTGACAAGGTTTTTTCAGGAGTACAAAGCTTGACAGTTCCTTCCAGCAGGGGAGTGGAGTCAATGGAGACAATATAGATAGGAGTAGACAGATTCAACACAGGTATTCCCACCTGTACTGCAAACTTAAGATCCATAAAACTAAGGGCAGAACTTAAGTCAACAAACTCTCTACCTGACCCCTTGAGGGTCCCAAAAGCCACAGAAATGGGTAGCAACAGCTTCTTTCTTACCACCTCCGGAAGTACCTTGTCTTTAGCTCCCTCAAACTTGGACGATCTTCCGGAAAGAGGAATCTTGGGACATTGATGAACCCAATGTTCGGAGTCACCGCAGTAGACACAGGTGCCCCGTCGGCGACGTTGCTCTCTTCGGGTTATACCGAGCTACATAGGTTCGTCCATCTGTGCCTCCAACTTGAGTCCCACAGGAGCGGATTCAGGTTTGGAAATACCCTATGGAGAAAACTGATGTTCCCTGTTTCTACCTCTAAAAAATGCGTAATCAGATCTAAGACAAGGAGAGTCATGAGGCAACGAGAATGCTCACTCCTGAGGGTCACCCTAGAGGAGGGAGATAATTATTTCAACCCTCTGTTGGTCAGAACCAGACGAATGAGGCTGCAAGCAAAAATATAGCTTACAACTTTCTTTGAAAGCCAAGAAGCACTTGCGGTCTCCTGAAAACCTATCTGGCAACTTGACATGAGGTTCTGCCTGCACAGCAGCCGGAGAAGGTATTGAGAGCGTCTGACGGGATTCTTGGGCCAGTAACCTCTCTCCCAGTTCCTGAACAATTTGCGCCAGGTTTTGTACATGGTCGGTGAGACTTTGTAAAGGGTCCATGATGATGTATGGGCCTGTGATTCTGTCACGCCGCTGGATAGGAAGGGAGTAAGTGCGACCCCCTGTCTGCCTCCCATGCCTCTATCCCTACCTACTTGCACTTGCCCATCCTAGGTAACAGAGCGCAACTGGGCAGCGATCCCTTACCTCAATAAGTGCGGTAGAGACCGAGAGGACAGAGCCAGAAGAGCGGGTGGAGAGGTGACACCGCAATAGACCAAGCTAGGCCAAGAGGGTGTGGGCGGATTGCTAGCCGGGGTTCCAACACTGAGGTCGAAGTAACATGGAGGAGCAACATGACGAGTCCGTATACAAGCCACAGGGTCAAAAACCGGAAGATAGCATTAGTACACAGGAATAAACAAGAGCAGGTCAGGTCACAAGCCGAAGGTCAAGCCAAGAGGTGATGTCAGGATTTAGGAGCAAGCAGTAGTGGGTCAAAAACAGGTCAAAATCCAGATAGCACAGGGAACACAATAGCAAATCGCCTAGGACAATTTGTCACAGGCAACCTGTAGCCAGCAGGTTGCCTGTTTATATACTGAAGGTTCCAACACTGAGGCGCCACATGACCTCCCACCATGTCTGTAGCCAAGCCCCTTGACCATTACCATTATTTATAAGTATAGCACTTGCAGAAAGCTGTTGCATTGCATGTTTTGTTTTTACAGTGTTAGTCTCAGCCATAGCAACGTGCCCCTGCGCATTGGGATGTGCTGACGGTCAGTTTTTCTTTGCAGTTTGTACTGGAGGTGTGGCTGACACCTCAGTCGTGCACTCCTGACCAGCTTGTGTGCCCCATAGGCTGATTTTAATTAGTGTGAGTATATAGCTTGGCCTGCTCTCCCTCATTCACTGGAAGCCATTTGGCACCAGGAGAGATATAGTTGTGGACTCTCATTGCATTCTTTGGTGGTCATTTGGCGCCAGGAGTGGTGTGGAGTGGGCTCGGCATCTCTTTGTTGGTACCTGCATTCCTTGGATATAATGGAGGCCTTTGTGGCACCAAAGATTACATCAATTAAAGCAGGCCCACCATGCATGTGGAACCTACACTCCCTGAATTGTATGGCAGCTGTCATGGCACATAACAGGTAGAATTTAGTGTTAGGAACCCGTCTTACAGAGATCGCCTTGACGTGCGGCAGAAGGGCTCAAATAATTTTGTACAAAATGATTTGCCAAGCATCTCTAATTTATAAGTATAGCACTAGCAATTATTATGCATTTTTGTAATTTATTTGGTTTGCAGAGAGCTGTTGCATTGCATGTTTTGTTTTACAGTTCTCTATATTCTATATGAACCGAATTCCATCATACTTTTAATGGTGACATTTTTTATATGGAACAGGCTTTTTTTCTGGAAAATTGATGGGTGATTGTACACTTTGTTCTTTTTGAACCAAATTCCATTATGCTTTCATTGGTGAAATATTTAATGTGAAACTGTCTTTTTTGGGGGCAAAATTGATGGGTGATTGTACACTTTATTCTGTATGAACCGAATCCCATCATCCTTTCATTGGTGATTTTCTTTTATGTGGAACAGGCTTTTTTGGGGAAATTTGATGGGTGATTGTACTATTGAACAAAATTTCATTATCTTTAAACGCTAGGAAAATGCGTTGATGGTGGTTGTATAAAGTATTATCTATCACAGAGGTCAACCACCTAAAATATAGCTTTTAATAGAAAATATTAAAAATTACCATAAATCCCTCACGTGGGGACAATAGAACAAGACAGACAAACAAACAAGCACAAGTAGGCTAGATCAAGGACAGGGGGAAAGGATGGTATGGCAGGGAAAAGGGCAGGCCAGAAGGGTCCCTAGTATAACCCTAGGGTATGCCTTACTCTTACTCAGCCCAGAGATGCACCCAGATGGCGGGAGCACTCTGTCCCCGTACCTGCCCTATCTGTCCTTAAAACAACCCTAAAACACATAATAGACCCTTATGGATGCCCAGGTCATATAATATAGTAAGATATAAATACCAAAATGATTGTCAAGATTCAATTAAAGGTTCTCGTCTCAACGCGTTTCCCCATTAGATTTGGTTCGTCAGGAGACAACTAGAGAAAAACCCAATGCAGTGCTATCACACCGCTAAGTCTATACATACACAATCCACAAGAGGAATATAAACCAATATACTGGAGCACCAAACAGACACCTTCAAACCGCCCGACACACAGCCAGATATGCAATGATAATGCAACTAACAAGATGATGTAAAAACAGAGCATGCGGCAAATGAGTACAAACATCCACCCAAAAAATTGTCAACGGTGCTGTATTTGTCATTTAATCAGAGCATGCGGCGGAAGAGTGCACCTATCAACCTCGGAAAGAGATAAATCGTGCTGTACTTATCTTTAGGAATGTGTCCAGGCGGTTTGAGGTGCTCCAGGGGGCACTAAGATGAGGCTCCAATGTGTATATCTGCACCATTACATTTAAACCCTAAGTAGGAGGTCCCTATCAACACTTCCCCCAATCACAATGAGGGCTAGGCTAAGTCCAATATATATTATTACTATTAGATATGCCAGTCAGTGCATGCAGGAATCACCCTTTACCGATATCCCATCTATTCAAGATGCATAGCCCCATTTAGGGGATGTGTGACGGAAGTGTATCTGTCCCGTAGATATAGCGGGGTAGTGCGGGACCAAGGAGAAATATGTAAAAAGGATTAATGGCTACTCGAAAGTTATTACTGTCTTCAAGATAATAAACAATATAATGGGTCTACATAATAAAGGAAACTCTTAGATGTATATATTTGACACTTCTTGTGTCGATGTCACTTTCTGTCATTTGAGGACAAGAAGTAGACAGGGGACGGATCCCCTATTATAAGAGAAGGAATGCTGGGGTCTGCTAAAGAAAGCAGGTAAATATGAGTCGCACATTCAGGCCACCCGGTGTCTGGGACCACAGTCGATAGATCCATTCGGTTTCCTTTTGGAGGATCCTGCGGTCCCAGTCTCCCTTTCGCGGGGAGGGTCTAATCAGCTCTAGTGCTGAAAATGTAATAAGCCGGGGGGCTCCATTATGATGCTCCCACATGTGGTTGGCTAGGGGGGTGTCTTTTTTATTCTTTATGTCATTTAGATGTTCTAGGACACGCCTCCAGAACTCCCTAAACGTTTTCCCCACGTAGTCTTTAGGACAGGTGCACTGAGCTAGATACACCACTCCCTTACTACGACAGTTCACAAAGTCACGGACGTCATATGTTTTTCCTGTGACAGTACAGGTATTCTGTCTGGAGTTCTGAATGTTGCGGCACGCCAGACAGGATCCACACCGAAAGGTACGCATGGGCTTGCGATCAAGCCAGGTGCCCTTGAGTGCGGGCCATGTGTAGTGACTGTGGACAAATCGGTCACGAAGGCTCCTACCGCGTCTAAATGAAATATTTGGTTGAGGAGAGAGTTTATCCGACACGTCCGGGTCCATTAACAAGATGGGCCTGTATTTTCCGATAATGTTTCTCACTTCCTGGCTCATGGTGTCGAAGGTTGAGATTATTCTAATGACCTCTTTGTCTTCATTATTTGATTTTCTCGGGACCAACAGGGTATTGCGTTCACATGCAGACGCATGTTGGAATGCATCCCTAAGGACGTGTTGGGGATAAGTGTTAAGCAATGATTTTATTGCTGTGTTTGTGCTAGGGGAGGCGGGGCCACATAGGGTTAAAAGGCAGCGGCCGATACCTGCTGCACGTTCGCACGTTCGCTGGCACGTCTGGGGTCGTCAGTGAGGCAGAGGCAGAGCACTTCTGGGTCGTCTTTTCCACAGGCTGGGCAGCGTGGGCTGGTCGCAGCGTCGCGACTTCAAAGTAAGACTGAGGCTGGGGGGGCGGTTGCTGGATGCGGTAGCTGGGGAGGCAGAGACCGGCAGCTTACGGCTCCACTCGCCTCGGGCAGTCCCCGACCACACCACTCAGCCGGCGTCTCTCACCACACAGCGCCACCTGGTGGCCACTAGCGCGGCAGCAGGCCAGGGAACTGGCATGATCAACAGGGGTTTTTAGATATAATCTTCAAATTACTGGGATTATTCATGAGTTGCCAAGTCTATTACATCGGATTCCATAAAATAATAATGACAAATTAATTACAGTACAAACTGGTAGTCTGGGTCCTTACATGTATGGGTGTTGTACTGTTTCACCAGCAATGTTTCATGTTCTCAGGAGATTGCATCTACATGTCATGATTTAAATGCATAATGGTCACCATGAAAAAAAAAAAAAAAAGGGAAATTTGAACACCTGCGGTGGCACAAAAAAGGGGGGATGTCGCAACCACGGTAATAGTCATGCCACATTGTTACACTGGGGCTCATTCCCATGGCACCCCTAGGGCCAGGTGCTTTAGCGTGTTTCTTCAGGCTCAACCTGTCCCCCCCCCACCAAGCGACTCCAGGCTACACTCCGTTCACGGGGGTCACACGCATCCACTCGTCAGGTCTGTTCACGCCTCTCGCAGAGACAGGTCACATTCAAATTACCACGGGCAGGCACAGAGGCAGCAGCCAGGGGTGCAGTTCATCGGCCTGTCCCTGTCATCAGCGGTTCTGGGCTGTGGGGAACAGAGTTAATCTGCAAGCTTCAAAAAAAAAATAAAAATGTTTCCACAGTTCGTGTCACCTTCCGTGGCACCTTAGGCAAATAAACAGCAAATAAGGTACGTATCAGCTTCCAACGCAGCCACAAGCAGTCAGACATCTATGGCGCCACGCCGACGGTGGAAGGGTGCCCTACGCCCCATCCCAAAATTTTTTAAAAAAAGTCTGTCACGACCTCAGACTCACATAAGTCCTGTCACGACCACGGGCATTCAAACGCGTCTGTCACGTCTTCAGACTTGCTATACAATCCTGTCACGACTACAGGCATTCGATAAAGAAAGAAAAAAAAAAAAAAACTGTGACGACTACAGGTGTTCGTGTTCGAAGGTCTGTCACGTCCACAGACTCGCTGTAAAGTCCTGTCACGACCACAGGCAGTCTTGCGACACATGTCTTTTCACGTCCACAGGCCGGGTAAAGTCCTGTCACGCCACAGGCACACCACCTGCTCATCCACAAGTCCTCACGTCAGCACAAAGTCCTGTCACGACCACAGGCACACGTACCGGGACGTCATCTCAGTCAGGGTCACACCACAGGTGCCGCCTGGTCAAATCTGTCACGACTACAGACACAGGCCAGGGCTTGTCACGTCTTCAGGCTTCACAGCCCCGAGAGGCCACTGGGCGCTGTCACGCAGGTGGCGGTGGCACGCACGTCCGCAACTGCAACTGCAGGGTGGACAGGTCCCACTAGGGGTCGGGCACGCGGGTAGAAGGTCACAGTTCACAGCTCGGGAAAAGGGGGGGGGGTACTAATGGCTCTCAATTAATGACCAGTAGGAAGATGTCGCAAGAATTCATGCCTGGAGGCTCTTCCGCGTCGCGGGATAGCGGGGACACCCAGTCGGAGCGAAGCGTGGGGCCATCTTTACGTTCCTGGACCATCCCGAAGTTGTCCGCCGAGCTGCGCCGAAGAGGCATCCCCTTTCCAGCATCAGCAAGGAAAGCAGAATTGTATCGCCTTTTGATGTCAGACGTACCACCCGTGAGCCAGGACGAGGTATCCATGGGAACCATTCAGACTTCACTCACCCAACTACACGCCGTGATCAACAGCATGGCGTCATCCATGACAGACCTACAGGCCAGAATGGAATCAGTGGAAGCCAGGTCAGGGCCCATCCACGCGCAGCATGCCCTCAAAGGAATCAAGGCCCGGCGTGACTAAGCGTGATTGACGTGGATCTGCTGGCATTGTTCTTGGCTGAGCATCCACACCCGGCCTGGGTGCAGTTCGTCATCCACGGCTTGACACACGGTTACCACACAGGGCTTCTCGCGCTCCCTCAAACCACATTCGAATGTGATAATTTGCAGTCGGCAGCCAAAGACCCAGAGGCGGTAACGCAGTTAATCCACACCGAACTAGACCGAACTAGTAGCGCCATTTCTCGAGGTGTACAGGATGGCCTGGCGATTGTTTAACAGATTCAAAGTCACATACCCTCCGGCTGGTGAAGGTCCTATCACATACCTGCTTGCGTTTACAGCTTTTTGCCACTCACAGCTAAATCTATCCTATAGCACCATCAACCTGTACCTCGCTGGCATACAGCATCATTGGTATGTGCAGTTTCCGGATCAACCATCACTGTTCATGGCCCATCCAATCAAATCCTTATTGAGGGGCATCCAGAAACAGTCCATCAGAAGAAGACCCACTAGGCGTCCATTCACCGGCAACATGGTTAGGACCGTGTCCGACGCACTGGCCAATCACCCATTCGGGCAGTACATCAGCTCTCTTGTCAGGGCGGCATTGTATCTGGCGTTCTACGGGTTCCTCAGGCCAGGCGAGTTCACTTGTGCTAAATCTTCAAGCAAGTTCTTGCGGAGGAACCAATTGCGTTGGGACGGCACGCTGCTCACCCTCAGCTTGGACTCCAGCAAGGCGGGCCGACCTGGGGAATCAGTGCAGGTGAGGTACTTTGTCACCAACAACAAATGGTGCCCTGTAACGGTCCTACTGTGAGTGGTTGCAGTTCACCGGGAACGTGCCCGCGGAGTCCCCCCTGTTCCAATTGGATGGGTTTCCCTTGAACATCCAGACTTTCCTCAAGTACGTTCGCCTACTAGTCTCCTCTTCGGGGGTCAACCCATTAGCAATCACAGGGCATTCATTACGCATAGGTGCCGCCTCCGCAGCCTCCAAAAATAATGTTCCGGCACACGTCATCCAGAAATTGGGCAGATGGAAATCTGCATGCTACGCACGGTATGTTCCTGACCCTCAACAGGAAATGTCACTTGCATTCAATCAGCTGCTGTTGTAAATATCACCTAGAATACACAGATTCAATCCTTCCCTGCATCCGCGTGGTTTTTGGCCCCTTCAGGCTACCCTTAATACGGCAGTTCCGGCATAACTCTACTGCTTCAGGTAGGTACAGTTAGGTTGTTCTCGTTCAGCCGATCCTAGCACAAGTGTTAAGCAATGATTTCATTGCTGTGTTTGTGCTAGGGGAGGCGGGGCCACATAGGGTTAAAAGACAGCGGCCGATACCTGCTGCACGTTCGCACGTTCGCTGGCACGTCTGCCCACCCAACCCCCCCCTTTTTCACATATAATCCTCACTGGGGTAGCCCCCTTCAGGCTACCCTTAATACGGCAGTTCCGGCATAACTCTACTGCTTCAGGTAGGTACAGTTAGGTTGTTCTCGTTCAGCCGATCCTAGCACAACCTCTCTTAGTAAATCTTTTTTGTAGTTTCCTCACATCCTGGTGGAAACCCTTCGTGTCTGAGCAGTTTCTCTTCATACAGAGATATTGGCCGCGGGGTATGCCCCGCTTTAAACTAAATGGATGATGGCTTTTCCAATGCAATAAGTTATTAGCGGTTTGAAGGTGTCTGTTTGGTGCTCCAGTATATTGGTTTATATTCCTCTTGTGGATTGTGTATGTATAGACTTAGCGGTGTGATAGCACTGCATTGGGTTTTTCTCTAGTTGTCTCCTGACGAACCAAATCTAATGGGGAAACGCGTCGAGACGAGAACCTTTAATTGAATCTTGACAATCATTTTGGTATTTATATCTTGATGGGTGACTGAACACTTTATTCTGTATGAACTAAATTCCATCATTCTTTCATTGGTGATATTTTAATATGTGGAACAGGCTTTTTTCGGGAAAGTTGGTGTGTGATTGTACACTTTGTTCTGTATGAACCAAATTAAATTATCTTCTCATTAGTGAAATTTTTCAAGTGAAACAGGCTTTTTTTGAGGAAAATTGATGGGTGATTGTAGACTTTGTTCTATATAAATCAAATTCCATAATCTATTGATTGGTGAAATATTTAATTCAAAACAGACTTTTTTGGGGGAAATTGATGGGCGATTGTAAACTTTATTCTGTATGAACCTAATTCCATTGTCTTTTCATTGGTGAAATATTTTACAGGAAACAGCCTTTTTCTGGGAAAGTTGATGGGTTATTGTACTCTTTATTCTGTATGAACCGAATTCCATCATTCTCTAATTGGTAAAATTTTTATGTGGAACAGGCTTTTTTAGGGGGGAAAATTGATGGGTGAATGTACACTTTGTTCTGTATGAAGCAAATCCATTATCACTTCATTGGTGAAATATTTTATGTGAAACAGCCTTTTTCTGGGAAAATTGAGGGGTGATTGTGCTCTTTATTCTGTATGAACCAAATTCCATTATCCTTTCAATGGTGAATTTTTTTTTACGGGGAACAGACTTTTTGGGGGAAATTTGATGGGTGATTGTACACTTTGTTCTTTTTGAACAAAATTCCATTATACTTTCATTGGTGAAATATTTAATGTGAAACTGTCTAAATTTGGGAAAAATTGATGGGTGATTGTAGACTTTATTCTGTATGAACCGAATTCCATCATACTTTCAATGGTGACATTTTTTATGTGGAACAGACTTTTTTTCAGAAAAATTGATGGGTAATTGTACACTTTGTTCTGTTTAAACCAAATTCCATTATGCTTTCATTGGTGAAATATTTAATGTGAAACAGGCGTTTTTGGGGAAAATTGTTTGGTGATTGTAGACTTTATTCTGTATGAACCACATTTCATTATTCTTTTATTAGTGAAATATTTCATGTGAAACAAGTTTTTTTTTTAGGGGAAATTTAGGGGTGATTGTAGTCTTTATTCTGTATGAACAGAATCCCATCATCCTTTCAATAGTGAATTTTTTTTAACGTGGAATAGGCTTTTTTCGGGAAATTTGATGGGTTATTGTACACTTTGTTCTTTTTGAACCAAATTCCATTATGCTTTCATTGGTGGAATATTTAATGTGAAACTGTCTTTTTTTTGGGGGGGGGGGGGGATTGATGGGTGATTGTACACTTTATTTGGTATGAACCAAATTCCATCATCCTTTCATTGGTGAAATTTTTGATGTGGAACAGGCTTTTTTGGGAAAAGTTGATGGGTGATTTGTACACTTTATTCTGTATGAACCGATTTCCATCATCCTTTCAATGGTGAAATTTTTTATGCTGATCAGTCTTTTTTCTGGAAAATGTATGGGTGAATGTAGACTTTGTTCTGTATGATCAAATTCCATTATCTTTTGATTAGTGAAATATTTTATGTGAAACAGGCTTTTTTGGGTGAAAATTGATGGGTTGTTGTATACTTTGTTCTATATGACCAAATTCCATTATCCTTTGATTGGTGATATATTTTATGTGAAACAGGCTTTTTTGTGTGAAAATTAATGGATGATTGTACACTATATTCTGTATACATCATCCTTTTATTGGTAATATTTTAATATGTGGAACAGGCTTTTTTTCAGGAAAGGTGGGTGATTGTACACTTTATTCTGTATGAACCAAATTCCATTATGCTTTGATTGGAGAAATATTTTATGTGAAACAGGCTTTTTCTGGAAAAATGGATGGTGATTGTACACTTTATTCTGTAAATCTTTTGCGAACACACTGAAATGAATAGTTCAGTATACGGACTGTATGTAGAACACCGAAAACGGCCCGTGTACAGAACACAAAATAAGTTTGTGTGAATGAGCCCTAATGGTGAAATTTTTTATGTTGATCAGTCTTTTTTCTGGAAAATTGCTGGGTGATTGTAGACTTTGTTCTCTATGAACCAAATTCCATCACTGAATTCCATCATCCTTTCATTAGTGAAATTTTTTATAGCGGAACAGGCTTTTTTCAGGAAAATTGATTGGTGATCGTACACTTAGTTTTTTTTAAACCAAATTAAATTATGATATTATTGGTGAAATATTTAATGTGAAAAAGGCTTTTTTGAGGTGAAAATTGATGGGTGATTGTACACTTTATTCTGTATGAACCAAAATCCATCATCCTTTCATTGGTGATATTTTAATATGTGCAACAGGCTTTTTTTGGGAAAGTTGGTGGGTGATTGTACACTTTATTCTGTATGATCCAAATTTTATCATCCTTTCAATTGTGAAATTTTTTATGTGGAACAGGCTTTTTTTTGGACAAAATTGACGGGTGATTATACACTTTGTTTTGTATGAACCAAATTCCATTATCCTTTCCTTGTTGAAATATTTTATGTGAAACAGGCTTTTTTTGTGGAAAATTGTACTCTTTATTCTGTATGAACCAAATTCCATTATCCTTTTATTGGTGAAATATTTTAAGTAAAACAGGCTTTTTCTGGGAAAAATGATGGGTAATTGTAAACTTTATTCTGTATTAATCGAATTTCATCATCCTTTTAAGGGCTTGTTCACACGACCGTCCCGTGTTGTGCAGTCCCCAAATTGCTTATCCGCAAAAAACGGATGCCGCCCGTGTGCCTTCCGCAATTTGCGGAACAGAACAGGAGGCCCATTATAGAAATGCTTATTCTTGTCCGCAAAACGGACAAGAATAGGACAGGACTCATAATTTCTGCATGGCCACGGGACAGAGCAACGGATGTGGACAGCACACAGAGTTCTGTCCGCATCTTTTGCGGACACATTGAAATGTATGGTTCCGTATACGGACTGTATGTGGAATGCAGAAAACGGAAAAATTTAAATGAATGGTTCCGTATACGGACTGTATGTGGAACGCAGAAAACGGCCCGTGTATGGAACGCAAAATAAGTTTGTGTGAACGAGCCCTAATGGTGAAATTTTTTATGTTGATCAGTCAATTATCTGGAAAATTGCTGGGTGATTGTAGACTTTGTTCTGTATGAACCAAATTCCATTATCCTTTGGTGAAAATTTTTATGTGGAACGGGCTTTTTTTGGGGAAAATTGATTGGTGATTGTACACTTTGTTCTTTTTAAACTAAATTAAATGATGATATTATTTGTGAAATATTTAATGTGAAAAAGGCTTTTTTGGGGGGGAAATTGATGGGTGATTGTACACTTTATTCTGCATGAACCAAATTACATCATATTTCCATTGGTGAAAATTTTTATCTGGACCAGGCTTTTTTTTTTGAAAAGTTGATGGATAATAGTACAATTTATTCTGTATGAACTGATTTCCATCATCCTTTCAATAGTGACATTTTATATGCTGATCAGTCTTTTTTCTGAAAATGGTATGGGTGATTGTACACTTTGTTCTGTATGAACCAAATAACATTATACTTTGATTGGTGAAATATTTTATATGAAACAGGCTTTTTTGGGTGAAAATTGATGGGTGATTGTACACTTTATTCTGTATGAAGCAAATTCCATCATTCTTTCATTGGTGATATTTTAATATGTGGTGGGTGATTGTACACTTTGTTCTATATAAACCAAATTCAATGATCTTATCATTAGTAAAATATTTCAAGTGAAACAGGCTTTTTTTGAGGAAAATTAATGGGTGATTGTAGACTTTGTTCTATATGAATCAAATTCCATAATCTATTGATTGGTGAAATATTTAATGTGAAACGTTTTTTTGGGGGGGAAAATTGATGGGCGATTGTAAACTTTATTCTGTATGAACTGAATTCCATTATCTTTTCATTGGTGAAACATTTTAAGTGAAACAGGCTTTTTTTGCGGGAAAATTAATTGGTGATTGCAGACTTTGTTCTGTAGAACCAAATTCCATTATCCTTCGATTGGTGAAATATTTTACAGGAAACAGGCTTTTTGGGTAAAATTGATGGGTGATTGTACACTTTGTTCTGTATGAAGCAAATCCATTATCATTTAATTGGTGAAATATTTTATGTGAAACAGCCTTTTTCTCGGAAAGTTGGTGGGTAATTGTACTCTTTATTCTGTATGAACCGAATTCCATCATCCTTTCAATGGTGACATTTTTTTATGTAGAACAGGCTTTTTTTGTGACAAATTGATGGGTGATTGTAGCCTTTATTCTGTATGAACCAAATTCCATTATCCTTTTATTGGTGACATTTTTCATGTGCAACAGACTTTTTTCGGGAAAGTTGGTGGGTGATTGTACACTTTGTTCTGTATGAACCAAATTCCATTATCTTTTCATTGGTGAAATATTTTAAGTGAAACAGGCTTTTTTTGGGTAAAAATAATATGTGATTGTAGACTTTGTTCTGTATGTACCAGATTCCCTTATCCTTTCATTGGTGAAATATTTTACAGAAAACAGGCTTTTTTGGGTAAAATTGATGGGTGATTGTACACTTTGTTCTGTATGAAGCAAATCCATTATCATTTCATTGGTGAAATATTTTATGCGAAACAGCCTTTTTCTGGGAAAGTTGATGGGTGATTGTGGTCTTTATTCTGTATGAACCGAATTCCATCATTCTTTAATAGGTAAAAATTTTATGTGGAACAGGCTTTTTTTTGGGGGGGGGGGGAAATTGATGGGTGAATGTACACTTTGTTCTGTATGAAGCAAATACTTTATCATTTCATTGGTGAAATATTTTATGTGAAACAGCTTTTTTCTGGGATAATTGATGGGTGATTGTACTCTTTATTCTGTATGAGCCGAATTCCATCATACTTTCATTGGTGAAATATTTAATGTGAAACAGGCATTTTTTGGGGAAAATTTAGGGGTGATTGTAGTCTTTATTCTGTATGAACAGAATCCCATCATCCTTTAAATGGTGAATTTTATTTTTTTTACGTGGAATTGCCTTTTTTCAGGAAATTTGATGGGTGATTGTACACTTTGTTCTTTTTGAACCAAATTCCATTATGTGTTGTGCAATCCGCAAATTGCTTATCCGCAAAAAATGGATGCCGCCCGTGTGCCTTCCGCAATTTGCGGAACGGAACAGGAGGCCCATTATAGAAATGCTTATTCTTGTCCGCAAAACGGACAAGAATAGGACAGGACTCATAATTTCTGCATGGCCACGGGACAGAGCAACGGATGTGGACAGCACACAGAGTTCTGTCCGCATCTTTTGCGGACACATTGAAATGTATGGTTCCGTATACGGACTGTATGTGGAATGCAGAAAACGGTCCGTGCAAAATACGTTCGTGTGAACGAGCCCTAATGGTGATTTTTTTTTATGTTAATCAGTCTTTTCTCTGGAAAATTGCTGGGTGATTGTAAACTTTGTTCTGTATGAACCAAATTCCATTAACCGGCTTTTTTAGGGAAAATTTGCCGTATGGACCTAATTACGTAGTCGTGGGTCCTGCAGTAAACATAATAAAGACGCTGGTTACAACACACCAGCAGACTTTGCCTTTACCATCTGTCCACAATTACATCAATCAGCTTCAGTAAGTTGAAAATATTCATGCGTTTTTATCTGCTAAGTCTGACTTTCCACAGCAACTGGAGTATGTCCAGTTTCTTAAGATCAGAAGTTCCATCAGAATTATGAGTAACATTCTTGCTCCCTGTGCATAGCCATAACAAAAGGACTCCGTAGGCATACACATCAGAGGAAGCTGAAGCCACGAGTTGCTTATGGTAGTATGTTTCTCGCTCTGAACGAAGTTGGGATGGTTCAGCCCGAACTTCTGGCTAGGAGACAGGGCCATTGCAAAGACTTTCTGGGGTCTTACATAGGCCACAGGCAGGGAGGTCAGTGATCTGGTGTTCCTCACATCTCTCAGGTGGAGTAGGCAACTCTCGGATGAGCGGCTCCAGCTCTGTCTAAGGTCGTTCTCGGAAACGGAGCACACCGTCTGTCAACTCTTGCAGACAGAGCTCTTTTCTTTTTGCAGTTGGGTCATCCGGCCATACTTCCGGTGCTGACAACGGGACCAGAGATTTCTCGAGGCAGATTACCACTACAGCAAATAGGCCCTGAAGGGACTCAATGGGGGTGTATTCTACGGTGTCCCCCTTATAGAGGCTGTGTTGGGCCTGAGGAAGGTAACAGCACTTTACAGAGAGCCTGTTAACATACAGCTCCTGCCTGGTCTTGTCATCTTGGATGAAGCCAGACCCCCTCCCAACCGAGAAGCACACCACGCTCCTGGTCTTCCTCTCAAAAATCAGGTCCCTGGGCTGTGGTTGATCCCATACCTTGACTGCACAGACCTCAATAGCTTTCTGATATTGCCACATGTTTCCTACATGGGCCGCAATCTCTCTGGAGACCATGGGATTTAGTCCTTCAAAAGAGCCATGCTTCAAAAAATGAAAAAATGAAAAAATGAGTATATTAAGGAAACAAGAACAAAGAAACACAAAAACGCATTAAATAATAATATAAATATATGCGTTTTTGAGTCCATTGACCTACATGGTATCTATATGATCTTGCTAGATACAAAAATGCAAATACCGCATGTGACATAATTCACATTGATGCGGTTCCAATGCGGTTTTTGTAAAAATTTAGTCCTGACCATATAGGCTATTTATAGACCATCTCGAGCATGTTTTAAGATATAGGGGAATATTGTTATTTATATTTTTAGCACATTTATATTTTTAGCACAATTGTAATTGTGAATGTTATTCATTTTATGGAAGAAAAACGGCGATCAAATCCACCCCATATATTAGAATAGGCACAACTAATTGGTGGGTGGAACAACAGGATATATAAGGAGTGAGAATCCACTCACTCGGTGGCCACTGAGGAAGAGGTGTAATACCTTGAAACGCGTCTGGCATATTAGAGTGAGCGTGGATTCCTAAGAACACACAAAAGAAGTTGGACATCAACAAAGATCGAAAAACATCAGCGATCTTAAAACGAAAGTGATTAACCTCCATTACCAAAGTTACTGCCGCAGACTAGTGACGTCATACACAAGCGTCTACCCTGAACTCCAGAGACCAGGTCACGTGGGACGCCACAGCCGTGTACGGCTACCTGGGAGACTAGCGCTGCAGCTACGCAGCAGGAAGGGGTAAGAAAAGAAAGACACAGCGGCGAAGAATCAAAGTAAGTAACCTGGAGGGCACACACGCATCTCTGTCAACTTATACATTGGACTTTAACATTTGATCCGGGTCACTATATCTTAAGTGAACGGAGTGCCACACGTATCCAAAGACACAGGACTTTAACTCTGAGATACCTAATCTCCAGTTGGAATAGTGTCCTGAGACACAGCACGGTGCGGGCTCTATAACATCACCCCAAAGGGGCTAGAGTGCTACACCTATAGTGAGGGACACTTATTATCAACAAGCTTGACGCCACAAATTCCCAAATGGAACACTAAAGGTCATATCATCACCATATCGTGTACTAACAACACGACAGCAATTACATCTACCAGTGGGACATTGGCGCCATCCTGTTGTAATATATTGCATTTGATTGCTGCATATCGCATATTCATAATTTATTTTTATTTTTGATGTATGTTTTATGTGTATTTTAGGGGTTTGCTTTTATTGCTTATTAAATTTAGTGTACATCACCCTGTAAGTGTTCTTCTTATGAGTGTGCCCCCTCATCCCTTTATACAATATACAGCTTTCTGATATTGCCACATGTTTCCTACATGGGCCGCAATCTCTCTGGAGACCATGGGATTTAGTCCTTCAAAAGAGCCATGCTTCCTGGGCGGTGGAGTGGTGACTCCGTCTGCCTCCACCACACCAGCTGACACGGGGAATGCCACCTCTTGACCTTTAGGGGGCTGCTGCACTTGAGAGAAGCGTATCTCTTTAGATGCTGCCTGCATCTTCATCACTCCAACACATGCCGCCCCAGTTTGGCTGACCAGGACGTGCCTTCTTGTTTCATCTCTGGCTAGCACACACTGATGAAGGAGGGGCTTCAAGGGAGGAGCTTCCACTTCCTCTCCTTGCACCGTAATATCACTCCCTGTGGGCAGGGTTAGACCTTCCTTCTCCAGATAGGGGCGTTTCTCTACTTTCCCACGCTAACTGGGCAAAAAGAAACTGTGCCATAACTGATAAAAATGCCCTAACTGATAAATTAACCCTTCAGAACCCGGCTCATACAGTTTTGTGCCTGCCGCTTCGCAGTAAATGTAATAAAGTAATTTTTATTATAACAATCGTTTTTTACAATTCAGATACAAATATGTCAGCCATAAACATCATAATTGAACATCACAGAATGTGATGGATTTACATGGATCCCTGTGATAGCGGAGAGAAGAGTAAGATTATCTTTCCACAAGTTAAGTAGATTAGGGCAGGACCAAAGGATGTGGAGAAGGGATCCTCTACCTCCACTACCCCTCCAACATAGGTTAGATGTGCCTGGGTTGCAGTATATATGGCTCAATCTATCAGGAGTAAAATACCATCTAAGCATTGATTTTACGGCAGCTTCATAGTGAGTGACACATGAGAAAGTTTTGGATATAAAAGAGAGTGAACAAGACCAACTTGAGTCTGGAAACTGTCTCCCCAGCTCTTTTTCCCAATAGATAAATGGTGCTGAGTGACTTCATGTACTTATGTTTGGAGTTGATAATAGCATATACAGGTCTCAGACCATTCAATGGGGGGTTTGTAATACTCCAGAGATCTAGGATCTCTTTGCATGCAAAATGCCATAAGTAAGACTTTATTTTGGAAAACATGTCTTTAAGTATTCAAGTATTTATGAGATATTAGGTATTGTTCATCTAAGGAAGAAAATTGTTTAAGCTAGGAGGATTGGAAAAGGAATGCTGTCTGGGCTAGGCCCTTAGATACCCATTTCGCTACATCTAAACCAGGAATAAAATAGGTTAATGTCTCCAGTGGGGCATAGGAAAGGAGAGGGATCTGAGTTTTAGAGGTTTTAGAGGGGAATGTCTTCCACTCATATCGAAGTAGCGAGAGAGCTTGGCAGGGCGTTAGTGTCAGTGTGGGATCTAGTGCTGCTATAAGCAGCGCATTTAAGTTATGACCTGGGGAGACAGCTGTCTCTATATGTAGCCAGTGGTGTCATAATCTCCTCTCCACCATTCTCTCATAAAACTCATGTGAGTAGCAAGGTAACAGTCATACATGTTGGGGAGTCCCAGACCCCCAGCTTTCTTATGTTTGGTTAACAGTTTAAGGGCTACTCAGGGTCGTTTTGGAGTCCATATAAATGTATTAAGTAATCTGTCAATTCGGGCAAGGAAGTTGATCGGGATCGAGATAGGAACTGTTCTGAATTTGTATAGAATTTTGGGAAGAGTTATCATCTGGAAAGTCGCTATACGTCCAACCCAAGATATTTCTTCTTTACTATATTTAGCGATGTCTTGTTCTACTCCTTCTAGCAAGGGAATATTATTGGAGCTATATAGGAGTTTAGTTCTCCTGGTGACCTTCGTGCACAAACAGATTGCCAGTCTAGCTTGAAGTTAGAGCGTAGTTTCACCAAGGAAGTACAAACCGGATTCCCAAAAAGTTGGGACACTATACAAATCGTGAATAAAAACTGAATGCAATGATGTGGAGGTGCCAACTTCTAATATTTTATTCAGAATATAACATAAATCACGGAACAAATGTTTAAACTGAGAAAATGTACCATTTTAAGGGAAAAATATGTTGAATCGTAATTTCATGGTGTCAACAAATCCCCAAAAAGTTGGGACAAGGCCATTTTCATCACTGTGTGGCATCTCCCCTTCTTCTTACAACACTCAACAGACGTCTGGGGACCGAGGAGACCAGTTTCTCAAGTTTAGAAATAGGAATGCTCTCCTATTCTTGTCTAATACAGGCCTCTAACTGTTCAATCGTCTTGGGCCTTCTATGTTGCACCTTCCTCTTTATGATGCGCCAAATGTTCTCTATAGGTGAAAGATCTGGACTGCAGACTGGCCATTTCAGTACCTGGATCCTTCTCCTACGCAGCCATGATGTTGTGATTGATGCAGAATGTGGTCTGGCATTATCTTGTTGAAAAATGCAGGGTCTTCCCTGAAAGAGATGATGTCTGGATGGGAGCATATGTTGTTCTAGAACCTGAATATATTTTTCTGCATTGATGGTGCCTTTCCAGACATGCAAGCTGCCCATGCCACACGCACTCATGCAATCCCATACCATCAGAGATGCAGGCTTCTGAACTGAGCGTTGATAAAACCTTGGGTTGTCCTTGTCCTCTTTGGTCCGGATGACATGGCGTCCCAGATTTCCAAAAAGAACTTCGAATCGTGACTCGTCTGACCACAGAACAGTCTTCCATTTTGCCACACTCCATTTTAAATGATCCCTGGCCCAGTGAAAACGCCTGAGCTTGTGGATCTTGCTTAGAAATGGCTTCTTCTTTGCACTGTAGAGTTTTAGCTGGCAACTGCGGATGGCACGGTGGATTGTGTTCACTGACAATGGTTTCTGGAAGTATTCCTGAGCCCATTCTGTGATTTCCTTTACAGTAGCATTCCTGTTTGTGGTGCAGTGTCATTTAAGGGCCCTGGAGATCACGGGCATCCAGTATGGCTTTACGGCCTTGACCCTTACGCACAGAGATTGTTCCAGATTCTCTGAATCTTCGGATGATGTTATGCACAGTTGATGATGATAGATGCAAAGTCTTTGCAATTTTTCGCTGGGTAACACCTTTCTGATATTGCTCCACTATCTTTCTGCGCAACATTGTGGGAATTGGTGATCCTCTACCCATTTTGGCTTCTTGTCATGGAACCATGAACCAGACGTACAACAGAGATAGGTGGAATAAGAAGGCTTTATTGAAAATCAAGCCGTAGCTAAAGTCCAAACGGATGGCTAAACCGAAGCAGGGTCTTGCGTAGACGGAGGTCAGGAACCAGGAGGGTAGTCAGACGTAGCCAGGATCAGGAACCAACGGGGTAGTCAGACGAAGCCAGGATCGGGAACCAACGGGGTAGTCAGACGAGGCCAGGATCAGGAACCAGAAGCAGCAGTCTTTGAAGCATGTGCACACAGGAGGACCAAGCAAGGAACTGAAGCCACAGACCTTCTATATATATGAGCTAGGCATCCAGCTCCTCCCAGTGGGAAGGAGGAGCCGCAGGGTGGGAGGCTACAAGAAACCCAGAAACCAAGATGGCCGCCAGCACATGTCAAACGAAGGAGAACAGTGAGAAGGTAAGACCATGACAGTACCTCCCCCTCAAGGGCCCCTCCTCCGCGGAGTAAGGAACGGTTTCAGAGGGAAGCGTGCGTGGAAGGCTCGGAGCAACGCAGGAGCATGGACATCTGTGGAGGGAACCCAGGAACGCTCCTCTGGACCATAACCACGCCAATGGACCAAAAACTGCAACCGACCGCGGACCAGGCGTGAGTCCAGGATATTGCTCACCTCATATTCCTCACGATTGCCCACTTGGACCGGACGGGGCCGAGGAACCGAGGAAGTGAAACGATTACACACCAATGGCTTCAACAGGGAGACATGAAACACGTTGGAGATCCGCATGCCAGGAGGAAGCGCAAGGGCATAGGCTACCGGGTTTACCCTGTGAAGCACTCGGAAGGGACCAACAAAGCGAGGCGCCAGCTTGGGAGTGGGCACTCGAAGGTTGAGGTTGCGGGTGGACAACCATACACGGTCTCCGACCTGGTAGGAAGGAGCGGGCGCTCGTCTGCGATTAGCCTGGAGTCTCTGGCGTTGCGCAGAGACCTCAAGGGACCTCTGGATCTGTACCCAAGAAGTACGTAGGACGGAAAGGTGATCCTCCACAGCCGGAGTATCCTGGGGAGAGAATACCTCCGGTAACACGGCAGGTTGGAATCCATAATTGGCCATGAAGGGAGACGTCCCAGAGGAAGAGTTCACCGCCGTGTTCCTGGCAAACTCAGCCCAAGGCAGGAGGTCAACCCAATTGTCTTGGTGATCGGAGACATAGCAACGAAGGAATTGCTCCAAGGCCTGATTGGATCGTTCTGCGGCCCCATTGGACTGAGGGTGGTAGGCCGAGGAGAAAGAGAGATGAATCCCCAACTGGGAGCAAAAGGCGCGCCAGAACCTGGACACAAACTGACTCCCCCGATCCGACACAATCTCCTTGGGCAAACCGTGCAACCGGAAGACCTCCCTGGCAAAAATCGAGGCCAACTCTTGTGCAGAGGGTAACTTCTTGAGAGGAACACAGTGGCACATTTTGGAAAACCGATCCACAATCATGAGAATGACCGTATGGCCTCGGGATGCAGGAAGGTCCACAATGAAATCCATCCCCAGGTGTGACCATGGACGCTCCCCGGTGGCTATGGGTTGCAAAAGGCCCAACGGAAGGTGCCGAGGGGACTTACTCTGGGCACAAACGGAGCATGCCGCTACATATGCGGCGATGTCGGAACGTAGAGAAGGCCACCAGAACAGACGTGAAACCGCCCAGGACAGCTGATTCTTTCCAGGGTGCCCCGCGGCCTTGGAGTTATGGTAGGTTCGCAACAACCGAGTGCGCAACTCCTCAGGCACAAAACATCTGCCGTTGGGTCTCCCAGAGGGAGCACCAGATTGAGCCGCCAAAATCTGCTCACCCAGAGGAGAGGTCAGGCTGGTGCGAATAGCAGCCAGGATCTGATTCGGGGGTATGACCGTAGTCGGAATCGACTCCTCCCCGGACAGCTCGGAGTACTGCCGTGATAAGGCATCCGCTCTGATGTTCTTGGAGCCGGGTAGGTAGGAGACCACGTAATTAAAACGTGACAAGAACAGAGCCCATCTGGCCTGACGTGGTGTCAATCTCTTGGCCTCAGAGAGGTAGGTCAGATTCTTGTGGTCCGTCAGGATGAGAACCGGAACCACCGAGCCCTCGAGCAAGTGCCTCCATTCTTTAAGGGCCTGCACGATGGCCAATAACTCCCTGTCACCAATCTGATAGTTGCACTCCGCGGAAGACAGTTTCCGGGAGTAAAACCCACAAGGAAGCAGAGGACCCTCTGGTGTTCTACGCTGAGACAGGAGGGCGCCTACTCCCGTCTCAGACGCGTCCACCTCGAGGACAAAAGGCAACCCAGGGTTGGGATGCGACAGAATCGGAGCCGACACAAAGGCGGACTTTAGAGCCTCAAAAGCTCGGATGGCCTCGAGCGGCCAGACCTGAGGATTACTGCCCTTCCTGGTCAGATCCGTGAGAGGCTTGGCTAGCATGGAAAAGTCCCTGATGAACTTCCGATAATAATTGGCGAAGCCCAAAAAGCGCTGCAGGGCACGAAGCCCACTGGGCTGGGGCCACTGTAAGACAGCCGAAACCTTCTCAGGATCCATGGAGAACCCCTCAGCGGAAATGATGTAACCTAAGAAGGTTACCTGGGATCGGTGAAATTCGCATTTCTCAAGCTTACCGAACAGCTTGTTCTCTCGTAAGCGTTGCAACACTCGTCTGACATCCAGAATGTGGGCCTCCATGGATGCAGAATATACCAAGATGTCATCCAAATAGACCACCACACACTGCTGCAACAGGTCACGGAAAACATCGTTGATGAATTCCTGGAAGACTGCGGGCGCATTGCACAACCCAAAGGGCATAACCAAGGATTCATAATGACCGGTCCTGGTGTTAAACGCGGTCTTCCACTCATCGCCCGCCTTGATCCTTACCAGGTTATATGCCGCCCTCAGGTCGAGTTTGGTAAAGACCGTGGCCCCTTTGAGGCGATCGAACAGCTCGGAAATCAAGGGTATCGGGTAAGCGTTCTTGATCGTGATGCGATTGAGACCCCTGTAGTCGATGCAAGGCCTCAACTCACCGCCCTTCTTTTTCACAAAGAAAAATCCAGCCCCTGCCGGGGACGAGGATTTGCGAATGTGTCCGCGTGAAAGCGCCTCCCTCACGTACTCCTCCATGGCCTCATTCTCCGCTACCGACAGTGGATAGACTTTGCCACGAGGAGGAACGGCACCAGATTGTAACTCTATGGCACAATCGTATGGGCGGTGCGGAGGTAGGGCAACCGCACGCACCTTATCGAATACATCCCGGTACTCCTCGTATTCAGGAGGCAACAGAGAGTCCGAGGAAGTACACAGCAACTTGACAGGCCCATGGATGCAACTAGCCCCACACTGCGGTGACCACGAGAGGATCTCGGCCGATCTCCAATCGAAAGTCGGATTATGCTTCTGGAGCCAGGGGTACCCCAAGACCACCGAGTAGTGTGGAGACGAAATAACCTGGAGACAGACCGACTCTCTGTGAACGGCACCAATGGCCATCCCCACTGGAAGGGTCTCCTGAGTCACGTGTGGCGGCAGAAGGGGTCTGCCGTCTATCGCCTCAAGAGCCAGTGGGGAACCTCGAGGCTGCAGAGGAATGGAATTGGCGGCGGCGAACACACTATCAATGAACAAGCCACCAGCACCAGAGTCCACCAACGCCTGGGTCGTCACCGAGCCCCCGACCCAGGAGAGGACAACAGTAATCAGTGGTTTGTCAACACGGGAAACCGGGGACGAGGAGACTCCACCCAAGATCTGCCCCCGACAGGATCTCAGGTGCGAGCGTTTCCCGGACGGTTCGGGCATGCCAACCGAAAATGCCCACCGAGACCACAGTACATGCATCGGCCCTCGCGTCTCCGGAGTACCCTCTCCCCCTCGGACAGGCGAGCAACCCCCAGCTGCATGGGTTGACCCCCAGACCAGTCATCCCCAGGAGGCGTGGGAGGAGAGGGAGGCACGGGTGGGACAGCAAACGTAGGCGCCAATCTGTTAGAAGGCCTCCGCAGGCTCTCCTTAAAGGAAGGTCTCTCCCTGAGTCTGGTGTCAATCAAAATCAGGAAAGAAATAAGGGACTCGAGCTCCACTGGTAGGTCCTTGGCTGCAATCTCATCCTTCAAGGCATCCGAGAGACCATGAGAGAAAGCAGCGACCAGAGCCTCATTATTCCAGCCCACCTCTGCTGCCAGGGTACGAAACTCAATGGCGTATTCAGCTACGGATCGTGAACCCTGTCTGATGGACATAAGGAGCTTCGCAGCAGAGGCAGCACGAGCCGGCACATCGAATACCTTCCGAAGAGAAGCAACAAAACCGGAAAACTCGGCAACCACCGGATTGTTGTTCTCCCATAAAGGGCTGGCCCAGGCCAAGGCCTTGTCCGAGAGCAGCGAGATCAAGAAGCCCACCTTTGATCTCTCAGTAGGAAAGGCATGTGGCAGCAACTCGAAATAAATGGCCACCTGGTTAAGGAAACCTCGGCACTGAGTTGGCTCTCCCCCAAAGCGCTGTGGAAGGGGGGCAGAACCGGTCATACCCCGAAACACCGCAGGTGCAGCAACAGGTGTCGGGGTAGACTCTGGCGCAACAACCGGAGCGGCAGTAGGAGCGGGCCCAGGAGCGACAACCGACCCATCGGCAACGGAAGCTAAATGAGCCGTGCGTTCAAGCAGGGTTTGTAACGCCACAGCGAACCGACCCAACAGGTGATCCTGCTGATCAAGTCTGGCAACCAGCGTAGGTAGCGAGGATGGCCCTGTACCGTCAGAATTCATGGCTTGGTCCTAATGTCATGGAACCATGAACCAGACGTACAACAGAGATAGGTGGAATAAGAAGGCTTTATTGAAAATCAAGCCGTAGCTAAAGTCCAAACGGATGGCTAAACCGAAGCAGGGTCTTGCGTAGACGGAGGTCAGGAACCAGGAGGGTAGTCAGACGTAGCCAGGATCAGGAACCAACGGGGTAGTCAGACGAAGCCAGGATCGGGAACCAACGGGGTAGTCAGACGAGGCCAGGATCAGGAACCAGAAGCAGCAGTCTTTGAAGCATGTGCACACAGGAGGACCAAGCAAGGAACTGAAGCCACAGACCTTCTATATATATGAGCTAGGCATCCAGCTCCTCCCAGTGGGAAGGAGGAGCCGCAGGGTGGGAGGCTACAAGAAACCCAGAAACCAAGATGGCCGCCAGCACATGTCAAACGAAGGAGAACAGTGAGAAGGTAAGACCATGACACTTCTGAGAGACACTGCCACTCTGATAAGCTCTTTTTATACCCAATCATGTTGCCAATTGACCTAATTAGTGTTAATTGGTCTTCCAGCTCTTCGTTATGCTCAAATTTACATTTTCCAGCCTCTTATTGCTACTTGTCCCAACTTTTTTGGGTTTTGTTGACACCGTGAAAATTTGAATCAACGTATTTTTCCTTTAAAATGATAAATTTACTCGGAATAAACGTTTGATCTGTCATCTACGTTCTATTACAAATAAAATATTGACATTTGTCATCTCCACATCATTGCATTCAGTTTTTATTCACAATTTGCTTAGTGTCCCAACTTTTTGGGAATCCGGTTTGTAGATGTAACATTGATGGGGAGGGCTTGTGATTTTGTTTCATTGACTTTGTACTAGGAGTATTCTCCGAATTGGCGTATAATTTCCATTACCCGAGGTAACGAGAGTTCTGGGGAGCTAAGGGTCAGTATGATGTCATCTGCGAACAGTGATAGTTTATGGGTTCTCCCACCTATTTCTATTCCCTTTATTTGGTCAGAAAGGCGAATTGCTTGTGCTAAGGGTTCAATAGACGTGATAAATATGAGAGGGGATAGGGGACATCCCTGCCGGGTACCGTTAGTGATTGTAAATCTTGATGATAAAGTATCATTAACATATACTCTTGCAGAAGGGTTACTGTATAAGGCTTTTACTGCTTCCAGAAAAGGACCACAAATTCCCATTGTCTGAACCACTGAGAAGGGAAAAGACCAGTTAATGAGGTCAAATGCCTTCTCAGCGTCGAGGGTCACCAAGACTGCCCCCAGGCCCATTCTCTCAATGTAATCTACAAAATTCATAACTCTTCTAGTGTTTCCTATAATTCGCCTTCCTGTATAAAACTTGATTTGTCACAATTTATCAGATTAGGTAGTATGGGAGCTAGACAGTTATCCAGGACTTTAGCATATATTTTTATATCTGTATTTAACAGCGACATAGGCCTAAAGTTTTGAGGAGTGTCTAGAGATTTTCCTTGTTTTGGGATAGATTAGTCACTAGACCGCAGAAAACATCTTGGCAGGGAATTTGCCATCAGTTTCACATAAATACAAGAGGAGGATTCCATGAAATGATTTATAATAGCAAGTTAATAAACTATTAGGACCAGGGGCTTTCTGTTTGGGCAGGGAATCTATAATCCTCTGAAGCTCTGTTTCTGTGAGGGGCACCTAACAGTGCCACTTGGTCAGAGGATATAGCCGGGAGGTGAAGGCTATCTAGGAAGAAGTTGATCTCTGTTGAAGAGTTTTGAGGGGGTCCTGAGGACGAATTTAGGTTATAGAGAGAGGAATAGTATCCCATAAAGCTGTCTGCTAAAGCTTGTGGATTCATAATTTTGGAGCTATCTTTAGAAGACAGTACTTCTCTGAGTTTTTACTCGTTGTGCCAGTAGTTTCCCTGCCTTGTTATTTTGTGAGTTATAGCTAGTTTTAATTTTCTGTAGGTTCAGCACATATCTATATAGAAGGCAATCTTTTAGTTGAAGTCTGAGATTTTTTAGGTTGTCTGAGAATATAAGAGTGATTTTATTCCTCCTTTCCAGGTCCTCTATGTTAGCTTTTTTAGCTACGTGTCCCAGTTTGACAAAGATTCCCCTCACAAAAGCTTTGTAAGCTGCCCATAAAGAGACAATTAAGAGGAAATACTCCCTTAGTGCCGTTTCTATGTCTGCTCTATATGTGGAGTGTGCCATTAGAAAGGTTTTATTCCGCAAAAGGGTTGAATGTGTAGGGGGATAGTTCTCTTGTAAAGCTAGAGTGATAGCTGCATGATCACCCCTATGGTTGATTCAAGGACTTTCGGGAGTAGTGACCTAGAGAGCAGGAACAAATCTATGCGGGAGTAGGATTGGTGTGCGGCAGAGAAGAAGGAATAATCCCGTTCCTGCAGGTGGTGAATATGCCATATGTCAAGCAGTTCCTCCGAAGAGATCCACTGCTGGAGAGGAGAGTTCTTGTGTCTGGGAGGGACTGAAGAGTCCACTTCAGGGTTAGGAATAAGATTGAAATCGCCACAGAGCAATAACTGCCCTTGCTTTACTTTGTTTATTTTCCTAAAAATCTTTTCAAAAAGCTAATCTGGTGAGAATTAGGAGCATATAGTGTCACTATTGTATACTGTAGGTTGTTGATGGAGCAAACATGAATAATGTATCTGCCTGCTTCATCTACAACTCTCGAGATAGGGTTGTAGGCAATCGTATCTCTAAAGGCTAACAGGACCCCCCTTTGCTTTTTAGTAAAGTGTGATTGTACAATAACTGGAAAGTTGGGATGGCGGATTCTATGACTATCTTTAGCTAGTATATGAGTTTCATGGGCACATAAAATATCAAATGTGAGATCTAATGCTTCCTTTCATAGAAAGGATCTCTTTGGAGGGCTGTTAAGGCCTTTAACGTTCAATGAGACAATCTTAATAACCATTGTGTATATAAGAAAAGCTAAACATTATGTAATCCAGGCTTCTATAGGTGGTAAGCATGGGTATAGTTGGTACCAAACTGCTTCTGTGGTATCCCTGGGACCTGATCTAAAGCTTAGAGAGTATGAAAACTAAAAACTGAAAAACAGAGGTAAAACAACAATATGACGTAAAGCAGTGAAACCAAAGCAGTACTAGAAACAGACACATTTTTTGGGTTGTCTACTCCATGCAGCCTAGGAGCAACCATTTTCCCAAACTTCATGGTTATTGAGCTACAAACACCCAAATTGAAAGAACATATAGTCTTCAATGCATGGTGCCCCTTCCCGTTTCCACTCAGCGCCATTCTTGGGGTAGAAGTTGGGGTTCAGGAGGCTTATCTTTTTGATAATCAGCAATGTCTATATTCCATGTGGACAGAAGTGTTTTGCCTGTTTCCACTGAGTTGATGATGTGCAGGAAACCATCTTTATTGATGAGCAATTTAACTGGGAACCCCCAGTGGTAGGCGATTTTGTGATCTCTTAACGCTAGCGTGATAAGCTCCATTTGTCGGGTTGCTTCAATGTGATCGCCGACAGGTCAGCGAATAATTTGATAACTTGATATGGAGCTGGGAGAATACCTGTCTTCCTGGATGCCTCTAGCAGCTGTTCTTTGATGTAAAAAAAAAGTGGATCCTCGCCAGTATGTCTCTAGGGATAGAGGCTGTGAGATGACTTGGTCTTGGCACTCTATGGGCCCTGTGAATGATCATGTCCTGAGGAAAAATAGATGGCAGAAGGGCCTCAAATATTAGGCAGTGACACTGTTTGAGCTGCCTATTAGGAATGTTCTCAGGAATACCACAGAATTTAATGCTATTCCTGCGGGATGTGTCTTCCAAATCGTTAAGTTTAGCTCTTATTTTCTCCATATCTTCAGAAAGGTCATTGTGGGCATCTACTAGATTATTATGTGAGGATGCAAACTCTCCCATTTTATTTTCTATGTGAGATACCCTGGGGAGAAGGCTTTGTATGGTAACCTGAATGGGGGATATCAAGGATTGTAGGTCAGCGTGAAGGGACTTGCTAACTAGTAGCATTTCCTTGAGCAAGGTCCCTGAAGCAGGCTGATTTGAGGTCTAGGGATTGATCTGTTTCGGGGGTCTCCGCTGTTTCCCCTTCCTGCATGGAGTACCTTGCCGTTCCATACTCTGTTCTTTGGCCGCCGTGGCTGGAGTGGAGAATGAAGGTGCCACTGCATGTTGCCGAGCTCTGAGAGCCAGACAGGGACTTTGGGGAGGGCTCAACTCCTCTCTTTGCCTCTCCTGGTCAAAATAAAAGTCCAACTTGCCCTGCTGTTACCGGGTTCTCTTCCCTCTGGTCATCATGTGGGAATGTGAAGTATTTAACCGCAAGAGCAGTGTCTAATGAAGCCCTTAGTTGGGGTTTGTTGTCGTTGGGTGCAGGAGCTCTTGATTCAGGCGGCCATCAGCTCCGGTTGCCAAGCCACGCCCCCTAAAGTAATTTTTAAAGGGTTTTTTGTACATCCGGTAGGCTATATAATCCAAGGGCACACAGATTGCTCCTGTTCTGATCCTGGTCGTGTCCTGTTCGTGAACGCCAAATTCATTCATCAGGTGCACTACTTGGGGTCCCTTAAAGTACATATTTGTTGTGACACCAGTTTCAGTGAAGCAACAAGGGCACAGGGCCCTTTTAGTAATGTAGTGGTAGATGGAACCCAGGTGTAGAAATGCCCGAGTTTTTGTCGGGTAGCCTAATGTCCCTTAATGTTGGTGCACATGTCACGGTGCTCCGACCTGGATACGCTGAACCCCAGACATTGCCCTCCAAAAGCAGGAAAAGGGGGTAGTAGTAGGAAATTAAGAAATAAATTGAGTCCAGACCTTGTGATGAAGTTGATAATAACTTTACTTGAATAAACGTTTCTCCAAGCAGACTAAGGCTTTGTCTTGGTTTCAGCAGATTTTGGCATTAACTGTGGCAGGCAAACTCTCTCTGCTACATCTCTTGATCTATGGCTCTGCTGTGCTGACAGGCTAGCTGTATTACTTAGCTTTTGCTGTATGCTGCAACTTCCTTCTTGTAGTCTGACTCTAAAATGGTCCAGGGAACTTTACAACTGGCTACCTTGGCAGGGGGTAAGCTGAACTGACTATAAACTAAACTCCTCCCTCCCTGCAGCAAGTTGGAAAAACACCCACCACACCACAGAAGTGGGTAGAATAGAAATAAAACTCCATTCTCTGTACCTGTAGCTCTGCCATGTTTGCCGCCATCTGCTTTTGAAAAAGGCATATTACACTTAAACAGTTACAAAATAGGAAATGCACAGTGTGACTGTCCTGCAATAAATACACAGATGACACTAGATTAACCAATAAAGGCAGTAGTAGGGTGCAGAAATGGTAATGCCACTCTGGGGTGTTAAATGATCAGCCAGAGGAGCTACAGGGCGATGAGGAAGACGAGGCAGAGGACCCAGAGACGCCGTGGCAGTATGCAGTGGAGATGGAGATAGGGAGTCCCTTCGAGTCACTTGCACAAATGGTCCGATGCATGCTCGCTTGCTTGCATAGTGACAGCCGAATTGTCACCATTTGACAGAGGAATGACTTCTGGCTCTCCAGCTTGTTGGACCCTCGCTACCGGTCCAAAATGGGGGCCTTTTTTTACACCCACTGAGAAGGAGGACAAACTGAACTACTATAAAGACATCCTATCTAGTCAGTTGGCCGCTGAGTATCTGCACCTTTGTCCATCCTCTTGCAGGTCTGACCGGGGGGGCCTCTGTGTTCACGTTACTCTGCCATGGCTGCTGTGGCAGGGTGGGTGGGTGTAGGAGCACTTCCAGCTCCATCAGCAGCAACCTGATGAGCAGCTTTCTTCACTCGCCTAGTGAATAAACCACTCACCAGCAGCAGCACCTAGACCTAGAGCAGGACCTGAACCAGCAGGTGGTGGCATCAGAGGCGTTTCTAGGGTCTCAAAAGATCCGGGGCCCAAGCCCCAATAAATATGGCCCAGTTCTCTTAATCAACCCTCCCCCCACACACCGCATTTTGCTGTACTTGCTATACAGCAGCACATACCTGTCACATCCATGGCCTCCAGGTGACATCTTCTCCGATGTAGATATTCTCTGTCATCATCTTTTCCATTTGGTCCGTACAACTTTTTTCCGCCGCCTCCTCTCTGCAGACACACAGACATCTTAGCTTCCTCACATTTCTATCATCATTTCCCAACCTGGAGTCCCCACAGTGTTATCCTGCTGCTCGCTGTGCCCCCCAATACCCCCAAATACTATCTTTAAGAAGACTGAGCCCCCCCATAGTAATAGTACTCCTTATAGTCCCACCAATAGTAAATCTCTTCTAGAATTCCCCATTAGTAATACTGCCCCCTACAGTGCACCCAACCGTGCTAACACTCCCCAAGAGTTCCCCCATTAGTAGAAGAGCCCTCCAGTATTAATAATACCCTCACAGAAACCCCAGTAGAAATAAGGCCACCTATTCCTCAACTGGAAATAAAGCGTTCTACAGACCACTCAGTAGTAATAGTGCTTTTAGTAGAAATAAAGCAGATCTATAAGTCACTTCTATAGCGCCCCCCGGTAGTAATAAAAACGTCTATAATGTCCCCTGGATTTATAATACCCCTAGAGTGCCCCCAGTATTTATACTTCCCCCTACTGTTATAATGCTTACCCCAAACTGCCCCTAGTATTTATAATGCCCCCTGCAGTGCCCCTGTAGTTATATTCCTCCCTCCACCATACAGTCCCATTAAATAACAGCCCTCTCTATCTACAGCCCCCTCCAAAATACAGTTCCATGTAAATAACATCAACCCTTCTCCAGCCGCCTCCAACATGCAATCCCATGTACACAACACCCCCTCAACATTTAGTCCCATGTAAATAACATAATTCCTCCCACCAGCAACCTTCAACATACAATCCCATGTAAATAACATCGCCTCCTTAATATTCAGTCCCATGTAAATAACATCGCTCACCCCCTCAGACCCCTGTAACATTCAGTCCCATGTAAATAACATCACTCCCTCCCACAGCTGCCTTCAACATTCAGTCCCATGTAAATAACATCACTCCCTCCCCCAGCCCCCTCCAACATACAGTTCCATGCATATAACATGACCCCCTCCTCAGCCACCTCCAACACACAGTTCTATGTAAATAACATCACTCCCTCCCACAGCTGCCATAAACATACAGTCTCATGTAAATAACATGACTGCCTCCAACAGCCGCCTCCAACATACAGTCCCATGTAAATAACATTACCCTGCCTCAGCCCCCTCCAACATTCTGTCCCATGTAAATAACTTCACTCCCTCCCACAGCCGCCTCCAACATACAGTCCCATGTAAATAACAAAATATCCTTCCACAGCTGCCTTCAACATACACTCCCATGTAAATAACATCACTCCCTCCCCAGCCCCCTCCAACATACAGTCCCATGTAAATAACATGACCCCCTCCCCAGCCACATCCAACACACAGTTCCATGTAAATAACATCCCTCCCTTCAGCCCTAACATTCAGTCCCAGTTAAATAACCACAAATCCCAGCATTGCTCTGCCTTTCCCTTCACATACATCTTCTCATGTAGCAGACCTCAACACAGCTTCTTCCCCAGGACTTCTCTTCACTGCCGTCCTCTCCTGCACTGGTCACATAATGGTGACATCATCTCAGGTCCTTCTCAACCACTGACTGTTTTACTGGTCACATGACCTGTCCTTCAGCTCTTCCTGTGCATTAGATTAAATTGTATTGCTGTCCTGAGGACAACATACAGTTGTATCTAGCTGGCAGGCAGGAAATTCAGGGCCTGGGACAAAACATCAGGGGCCCAGACCCAAATGTTTTAACCAAGCAACACCCCTGGGTGGCATAATTGGACATACCACATAGAGGATCCGCTGGACTACTGGGCAGCCAAACTGGATTTGTGGCTGCAACTGGCCGAGTTTTCCCTGAAAAAGCTGAACTGCCCGGCCAGTAATGTGGCATCAGAGCGGGTGTTTAATGCGGAGGGGGCCATAGTTGCCCCAAGAAGAACTCGCCTGTCCACCTAAAATGTGGAAAAACTGACCTTTGTCAAGATGAATCTGGCATGGATCAGCCAGTATTTCCACACACCAATGCCTGATGCATCAGACTAGATCATCCATGGTGCCACATCAACACTTGACAAAAGAGACCAGTTTATTCTGGTTACCTGCTTCAGCTACTATTTTAGTGCTGTCACCTGCCTGATGCCACACATCTGATGTTAAGTGCTCTTTATTTCACCCACCATCTTCAGCGGGTACCGGTATTGCCACCCACTTCCACAGTATGTCACCTTGCCACTCTGTGGCCTCCTGATACTGCTGCCACATCCAAACTATGTCGCCTTGCCACTCTATGGCCTCCTGATGCTGCCACCACTTACACTCTGTCATTGTGACACTCTGTGGTCTCCTCATGCTGCTGCAACCTCCACACTCTGTCATTGTGCCACTCTGTGGCCTCTTCCTGATGCTGCTGCCACCTCCACACTGTCATTGTGCCACTCTGTGGCTTCCTCATGCTGCTACTGCACTAAGCCGGATTGGGGTAATGCACACTGACGCTATAATATGCAATGACGGGGTCAGGTGTAAATGATAGTTAATAGTTTTTGTTTGTGATGCCAATTGCAGCGTGCACAGGGTACAGTCACAGGGCCATTTAAGGAGTTGTAACTCACATACCAGGTTAGGAATGCCAGAGTGGTGTAATGTCTCTGTGTGGTAATGGCAATAGTGTCAACGGTGTCTCCTACCTGGGTACGGCTGGACTCCTGGAATAAAATGAGTGTGCTGCTAGTAGGAGTAATTGAGGGTTTTGCAGCGATAATTGAGATCCAGACTTGGAATAAAGTTCAAACTGGTCTTTACTTGATGCAGCTTTAATCCATGCGAGATACAGCAATAGTCTGAAGTCCCAGCAGGTATTGGCAATGTATGGCAGGAATCTATCTTCTGCTTCTATCATGTGCCTTGAGCTCTCTGCAGGATAAGTCGTCTGCTTGTGGCTCTGTAACGTGGCAGGAATTTATATCTACTGCGCGATCTGTCTTCTGCTGCATTGGGGACTGACTAGCTGAGGAGGAATTTGGCTTCTCCTGGTCTCTGGACGGTACTCGCAGTTGTGCTCACAGGGTATGGTTCTTCCTAGAGTTCTGGAGATGGCTTTTTGCTTTCCACGAGCTGAGGCTGAAGGCTCAGGCTGGGAATGATGATCTTTTGTTTCAGCCGAGACAAGATACTGGCTTGGATCCCTAGAACTGGGAGCTACTACTCGCACAGCCTTCCCCTAGCCGGGGTGGCTGGCACACTAACTGAACTTCTTTCCCCACCCATGAGGCAGGATGTGGGAACATTCCACACCTCCTCACAGAGGGGGAGCTAAACTGGAATAAACTATTCCAGGCTAGAAACACTAAACTGTTACTAAGGCCCTGCTAACACATTGCTGCCACCTGTTGGTGAACATGAAAATTACAGCAAAGTATATTTAACAAGGATTCCAATGCACATTTGTGAGGATATTAGATAAAATCACATTAGATGACAGTATAAATGCACTTAACAGATTGTATCGGGGTAAAAGAGTTTGGTAACATTGGTAAACTATGACATAGGGCCACTCTGTAGATTTCTCATGCTGTTCCCACTCTTCCCACTTCATGACTGGTCCACTATTTAGCCTTTCGGCCTGGCTGACATCATCATTTATTTGACCCTTTTTCTGATCTGTCAGAAGGAAGGAAAAATGAGACGAACAACGGATTCTGTATGTGTAGTGGCTGTATGGTCCCATCTGAATTGGCTTGTGAATTGGTAGCCAAAAGCAGGAGGGGATACAAAACACAGAAGACATGCAAATATTCCATTCACGTGTCATTTCAGTTTTGGATTCACTCCTGTCTTTTTGGGCATTAGCAATACTCATGGATTATTGACCAAATGCTGACTGAGAAAAGGCGGATGCTGAACAGACAGAATCCTTTTTTTGTGGGGTATTGTTCTGACGGATCAGAGGAAGGGCAAAATAATCAGTGACGTCAACACAAACTTACTGCTAACACCCTCTCCTCTCTGTCTGGGGGCTCTACTTGTCTGAGCATTTAATAGAACAGGTTCTGTAGACATCAATGTGGAATCAGCTGACAACAGTGTAAAAGGAGTGCGCCTCTTTTTGGCGCTAACATCAACCTGTAAGGCTGAGTTCATACTTGAGTTATTTGGTCAGTTTTGGCCCCGTGACTGCCCAATTAAGTGAAGTGTGCAGTGATTCTAAGAGCGACACCTGTCATCTGCATGTCATATGGACTCACAGTATTATTACACTACCAAAGCAGACACCCTATGCGTGTTATTGCAAGGCACAGTGTTCTACACCACTAGAAAGGCTCTCTGCAGCCAGGAAATAGTATTTTTTTTTTAACTTAATTCGCTGCTAAATATTCGGATCAAACCGAATTTCTCCCAAAAAAATTGGCGGACCGGTGAATCACATTTTTTAAAAAATTTGCTCATCTCTAGTAATTATATTAAAAAACTCTATAAAAAACACAAAAAATTGTTACAGTACGTTTAGTAATATCCAGATGCCATAAGCACTTTTTGTAACTTTATAAGTCTGATATTAATCATTTATGACTTACTGTAATTTCATTTAATTTTATTTTTTACCACATTCATTCACCTTCTTTTTCATAACCCAGGTCAATACACCTTCTTTGTTTCCTTCCTTTCTCTGTTTCACTTTTTTATGAGCCACTCTCCACAAAGTCATGACCTTCGTTATTCAAGTAATCTGAATTCAAATTAAAACTTGCAGAGCTCATCACTGTTTTTCAATATATGCATATTGGTTTTTTATCACTGTTTACAATATATGCATACAGGTTGAAATAAATCTACAAAAGCTCTTATAAATTATTGAATCATAGAGGAGCAGAACAACAGAGAATTTCTATTACAGAAAACTTGCTAATGAAGTTCATTTTCATTTCAATGGTTTTGTAATTGTAAATAATCAAAATATGTTGGCTGTAGTAGCCATAATAGTCGTTGTATATTATATTTTTGGCAGTTTGTGATTGGCAAGCTCAAAAGATCAGGTCCATCTGGGAATTTTAATTTCCCCTTCATCTTTTCACATATCTTTCTCAACAGACTCTTTAGATGTCAATTAAAACCTAGTCTAGGAATGTACTGTGATGCATAATACACAATAGCAAAATGAATAAGGAATAAGCAGCATATAAGAGATAACACTGGGGAAAAATATATTAATCCCTTAATGTCCTCCAAAGCATGTTTTTACAGCGCTTAGTAACGGTCTTTATTATAGGATGCCACTTTTTTACAGTAGTCTAGAATAAGCACTGCACAAGTCTCCTATACAGCAGAGGGTAGGAGCTTGGATCTCATATGGGAGCCGGGTCCTTTGTCTAACAGAACAGATATCCAGAGTGCTCCCTTTGTCAGCTATCAGAACCCCACTAATGAGATTGTGGGGTTACAATGTCTGTACATAGCAGAAGGGGTTTCCATGAAAGACATCAGGTCTGCACTGTGTATATGCTCTATTAGTCCAGCTTATTACAGCCTAATACAGTGCCTTTCAGATTTATACAACATAGTACATTGCAACAAATAAGCAGTATAGTGTACCTTGAGAGCAATCAATTGATTGTAAGTCAAAATCCCCTTGTGGGACTAGTAGTTGAAAAAATATATATATTAAACAAAAAACCTTTAAGTAAAAAAAAATAAAAAAAATTTTTTGTATCACTTCATGCATAATAACCCAAATCATACAATTATTATGTAATTTATCCCACATGGTGAACACTGTAAAAAAACTAATAAATAAAAACAGAATTAAAAGCAATTTAAAAAAAGTCTTATGTTGTCTAAATTGATACCAGTGAAAACTACAATTCCTCCCCCAAAATTCAAGCCCCCACACGGTTCCATAGAAAAAAATAAATAAAAAATAAGTTATAGGTCTTGGGATGTGGCAATGCAAAAATATTTTCTTTATTTTTAAAGAAGGGGGTTTTATTGTGACAAAAGTAGTAAAATGTAATAAAAAATATATCCATTTGGTATCACTGTAACCGAACTGAACCAGAGAGTAAAGTTATCATGTTTATAATGCAAAATGAACATTGCAAAATTCATAACGTAAAAAGGCAATGGCAGTATTTATTTTCTCCCATTAATCCCCAGAGTTATTAAAAGTTATTTAATGATTATATGTACCTCAAAATGCTACTATTAAAAACTACAGCTTGACCTGCAAAAAAAAACAAGCCTTCATACAGCTGCATCAAAGGAAAAATAAAATCGTTATAGCTCTTGGAATGCAACAATATTTTTTTTTAAAGATTGCTTGGTCACTAAAGCCCCAAAAGCATACAGAAAGAAGTGGTTAACCCCTTCCCAACTTGTGACATAATATTATGTCACATGTTGGGTCTTTAAAGATAGCACCCATGCTTGAGCGGAGCGGGCACCATAGCAAGTTGGTGCCTGCTGTTCCTTACAGAGGAGAGTGAGACCCACGGCTAATGTCCACAACCGGCGGTAATGCTGATCGCGGAAAACCCCTCAGATGCCATGGACAAACCTGACCATGGCATCTGAGCATGGTAGAAACCAAAAGCGTGTGCGAGGAGATGGAGCTTGTGTGCAGCAGCCCCTGTCAGAGTCTATGACGGGAGGCTGCTGTACAGTCTTTCCTATGAAGTCCTTGCCTGTAATAGGGCTCCATAAGAAAGCAGTAAAATCATCATAGACTCCAATGCTAGTGCATTGGAATCTATGATAATAACAATCAAATGACTGATTGTTATAGTTCCCTAAGGGAACTATTTTAAAAAAAAGTGTAAAAGAGGAAATTTCATAATTTCACTTTTTTTGGCAGATTTTCCATTTTAATCTTTTTTTTCTACTAACAAAGCAAGGGTTAACAGCCAAACAAAAATGAAATTGTTTTTGCCCTGATTCAGTAGTTTGCAGAAACACTACATATGTGGTTGCAAAACTGCAGTATGGGCACACAGCAGGGCGCAGAAGGAAAGGAACGCCATATGGTTTTTGGAAGGCAGATTTTGCTGGACTGGTTTTTTGAAACCATGTCCCATTTGAAGACTCCGTGATGCAATCCTAGAGTAGAAACTTCAAATTTTGGAAACTACGGGATAAGGTGGCAGTTTTCTGGGTATCACTTTAGGGTACATATGATTTTTGTTTGCTCTATATTACACATTTAGTGAGGCAAGGAAACAAAAATAGCTGTTTTGGCACTGTTCTTATTTTTTGTTATTTACAATGTTCATCTGACAGGTTAGATCATGTGGTATTTTTATAGAGCAGGCTGTTACAGACGCAACAATACCAAATATGACAATACCAATATTTTTTTGGTGATTTTTTTCAGTTTTACATAACAAAGCATTTTTGAAAAAGAAAATGATTTTTTTTAGTGTCTCCATATTCTGAAAGTCATAGTTTTTTTACATTTTGGGTGACTGTCTTATATAGGGGCTCATTATTTTCAGTATGAGATGACTGTTTGATTGGTACTATTTTAGGGTGCATATGACTTTTTAATCGCTTGGTTTTACTCTTTTTGTGATGTAAGGTGACAAAAAAAATTGATTTTTTGACAAAATTTTATGGTGGTCATCTGAGTGGTTAGGTCATGTGATAATTTTATAGTGTCGGAATATTTATGCTGTCTCCGATTGACAGTCTATATTATTTATGTAAATAAATTAAAACCTGTAATGAAGGAGATTCTAATTTATTATCATAAATATCAAGCTAAAACAAGCTCGTGATCTGCCTTGAATTGAAGACAAAACCCAGTTACAGACAAAATATATATATATATGTAATTTATTAATACAATTTTTAGTGCAAAATAATATATAATAAAATTGGTGACAATTGAAATTCAATCAATGATATGCAAAATAATGAGAAAGTCAAAAATAATTGAGAATATATATCTACACAATTATGCCTTATTATAATGATACCCCTCAATTATATTTTAAATCAATTTAATACTTGATTTCTCTCAGCCGACAAATGTCTGATTAAACCCAAATCTGGTTTATCTTTTATATATGTATATACAGTACAGACCAAAAGTTTGGACACACCTTCTCATTCAAAGAGTTTTCTATATTTTCATGACTATGAAAATTGTAGATTCACACTGAAGGCATCAAAACTATGAATTAACACATGTGGAATTATATACATAACAAAAAAGTGTGTAACAACTGAAAATATGTCATATTCTAGGTTCTTCAAAGTAGCCACTTTTGCTTTGATTACTGCTTTGCACACTCTTGGCATTCTCTTGATGAGCTTCAAGAGGTAGTCACCTGAAATGGTCTTCCAACAGTCTTGAAGGAGTTCCCAGAGATGCTTAGTGCTTGTTGGCCCTTTTGCCTTCACTCTGCGGTCCAGCTCACCCCAAACCATCTCGATTGGGTTCAGGTCCGGTAACTGTGGAGGCCAGGTCATCTGGCGAAGCACCGCATCACTCTCCTTCATGGTCAAATAGCCCTTACACAGCCTGGAGGTGTGTTTGGGGTCATTGTCCTGTTGAAAAATAAATGATGGTCCAACTAAACGCAAACCGGATGGAATAGCATGCCGCTGCAAGATGCTGTGGTAGCCATGCTGGTTCAATATGCCTTCAATTTTGAATAAATCCCCAACAGTGTCACCAGCAAAGCACCCCCACACCATCACACCTCCTCCTCCATGCTTCACGGTGGGAACCAGGCATGTAGAGTCCATCCGTTCACCTTTTCTGCATCGCACAAAGACACGGTGGTTGGAACCAAAGATCTCAAATTTGGACTCATCAGACCAAAGCACAGATTTCCACTGGTCTAATGTCCATTCCTTGTGTTTTTTAGCCCAAACAAGTCTCTTCTGCTTGTTGCCTGTCCTTAGCAGTGGTTTCCTAGCAGATATTCTACCATGAAGGCCTGATTCACACAGTCTCCCCTTAACAGTTGTTCTAGAGATGTGTCTGCTGTTAGAACTCTGTGTGATATTGACCTGGTCTCTAATCTGAGCTGCTGTTAACCTGAGATTTCTGAGGCTGATGACTCGGATGAACTTATCCTCCGCAGTAGAGGTGACTATTGGTCTTCCTTTCCTGGGGCGGTCCGCATGTGAGCCAGTTTCTTTGTAGCGCTTGATGGTTTTTGTGACTGCACTTGGGGACACTTTCAAAGTTTTCCCAATTTTTCGGACTGATTGACCTTCATTTCTTTTTTTTTTTTTCTTTTTTTTTATAAATATTTTATTCGTTATCATACAAAAACTTCATATCCATATTACATTTACAATATTATGAAATCCATAAGTCCGTCAATTCTAATTTATGAGCATGGTTAACAATAATTTCATGCAAGTGTCCATGATTATGTGAATGTTAAAAATCAAGTGGAGATCTCACTTCCTGGGGGAGAAAACAAGACCCATCCGGCATCCAAAGCTTAATAAAGCAGATGGACAAAGCATCTCATTTAATGTTGTATTATCTATAAGGGGCAGGGATCAGAGGCCCGCAGCCCAGACGGCCGCCAGGCAGCGAACGCGCACCACGTACGCCCTCCTTCAAACATAAGTGAGCACGATCGACAGGATCAACACTCATGTGGCAAATCATCTGCTCACATACACCGTGCGAAGCGGGCTCACAGCGATCTTTAATCGCAAACTTTCATAGAACAGAAGAAAAGGGGGTCCAGCAGTCTTCTATCACAGTGGTATAGAACCCACTCGCATGTTTTACTGCCTCATCCCCGTTGGGTTAAATTGAGTATTAATGCCCTGCTTAACCGTACCTCACATGTATTCACATTGGTGTCTCGTGTGGCAAAGGACTCGAGTCAAATATCGCTCAACAGTCACCGGCAATTGAAAAGGATATGGACAAACACAACCAAAGACCGACTCTGTCCCATTAAAAGAACACATAGTAGCACCCATCCCACACATGTGTCATATCACTGCCCGCAGTCGAAGCTCATGTCCAACAGGAAGAGCCGCATCTCGGGTCGCGCCCGATGCCCGGACCCCCCGAAGTCCCGAGCCCCGGACCCCCGCCCATGTACCGCTCAATATTATGGGTAGATCAAAATTTTAACCAATATTTAATGCCGGAAGGTCCTGCCAACCTCCAGCATTCCTAGAGATACTCCAGTGCTCCACTATAGCTTCACATTCTTCACCAATACAGTACATATAGAAAAAGACCGGACTAATAAGATCTTCCCCAACCCGCCCCACCATCCTCCCCCACCCCCCCACCTTGCAGGAAAAAAAAAAGGGGAAATCCTGATTAATTAACCGTGTCCCAATCTTTCCACAGTTTACTCCACTTTAAGTAGGATCCTCTTTGTTTGTGCAAAATCCAGACAGTTATTACAGTCTGGAGCGGAAGAGCAAAACCATGATCTAGAGATAAGAAGCCTAGCTAAAAACATCACCTTGATCAACAATCGGCATTTTATAGGTTGATAATTAACCTCCGATAAATCTCCCAGGACCCATATCCTGGGGGACAAAGGAACGACAATGTTAAGTTTACGAGCCAGATTGGTTTGGACCAGTCTCCAATACCTGCTCACCATTGGGTAGTCCCAAAACAGATGTAAATGATCTGCCTCGGACTCACCACAACGTGGGCAGTCAGAGGAGGCTCTAAGTCCTCTCCTATATAACCATATGGGTGTCCCATCACTCTCCTTCATGGTCAAATAGCCCTTACTTTTAAAGTTTTCCCAATTTTTCGGCTGACCTGACTGACCTTCATTTCTTAAATTAATGATGGCCACTTGTTTTTCTTTACTTAGCTGCTTTTTTCTTGCCATAATACAAATTCTAATAGTCTATTCAGTGGGACTATCAGCTGTGTATCCACCTGACTTCTCCACAACGCAACTGATGGTCCCAACCCCATTTATAAGGCAAGAAATCCCACTTATTAAACCTGACAGGGCACACCTGTGAAGTGAAAACCATTTCAGGTGACTACTAGAATGCCAAGAGTGTACAAAGCAGTAATCAAAGCAAAAGGTGGCTACTTTGAAGAACCTAGAATATGACATATTTTCAGTTGTTTCACACTTTTTTGTTATGTATATAATTCCACATGTGTTAATTCATAGTTTTGATGCCTTCAGTGTGAATCTACAATTTTCATATGCAATATATAAAGACTCCTGTACTCCACTTGAGTTTCAGTGCAAAGCTTTTATTTAGTGCGGTTCCAGTCAATTTTTTTTCAGTGCAAAGCTCTTATTTATTGCGGTTCAAGTCAAGAACGGTTTCGGCTGAGATGCCTTCTTCAGTGTAACCGGATTATGGCCGCTTCAAGTCCAAAAAAAGCTTGAGAAAGAAAAGTTTCCTCGGTGGTCGGCAGGGATGCTGCTGTTTGTATGGGCTCTGTGTCCCTATCTGGCATGCGGTCCGGGAGGCTGAGGCCTGTATTCCGGATTGCCATGGCAATCCTGAACTCACCCTGCACTTTTAAAATAAGACAAAATGGTTGTTCTTTAGGTTCATGTCCATACATCTTATATACGCCTTATACTTATGGACTTTATTTATACCCAATAGTTCTGACAATAGAGCAGGTTGTTGCGGATGTGGCAATACCTAATATGTATACCTTTTTTAAATTTATTTCACTTTTGCACAATAATAGCAGTTTTGAAGCAAAAAATAAATAAATCATATTTTAGTGTCTCCATTGTCTGGGAGCCATAGCTTTTTTTTTATTTTTTGACCGATTGTCTTAGGTAGGGTCTAATTTTTAGGTGACGGTTTGATTTGTACTATTTTTTTGTGGCATACGCCTTTTTGATCGCTTGGTGTTGCAATTTTTGTGATGTAAGGTTACAAAAAAATAGGGTTTTTTTGGGCAGTGTTTTAATTTTTTATGATGTTCACCTGAGGGGTTAGGTCATGTGATATTTTTATATAGCAAGTTATTACAGACGTGGATGTTTCTAATATGAATACTTTTTTTAATTTAAGTTTTACACGATATCATTGACATTGACCTGGCATCATGTTTTAGTGTCTCTATAGTCTATAAGACATATTTTTTATTTTTTGGGGCGATTGTCTTAGGCAGTCATTTTTGCGGGATGACTTGAGATGACTTTTTGATTGGCACTATTTTGGGGTGCATATGACTTTTTGATTGCTTGCTATTACACTTTTTGCGATGTAAGGTGTCAAAATGGCTTTTTGACACTTTTTTTTCCGCGGTGTTCACCTGAGCGTTAAATCATGTGATATTTTTATAGATCAGGTCGTTACAGATGTGTACACTTTTTTTATTTATTTAAGTTTTATACACTAATAACATTTTTGATGTTTTAGTGTCTGAGAGCCATAGTTTTTTTTTTGGGGGGGGGGGGGCGATTGTCTTAGGTAGGGTATTTTTTGGGGTGCATATGACTTTTTGATCACTTGATATTTCACTTTTTGTGATGCAAGGTGACAAAAAATGACTTTTTTGCTACCAATTTTTTTTTTTTTTACGGTGTTCACCTGAGGGGTTAGGTCATGTGATATTTTTATAGAGCAGGTTGTTACGGATGCGGCTATGCTTAATATATCTACTTTTTTTATTTTTATATTTAGCACAATAAAAGCAATGTAACAAAAAGAAATCATGAGAGCCATAGTTTTCTTTTTTGGGGAGGGGCAATTGTCTCAAGCCAGGGCTCATTTTTTGTGGGATGAGGTGACTGTTAGATTGGTACTATTTTGGGGTGCATAAGCCTTTTTGATCGCTTGGTGTTGCACTTTTAGTGATGTAATGTGACAATTATTATTTTTTAGAACAGTTTTTATTAAAAAATTTTGACGGTGTTCACCTAATTTGTTTAGGTCATGCGATATTTTTATAGAGCCGGTTGATACGGATGCTGCATTACCTAATATGTCTACTTTTCTTTTTTTCCCTATTTTTTATAATTTTCTTTTACTTTATTTTTGGAAAAGGATGCTTTTTTTTACTTGAAACTTCATTTTTTTTTTGAAAACTTTCTTTTTTTAGCTTTTTTTCACTTTATTTTTTGTCCCACTCTCAGACTTCAACGTGGTCTGATCCCCTTTCCAGTCCATTACAATACTTCTGTATTGTAATGCATTGGCTGTAAGTGTATTATCATGGCAGTCATTTTAGAGTCTGCCATTTTCCAGTGTTCAGAGTGCAGGGACAGACGTGTGAATGCGCTAAGAATAGCAATTGGAAAAACCTCATCGTGAAAATTTGTATTTTATTTAAAATTGCAGGGAAAGGATAGGGACTAGGGAGGAATCATTTCACAGAATCTTAGTGCAGGGAGAGACGTCAGAAGTCGCTAGGGACATTGATAGGAAAGCAATTTTCAAGTTCAGGGAAAAAAAATTGGGGGATCCAAATAGCCATTAGACAGCTCTGTCATTCCAGCTATTTGTTATTGGGCTGCAAGTGCAATGTTGAAAAGCCTTTAGTGGCTTATATCTTAGTATCTTTGGTATCTTATATCAGTACTACAAGAAAAATATATACACATTTCACTTCTGCAGTTATTTCTGGTGAAAGCGCATAGGGGCGTATTTCAGTAAAAAAAAATACTGATACTGGCACATTGGGGGGGGGGGGGGGGGGGGGAGGAGAGGCACCTTGGCAGCCCGGGCCCCGAAGCAGCTGCTTCCCCTGCTTCCCTGGTAGTTACGCCACTGGTTACCATCTGCCTGCAGCTCACGCTTAGACAGCACAGTGCTGCTGTCTGAGTGTGAGCTGTTCAATAGTACATCCCTGTGTCTGTCCAGGCCCTGCGCCTGACAGAGGACAGGTAGTCTGAAAACCGGACTCTCCAGCCTAAAACCAGACCTCTGGCCACCCTAGTCCTAAGCCACACAGAGGAGTACGGGGCATTATCTCAGCATGCTACCACCCTCTAGAGCAAAGACATCTGTGCCCAGACTGAGGGGAATGGGATGGAAGGAGACAGATACTGACATGAGGGTACACCACCGAGTCCTAATTAGAACAGAAGAAAAAAAACACGCCTCCTCATTGTCTCCTGTTTTTTTTTTTTTTATAGGACATTAACCTAATCTCAGGATAATAAGTTACTGTGAATCCGCTTTATTAGATGAAACAACTGGTTTTAACAAAGTGAACAGAGCTACAGCTTATAAGATCCCTCTAGAGAAACTTTCACTAAGGTCTCATGCATACGACAATATTTTATATATGTGAGCTATGCAAATTTTTGTGTATAGTCCACTGACTTAATAATTTCTATGGGGCCAGGCAGACATCCATATTTTCTGCAGATCTATGGGGCTATTCCCCCAAATCATAGAACATGTCCTATTCTTGCCTATGAGCTACAGTACATTTCTGGTGTCATTTATGCTAGTTTTAAGTTACAAGTAATGTTAAGTTTGTCAGGCTATGCAGGATCTGACCACTTTTTTGAAAAGTCTTACTAGTCCGTAAGTCATAAGGCCTTTGTGCAACTCATTACCATTCTAAAAACGCAGCCACTATACCATGTACAAAATTGGGGCTAACCCTAACCCTAAGGCTGAGTTCACACGGGCAATATTTCCGCGCGGGTGCAATGCGGGAGGTGAACGCATTGCACCCGCACTGAATCTGGACTCATTCATTTCTATGGGGCCGTGCACATGAGCTGTGATTTTCACGCATCACTTATGCGTTGTGTGAAAATTGCAGCATGCTCTATATTGTGCGTTTATCACGTTGCAACGCAGGCCCCATAGAAGTAAATGGGGCTGAGTGAAAATCGTAAGCATACGCAAGCAAGTGCGGATGCGGTGCGATTTTCACGCATGGTTGCTAGGTGACAGTCTATTCACTGTATTATTTTCCCTTATAACATGGTTATAAGGGAAAATAACAGCATTCTGAATACAGAATGCTTAGTAGGTGATCAATTGAGGGTTAAAAACGGTGATGGACCATGTGATTGGAGCATGTGACCTGACGTCACCACAGGTCCTAGCCGGTAGTTCATCATTAAAAAAGTAAAGAAGAGACCGGGAACTACGCGATCAAGAGGAGAAGGTGAGTTAATTTTTTTTATTTTTTTTAACCCTCAATTGATCACCTACTAAGCATTCTGTATTCAGAATGCTATTATTTTCCCTTATAACCATGTTATAGGGGAAAATAATAACATCTACACAACACCGAACCCAAACCTGAACTTCTGTGAAGAAGTTCGGGTCTGGGTACCACAGTCGGTTTTTTATCACGCGCATGCAAAACACATTGCACCCGCGCGATAAAAACTGAACATCGGAACGCAATCGCAGTCAAAACTGACTGAAATTGCGTACCTAATCGCGCGGGTTTGCCGCAATACACCGGGACGCATCCGGACCTAATCCGGACACGCCCGTGTGAACCCAGCCTAATACTAGAGGGGAGGTTTTTCATGCAACAGACATCCTTTCATTCTGATACTGTATCTTAGATTTTTTTAAAGTTACTAAACAAATATTTGCCTTTTTACTGTGACAAAATAACTGTCTTTTAGTATGGTGTTAAGCAATATACACAAATAAGGCATTGTATCAAAACAAACATGTTTTATTTGCATCACTGTAATATTTCAGTGGCTGGGCACAAAAGTGAGCAGGTACCTGCAGCAGATGCTGAGAACAGATTCATATCTTCAGATGGGAACCCATTTTACAGATGTTCACTAAATTCCATCATATTTAATTCAGCATCATTACAAACTACATTAGCAAGTTTCCATTATCATTAATCTTTGTATATTAAAATATCTCTTCGGCTAGAAAAGCACCTGTTACCTTATAGCATTGTGATGCAAAGCAAAAAACACATTCAAATATGTCCTATTTAGATGTCCCTGTGGCAAACGACAATTGTCCTCAAACTAAGGACATGTCAAAATAAATAAAAACTTTGTTTCTTCAGTTGTGATTATAATAGCATGCAGCCTTGACATTGATATTGTGTGGGCTCTTTGGAGAATTGTTAAATGTTCATCTTAAAATCTAACAGAATATATTAATAATTAGTTGATATTAAATGCAAATCATCTTGTTCATTATAAACTGAATGAAAGACTACTTTTTCAAGGGGACCTTGTTTTCAACTGCGTGACCATTTATAAAGTTATTTGTTTCAAAACTACAACTTCATGGTGTAGGATTTTCTTTGAACAATAAATGTTGGAATTATATATCTTGATTCTCTAATTATCATATTTCACCTAAAACTTTAAAGCAACTGTCTTGTCAGGAGCTCAAAAAGATATGTAAAAAAAACTTTGAACGGGTATATTTAATCAAATTAATTTCATGTATCCGTGTGTCGTAAAAAGATATCAACAGTATCCCCCATAACAGTGACCTCTACAGTACCCGCCCCTTTAACAATTACCTCCACAGTGGCCGCCCCTTTAACAGTGACCTCCACAGTGGCCGCCCCTTTAACAGTGACCTCCACAGTGGCCGCCCCTTCAACATAACATTGACCTCCATAGTGACCGCACCTTTAACAGTGACCTACACAGTGCCCGCCTCTTTAACAATGACCACAACTTTATCAGTGAACTGCACAGTGCCTACCCTTTTAACAGTTACCTCAACAGTGCCCACCCCTTTAACAGTGACCTCCACAGTGCCTGCCCCTTTAATATTGACCAACCCTTTAACAGTGACCTTCATAGTACCTGCCCCTTTAACAGTGACTTCTGCAGTGCCCGTCCCTTTAACAGTGACCTCTGTAGTGCCTGCCCCTTTAACAGTGACCTCCACAGTGTCTGCCCTTTTAGCAGTGACCTCCACATTGACCGTCCCTTTAACAGTGACTGCCCCTTTAACAGTGAACTCCACAGTGTCTGCCCCTTTAACAGTGACTGCCCCTTTAACAGTGACCTCCATAGTGCCTGCCCCTTTAACAGTGACCTACACATTGCCCATTCCTTTAATAGTGACCGCCCCTTTAACAGTGACCTCCATAGTGACTGCCCCTTTAACACTGACTTCCACAGTGCCTGTCAATTTAACAGTAACCTACACAGCGCCCGCCCCTTTAACAGTAACCTCCACAGTGCACACCCCTTTAACAGTGACTGCCCCTTTGACAGTGACCTCCACAGTGCCTGCCCATTTAATAGTGACTGCCCCTTTAACGGTGACCTCCACACTGTCCACCCCTTTAACAGTGACCACCTCTTTAACAGTGACCTTCACAGTACCCACCCATTTAACAGTGATTTCCACAGTGCTCGCACCTTTAACAGTGACCTCAACAGTGCCTGCCTCTTTAACATTGACCACCTCTTTAACAGTGATCTTCATAGTGGTGACCCCTTTAACAGTTACCTCCACAGTGCCCATCTCTTTAACAGTGACCTCCAGAGTGCCCGACCCTTCAACAGTGACCTCCACAGTGCCTGCCCCTTTAACAGTGACTGCCCCTCTAACAGTGACCTTCACAGTGCCCGCCCATTTAACAGTGACCTCCACAGTGCTAACCCCTTTAACATTGACCACCCCTTTAACAGTGATCTTCAAAGTGGCCGCCCCTTTAGCAGTCACCTCCACAGTTCCAGCCCTTTTAACAGTGACCTCCATAGTGCCCGCCCCTTTAACAGTGAACTTTACATTGTCAGCCCGTTTAACAGTGAACTAGACAGTGACTGCCCCTTTAACAGTGACCGTCCCTTTAAAAGTGACCTCCACAGTGCCTGCTCCTTTAACAGTAATCTCCACAGTGCCCACCCATTTAACAGTGATTTCCACAGTGGCCACCTGTTTAACATTGACTGCCCCTTAATCAGTGAAATTCACAGTGCCCACCCATTTAACAGTGACCTTCACAATGCCCACCCCTTTAACAGTGTTTCCACAGTGCCCGCCCATTTAATAGTGACCTCCACAGTGCTCCCCCCTTTAACAGTGACCTTAACACTGCCCGCACCTTTAACATTGATTAACCCTTAATCATTGACATCTACAGTGCCCACCCCTTTAGCAGTGACCTTCACAGTGCCCTCCCCTTTAACAGTGACCTCCACAGTGCCCGCCCCTTTAACAGTGATCTCAACAGCGCCCTCTCCTTTAACAGTAATCTCCACTGTGCTCGCTCCTTTAACAGTGATCTAAACAGTGGTCGCCCCTTTAATAGTGAGCTCCACAGTATCCGCCCCTTTAACAGTGACCGCCCTTTAACTGTAACCGCCCCTTTTAATGTGACCTATTAGCTGATAAGGGACATATGACCATGTGTAAAGTCTATTTATGGCTGTGTTTTATGAAAACCTGGATAAATTAAATATGAAATTATATTGACTGACACCTCATATGACTGCTGGTGGCATTCCCACCTGAAGGCGGGGGCACAGTGGAAGCATAAGGCGAAGGCAGAGGAGGAGGAAGAGGTCGCCAATGCAGCTGGGGCACCGCCAGCACCTCAGAAGGCAGGGTTAGCATGGCCAAAATGTGGAAACGTTTTGTCAGCATGTCACAACAACCAGCACCACCGTCTTAGCAGGAGGCAGCATTTCAGCAACATGGTGGAGCAGTATGTGTGCACGCGCCTACACGTACTGAATTATGGGTCTGCTCCCTTCAATTTCTGGGTCTCCAAATTGGGCACATGGCCTGAGCTTGCCCTTTACGCCTTGGAGGTGCTGGCTTGCCCTGCAGCCAGTGTATTGTCTGAACATGTGTTTAGCACGGCAGGGGGCATTATCACAGCCAATGTGGACAAGCTCATATTCTTTAAAATGAACCAGGCATGGATCCCACAAGACTTGTCCGTACCTTGTGAAGAATAGACATGTTACCCAGCCATTGTTATACTACAGCACCATTGCTCATTGTTTTGTTTTTGTTTCCTACTCTTTTGGGGTGTACCCTAATTTAAACAATAAATCAATTAAAACAAAAAAAAAACTGTATTGGCTACCTCGTCCTCCTCCACCGCTGCTTTCACATACACCGCTACGTCCACTGCCTCCTCAACCTCCTACTCCATATGGACCTCCACTTCATACATCAAGATCTTTTTTTTTTATTGTACGTATTTTATTTAACTTTATATCATTTAAATAATTTGTCTCTTACATTTTCAGGTGAAATTTACCAATTTTTGGCTGTAATATATTCCTGCTCTACCTAGTGGACAGGTTAATAAATTTCACTATTTTTTCTGTTACATAGTTGGGTGATATTCCCCAATTTTTGGCTGTGATATACCCCTGCTCTGCCTAGTGGACAGGTTAATAAATTTCACTATTTTTTCTGTTACATAGTTGGGTGACAGTCCCCAATTTTTTGCTGTAATATACCCCTGCTTTACCTAGTGGACAGGTTAATAAATTTCACAAATTTGTCTGTTACATTGTCGGGTGACATTCACCAATTTTTGGCTGTGATATACCCCTGCTCTACCTAGTGGACAAGGAAATACATTTCTCTAATTCATCTGTTACATTCTTGGGTGACATTTTATCATTTTTTGTCGTGAATAAACCCCTGCTCTGCATAGGTGACAGGGTTCGAAATTTTTAAAAATCGTCTGTTCCATTGGTGGTTGACATTAACCTATTTTTGGCAATGAAAAACCCCTGCTCTGCATAGGTGACAGGGACTTAAATTTGTAAAATTCATCTTTAATTGGCCCTTTCATTCGATCCTTCTGCTTTAATAACTTGTTCCACATTTCAGTTCTATCACATTGCAGCCATTGACCTCCCTTGAATGTGGTCTCCCTTTCTCATGCTCCCTCTCCGGCATGGAACCCTGATTCGCCGCTAACTGTGATCAACAGTTAGACGCAGAAAAGAACATCGAAAGTTGATAGAGAAGATATCCAATTGGATGGTGGACGTCATGGGGACGACAAAGCGGCAGCAGGGCCTCTCCTGTCTAATGTTTCCAAATCCAAAATACCCCAGTGACATTCCCTATAATTTTTTATTAATCATTCCAATAACAGGGCATCTTAAGAGTCCTGTATTGTTATTTATCATCACTACCTCCGCGAGTCGGGAGTTGGTAATTGCCGCGCGCCCCCTCCTTTTCTTGGAAGCTTCGGCTTCATTTATTTGTCCCACATTTCCACTCAATCACATTTAATGTCATACATTGACCTCCCTTGGATGTGGAATTCCTTTCTCATGCTCCCTCTCCGGCGTGGAACCCTGATTCGCCGCTAACCGCGATCAACATGGTAGGCGCAGAAAAGAACATCGAAAGTTGATAGAGCAGATATCCAATTGGATTGTGGACATCAGGGGGACGTGCGACATGGTGGAGCAGTATGGGTGCACACACCTACATGTACTGACTGATGGGTCTGTCCCATTCAACTTCTGGGTCTACAAATTAGGCACATGGCCTGAGCTTGCCCTTTATGCCTTGGAGGTGCTGGTCTGCCCTGTAGCCAGTATATTGTCTGAACGTTTGTTTAGTACGGCTGGAGGGGGTTATCACAGGTTATATTTTTCAATGTTTTTAAGTTAAACAAAAAATAAAAAATAAAACCAAAAACCAGTGTTGGCTACTTCCTCCACCACCGCTTTCACCTACACCGCCACATCCACCGCCTCCTCAACCTCCTATTCCATATGGACCTCGTCCTCCAAGATCAAGAGTATTATTTTTTATTTTTACGTATTTTATGTTATTTTATGTCATTTCCATATCCACATTTGTTTGCAGAGCACTTGCCATGCTCTTAACCACATTTTGCTGGCATTTGCAGCCCTCTAGCCCTTTCCATGACTTTTTTAGAGCCATTTTAGTTCTCAAAAGTTAGGGTCCCCATTGACTTCAGTGGGGTTCGGGGTCAAGTTCGGGTACCGTACTCAAACTTTTTTGTGACGTTCGTCCGAACCCGTCGAACCCGAACATCCAGGTGTCCACTTAACTCTAGTTCTGGTGTCTTTTTATCTTGGCTTCCAACAGTAAAATACAGCAGTCTGCAAATTACACTCTCTAATAATAATGTGGTGATTTTGCTGACATTGTCTAAATCTACACAGGAAAGTTAAGAAAACAAGCATCAGTCTATTGAGGGTTATCATGGAAACAATACATTTATCTATTTTATCAAAACTTCCTAACAGAAAGACTGGGCTTGTTTCCTTTAGTAACCAAAGTGCTGCTTTAATTTTTTTCAGAGCCACAATTGAAATGAAAGCTGAGTTCAGATTTCACTGCAAAAAGGTCAGTTTTTCTGCTATAGAATTTTGATTAATATCTAATTAAAATATTAAGGCATCTTCAGATGATATGTTCCCCTTAGGGTACTTTCACACTAACGTTTTTCTTTTTCGGTATTGAGTTCTTTCCTAAGGGCTCAATACTGGAAAAAAACTGATCAGTTTTATCCTAATGCATTCTGAATAGAGAGCAATCCGTTCAGTATGCATCAGGATGTCTTCAGTTCAGTCACTGTACGTTTTTTGGACGGACAAAATACCGCAGCATGCTGCGGTATTTTCTCCATCCAAAATTCCGGAATGCCGGACCCAGCATTGTTTTACATTGAAATGCATTAATGCTGGATCCGGCCCTAAGTGTTCTGGAAAAACGGATTCCGTTTTGCAGTCTGCACATTCGCAGACCTTTAAAAATGTGAAAAAGATAAATACGGGATCTGTTTTTCCGGATGACAATCGGGGGGGGGACCCGGTATTGCAATACATTTGTGAGACAGATCTGCATCCGTCTACAAATGGTCTCCGTTTGCATACAGATTGCCGGTGACGGAACTACCTGACGGAATTCACTAGTGTGAAAGTACCCTTAAAAAGAACACTATTTTACCACAGATATGTGTAATGGTATATGGCTTGAACATAGAATATTCTAATAATGCCTGCATTGCCATAGAGACATTTTAGGATGTCAGCCTACATCTGTGTTTTTTCTAGCTGTGATTGATTTTCCAGTAATAAGCAGATGACATTTCCTTTATCTGCGAGTCACTGAATTAGCGTGATTGTTTAGTGCATATTATGACAACTGTTGTGTCATCATGAGTGATAATGTAGAATACAAAGCAGGGATACGATTCATTAAGCTATAAACAAGCGTTATTTTCTTGCTGACACAATATTTCTTTGTAATCCAGAAAGCTGCTTATCCAACCATCAGTTTCAAGCAGCAGACCATTCTCAGAAGTGCCTTGTAGATCCTCTCTATGAGAAGAAGGATATGCTGTAAATATTTTGAGAGGGCTCAGTAGGCTGTAAACGAGAAGACATACAGTACAGACCAAAAGTTTGGACACACCTTCTCATTCAAAGAGTTTTCTTTTTTTTCATGACTATGAAAATTGTAGATTCACACTGAAGGCATCAAAACCATGAATTAACATATGTGGAATTATATACATAACAAAAAAGTGTGAAACAACTGAAAATATATAATATTCTAGGTTCTTCAAAGTAGCCACCTTTTGCTTTGATTACTGCTTTGCACACTCTTGGCATTCTCTTGATGAGCTTCAAGAGGAAGTCACCTGAAATGGTCTTCCAACAGTCTTGAAGGAGTTCCCAGAGATGCTTAGCACTTGTTGGCCCCTTTGCCTTCACTCTGCGGTCCAGCTCACCCCAAACCATCTTGATTGGGTACAGGTCCAGTGACTGTGGAGGCCAGGTCATCTGGCGCAGTACCCCATTACTCTCCTTCATGGTCAAATAGCCCTTACACAGCCTGGAGGTGTGTTTGGGGTCATTGTCCTGTTTAAAACTAAATGATGGTCCAACTAAACGCAAATCGGATGGAATAGCATGCCGCTGCAAGATGCTGTGTTAGCCATGCTGGTTCAGTATGCATTCAATTTTGAATAAATCCCCAACAGTGTCACAAGCAAAGCACCATCACACCTCCTCCTCCATGCTTCACGGTGGGAACCAGGCATGTAGAGTCCATCCGTTCACCTTTTCTGTGTCGCACAAAGACACGGTGGTTGGAACAAAAGATCTCAAATTTGGACTCATCAGACCAAAGCACAGCTTTCCACTGGTCTAATGTCCATTCCTTGTGTTCTTTAGCCCAAACAAGTCTCTTCTGATTGTTGCCTGTCCTTAGCAGTGGTTTCCTAGCAGATATTCTACCATGAAGGCCTGATTCACACAGTCTCCTCTTAACAGTTGTTCTAGAGATGTGTCTGCTGCTAGAACTCTGTGTGGCATTGACCTGGTCTCTAATCTGAGCTGCTGTTAACCTGCGATTTCTGAGGCTGGTGACTCGGATGAACTTATCCTCCGCTGCAGAGGTGTCTCTTGGTCTTTCTTTCCTGGGGCGGTCCGCATGTGAGCCAGTTTCTTTGTAGCGCTTGATGGTTTTTGTGACTGCACTTGGGGACACTTTCAAAGTTTTCCCAATTTTTCGGACTGACTGACCTTCATTTCTTAAAGTAATGATGGCCACTCGTTTTTCTTTACTTAGCTGCTTTTTTCTTGCCATAATACAAATTCTAACAGTCTATTCAGTAGGACTATCAGCTGTGTATCCACCTGACTTCTCCACAATGCAACTGATGGTCCCAACCCCATTTATAAGGCAAGAAATCTCACTTATTAAACCTGACAGGGCACACCTGTGAAGTGAAAACCATTTCAGGTGACTACCTCTTGAAGCTCATCAAGAGAATGCCAAGAGTATGCAAAGCAGTAAACAAAGCAAAAGGTGGCTACTTTGAAGAACCTAGAATATTACATCTTTTCAGTTGTTTCACACTTTTTTGTTATGTATATAATTCCACATGTGTTAATTCATAGTTTTGATGCCTTCAGTGTGAATCTACAATTTTCATAGTCATGAAAATAAAGAAAACTCTTTAAACGAGAAGGTGTGTCCAAACTTTTGGTCTGTACTGTACTTAAATAAATAACCCGAACACATCGGGATGAATAATGGAAGTCAATGGGAGAACCCGAGCATTAAACCAGGTATCCCCTGCTCTGAAGAGAGGAGGGTGCCTGGTTCATAGTAAAATGTCAGAAATTGATGGAAAATCCACCAAAATGGTTCAGGAACAGCATGGGGAGGATGTCTGGATGCATCTTGTACTCGCAGGTCGCTGCTGGGAACAATGTTGTCCGAATAGTATGCCACTTTTACAGACTGACAATAATACGTACAAAACAGAAGAAAAAATGATTTTAGAGGAAAAATTGGTAGGAAACATTCTTTCCTGTATATTTACTTGTATATAAAGTGCAAGTGCAAAAATTATAAGCAAGAGGCACTTCGAGACAACTTGTATATCACATAAAGGAGGGCCTCATTCACATTGTGGTACAATTGTTCATGTAGTGGCACCCCTACACTCATAAAGCCTATGCACTAAGTGAAAGGGCTGCCAAAAATTACAAGGAACCGACACTCCAATACACCATTTGTTACACCTAAAGGAGGGCATCATACATAGCCTTGAAAAATTATGATTGATGGCCTGCTAGTGACCCTCAAAAACATTTGGAGCAAGGGCCTGCTAATCTGACCATCTAAAACATTATGGGTAAGGGCCTGCTGCCGCTTTAGTGACTCTAGATAACCTGGGGCCGATCACACATCCCTGTGACGGTGACGATCCATTCGCATGTCTGCATCAACTTTCAATGTTATTTTCAGCCCAAACCATGTAGACCATGAGTAACGTGAGAATTATGGTTCGATTCCGGAGAGGGAGCCTGAGAAACAGCTACGGCTACCACATCCAAGCAAGGCAGCATGCGCTCAAATTACCTATTAGGTATACTTAGGTGAGGGCCTGCAGGTGAGCTGACCCTGTAAAAGATTGTAGGTGCGGGCTTGCAGGTGAGCTGACCCTATAAAATATTTTAAGTGTGGGCCTGTAGGTGAGCTGACTCTGTAAAGGATTGTAGGTGAAGGCCTGCTGGTGAGCTGACCCTGTAAAAATTTATATGCGAAGGCCTGCTGGTGAGCTGACACTGTAAAAGATTTTGGGTGCAGGTCTGCTGGTGAGCAGACCCTCTAAAACATTATATGCGAGGGCCTTCAGGTGAGCTGAACCTGTAAAACATTATATGCAAGGGCATGCAGGTGACCTGACCCAGTAATAGATTTGAGGTGCGTGCTTGCTAGTGAGCTGACCCTGTAAAAGATTGTAGGTGCGGGCCTGTTGGTGAGCTGACCCTGTAAAAGATTTCATGTGCGGGCCTGCTGCTGAGCTGATCCAGTAAAAGATTGTAGGTGAAGGCCTGCTGGTGAGCTGACCCTCTGAAAAATTATATGCAAGGGCCTGAAGGTGAGCTGACCCTGCAAAAGATTGTAGGTGAACGCCTGCTGGTGAGCTGACCCTCTAAAAAATTATAAGTTTGGGCAACCTTGTTAATCATCAGGATTTTCCTGTATAAATCGTTGGTTGTTACGATGAAAAATGTCAGTTAAATATATCATATAGAAGACACACACAGTGATATTTGAGAAGTGAAATGAAGTTTATTGGATTTACAGAAAGTGTGCTATAATTGTTTAAACAAAATTAGGCAGGTGCATAAATTTTGGCACTGTTGTCATTTTATTGATTCCAAAACCTTTAGAACTAATTATTGGAACTCAAATTGGGTTGGTAAGCTCAGTGACCCCTGGCCTACATACACAGGTGAATCCAATTATGAGAAATAGAATTTAAGGGGGTCAATTGTAAGTTTCCCTCCTCTTTTAATTTTCTCTGAAGAGTAGCAACATGGGGGTCTCAAAACAACTCTCAAATGACCTGAAGACAAAGATTGTTCACCATCATGGTTTAGGGGAAGGATACAGAAAGCTGTCTCAGAGATTTCAGCTGTCTGTTTCCACAGTTAGGAACATATTGAGGAAATGGAAGACCACAGGCTCAGTTCAAGTTAAGGCTCGAAGTGGCAGACCAAGAAAAATCTCGGATAGACGAATGGTAAGAACAGTCAAAGTCAACCCGCAGACCAGCACCAAAGACCTACAATATCATCTTGCTGCAGATGGAGTCACTGTGCATCGTTCAACCATTCGGCGCACTTTACACAAGGAGATGCTGTATGCGAAAGTGATGCAGAGGAAGCCTTTTCTCCGCCCACAGCACAAAAAGTGCCACTTGAGGTGGGCTAAAGCACATTTGGACAAGCCAGCCTCATTGAATAAGGTGCTGTGGACTGATGAAACTAAAATTTAGTTATTTGGCCATAACAAGGGGTGTTATGCATGGAGGAAAAAGAACACAGCATTCTAAGAAAAACACCTGCTACCTACAGTAAAATTTGGCGGTGGTTCCATTATGCTGTGTGGCTGTGTGGCCAGTGCAGGGACTGGGAATCTTGTCAAAGTTGAGGGACGCATGGATTCCACTCAGTATCAGCAGATTCTGGAGACCAATGTCCAGGAATCAGTGACAAAGCTGAAGCTGGGCCGGGGCTGGATCTTTTAACAAGACAACGACCCTAAACACTGCTCAAAATCCACTAAGGCATTTATGCAGAGGAACAAGTACAACGTTCTGGAATGGCCATTTCAGTCCCCAGACCTGAATATAATTGAAAATCTGTGGTGTGACTTAAAGAGAGCTGTCCATGCTCGGAAGCCATCAAACCTGAATGAACTAAAGATGTTGTGTAAAGAGGAATGGTCCAAAATACCTTCAACCAGAATCCAGACTCTTATTGGAACCTACAGGAAGCGTTTAGAGGCTGTAATTTCTGCAAAAGGAGGTTCTACTAAATATTGATTTCATTTATTTTTTGTGGTGCCCAAATTTATGCACCTGCTTAATTTTGTTTAAACAATTATAGCACACTTTCTGTAAATCCAATAAACTTCATTTCACTTCTCAAATATCACTGTGTGTGTCTCCTATATGATATATTTAACTGACATTTTTTATCGTAACAACCAACGATTTATACAGGAAAATCATGATGATTAACAAGGTTGCCCAAACTTTCGCATCCCACTGTATATGCGAGGGCCTGCATGTGAGCTGTGAGCTGACCCTGTAATACATTATATGTGAAGGGCATATATGTGACAAATAAGCATGTTGATGTGATGGAAGAGGAGGACGAGGACGAGAAAATGAAATTTCAACCATTTTCCCTTGTTTGTGGTGGAAGGGGTGCATGAGAATACAGTGTATTCAGTACATTATTAACAACACATTTAAAGTGCCTTTATGTTCAGCCGCTTTCCTCTGGTGGAGTCAAGAAGTCATGGTCAATCCAGACCTTTTTCATTTTTATAAGAGTCAACCTGTCAGTATTTTCAGGTGGATATGCATATATGTTATAATGCCACCAGCAGCACTAAATACCCGCTCAGACAAAATGCTAGCGGCAGGGCAGGCCAGCACCACCAAGACTTAGAGCACCTGTTCGTGCCACGTGTCCAGCTTTGACAGACAGTAGTTGTAAGGCACTGCGGGATCATTGAGGATGCTAAAAAGGTCTGCTGTGTATTTCTTTACCATCTTCCAAAATGTTTCCCTCCTTGTGACACTAGGCCACTCATCAGGGTGAGGGTGCTGGCGGGGTGTCATGAAACTGTCCCAGACTTTGGATAATGTTGCCCTGCCTCTGTTGGAACTGCTGTGTGTTCCCCTTGTCTCCCCTCCTCGGTTGCCCAAGGAACTACGGACTCTGCCGCCAGCATTGTCAGATAGAAATCTTTGGAGCAATTTTTCAACAAGTATCTTCTGGTATTGCACTGTTTTGCTCATCCTCTCCACCAGAGGAATGAGAGATGAGAAGTTATCTTTGTAGCGGGGGTCAAGAAGGGTGAACAAGCAGTAATCTGTGTTGTATAAAATGCGTATAATGCGCGGGTCGCGGGAAAGGCAGCCTAACATGAAGTCAGCCATGTGTGCCAGAGTACCAACAGGCAAGACTTCGCTGTTGTCATCAGGAGAATCACTTTCAATCTCCTCATTCTCTTCCTTCTCTTCTGCCCACCCACGCTGAACAGATGGAATCAAACTTCCATGGGTACTACCCTCTGTAGCAGAGGCAACCGTCTCCTGCTCCTTCTCTTCATGGTTTAATTCGCGCTGAGAAGACGAACTGAGGGTGGTCTGGCTATCACTCCGTGTAATGTCTTTCCCCATTATCACCTCTTCCACATGCAAAGCATCGTCCTTAATTGTGAGCAGCAAGAGCTTGAGTAGACACAGAAGTAGGATGGTTATGCTGATAATAGCATTATCGCCGCTGATCGTCTGTGTTGATTCTTCAAAGTTTCTTTAAACCTCACAGATGTCAGACATCCATACCCACTCCTCGCTTGTGAATAGCGAAATCTGACTGGAAAGGCGACGCACATGTTGCAGCTGGTATTCCACTACTGCCCTCTGATGCTCACAAAGCCTGGCCAACATGTGGAACGTCAAGTTCCAGCGCGTGCTCACGTCACACAACAGCCGGTGAGCTGGCAATTTCAAGCGCTGTTGCAGCATTGACTGACCAGCTGAAACTGTCAGTGACTTGCAGAAATGTGCACACACGTGGCACACCTTCACCAGTAGCTCAGGAAAATTTGGGGCTGAGCCACAAGGTTGAACACGTGGGCTAGGCATGGGATGTGTCTGATCTTGCAGAGCTCCAAAGCCACCACCAAGTTACGGCCATTATCAGACACAACCATTCCTGGTACAGCTCAGTCTGGTCTATTATCCCGTTCCACAGCTCTGTCATGGTGTGCTGTTTGTCCCCTAAGCATATCAACTTCAGCACGGCCTGTTGACGCTTACCCACGGCAGTGCTACACTGCTTCCAGCTGATGACTCACTGGTGCTGCACGCGGATAATTCGGAGGTGGAAGTGGAGCAGAAGGCAGAGGAAGAGAAGTGGGGGTTGGAGCCACTAATGTAGGAGCTGACATAAACCCTGATCTACGTAGGGCCCGCAATCCTTGGCATCAGTAGCACCTGTGCCATCCCAGGGTACGACTCACTCCCGGCCTCCACAACGTTTACCCAGTGTGACATCAGGAAAATGTAGCCTCCCTGGCCGAATGCACTTGTCCATGTGTTAGTGGTTAAGTGGACCTTCCCAGTAACTGTGTTGGTCAGGGCATGTGTGATGTTATGGGACATATGTTGGTGTAAGGCGGGCATGGCACACGGTGACAAATAGTGGCGGCTGGGGACAGCATAATGAGGGACGGCCGCTGACATTAGGCTGCGGAAGGCCTTAGTGTCCACAAGCCTAAATGGCAACATTTCCAGGACCAGTCATTTGAAAAGTTGTGCATTTAGTGCTATGGCCTGTGAATGGGTGGCTGGGTATTTGCGCTTGCGTTCGAATGCCAAGGTAAGGACACTTGTTCGCTGCGCTGGGACATGGAAGTGGATGTGGTCGCTGATGGTGCTTGCGAAGGTCCAGGTGCAGGCCGGGATGCATTCAGGTCTGCGCCTTCGACAGGGAATTGGCCAGCACGTAACACGGGGTAAGAGGAGGCAGTGGTGTGACCCGCAGACATAGATTGTGGACCTAGGCCTTCATCTCACTTATTACGGTGCTTGTATGCCATGTGGCGGATTATGCTGGTGGTGGCAAGGTTGCTAGTGTTCACGCCCCGTCTCATTTTCGTAAGGCACAGATTGCAAACTGGTATAACAAGTATATATCGTGGCTCTCCCGTATCCGGTTTGTGGTTAAGGTGCTCTGTTTTTGGATAATTCACCCTATCATCCACAAATTTGTTACAAGTATTCAAAATAAAAACAGGTACTCACCATCTGGTATGAATGTTAAAATAACTGGTTAACTCAATAAAATTGAATTAGAAAAGCCAATACAATATAAATAATAAAAATCGTATGACGCCTAGACCTACGCCCAACACAGTCTGGAGTGACTGCAACTTGCCATCGATCTTGGTGGACACCACACGTTGTATCTCATATTAGAAGTTTAAAGACAGAAGAACCAAGCCTGTCTGAACAGAAGAATCTAATCTGAAGTCTATCGTGGGAAGGGTAAGGTAAGAGGCTGTGCATCAGTGGGACGCCCCAAAAGCCACCCCTACAGATAATACCTAGCCCTCAGAGATACTCCAGATATATTATTAAATGACTGCGAATATTGAATTGCTACTGACAACTACCTGGATATTTTTTTACTTCCTTTTTTTCACATCTTTTTCATCATTTTTATATTTTATTACTTGTTTGATTTTACTTTGTTATTTATTCACAAAGTGTGGAACTACACTTTTGGAGCAGTATTATGTATTTATCATATGGTTGTTTTTCACTGTTATATACAACCTTTATAAGGAGCACATTGTGACTATTTGTTTTATCACCTAAGCCCATCTATTTGAATATTCCGAACTCAACATTTAAGCAATTCAGAAATTAAGAAGTCAGGGGTTCATCCGTTTTTTATTATTTATATTGTTTTGGCTTTTCTAATTCTATTTTATTGCGTAAACCAGTTATTTTAACATTCATACTAAATGGTGAGTGCCTGTTTTTATTTTGAATACTTATAACAAATTGCAAACTACTATTCTTTTGTCATCCGCACTTTCCTCAAAAAAGCGCCATACTGCGGAGCATCTACCCCTTGGCGAGGGAGATTTCCACAAGCTCCTTGGAACAGTTGCGTGCCTGTTTGGTGTGGCCCGCCTTCTCCCTTTTGCTACCCCACTGCCTCTTCCAGCCTGTTGCGGCGTTGCAGATCCCTCCCACTCTGTACTGCTGTCCTCACTTGGCTTTCCACCTTCCCAGGTTGGGTCAGTGACCTCATCGTCCACCACCTCCTCTTCCACTTCCTCACTCTGATCATCCTCCTGATTTATTGACCTAACTACAACATCAGTGATTGACAACTGTGTCTCATGCTCTTCATCAACCTTTTGAGACAGCAATTGCGGTTGACTCATTGGCAACTGTGTCTTATCATCATCCACCTCATTAAACACCAATTGCCATTCCCCACCATCATGTTCTTGTGTGGATGTTCAAGAGGTTGTGAATCAGGGCACAAGATCTCATGTCCCTCTTCGAGCGTGCTTGACGAGAGGGCCAAATCAAGTAATGGCGATGAAAAGAGGCCCTCGGAATATCCAAGTGTGGGATTACTTGTTTGGCCAGACTGTAAATGGTGGGAGGAAGAAGGATCAGGGTGAGGATTGTGTTGACCAGACTCCTGGCTACTGAGAATAGACTTGGTGGAAGACAGGGTGGTGCTTAACTGACTGGAAGCATTATCTGCTGCAATCCAACTGACCACCTGCTCGCACTGGTCTGACTTCAAGAGTGGTGTCCTGCGCCGCCCTGCAAACTTGGACATGAAGCTAGGTATCTTGGATGATTGTTTTTCTTGTGGTCTGGCAGCAGGCACTGTTTCTCCGGACCCAGAGCCACGGCCTCAGCGTGCACCATCAGCATCACGGCCACTTCCCCGTCCCTTACTGCTCGCCTTGTTCATTTTAAATGTATATGCTTAAAAGTATGTCACATGTACAGTAGCGTAGGATTTGGAAGTGTATGTGCCAAAAAATGTACAAAGGTATTTGTGATGAGGAAATGTTATACAGGGCCTGATAGCACAGGTAATGTCACAATTTGCAGTGTCTTCGGAAAAAGGGCACTGGATGTCACTGATATTTTAGGGATGCGCACACTTCAAACAGGAGATGTGGTGCAGATAATTTTACTGTCCGCAGGTGACACCGTCTATGGAAATAGTGTACAGGATGTCACTGATATTTTAGGGATGCGCACACTTTAAACAGGAGATGTGGTGCAGATAATTTAGCTGTCCGTAGGCGGACACCGTCTATGTAAAAAGTGCACTGGAAGTCACTGATATTTTAGGGATGCGCACACTTTAAACAGGAGATGTGGTGCAGATAATTTAGCTGTCCGTAGGCGGACACCGTCTATGTAAAAAGTGCACTGGAAGTCACTGATATTTTAGGGATGCGCACACTTTAAACAGATGTGGCATGGATAATTTAACTGTCTGCAGCAGACACAGTCTACGGAAAAAGTGCACTGGATGTCACTGATATTTTAGGGATGCGCACACTTTAAACAGGAGATGTGGCGTGGATAATTTTACTGTCCACAGGGGACACCGTCTATGGAAAAAGTGTACTGGATGTCACTGATATTTTTGGAATGCGGACAATTTACACAGGTGTGGCGCAAAAAATTTTACTGTCCGCAGGATGTGCTAAAAATATTTTTTGCTGCTGTCACACACAATAGTCCTTAACAGGACGTTTAGGTCTCTGAAAAGTTTTTTGTATAAAAATATTCCTATTACATTCTCTACACTGTCTGTCCCTTTGTATGCTTAGTCCTCCCTAACACTGATCAATTTAGCTCAGGTTGACTACAAACATATATAGCTGCTGTAACACACAATAGTCCTTACAACTTTTGGGTCTATGAAACGTTTTTGTAGAAAGATTTAATTCAAATTCGCTCCCTACACTCTTTGTCCCTTCCTATGCTCAGCTCTCCCTGACTTAGAATGAGCCGAACACGCTTCTTCGGGTGCTATATAGCACCTGATGATGCGTTCTGGCCAGCCAATCACTGTAATGCCAGTAGCCAACATGGCTACTGGCATTACAGTGATGGCAGTACTTACCTGCATGTTTATTGGCTGTTTAACAGCCGCGAAACGTGTGGGAAGGAGACTCTAGCATGGCGCTCGTGCATATTCGGAACAGGCATGTGCTGAGCATAGCGATGCGCGAGCCAAACTCGTATTCGGCTGAGCATGCTTGCTCAACACTAGTAATTACTAGTGATGAGCAAACATGCTCGGCCAAATACCGGTTCGGCTCGAGCATCGCTATGCTCGGCACATGGCGGTACCGCATGTGCTCGAGCGCCATGCTCGAGTCTCCTTCCCGCACGTTTCGCGCCCGTGGAGGTAAGTACTGCCATCACTGTAATGCCAGTAGCCATGTTGGCAGCTGGCATTACAGTGATTGGCTGGCCGGTGCACATCATCAGGTGCTATATAGCACCCGATGACATGTGCTCTGATCAGTCATAGTCAGGGAGAGCAGAGGGTAGGAAGGGAAAGGCAGTGTAGGGAGCGAATTTCTCAGTTATTATTCTCAGAAAGCTTTTCAAAGACCCAAAAGTCCTTTTAAGGACTACTGTGTGTGTGTGTGTGTTTTAGAGCAGTAATATATTTTTACCTGTGCTAAAAAGATCTGTCTCAGGGACATCCGTGCTGAGGAAGGGACAGATAGTGCCGGGAGAGAAATTTGCTATTTTTACTATCAAAAGCTTTTCAAAGACCCCAAAGTCCTTTTAAGGACTACTGTGTGTGTGTTTGACAGCAGCAAGATATTTTTCTTTAATACCTATTAGTGACATAAACTGTACATCACCCGCAGACTATGTCTTTTTTGCGTAAATTCAAATAATCAGCGCCACATTTATTGTCTATAGTGTGCGTTTAATACACATCCGTGACATATATAGTACTCCATCTGAAAACTGTTTCTTTAGCGTAAATTTTAATAATCAGGGGCCAGTCCTCATCTCCATTCTCTAAACAGTGAACCCATTGAGATATTTATATAATACAAAATATATTAGTTTATTTGAAAAATAAGAGTTTACACACAAACATGAATTGATGAATATGAGTAATATTAAAATAGGGCGAGACCATTAAAAGCTGTACATTAAGGAATCTCTTATTAATATATAATAAACATAAAATAAAATAAAATAAAATAAATAAATTTTCTGACCAGAAGTATTTTTACATCAGGAAGAGCTAAAACAGAAAATTCGTACTTCCAACCTGCAGCCTCTAAATTCTAGTCCAGTAAATACAAAGCACACTTACCAAGTAGTTGATCACCCGACGGATGTGGCGTCTTGTGGAAAGAACAAATCAGAAGTAACTAATCTGAAAATAAAATAAAAAAATATAAAATAAAAAAATATAAAACATAAAACATAAATCATATAAATAAAAATAATATAATAAAATAATAATAAAAAATTAAAAAATAAGAAAAAACAATAATATCAAAAATAAAAAATATCAAAAATAATTTTGAAAAATCTATAAAAATCATAAAAAATAGTAAATTAAAAACAATAAGATAATAGATAATTTATAAGCAAAAGGAATAAGAAAAATAAAAGTAAAATGAATAATTAAAGAATAACCAGTAGGGTATGCAAGATAGCAAGAAATTAGGCCAATCAGAATAGGAAAAAGCAAGTGCATGAATAAAAAAGCAGGTCATGTATAATTATAAAATAATAACTAGTACTGATAAAAAAATAATAAGATCAAAACCTATTCTTATTAAATTGAGTAATGTAATAATTGTCATCAATAGGAGTAATAGTGAATACTATAGACATTCCAGTACTGGTTGAATTATAAACAATATATAACATACACCATCCATGTATATAGTTGTAGATTAGTTAAAGAAGTGTAGTGATGCTTATAGCAAACATGCGGAATTTTGATTCACCTTATAGGCAACTCAGTTAGTGTGCCCGAGCCTTAAGAGCGGCGCAAGCACATAGTGAGCACATAGTGGTCACTATGAGCGGCGCAGAGCGGCGCAAGCACATAGTGGGTTTGATAATCCTCGGTTTAGCCCAGCCAAGTGCGCACTGAATCTAAGTCCCTGAGCATGCGCAGAAAAGCCTGCGAACAGACGACAGCATCGCAGTAGGCGCATGCGCAAAGAATAAAATGAGACGGAGGGTTTAACTGGACGAAAAAGAGAGGCGGAGACGATTTGATTATAAAAGTCGACTCCTGATAGGTTCCAGACACATGTGGGTAACGAAATGTATCCAGAGTGGATACAAAAGTGTGACATCACTAAAGGAAGGACATAAAAGCTTCGGTCACGCCCACCACAGGAGCAGCCTGCCCGTTCCCCTGAAGACGCCAAGATAAATTGGCGAAACATGTCGGGGGGCAGAGTCCTGTAAAGCGATCAATTTTAGACAGCATCAGCTTGTAATGTCTTTATAACAAGAAGTAATAGCAAAGCAGTCAGATAGGGGACATCCAGGATTAGAGTGTTTCAGCAACTGTCAGTGATATAAAGGAGCGAGAGCGCACCAACTTCTGTGACGGACCACTGGTTGTGGAATAACAGAGCTGGCAACAGCAAGCACCTGCAGGGACTGCTAAATATTAAGCAGCCAAGCAGAGCAAATATACATAATATCAGACAGTTAGCAGCACCTCCCGTTGTACCCCAGACGCTATAATCACTATCTGTGTATACAAATACAAAAACATCACATAAACTACAAGCTGAGCTGAGAATTTTAATTAGTCAGTTTTTTGTGTGAAGTATTTTATTATTTAATACAATAAATGTTACGTTTTATTTAAACAAACTATCACACGTGTCAATCCAGAGACAACCATTGATCTTACTGGTCATTTGAAAAAAAATTAAAAAATAGTGTCTCAACACGGTGTGAAGGGTCACCCAAAATAGAAATAGTCCTCATCTACTGTCTCTGTAGTGTGTATGTGCAATACACATCCGTGACATATACAGTATGCCACCCGAAAACTGTTTATTTAGGGCAAATTCCAATAATCTGGGCCTAATCTAGTGTCCATAGTGTGTGGCTTTCTGTGACATATACAGTAGCGGTTGCAGTATACAGTTCAGCGGTTTATCAAAATCAACCCAATTTGCCAGAGTTACTAGTGAAGGCGCGCCCCATGTGTGCCCATTTCTGCAAGTCGTCCATAGCTTCAGCCGGTCTGTCAACGCTGCAGCAGCGCTTGCGGCATCCAGCTCACCGACTGTTGTGCGACATGAGCACACGCTGGAACTCTACATTCCACATGTTGGCCAGGCTTTGTGAGCAGCAGAGGGCAGTTGTAGAATACAAGCTGCAACATGGTCGTTGCCTTTTGAATCAACTGTCACTATTCACAAGCCAGGAGTGGGCATTGATGTCAGACCTCTGTGAGGTTTTAAAAAAGATGATTAGTGGCGATAATACTATTATAAGCGTAACCATCCCACTGCTGTGTCTACTCAAACGATCGCTGCTCACTATTAAGGACGACGCTCTGAATGTGGCAGATGATGAAATGGGGGAGGACATTACACAGGGTGATAGCCAGCCCACCCTCAGTTCGTCTTCTCGACGGGAATAGGACCATGAAAGGAAGAGGAGGAGGAGGAGCTGGAGACAGTTGCCTCTGCTATAGAGGTTAGTACCCATAAAACTTTATTTCCATCTGTTCAGTGTGGATGGGCAGAAGAGGAGGAGATGGAGAGTCATCCTGATGTCGACATCAACATACGTCTTGCCTGTTGGTACTCTGACACACATGACTGACTTTTTGTTAGTCTGCCTTTCCAGCGACCCGTGCATTATACTCATTTTAGATAACACGGATTACTGGGTGGTTACCCTTCTCGACCCTTGCTACAAAGAGAACTTTTTATCTCATTCCTCTGGTGGAGAGGACAAGCAAAATGGTGTAATACCAGAAGATCCTTGTTGGAAAATTGCTCCAAAATTTTCCAGCTGACAACGCTGGCGGTAGAGTCAGTACTTTCTTGGCCAACCGAGGAGGGGAGACAATAGGAACACACAGCAGTTCCAACAAAGGTAGGGCCACACTCTCCATAGCATGGGACACTTTCATGACACCCCGCCAGCAACCTCACCCTGAAGCGCAGCCTAGTGGTACAAGGAGAAAAAAGTTTTGGAAGATGGTGAAGGAATACATAGCAGACCATGTCAGCATCCTCAATGATCCCTCAGTGCCTTACAACTACTGGGTGTCCAAGCTGGACATGTGGCACGAACTTGGGCTCTATGCTTTGGAGGTGCTGGCCTGCCCAGCGTTTTATATAAGCGTGTATTTAGTGCTGCTGGTGGCATTATAACAGATAAGCATATCCGACTGTCAACTGAAAATGCTGACAGGTTTACTCTTATAAAAATGAACAAGGCCTGGATTGACCATGACTTCTCGACTCCACCAGAGGAGAGAGTTGTTTTAATGTAGTTAATAGACTGTATGCCCATGCACCCCTTCTGTCACATCAACATGCATTTCTTATTCGTCATATATAATGTCCTCATATATATGGCCTTCGAATATAATTTTTTTGATGTTCCGCTCACCAGCAGGCCATCACATCTAATTTTTCAGAGGGTCCACTCACCAGCAGGCCGTCACATAAATTTTTTTACAGGGTCCGCTCACCTGCAGGCCCGCAACTCAAATCTTTTACAGGGTCAGCTCACCTACAGGCCCAAACCTAAAATTTTTTACAAGGTCAGCTCCCCTGCAGGCCTGCAACTCAATGTGAATGAGGCCCTCCTTTATGTGATATACAGGTTGTATCGGAGTGCCTCTTCCTTGTAATTTTTGGCAGTACTTACACTTTATATACAAGTAAATATACAGGAAAGAATGTTTTCAAAAAAAAATTTGTATAAAATTGATTTTTTTACTTTGGTTTTGGGCGTAAAACCTTAATTAGATCGTGGGCATGGTGATCACTTTAAGCCCATTTAACCTTCCTAGCGGTATTTCGGAGTGTGACTTGGGGTTAATTTTTGCTGCCAGGAGCTGTAATCCCGAGTCACGCTCGGGGTAACATTGAAAAGTTGTCAGCAGAGTCCCCTTACCTTCTCCGCTGTGATCGCAGGCGAGAGCGCCGGCCGCCTTCTGACTTCCTGGTTCCATTCCCTGCGAGCACCTGCAGCGCATGGGAGCGGAACTGGGTGGGAAATTCTAAATTATAAAGTGACACACACATAAAAGAGGTAATACATTGTAATCTGAGAGGATTGCTCTGTATCACCTCAGATCTGACAGTTGATCAATGTAAAGTGCCCCTTGCCTGCCATTTTACTGCCATTTGTGCTTATTTATAACATGGCTTCAAAAAAGCGCCACTGTACTACAAAAGTGTGTTTGGACCAGTACAGTGACAGCGACAGTGACACGGAGGTGCTTGCAGAACTGAGCGATAGTGAGTCATGGGGAGATTTATCATCTGACACTGACACTGATCTGGAAAGTGACAACGGCGAGGATCCTGCACCTGACCTCAGCCATGTGCACACTTGGTTCCCTATTGACTGCGATACGGACCAGGTAGCGCCCCCAAGATTCCCGTTCACTGGATCACCTGGGATGATGTTGAGCGTGACAACCCTCTGGCATACCTGCAATTATTCCTCACTGAGGAGGTAATTGACAAAATTGTCACAGAGACAAATCGCTACCAACAGCAGCAATCCGCTACACAGCATGCCACGTTTTCCAGAAGCATAAAGTGGGAACCGGTGACCAAAGAGGACATGTGGCAGTTTCTTGGACTCATCATTCTTCAGGGGGTGATTGGGAAACCGCCCCAGAAATGGTACTGGACCACCAATAAGTTACTGGCCACTCCATTTTTTGGCACCGTAATGTCAGAATACCGGTTTTCCCTCATCATGAAGTATTTCCACTTCACGAACAACGAAGAATTTGATGAGGCAACGCATTCTGCGCCCGAACAAAATAAAATCTGGGAGGTATGGCAAATGATTGTGACCAATTTCCAGCGGACCTACATGCCAGAAAGGGATGTCAGCGTCGACGAAAGTTTGATGGCCTACAAGGGACGCCTAAGCTGGATACAGTACATTGCATCCAAAAGAGCGCGGTTTGGCATCAAATCCTACATGCTCTGCGAGTCATCCACTGGGTACAGCTGGAATTCAGTCATTTACACCGGTAAAGGCACGAAGTTCAACCCCAGGTACAGCTGCTATGGGATGGCCACATCATCTGTCCTTACACTGCTGGAGCCATTGCTGAACCAGGAATATTGTCTGACCACGGACAATTTCTACACGTCTCCGGAACTGTATGAGGTTTTGCTACAAAACAAGACTGATGCATATGGTACCGTTAGGCTAACCAACGTGATATGCCATCTATGTTTGCCAAGAATAAACTCAAAATAGGAGAAATGGTTGCCAGGTCAGAAAGATGTCCTGAAGCCGCAAGTCGTGATAGACTATAATTACACCATGGGAGGTGTCGACAGAGCCGATCAGACAATTACATTTTATCCAACTATGCGCAAACAGCAAAAAAAATATTATAAGAAGATCTTCAGGCATCTTCTGGAACAATGCCTTTGGAATGCATATATCCTGTACAGAGCAAAGAATGACAAGCCTCTTGTTCATTCTGACTTTATATGGAAGGTGGTTGAGCAGATTTTTGTCAACCACCAGACGCCATCAGTATCTGTGAACAGACCTGGACGTTGTGCTGTTGACATTGTCAACCAAGAAAGCCTGACTGGTCCCCACTTTATGGACTACATCCCGCCAACTCCAAAAAAGGCAGCACCTACGGATGTGCGTGGTTTGCTGCTCAAAGAGAAATGGCAATGGAAAGAAAGTCTGAAAAGAAACCAGGTTCCATTGTCCTGATTGTGACGTCAGACTTTGTGCAGTCCCATGTTTCAAAATTTATCACACTCAAGATGTTTATTGAATTTCTTTTGTTTGACAAATTTAATTATTCTTTATTACATGACTAAATAAAATTACATTAATTAGATTATAATTCATGATTTTGTGTTTCAAACTTTAGTAAGTAATTAGTTTAGTAAGTAATTACTAAGAATTGCAGGCCTACAATACATAACACCAAATTTCCATGCAAAAAATTGTACCACTTTTGGTACAAAATTCCTGACATAATCATACTGCAAGGGAGGTTAAGCTGCATCAGCAGCAGCATGGTGATAAAAATGAGTGGCTGGCAAGGTGACATGGTGTGAAGATGGCAGCATGAGGAGGCCACATAGTGGCAAAATGACACAGTCTGGATAAAAGACTAAGGCCACAGATTGTTGAGAAAGATGCAGGTGGAAACAAATCTGTAGAGCTGTATGACAGTCACCTGCAGATTAATGCAGCCATCAAAATCAAGTTGAGTTTGTCGGTTCCACTTCAGCTCACCAGCAAGCCCGCAACTCAAATCTTTTACTGGGTTAGCTCACATGCAGGCCCGCAACTCAAATATTTAACAGGGTCAGCTCACCTGCAGGCCCGCAACTCATGCTGCCTTGTTTTGAAGTAGTAGCCATAGCCGTTTATCAGTGTCCCTCTCCAAAATCGAACAATGATTCCCCATTACCGGTGGTCACCATGGTAGGCGCATAAAAGAACATCGAAAGTTGATAGGGAAGATATCCAAATGGATCGTGGACGTCACAGGGTAACGTGAGAGCAGGCAGAAGTTATCTAGAGTCAAAAAAGCGGCAGCAGGACCTCTCCTGTATAATGTTTCCTCATCCATAATACCACAGTGACATTCCCTATAATTTTATATTACTTATTCCAATAACAAGGCATCTTAAGAGTCCTGTATTGTTATTTATCGTCACTACTTCCACGAGTCGGGACTGTGTGATTTGAGCGACACCCGCTTGCCTTCCTTCAATGTGTTAGCCATTTCTCAGGCTCCCTCTCCACATCGAACACTGATTCCCCATTACCCGTGATCACCATGGTAGGTGGAGAAAAGAACATCGAAAGTTGATAGGGGAGACATTTAAATAGATTGTCAGAGGTTATCTAGAGTTACCAATGCGGCAGCAGGTCCGCTCCCTTAATGTTTTAGATGGTCAGATCAGCAGGCCCTTGCTCCAAATGTTTTTGAGGGTCACCAGCAGGCCATCAATCATCATTTTTCAAGGGTGTGTATGATGCCCTCCTTTATGTGTAACAAAGGGTGTATTGAAGTGCCGGTTCCTTGTAATTTTTGGCAGCCCTTTCACTTAGTGCATAGGCTTTATGAGTGGAGGAGTCCCACTACTTGAATAATTGAACCATAATGTGAATGAGGCACTCCTTTATGTGATATACAGGCTGTTTCGGAGTGCCTCTTGCTTGTAATTTTTTGCAGCACTTGCACTTTATATACAATTGAGTATACAGGAAAGAATGTTTCTTAACAATTTTTCCTGTAAAATTTTTGTGGGGATTTTGTGAGTATTTTTGTCAGTCTGTAAACGTGGCGTACAACTCGGACAACATGGTTCCCAGCAGCGACCTGGGAGTCCAAGATGCATCCAGACATCGTCCCCATGCTGTTCCCGATCCACTTTGGTGGTGTTTGTCACTTTCTGACTTTTTCCAATGGACCAGGCACCTCCCCTCCTCAGAGCAGGGTGTGCCTGGTTGTCTCCCATTGACTTCTATTATACTCGGGTGCTCGGCCGAGCACCCGAATATAGCAATGTGTTTGGGTCAAACACCCGAATACTTTGGTGCTTGATCATCACTAGTAATTACCTGAAATTGTTTACTGCAACTGAGTTTTACAGCTTCTCGAGAAAAGAAAGATGATTCTAAATAGAAAATGTCTTTGCAAACCTCTATAGCCTGCTGAGCAAAAGGAGAGTCGATCTACTGTATAATTCAGTATGACCAACAATATGACCTTTCACATTGTAATAAAGGTTAGAGAAAATTGGATAGCTTGTTTCAAAAGTTCACATATCGTATATAAGGATTGATAAATTATAAGGATAATCTCTTATACTGTAGTCCTGTAGAGACTGAGGAATCACGTTTTACATGTCTTCTACTGCATCAAAAGTAAGGTCCAATAGAAAATTGAAACAAGGAGAAAGAAATGTAATGACAAAACAAAAACTCCAACAGTACTTCAACAACATGCAGACATTTCTAATCCTAAACAAGGAAAGGAAACTCCACAGACTGAAACTTAAAGCAGAGCTCAAAACAAACACAGAATGAAGCCAAACCCTAACCATGTGGACCGCTGCTCCAATTCAGCTGCTGAAGCGTCTGTGTCATCAATCTCTCTACGTACAAACCACATAAAGTGGAACTTGGAGTGCTCTGTAGGGCTTTCATTCTGTCCATCCAAAACTCTAGATCAAATTGAACTCTGTAGTGATATGGAAAATTATTTCTGCAGATTATGCCTGAAGGAATATTTTCATGATACAGAGCAGACAATACCCATTCTGACTGAAGGGAATCAGAATGTAAAAGACAAAAAGAGATCTGACTGGACATCCCCAAGCGGACGCAACCTTATCCTGCACATGCAAAACTGTCCCTAAGCATATTCTAAAGATAAAGTTCTCCTATTGACCCGTAATGGCTACACCAATATCATAATGGCACTTTACATGAAATAACTGCATTAAAAGCAAAAAGTCCCTGTTTAGCACCAGCAGCTGCATAGATTTTACAAACTTTTCTGCAGAAGATTTGTCAAACTGTCAAGACCTACAGTTGACAGGTGTAAACAACTGACAGGAGATTATAGCATCCTACATGCATGTGCATGAAAAGTAGGTTCCTGTGCAGGGTCCATCCACCATCGAGATGATTCCCTGTGGTAAGGCGTAGATAGGGTTTACTAGGGAGAGATCCCCGGCCCATTTGTTCTAAAGGCTCTTCTCTATTCATTGACTACATATGAGCATTGCGCAGCACAAGTATCTGTTTGTTTACTGCCAGAGACATACCGGGCTTCTCTTCACTATGCTAAGCAGAGACTTTCACCTAGCAGTGAGTCAAGTGACGTCACCGGCACAGACATGTGTTTTATAGAGCTGCCAGATGCTGTTTTAGAGCCAAGTACTGCAACGTATCATAGTACCTGTCTTCAAAACAGCCTCTGGTTGCACTATAAACCACCCATCTGTGCCAGTGGCTTCACCAGTCTCACTGCTAGGCAGAAGTCTCCACTTAGCATAGTGAGGAGAAGCCCGGTACATCACCCGCAGTATTTAAACAGAGCTTTGCGCTGGGCAATGCTCATATGTAGTCAATGAATAAAGAAGACCTTATAGGACAAATGGGCCAGCGGATCGCTCCCTAGTAAACCCTACCTATCCCGATGCAGCATATCAAATGAAATGCTCTGATGCTATATTCATATGTAGTAAATTAATAAAAAATAGCTTATGTCCAGGTTCAGCCCTGAACCCAGAGAACCCCTTTAATTATTGGGACACTGCCTCTCTGCCTTTCTTCTTCATCCTTTTTTTTTTTTTTTCTCTTGATTTATCTATACTGTTCTATGTGCTTTGTTGTGGGCCTGTCTCTTAATTTTCTAGACTGGTGGTCTTCTACTGAACTTATTTTATCAGGAATTCTTAAAGTTTATGTTTAAAAGGCTCCATGAGTATAGTGATCTACTCTCCCATCCACTTGATTGATAGGGCCAAGCATCATAAGTGTCCTCTCACCTCAGCCTGTAAACCCTTGCCTGTGCCATACTTTCCACAATTTATGCATGTGTTGTTACCATCTTATGCTGAGGAGAGGGACAGAAACTATCCTTGATGATAGGAAAAAACTGAGTAAAAAAAATTATAATAATTCACACCCTTTCCATTGCCTGAACTTCTTTGCAACTGTAATCCTCATTACGTACTGTTTCCAATTCTGGGTTTATATGCTTACACTGTATATTTCTCAGCCCACAGTAAGCTAACTCAGCTGTTTTACATCTTAAGCATAAACTTATACTGTAGTTGTACAGTATAAATTCTGAGGGATAGGCAATTGATGGAATGCCACTGATATTCAAATTTTTGTATTCACGTAACATGTATAGCATTCAAGGGTACCTCGGTAATCCATGCTTGTACTCAGGTTAGATTGTATAGGGTTCAATCTTGACGAGTTCATTCTGAGAGTAGGGACAATATAAATACTATGCAGCAATAAAAATTATTATGCAGCATAACAAGGTTTATTTATTTTTCAATTGTGTGTTGAAGATTTAGTTTTTCAGATTTTTACTACATTTATTTTACATTATTTCTTTAAGGACCAATTCTGATGGCAGTGTAAAAAAAATGTTATCAGCAAATACATGTTTTTTGTTACGTGTAAACATCCATATGTCCGTTTTTTTAGGTCTGTATTTCTGTTCTTTCTCATCAGTGTATACATGAACTAGGTCCATTTTTGTACCTAACCTCTGAAAACACCCCCAGGAAGGTTACATACCCACACAGGTGACATTTATTTTGCTTTTACAGATCAGCAATCATTGTCTGATTGCCTGAGATCAGTTTTCAGTTTGTTTTTGGCTTGTAGTCGTGTCCACGTCCTGAAGAGATGGAGACCATGTCCTTTTGGCCTGTCTAGTCTCTAGGAGATTTGAAAATCGATGTGATACTAGAGGAGATGAGGAGGAAGAGGAGATTATGGGTTTATCTTCCTGTCTCACAATACACCAGCAAAGGTCACTTCCATATTCTCCATGAGGATCTACAGTAGCACCCAGATTTCCAAACTTATAGGCATAACTATTTAGACATCTGAGAATGATCACCTATTGGAAGAGCTACACCCTGGGTTGACCTTCTAGAAGTGAGGAATTGTTCATTGTCACCCTAGAGTAAGAAGACATACTGCTCCACTATGGCCCCCTTGTAGAGATCGTGCTACAGTGAACACTCCCCTTACCCATTGCCACTATGTCACCCTTATAGACTTGGCACCGCTGTAAAAGACCCCTTTACCCAATGCCACCACACCCTGATACCACTGGCATTTAAATACCCCCTTTACTCACTAACAACTTGTCTGCTTTATACAGCAGACACTACAAAAAATGCCCCCTTTGCCCATTGCTAGCATGTCACGCTAATAGACTTGGCAGTAGTGTAATTTCCACTCTGCCACCATGTCACCCTGATACAGTTGGCACTTAAATTACCCCTTTCCCTTAATTTCCCTTAATTCCCTGTCACCTTGATACAGTTGGCACTACCATAAATGCCTCCTTTACCTTTTGCCATCATATCACATAGAAAGAGCTGGAACTAACATAAATGGCCTATTTTCCTATTGCCCCGATGTTACTCTGATACAGCTGGCAATACCATGAATGATCTTTACCCATTGTCTGCATGTCAACCAAATAGATCTGTGAAGCAAGAAAAAGGTTAGATTGGCGCTTGAGGCTAGCAGTATGCGTGGAAGGGATGTGTTCCTAGTTTTTTTGAAGTAACAAGTAATCTCAGCACTAGCACTTCTTCAGTTCAGTATAATTTTTTTTCCACAACATAAGGGTTACATTAGGATGCGTTTTGGCCCATCCTGTGGGCCCTATGAATGTCAGACGCCATGAACCAGACAACCAGGATAAACAAAACATTACAGCGTCATGACTCTATTGGACTAATGTCTAGGGACATAGTCCCTATTTAACCCCTTTGGTTCCAGGGTTTGTAATATGTAAATCCAAAATACTTTCCTCCGCAATAAAGGTTGTTTAATATCACTACCTCTTCTGGAATATTGTACCTGTTCAGTTTTGAGAAATTCTGGGTTTCTGTTGGTGGAAGTGATATGGAGCGGGGAGGAGTAGATTACCTGTACAGATGGTGGATTTGTGTTTTCATATGCAGTCCCTTACATGTTGGATTGTTCAGCTAACATATAGGCCGCAGGGACATTTAATAATGCAAATAACATTGGTGGATTCATATGTATGGCATCCCTTAATTTTTTAACTACTTCGAGTATCAGGATGGTAGAATCTATCATCTTTGATTACAATTGAACACTTCATATATTGTAGCTCGGGGAACCTGCCATTTTTTATGCTATGTTTGTCTAGAGTCTTTAATTTCTCTTCCTATATCTGCTCAGACAAGTTTATCACGTAAACTTAGTGATTTTTTTAATTACAAATCAGAGTAGGATTATGGAACTCCTCTATTTGGGGATAACATTTCTGTAATACTGGCCAGTGTCTTCTGACTATCTGGTCAATTCAACTGTTCAAGGGATGATATCTGCGGACAAAGGGTAGCCTATTTTGACTATTTCTTCTTGGCCTATTCTTTGGGGTAGATAGATCAGATTGTGCCCTTTGTACAAAATTTTTGGGGTACCTCTCATCAAAAATGTACTCTCTATCTCATTGAGTATTGTGTCTTGTGGTATTTTATCTGAGACTATGCGGGGTGTCCACTTTCATAGTGTGGCATACTATTCCTGTGTGTGCATTTTCTAAAGAGATTAATAAAATCTAAAGTAGCATCCTCTTTCTTTATCACCCAAGTGTCCAAAGAGCTCACTATGTTGCAATCAATGGTAATAGTGAAGTTTACTTCATCCCAGATGGAACACATTTGCTTGAAGAAAGAAAGAAAGGTCTCCTGTGTCTCGACCCATATGCAAAATATACAGGTGAAACTCGAAAAATTTGAATATCGTGCCAAGTCCATTTATTTCAGTAATGCAACTTAAAAGGTGAAACTAATATATGAGATAGACTAATAACATGCAAACCGAGATATTTCAAGCCTTTATTTGTTATAATTTGAATGATTATGGCTTACAGCTTATGAAACCCCAAAGTCACAATTTTGAGGTACCCTTTGCTCAGGGGGTATGGATTAATTAGCTGACCAGAGTGTGACACTTTGAGCCTAGAATATTAAACCTTTTCACAAAATTCTAATTTTAAGCTGCATTAATGCAATTCCTTTTAATTTGCATTACTGAAATAAATGGACTTTTGCACGATATTCAAATTTTTTGAGTTTTACCTGTATAATCCATGAATCTTTTCCAAAAATTAGCACGTTGTAGGTATTCAACATATTGATATATAAATGTCTTCTTAAAACTTGCCATAGATGCATTTGCATATGGTAGGGCAACATTTGCGCCCATTGCCAAGCCCCTTTTCTGCTAATAGTATTTGTCTTGAAACATAAAATAATTCTCCCATAGAACAATTCCTAAAATATTTAGCAGAATTTCCTGTTGATGTTCAGAGAAAAGGCTGAGTTTTAATATTTCATCTACTGCTCTGAGGCCTTTTTCATGTTTTATTGATGTATACCAATTTACTACATCAAATTTGATGTACCAAAATGTTGGCTGTTGCATTTATTTTGGCCTCTAGGGAACATAAGGGGGCAGCTATGGTTGCACTTACTAATTTTTCCTCTCTCCACAGTGATTGCTTTCATCTATTGGCCCTAGAATATATTCATATATCAATGGCCACCTCATCCCCTAGGGGCGCACATGGAAATCATTGGGCCCCAAAGCAAGAATCTGAATTGGGCCTTGGGTCTCCTAAAGAGCTGACTAATTGAGTGGCCTGTGTCTGGCTGGCATTCTATTCCTCTCCCCATACTGATCTACACATCCCAGTAGGATCAGCTGCTCAGTAGGAATAAAAGGGAGGAGAGGGAGCCATGTGTCCACATATGAAGGAAGGAAGCTCCCCATGAACAGTTTGTCCCTGAAAGAAACCTGAGCCACTCCAGCAGTAGGAGCAGGGGCGTAATTATAGGGGAAGCATGGGAAGCGGCAGCTCTGGGGCCCTGACCCCGAAGGAGCCCATCCAGGAGGAGGAGGACTAAAAGATTTTGTCAGGGCCCTCTCAACAGTATTACACAATGAAATGATATACAGTGACAGTATAGACAGTGTATAAAAGGGATGGAACAGCTGCCGGGCCTGGTCTGAGAGCATGATCTTTACTAGCCACAGGAATGGGGGCGGCATGAAAGAAAGGGGTTGTGAAAAAATTACTGGGGGAGGGGGGCCCCATTCAAAAATATGCTGTGGGGCCAAGTCATTTCTAGCTACGCCACTGAGTAGGAGGTAAGTGCTTACTGTATGTACCAGTTGTGCATGTATACAAGACTTTATGCATGTTCCTGTATGTGTATATGAGAATGTGCTTGTGTATATATACTGTATGTTCCTGTTTGAATTAAACTGTATATACGTTCCTCTATGTGTATATGAGATTGTATGTATGTGCTTTTATATGTATATGAGACTGTATATATGTTCCTGTATATGTACTTGTATATATATGGCTATATGCGTATATGAGACTAAATATATATGCAGAGACTGTATATACAGTATATCAATAATGTGTTTATGGTACTGTACATATGTGACTGTGTGTGCATGATACTGTATATATGTGCCTGTGTGTACATTAAACTGTATGTCTATGAGTACAGCTGTATATGACACTGAATATATGTGCAGGTATGTGCTGCGAGACTGTGTATATGGTCCCATATGTGTAGATGTGAAAGTGTATGTGTTTGTATGTGTATATTAGTCTGTATATATGGTCCTATATGTGTATGACATTGTTCCTGTATGTGTAGGAGATTGTATATTTGTGCCAGTGTTTGTATTTTAGACTGTGTATATGTATTTGAGACTATATGATACTGTATATATGTGCCTATATGTGTATATGAGAGTGAATATAGGTGTCCCCATTAGTGATGAGCAGCATGGGCAATATTTGTATTTGAGATATATCCCAAATTTTTGGCCTAATATTCATCATAAATTCGTAAATTCGTGATTTCCAGTCATTATTTTCTTGATTGCGAAAATCGGCAATCGGAAAATTTGCGATACAAAAATTTGCGATCAACACTACTCCGAAAGTCAAAGATATTGCAGCCTTCTCATTGGCCCACAAGCAAGAAGCAGTGAGGGATTATGGGTACTGATGAAAAAAATCTAGAATATTCGCGATTATGAAAATATAGCACTATATTCTAGATATTTGCAAATTCTCGAAGTGTCAATATTCGTGATAAAAATTTGCTATTGGAATATTCGCGATCAACACTAGCCCCAATGTGAATATGAGTGTATATATATGTACCTGTATGTGCATAAGAGACTGTATATATCTGCTAATGTGTGTATGAGACTGTATAGAAATATACCTGTGTGTCTGTATGACTATATTTATGTGCCTGTGTGTATATGACACTATATATGTGCCTGTGTGTATATATGACACTGTATATATGTGCCTGTGTGTGTATATGAGAAAGTATATATGTGCCTGTGTGTATATGAGACTGTATATATGTGTCTGTGTGTATATGAAACTGTATATATGTGTGTAATAGTTGCATGGCAGGTAAATGTGTGCATGTATTTAATCTATATGTTATGATGTACCGTTATATGTGTGAGTAAACATATCTTTTATTATATAGGCTGGGTTCATATCATGTTTGTGATGTAAGTTTGGTGTGTACGCTGAGAAAGCTGCCCAGCATACACAGTAAACATGTCCATAGGCTTTCAGAGGCTGAGAGAGTCCTTTTGGTCTCTGTCTGGTTGGTGTGTGTCAGCATTCCATACAAAAGGGGTTATCTAAATTTTTATTCCATTTCCACATATATACATTTTTGTCCAGAACCCCCTCAGTTCCAACACTGTTGGTCTGCTGGGTTTTGTTGTTCTGACTGCAGCAATGGCATGCTTATAAACTTCCAGGGAGGAGAGGAGCAGTGGCTCCAGAACAGGGGGGTACAGAGGGGGTTCAGGGTGGTAAGTATATATATATATATATATATATATATAGTGGAGATTTGCTCTGGTAGACAGGCTTGCGGGCGCAGTATAGAGGCAATCAAAAAGTCTTTAACTTTAACAGTTCAGAGTTTTATTCACACATAAGAAAAGTGACAACAAAAAGTCAGTTTCAATGAAAAAACTGGCACCTTGAGTCTGGTGTTTGTTCACACCAGGCAGCAACACATAAGTCCTTGGGTGAAACAGAATCCACGTACTTTCATCCAAACAAGATAGCAGGCCTTAATCCCGGCCCAAACTCAGGCCCTTACAAAGAGACTGGAAAAGCTCCACTGTCAGATGGAGTATAATCCACTCTCAGCTGAGACTGCTGCCTGGAACGTGGGGAACAGCCACCCACCCTGCCCTTTGGCTGCTCCCAGTAAGAGCCGGCCCGGATCATCTTACAGCCACACTAAATTACCAATAGTGTCAGTGAGCACTAGCTGCCGCTGACACTTAAAATTACCGGCTCTTACCTCACCTAGGCCAGGAAACACATATCTTCCGTCAATGATGGCCCCTTGAGCTTTCCTACAATATATATACACTCACCTAAAGAATTATTAGGAACATCTGTTCTATTTCTCATTAATGCGATTATCTAGTCAACCAATCACATGGCAGTTGCTTCCATGCCTTAGGGTTGTGGTCCTGGTCAAGACAATCTCCTGAACTCCAAACTGAATGTCAGAATGGGAAAGAAAGGTGATTTAAGCAATTTTGAGCGTGGCATGGTTGTTGGTGCCAGGCGGGCTGGTATGAGTATTTCACAATCTGCTCAGTTACTGGGATTTTCACGCACAACCATTTCTAGGGTTTACAAAGAATGGTGTGAAAAGGGAAAAACATCCAGTATGTGGCAGTCCTGTGGGCGAAAATGCCTTGTTGATGCTAGAGGTCAGAGGAGAATGGGCCGACTGATTCAAGCTGATAGAAGAGCAACGTTGACTGAAATAACCACACGTTACAACCGAGGTATGCAGCAAAGCATTTGTGAAGCCACAACACACACAACCTTGAGGCGGATGGGCTACAACAGCAGAAGACCCCACTGGGTACCACTCATCTCCACTACAAATAGGAAAAAGAGGCTACAATTTGCACGAGCTCACCAAAATTGGACTGTTGAAGACTGGAAAAATGTTGCCTGGTCTGATGAGTCTCGATTTCTGTTGAGACATTCAAATGGTAGAGTCCGAATTTGGCGTAAACAGAATGAGAACATTTATCCATCATGCCTTGTTACCACTGTGCAGGCTGGTGGTGGTGGTGTAATGGTGTGGGGGATGTTTTCTGGGCACACTTTAGGCCCCTTAGTGCCAATTGGCCATCGTTTAAATGCCACGGGCTACCTGAGCATTGTTTCTGACCATGTCCATCCCTTCATGACCACCATGTACCCATCCTCTGATGGCTACTTCCAGCAGGATAATGCACCATGTCACAAAGCTTGAATCATTTCAAATTGGTTTCTTGAACATGACAATGAGTTCACTGTACTAAAATGGCCCCCACAGTCACCAGATCTCAACCCAATAGAGCATCTTTGGGATGTGGTGGAACGGGAGCTTTGTGCCCTGGATGTGCATCCCTCAAATCTCCATCAACTGCAAGATGCTATCCTATCAATATGGGCCAACATTTCTAAATAATGCTATCAGCACCTTGTTGAATCATTGCCATGTAGAATTAAGGCAGTTCTGAAGGCAAAAGGGGGTCCAACACCGTATTAGTATGGTGTTCCTAATAATTCTTTAGGTGAGTGTATATGACTTGAGAAAGGTTCTGTGAGAGAACTAAAACGGTGAATAAAGGGTGCATTTTATCTTTTAAAGGAGTGCTGCGGATTTTCATTGCTTATATATACAATACAGACCAAAAGTTTGGACACACCTTCTCATTCAAAGAGTTTTCTTTATTTTCATGACCATGAAAATTGTAGATTCACACTGAAGGCATCAAAACTATGAATTAACACATGTGGAATTATATACATAACAAAAAAGTGTGAAACAACTGAAAATATGTCATATTCTAGGTTCTTCAAAGTAGCCACCTTTTGCTTTGATTACTGCTTTGCACACTCTTGGCATTCTCTTGATGAGCTTCAAGAGGTAGTCACCTGAAATGGTTTTCACTTCACAGGTGTGCCCTGTCAGGTTTAATAAGTGGGATTTCTTGCCTTATAAATGGGGTTGGGACCATCAGTTGCGTTGTGGAGAAGTCAGGTGGATACACAGCTGATAGTCCTACTGAATAGACTGTTAGAATTTGTATTATGGCAAGAAAAAAGCAGCTAAGTAAAGAAAAACGAGTGGCCATCATTACTTTAAGAAATGAAGGTCAGTCAGTCTGAAAAATTGGGAAAACTTTGAAAGTGTCCTCAAGTGCAGTCACAAAAACCATCAAGCGCTACAAAGAAACTGGCTCACATGCGGACCCCCCAGGAAAGGAAGACCAAGAGTCACCTCTGCTGCGGAGGATAAATTCATCTGAGTCACCAGCCTCAGAAATCGCAGGTTAACAGCAGCTCAGATTAGAGACCAGGTCAATGCCACACAGAGTTCTAGCAGCAGACACAGCTCTAGAACAACTGTTAAGAGGAGACTGTGTGAATCAGGCCTTCGTGGTAGAATATCTGCTAGGAAACCACTGCTAAGGACAGGCAACAAGCAGAAGAGACTTGTTTGGGCTAAAGCACACAAGGAATGGACATTAGACCAGTGAAAATCTGTGCTTTGGTCTGATGAGTCAAAATTTGAGATCTTTGGTTCCATCCACCGTGTCTTTGTTCGACGCAGAAAAGGTGAACGAATGGACTCTACATGCCTGGTTCCCACCAAGAAGCATGGAGGAGGAGGTGTGATGGTGTGGGGGTGCTTTGTAGTGATGAGCGGGTGGTACCATATTCGATTTCGCGATATTTCGTGACTATCCGATTGAATATTCGTGTTATATTCGTCAAAATCGAATATTCGTAATTATTCCAATTATCGCGAATAATATGCGATTTAATTAATCGCGTATTGCGATTTTTCTTTTGATAGGCTAGGCTAATATGTGTATTTTACGAAATTTCGTAATATTGCTCTAACTTCGTCTTTTATCATATTACGAAAATTCTAAAAGACGAAGTTAGAGCAATATTAAGAAATTTTGTAAAATACACATAGATTGCAATTTAGTTAATATACTGCTATAGTGATTTTTTAAATAGTGTACATATTTTACAAAACTTAAGTTCAGAAGAGGCAAAAAAAAATTGAGAAAAAAAGGATTATATAGCACTATATTAGCTAAATTATAATCTATATGTGCATTTTATGAAATTTCGTAATATTGCTCTACCTTCGTCTTTTATAATATTCGTAATATTATAAAAGACGAAGTTAGAGCAATATTACGAAATTTAGTAAAATACACATATAGATTGTAATTTAGCTAATAATGCTATAATCCTTTTTTTTTCTCTAACATTTTTTGCCTCTTCTGAACTTAAGTTTTGTAAAATATGTACACTATTTAAAAAATTACTATAGCAGAATATTAGCTAAATTACAATCTATATGTGTATTTTACAAATATTCTTAATATTGCTCTAACTTCGTCTTTTACAAACCGGATTCCAAAAAAGTTTGGACACTATACAAATCGTGAATAAAAACTGAATGCAATGTTGTGGAGGTGCCAACTTCTAATATTTTATTCAGAATAGAACATAAATCACGGAACAAAAGTTTAAACTGAGAAAATGTACCATTTTAAAGGAAAAATATGTTGAATCAGAATTTCATGGTGTCAACAAATCCCCAAAAAGTTGGGACAAGGCCATTTTCACCACTGTGTGGCATCTCCCCTTCTTCTTACAACACTAAACAGACGTCTGGGGACCGAGGAGACCAGTTTCTCAAGTTTAGAAATAGGAATACTCTCCCATTCTTGTCTAATACAGGCCTCTAACTGTTCAATCGTCTTGGGCCTTCTTTGTTGCACCTTCTTCTTTATGATGCGCCAAATGTTCTCTATAGGTGAAAGATCTGGACTGCAGACTGGCCATTTCAGTACCCAGTTCCTTCTCCTACGCAGCCATGATTTTGTGATTGATGCAGAATGTGGTCTGGCATTATCTTGTTGAAAAATGCAGGGTCTTCCCTGAAAGAGATGACGTCTGGATGGGAGCATATGTTGTTCTAGAACCTGAATATATCTTTCTGCATTGATGGTACCTTTCCAGACATGCAAGCTGCCCATGCCACACGCACTCATGCAACCCCATACCATCAGAGATGCAGGCTTCTGAACTGAGCGTTGATAACAACTTGGGTTGTCCTTGTCCTCTTTGGTCCGGATGACATGGCGTCCCAGATTTCCAAAAAGAACTTCGAATCGTGACTCGTCTGACCACAGAACAGTCTTCCATTTTGCCACACTTCATTTTAAATGATCCCTGGCCCAGTGAAAACACCTGAGCTTGTGGATCTTGCTTAGAAATGGCTTCTTCTTTGCACTGTAGAGTTTCAGCTGGCAACGGCGGATGGCACGGTGGATTGTGTTTACTGACAATGGTTTCTGGAAGTATTCCTGAGCCCATTCTGTGTTTTCTTTTACAGTAGCATTCCTGTTTGTGGTGCAGTGTCGTTTAAGGGCCCGGGCATCCAGTATGGTTTTATGGCCTTGACCCTTACGCACAGAGATTGTTCCAGATTCTCTGAATCTTCGGATGATGTTATGCACAGTTGATGATGATAGATGCTAAATCTTTGCAATTTTTCACTGGGTAACACCTTTCTGATATTGCTCCACTATCTTTCTGCGCAACATTGTGGGAATTGGTGATCCTCTACCCATCTTGGCTTCTGAGAGACACTGCCACTCCGAGAAGCTCTTTTTATACCCAATCATGTTGCCAATTGATCAGATTAGTATTAATTGGTCTTCCAGCTCTTCGTTATGCTCAAATTTACTTTTTCCAGCCTCTTATTGCTATTTGTCCCAACTTTTTGGGGATTTGTTGACACCGTGAAATTTTGAATCAACGTATTTTTCCTTTAAAATGATACATTTACTCGGATTAAACGTTTGATCTGTCATCTACGTTCTATTACAAATAAAATATTGACATTTGCCATCTCCACATCATTGCATTCAGTTTTTATTCACAATTTGTTTAGTGCCCAACTTTTTGGGAATCCGGTTTGTAGAATATTCGTAATATTGCTCTAACTTCATCTTTTAGAATATTACGAATATTCTAAAAGACGAAGTTAGAGCAATATTAAGAATATGCGTAAAAAGTTAAAATCGCTATTCGATTATTATAACTTGGATTAATCGGACTGCGATTTCAACTTAGCTAAGTTAGCACTGCTATATTCCATATTAGGCTAGAATTAACAAATATGGAATATAGCAGTGTTAAGTTGAAATTGCGATTCGATTATTATAACTTGAATTAATCGGATTGCAATTTCAACTTAGCACTGCTATATTCCATATTAGGCTAGAATTAACGAATATGGAATAGAGTTAAGTTGAATAGAGTTAAGTTGAAATCTCAATTTGATTATAATAACTTGAATTAATCGAATTGCGATTTTAACGTAATTCTCAAATCCGACAGTACATTCTAGTATATGGAGACGTTCCCATGGTGATGGGGACGCTCCATGAGCACGGAAGTCGGCAGAAGCGGCAACGGGCACTGACTGGAGCAGCCAGGAAGCCAGGAATCCAAAGGACAGGTAAGAACAACTTTAGGGAAGTGGGAAAGAAAAAAATATAACAATAAAAAAAAAAAAAAAACGATTTTACGAATATATAGAACAATATTCTAAATATTCGCGAAATCTCGAAGTTGCGATATTCGAGAAAAAAAATTGCAATTCGAATATTCGCGCTCAACACTAGTGCTTTGCTGGTGACACTGTTGGGGATTTATTCAAAATTGAAGGCATACGGAACCAGCATGGCTACCACAGCATCTTGCAGCGGCATGCTATTCCATACGGTTTGCGTTTAGTTGGACCATCATTTATTTTTCAACAGAACAATGACCCCAAACACACCTTCAGGCTGTGTAAGGGCTATTTGACCATGAAGGAGAGTGATGGGGTGCTGTGCCAGATGACCTGGCCTCCACAGTCACCGGACCTCAACCCAATCAAGATGGTTTGGGGTGAGCTGGACCGCAGAGTGAAGGCAAAAGGGCCAACAAGTGCTAAGCATCTCTGGGAACTCCTTCAAGACTGTTGGAAGACCATTTCAGGTGACTACCTCTTGAAACTCATCAAGAGAATGCCAAGAGTGTGCAAAGCAGTAATCAAAGCAAAAGGTGGCTACTTTGGAGAACCTAGAATATTACATATTTTCAGTTGTTTCACACTTTTTTGTTATGTATATAATTCCACATGTGATAATTCATAGTTTTGATGCATTCAGTGTGAATCTACAATTTTCATAGTCATGAAAATAAAGAAAACTCTTTGAATGAGAAGGTGTGTCCAAACTTTTGGTCTGTACTGTATATATATATATATATATATATATATATATGTAAAAAAAGAATCCAAGGCAGCACACAGGTATCCGTGAAAAGCATGGCTTGACAAAGGCTCCATAGAGAGAGCTGAAACGTTGAGTTCACATATGGGTGAATAAAATACCCTTTGCTTTTCACGGATACCTGTGTGCTGCCTTGGATTCTTTTTTTAACATATACCTAATTGGATCAGAGTCCGCAGTCCATCTCAAGGAATTGCACCTCCTGGATTTGTGTGCTGCTCATCTATTTTTCATTTTATATAAATATATATATACAGGGAGTGCAGAATTATTAGGCAAGTTGTATTTTTGAGGATTAGTTTTATTATTGAACAGCAACCATGTTCTCAATGAACCCAAAAAACTCATTAATATCAAAGCTGAATATTTTTGGAAGTAGTTTTTAGTTTGTTTTTAGTTTTAGCTATTTTAGGGGGATATCTGTGTGTGCAGGTGACTATTACTGTGCATAATTATTAGGCAGCTTAACAAAAAACAAATATATACCCATTTCAATTATTTATTTTTACCAGTGAAACCAATATAACATCTCAACATTCACAAATATACATTTCTGACATTCAAAAACAAAACAAAAACAAATCAGTGACCAATATAGCCACCTTTCTTTGCAAGGACACTCAAAAGCCTGCCATCCATGGATTCTGTCAGTGTTTTGATCTGTTCACCATCAACATTGCGTGCAGCAGCAACCACAGCCTCCCAGACACTGTTCAGAGAGGTGTACTGTTTTCCCTCCTTGTAAATCTCACATTTGATGATGGACCACAGGTTCTCAATGGGGTTCAGATCAGGTGAACAAGGAGGCCATGTCATTAGATTTTCTTCTTTTATACTCTTTCTTGCCAGCCACGCTGTGGAGTACTTGGACGCGTGTGATGGAGCATTGTCCTGCATGAAAATCATGTTTTTCTTGAAGGATGCAGACTTCTTCCTGTACCACTGCTTGAAGAAGGTGTCTTCCAGAAACTGGCAGTAGGACTGGGAGATGAGCTTGACTCCATCCTCAACCCGAAAAGGCCCCACAAGCTCATCTTTGATGATACCAGCCCAAACCAGTACTCCACCTCCACCTTGCTGGCGTCTGAGTCGGACTGGAGCTCTCTGCCCTTTACCAATCCAGCCACGGGCCCATCCATCTGGCCCATCAAGACTCACTCTCATTTCATCAGTCCATAAAACCTTAGAAAAATCAGTCTTGAGATATTTCTTTGCCCAGTCTTGACGTTTCAGCTTGTGTGTCTTGTTCAGTGGTGGTCGTCTTTCAGCCTTTCTTTCCTTGGCCATGTCTCTGAGTATTGCACACCTTGTGCTTTTGGGCACTCCAGTGATGTTGCAGCTCTGAAATATGGCCAAACTGGTGGCAAGTGGCATCTTGGCAGCTGCACGCTTGACTTTTCTCAGTTCATGGGCAATTATTTTGCGCCTTGGTTTTTCCACACGCTTCTTGCGACCCTGTTGACTATTTTGAATGAAACGCTTGATTGTTCGATGATCACGCTTCAGAAGCTTTGCAATTTTAAGAGTGCTGCATCCCTCTGCAAGATATCTCACTATTTTTGACTTTTCTGAGCCTGTCAAGTCCTTCTTTTGACCCATTTTGCCAAAGGAAAGGAAGTTGCCTAATAATTATGCACACCTGATATAGGGTGTTGATGTCATTAGACCACACCCCTTCTCATTACAGAGATGCACATCACCTAATATGCTTAATTGGTAGTAGGCTTTCAAGCCTATACAGCTTGGAGTAAGACAACATACATAAAGAGGATGATGTGGTCAACATACTCATTTGCCTAATAATTCTGCACTCCCTGTATATATATATATATTCATATATGTATATATAGATATGTTGGTAAGGCTGATTAGTCAGCCTGCATTTGTGGGAGGGGCGGAGGCTCTTCATATACGAGCCACACCCTCACTCTCAGGTGTGTGTTTTCAGGTGCCATTAGCACACTAGCTTCTCTGGTGGTAGGAGTCTTTCTTTGCAGCATGGAGCTTGTTATTTTGCTCTCTGCTACCGTAGCATGCACGCGCCATATTACGTAAGTAGGTTGGGCCGGGGCCGTCTCTCCAGGCCGGTCGGATCCGACTTTGCTAGCGAACGGGAGGCTTCACCTCAGAATCTGCTACCTCAGGTTTGCTCGTTTGGGCCTAAATACTTCCATTTGCTTTTCATTTGTTTGTTGGTAAGAAGAGTTGGTTCCTATAAATCTTACAAGTTTCACTTTGCTTCGTTCATCTCGTATGAAAAGTTTCTTTACAGCAATCCGGCTGAATTAAAAGTTACCCGGGCTGCACCTGACGTCATGTTTGGAGATCGGACGCAGTGTTTATTGTTTAGGCCTCTTGCTGTAGCTGTTCCTTGCCATGTGTCTCCCCCCCCCTCTTTCCCCCCGCTACCACCATCTTTAAACTTCATGTATTTCACTTTCGTAAGCCGTGTACCGGGGTGGGCTCCCCAGGATACAGCAGAGTCACAGACATGGAAGCAACACTGACACCAGCTTTATATGCAAGAATATAAACTTTACTTTGGAAACAGTATTAACACAAGTACAAACAGTATAAGTAATACCCCAGGCCCACAGTCACCGTCCCTGTCCGAGGGACAGGCCTAGCCTGCTGGCGTACACAGCAGAGCCTACAAGTCGTACTGTGCCGCTATAGAAGACACACCTAACCGGTGGCAGACGCAGCAGAACCTGCAAGTCAATTACTGCGCTGCAGTCCAGTACAGTAAGGCCTAACAAAGCTATAACCCTATCTAACTAGCGCACACAAGGCCTAGGCTAGTCTCTGTTACTTAGGCGCCAAACAGTGAAGTACAATTGGTAATCAGGTGTACTGACCTGCGTCCGTTCTGGGCCGTAGGATGCCGCTACCCGGGATGGCCACCAAGCTCTCAGCAACCGTGCGGCCTTGCTTGATGCTAAGGTTTTCTGTCCATACACTGGAACTGGTCTTCCTGGGACAACCTCTCTTTCAAAGTGCTAGATCCAGACAGGGGACAGCAGATGCTCTCCTTCCTTTGAGTATCCATTCACTGCCGGACATCTGCAAGCCAGGATGGAATCGGATTCAGCCCCTCACAGCACAGTCCTTCCACCATGTCAGATCAACACTTACTGGTTCACCCAGAAGCATACTGACTGTGCTGCAAAACAGCGGCCTCTAGTGCCCAGAAAGCCAAATGACAGCTCCAATACAATTTAAACATAAATATACAGGCAGAGCTTCTCCACAATCTCATACTTTCATGCTCCGCTGTTATCCTGAGCGGCATTTACACTTTCGGCTTTTATTTAATGTCTTATGCTGCATCCGCACGTCCTTACTGTACTGCACTTTTCTACTCTTGGTTCGTATTCACTCAGATTGGTCTCACATTCAAGCTGCGCTCACCTGTTGGCTGTTACATCTCATTCTGTCCCCAGCCGACAGCCGGATCCGTATTACATGCCTGTTATTACATGTTGTATACTCGACTTACAGCCATAGCTGCTACTGTTACTCCGTTTTCATGCTCTGGATGCACCACCCTGGTGTTCCCACCTTGCTCCACTCACAACCAGAGCTGCGTTTATACCAATTTTCATGCTCTGCTTATACCCAAAGTTGTGTTCACACTTCTACTGCTACACCAGGTCGCATACCCCACTCACCAAAGCCGCTTTCCATGTCTGCTGTCACATCAAGTTAATATTCCGTTCACATCCAAAGCTGCGTCCACATGTCTGCTTTTCACATCTTGTCCTATACTCCTTTCACTACTAGAGCTGCGTCCACATGTCTGCTTTTAAATCTTGTCCTATACTCCTTTCACTACTAGAGCTGCGTCCATATGTCTGCTTTCGCATCACGTCAATACTCTGCTCACTTTCAGGTTGCATTTATACATCTGCTTTATACCATGCTTTTCATGCGCTACCCATACTCAGAGCTGCGCCTATACCATGTTTTTAGGTACCACTCACATCCAAAGCTGCATTCACCCATTTGTTACATCATGTGTTGTACTCTGCTCCCACTCAAAGCTGCATTCTCCTGTTTATTGCTACATCATGGTTTTGCTCAATCTCACCGGGGCAGTCTGCACCCACCGCTCTGGTACCTCTCTCCTGACAAACATAACTGCGTTCTTTTCAGGCTTACGTTCCCTTCCTCGGTGGTCTGTCACATTCCATAGGCCTAGTTTATTTTTAATCCTGGTTCGTATTCACTCAGACTGGTCTCCTGTTACTTCTGGTTCGTATTCACTTAGATTGGTCTCCTGCCCTAGTTCACCAAACAGCTCCTCAGCGGAGGTCAGTGGGCCGGTAAGTTTCCTGCTATGTTTTCACAAGCTGTTCATTTGTTTGTCACGATAAGAGACTTCTCTTAGCGAACTTGCAATGCCCCAGGCATTTCATGTTTACGTTTATGGTTCGCGGTGGTTAGTGTTTTATGTATGCACGTGCTTCGGATTACTAATGTCTATATTTTTAACGCCTGTTGGCAGTCATGTTCCTTAGGCCACCTTCTAGCCAATCCAATCATTCAAGTCGCTTCATATGCAATCAGGTCCGGCTTACGTTTTAATTAATTATCGTCACCGCAACGTCATCCCTCTGGCTTCGGGGGCCCTATGACCGATCCGGCCTCATGGCTCCGGGGGCCCCTTGACCGCTTTTCATGTTTTGTTTGTTAAGGGTATGACATGGTTGTAGGCTGGTTAGTGTCCCAGGTTTCTGTTGGAGGTTATGCGAGTCCATGTCTTTGTCTTTCTAGGTTATCGAGTCCCGGTTGCTTACTAAACCCGTTGGGTTAAGGCCCAATCTTTTCCCCAGCCGTCCTTAATTCTAAGGTTCGCATCCCGGCGGCTGCCCGGCCCCATGGGCCCCTGGTGGTTGCTTCAGCCCCATGGCTTCAGGGGTCTGACCAATGGTTGCCTGTCCACCTGTGCAGCTATGCTTTTGAATGACTCATATCTTTACCTGCTTGCCAGCTTATGTTATTAATTTTAGTTAATGTCCGTTATTATCTCCATTTTCTGTCACGTTTCCCTTCGTCTTTTCAGGTCATGCAGTTGAACTATTGGGGTCACCTTCCACGTCGGTCAGGTCTCGTTCCTAACGATATTTCGCCTTGCATATTATTCAGGTTACGTAGTTTATCTTGTGTATCGCCTGCCACATCGGTCAGGCTCATGGTTTAATTTCACGTGCACCTTATTCATGTCACTTTTCATAGTTATAATTCTTAAAAAATAAAATAAAATAAAAACTCGGCCCCATGGCTTTGGGGGCCTGACGACTGCTTCGGCCCCATGGCTTTGGGGGCCTGACGACTGCTTCGGCCCCATGGCTTCGGGGGCCTGACGACCTGCTTCGGCCCCATGGCTTCGGGGGCCTGACGACCTGCTTCGGCCCCATGGCTTCGGGGGCCCGACGACTGCTTCGGCCCCATGGCTTCGGGGGCCCGACGACTGCTTCGGCCCCATGGCTTTGGGGGCCCGACGAATGTTTTCAAACCTGCTGGGCTGATTGCCTGGTTGGTTGTCCATCTGTGCATCTAGGCTGATTTGGCCCCTATGTATCGCACACATACCTGCTTCCCTAATTTCCTAATAATCCATGTTGATTGCTCCATGTTGATCCATGGCTTCGGGGGCCCGACGACTGCTTCGGCCCCATGGCTTCAGGGGCCCGACGACCTGCTTCGGCCCCATGGCTTCGGGGGCCCGACGACTGCTTCGGCCCCATGGCTTCGGGGGCCCGACGACCTGCTTCGGCCCCATGGCTTCGGGGGCCCTACGACCTGCTTCGGCCCCATGGCTTCGGGGGCCCGACGACCTGCTTCAGCCCCATGGCTTCGGGGGCCCGACGACCTGCTTCGGCACCATGGCTTCGGGGGCCCGACAACCTGCTTCGGCCCCATGGCTTCAGGGGCCCGACGACCTGCTTAGGCCCCATGGCTTCGGGGGCCCGACGACCTGCTTCGGCCCCATGGCTTCGGGGGCCCGACGACCTGCTTCGGCCCCATGGCTTCGGGGGCCCTGACGACCTGCTTCGGCCCCATGGCTTCGGGGGCCCGACGACCTGCTTCGGCCCCATGGCTTCGGGGGCCCGACGACTGTTTTCAGTCCTGCTGGGCTGATTGCCTGGTTGTCTATCTGTGCATCTAAGCTGGCCCCTATGTATCGCATACATACCTGCTTCCCTAATTTCCTAATAATCCATGTTGATCGCTCCATGTTGATCCATGGCTTCGGGGGCCCGACGACTGCTTCGGCCCCATGGCTTCGGGGGCCCGACGACTGCTTCGGCCCCATGGCTTCGGGGGCCCGACGACTGCTTCGGCCCCATGGCTTCGGGGGCCCGACGACTGCTTCGGCCCCATGGCTTCGGGGGCCCGACGACTGCTTCAGCCCCATGGCTTTGGGGGCCCGACGACTGCTTCGGCCCCATGGCTTCGGGGGCCCGACGACTGTTTTCAAACCTGCTGGGCTGATTGCCTGGTTGGTTGACCAGCTGCGCATCTAGGCTGATTTGGCCCCTATGTATCGCATACATACCTGCTTCCCTAATTTCCTAATAATCCATGTTGATCGCTCATTTTATGTTTTGACCGCAAACTGGTCCGGTTCGCCCTACAGCATTATTGTCATGTCTTACGCAGATATTTCGTCTTTCTTTAATTGTTCATGCTTTCGTTCAGGTCCTGCCAGAGGAAGAACAAGTAGGGCAATTCGCTCTAGCATTTCAGTCTCTGATCGTAGTCGATCATATCTTGTCAACCAGGTCCCCGCACAAAGTCTTTGCCTTTTTACCACGACCAGGAATTCATTTTCGCCAGTAGCTTCATTGCATTCCCTCACTCATGGGAGGGCATAGACAGAATCTTGTATATTATGGCTTCATATCTTCTTGCCGCACTAACCTCAGACTCCCTACAACCACGTTGAATCGGGTTTTGGACAAGGTTCAGCATTTCCTCACGGTAGAAGATTCAGATAGTAGGTCGGTCTTCACGCCTCAAGCGTAAAAACAATTCTCAGGGGCGCACAGTAGTACAAAGCGCGGATAGCTGTTGTCTGGGTAACTATTCAAGGATTCTCTTCCTATCTACCTGGTTCTTTTTGGCCCTCATTCCTGCATAGTCTAGGCAGTTAGGCTTTGGTCCCACGATCTCCTGACGCTAGGGCATTGCCAGTACTCGCACTAGAACCAAACTTTACAAGTTTCAGTTGGTTTATGATCCATTTCACAACGTATTCTCGGTCCTCCATTCCGCTTTGGTGCAGTATCCGCAATATTGAGCATCATGTCTCTGGCCTTGTCATCCACGAGATGGGTTGTAGGTTTCCTACTGGTCTTGCCTCACATACCCCGAATTTTCGCTCTAGATCCCGGATGCCTTGCAGTTGGCTTGGGGATTAGTTGTACATGCCATTCAAATTCCTTTTCTACCCTACTTGGCTTGGTTTTTGCCCACTTATAGGCCTACCCACGATCATGGCTTAGGGCACACAACAAGCCATTTAGTCAGGTCAGCTAAGACACGCCTAGCTGGGTTAGGTTGTTCCCGTTGTTTTCTCCCTAGGGTTCTTCGGATACCTCTTGGCCGTAGCCATGACCACAAGTTGGTAAGGCTGATTAGTCAGCCTGCATTTGTGGGAGGGGTGGAGGCTCTTCATATACGAGCCACACCCTCACTCTCAGGTGTGTGTTTTCAGGTGCCCCACCCTCCCTCCCTTATCTTCTCATTTCCACAGGGTATGCCCACTTATAGGCCTACCCACGATCATGGCTTAGGGCACACAACAAGCCATTTAGTCAGGTCAGCTAAGACACGCCTAGCTGGGTTTGGTTGTTCCCGTTGTTTTCTCCCTAGGGTTCTTCGGATACCTCTTGGCCGTAGCCATGACCACAAATATATATATATATATATATATATAGGTAAGGCTGATAAGTCAGCCTGCATTTGTCGGAGGGGCGAAGGCCTCATAAATACGGATCAAAGTGAAAACAGGACAGCACCACTTGTTAGTCGATTTCTGTGTAAAATGGCGGCGGTGCTCGCGGTGTCAGGACCCGACCTGAGGGCCCCCTTGGTAGCCCAAAAATAGATGAAAAACCGCAGCACTCCCAGTCTTAAATCCAATTTTGTGTTTATTAACACTGAAAAAATAGCAACGTTTCTACAGCAAAGTCTTTTTCAAGCTATATAATATTTTAATAAGCACAAAATTGGATTCAAGACTGGGAGTGCTGCGGTTTTTCATCTATTTTTTGGGCTCATAAATACAGAGGCACGGCCTCACCTGTGCGCTCCAGGTGTCTAAGGGGCGTGTTCATCACAGGTGCAGGAGCTCCACAGCGTTGGTGGAAGTTTTCGTCCTCCTTTTCGCTCCGGAGGAGAAAGCCACTCACCACTTCGGCAGCAGCAAGACTGAGGCACGCGCCGGGTCCGGTAAGTACAGACGAGCCGCAGCTTTTTTTGCGCAGGATAGCACGGGCTCCCCTTCCACTGCGCCATCCGCGCAGTTATGCGAGCCAGCGTGCCAGTGTATTTTCGGGCTGCACGAGCCAACGCATCCCCACGTTATCGGAGGGCGATTCTGCCTCTCCTACTTCAGCCTGTCTTGCTCCTTGCGGGCTCCGGCCGCTTCCTGTGTCGCCAGCTGCAGCTGTTGCGCGAGGGCTCCCTCTGCAGGGAGTCTCGTGTCGCGGAGCGGCTGCACTGTGGGGTCCGTCATCCCAGGTGCCGGATTGCATCCGGATCTTCACCGCATGCACCGCGGTGGTGTGCCCGCAGGGCAGTGTGTGCCTTGGGCCGGAGACGGCTGTGCGGGGGGGCTGCCGCATGTGCTTGTGCAGGGGTGTCATGGGCAGCATAACGGAAGGGTCCACCTGGTGCACCTCGCATGTCACATAGGGAGTTTATTCTGCAGCACTGGGAGGGGGCAGTCGTAGCATGCACAGAAGCCGATCTTCTCCCATGTTCGTTCGCCGGTGTGGCGGTGCATTTTTTCCACTGCACCGGCTCAAAACCGTCAATCACCATGCCAAGGTGAAGGGGAAAACTCAAACGCACTCATATGAATCAGCAATGACTGATGCAAAAAAAAAATAACGTTCCTTTGCTCTGCTTTATCTCAGGCCGGGTTGCTTAACACCCAATTGTCTTTTTTTTGCTTCCTGTTCGGGGGTCCCGTTCGGTTTGATTATTGTCAATTGGGTAGACCTAGTCAGGTACCTAGGCAGGAGGCAGTCAAAAGCCTTATCAGGGGGACCGGCCACTAACTCCACTGCCAGCGCCTACCACCAGGGTCAGTTTTTCGGCAGTGCCAGTCCAAAAAGAGTAAGTACAGTCGCCAATCACCATGTCATTCACCTATCTAAAAATTATTATTTTTTTAAGTTCCGAACCACTAGGGTCCGTGGTCATTTAGGCTTACGTTTATTAATTACTAATGTTTGTCGCCTGTTATATTTCAGGCTTACGTTTATTAATTACTATTGTCTGTTTCCTGTTACATTACTCAGGCTTACGTTTATTAACTACTAATGTCTTTTGCCTGTCAAGTTACACAAGCTTACTTTTATTAATTACTAATATCTGTCGTTAATTACTAATATCTGTCATTCAAGCTCACGTTCATTAATCACCAATGTCTGTTGCCTGTTACGTTACTCAGGCCCACATTTATTAATTTCTAATGTCTGTTGCAAGCTAGGGGGCCAGGAAACAGCCAGTCCGCATCACCCATTCCAGTATCCTCTACTTTACGCACTATTTCCCCACGTAGCGTCCCGAACGTGCTTGAGGTAGCTCCCTCGCATTTTATCCCTGCCAACATTTAAAGAGATATCCTGGAAGGAAAGGATGTTAAATTGGCTTCCATCCTCATAGCCATCCTCGACACTGTAGAAAACAAAATGATCACTTGAGGCAACGTATCTATCATTCTTAAAGCTAGGGATGCCCGCCTTGACAAAAATTGTCCATCACAGAGTTTGTCCTGGCCTTCAGTTTATTCAGGGATATCATCTGTTCAGCCCACCCCGGGAGGTGGGAGGAGTTGGACACCTATCGGCACAGAATCATAGATCTGGGGTACAAGTACGGCAGGCATGCCTTTTTACGGCTATCACCGCTCGTTTCTCGCTAAGACTGCCGCTGCTCTTGCCCAATTCCAGCATGTCACCAACTGGACTTCCATGGACATAGAGCTGTTTTGCCAGCATTGTGCAGGACTCAAGCCTCTGCGTGTGCCTCTTGCCAGTCCATCTCCCACTCCTCAGACTGGTGCCCCACTGTAGGTTCTTCCGTCACTCAAGGTAGATTTCTCCAGCAGCTCTGGGTTCCAGCAAAGGCCGGGTGCAACCACAGACAAATTTGGTTGAGCCATAGTTTTCTTGGGCTAACAGCCAGGTGTGCAACATTTGCAAATGGTCAGTCTATAACTACAATAAATGTAGGGCCCTTCATGTGTGTTCAGTGTGTTTTAGGGCACATCCCCAAATGGCTTGTCCTCAAAGATCTTCTAGACTAGTGATGAGCGGCAGGTGCCATATTCGATTTCGACGAAATTCGCGAATATTCGATAGAATATTCGTTTTATATTCGTCGAAATCGAATATTCGTCATTATTCTTGTTATAGCGATTAATATGCGATTTAAATAATCGAATTTCGATTTTAACTTAAAGGCTACTCTCCTATTGAAATCGCAATTCGATTTTTTCAAGTTATAATAATCGAATTTTGATTTTAACTTAGCACTGCTATATGCCATATTAGGCTAACTAATATGGCATATAGCAGTGCTAAGTTAAAATCGAAATTCGATTATTATAACTTGAAAAAATCGAATTGCGATTTCAACGTAATTCTCAAATCCGACAGTACATTCTAGTATATGGAGTCGTTCCCATGGTGATGGGGACGCTCCATAAGCATGGAATATGGCTTCAATGGCTTGGTAGAATTAGCGAATTGACGAATATATTCGTTATATTCCACAAAACGAATATAACGAATGTATTCGTCATATTCCACAAAACGAATATAACGAATGTATTCGTCATATTCCACAAAACGAAGATAACGAAGTATTCTGCATCTTCATTTTAGCTACCTATTCATCAATTTCGCTAATTCTAGCAATGATATAGGAAAGTTGACTATAGAGACAGCTAAGTTTAATTCGCTATGCGATTATATTACTGCTTTTTTTTAAATAAATACAATAATTATAATACCTGATAATTATTATAATTATACTAATTATAAAAAAAAGCAGTCATATAATCGCATAGCGAATTATACTTAGCTGTCTCTATAGTCAACTTTCCTATATCATTGCTAGAATTAGCGAAATTGATGAATTAGGTAGCTAAAATGAAGATGCAGAATACTTCGTTATCTTCGTTTTGTGGAATATGACGAATACATTCGTTATATTCGTTTTGTGGAATATGACGAATACATTCGTTATATTCGTTTTGTGGAATATAACGAATATATTCGTCAATTCGCTAATTCTACCAAGCCATTGAAGCCATATTCCATGCTTATGGAGCGTCCCCATCACCATGGGAACGACTCCATATACTAGAATGTACTGTCGGATTTGAGAATTACGTTGAAATCGCAATTCGATTTTTTCAAGTTATAATAATCGAATTTCGATTTTAACTTAGCACTGCTATATGCCATATTAGTTAGCCTAATATGGCATATAGCAGTGCTAAGTTAAAATCTAAATTCGATTATTATAACTTGAAAAAATCGAATTGCGATTTCAACGTAATTCTCAAATCCGACAGTACATTCTAGTATATGGAGATGTTCCCATGGTGATGGGGACGCTCCATGAGCATGGAAGTCGGCAGAAGCGGCAACGGGCACTGACTGGAGCAGCCAGGAAGCCAGGAATCCAAAGGACAGGTAAGAACAACTTTAGGGAAGTGGGAAAGAAAAAAATATAACAATTAAAAAAAAAAAAAAAACGAATATTCGAAATATCGAATTTATATCACTATATTCGAAATATTCGCGAATTAGTGAAGTGCCGATATTCGCGAAAAAAATTCGATATTCGAATATTCGCGCTCAACACTATTCTAGACCCACATGACTACTCGGGGTCAATGTGGATCTATTAGCAGTACTCCTCAAAGGTCACCACGACCGACAGTTTATCCAATTCTTGGTTTCCAGGTTCACAGAAAGGTCCCATACGGGTCTAGTTGCTCTTCCCCAGTCTACTTGGGAAGTTCCCAATCTTTTGTCAGCTACCAGGGATCCCGAGTCAGTAGGGGCACTAATTCAGTTAGAACTGGAAAAGAGGTTCCTCATTGAACCGTTTTCCACTGTCCTCTTCGACTATTGGAGGGTCAATCCTATTGGCATTGTGACAAAGAAATTTTCCAATAAAATGATTGATTCATGACCTTTCCGCGCCTCATGGTTCAAGCATCCCCGGTCTCAATTCCCTAGTTCCAGAGCAACCAGACTGCAAACCCTGTAAACTCGAGACTCTTCTCCAAGTCTCTTCATAACGCAATGTCCTGGTGGCACCCTCATAATAGAAGGCCCCACAGCAGTAATTACTTTCTTTGGCATAGTTTTAGATACCATCAAAATGGTAGCCAGTCTACCAGAGGAGAAGCTTTCAAAGTCATCCAAATCAGTAGGTACCAGGATATTTGCAAAAGTCGAGTCATAATCTCTGCTAGGCGTGTTAAATTTCACTACCAGAGTTATGCCCCAAGGCAGGGCTTTCACCTGCAAGTTATTACAGTTGCTCCCCTCAGCCCCGAGCAAGACAACCCGATATGTTCAGAGGCCTAAGCCTCTTCTCTTCAGCCAGAAATTTTTGAAGTCTTCTCCTTTATTGGAGATCTACCCAATCGTAGCGGCTGCCCAAGTTTGGGGCGGGCAATCGGCCGATTCTTCGGTGGCATTCATTACCGATAATCAGGCGGTGGTAGAGATCATTACCAAGGGCAGATCAAAGACACTCCGAATCATGTCTTTTGTTCCTAGGCTGGTCTGGCTCTCCCAGCAGCACAATTTTCATGTGTCACATAGGTACATTCAGTGTATAAGAAATGTAAAGCTGCAGATGCATTGTCGAGTTAATTTTCATGCCTTTTTCAGGTTAGGCCGGAGGCGGAACAAGAGGGATTATCCCCTCCAGCTTTCCAAACTCTAATAAAGGATTAAAACCATACATCTCTTCAGTAAGGTCTCTCATGCAAAAGTCTCTTAACACTGCCAGAAATTACAAAACCACCTGGAACGTTTTTTAACAGTTTCACACTCCGTCACCCAAGGGAGAACATCGACAAGACCATGTACAGTATTTCATGGCTTTCATAGCATACTGCCACACTGACCTTAAACTTTCCTACAACACAAATAAATTGTATTTTGCCGGGGTTCAGCATTTTTCCATGTTAGAAGACCCGGATAGTAGGTCTGTTTTTACATCCCAGGCAATCAAAGCCACCCTCAGAAGCATACAGAGGAGGTGCGGGGGGACAGTCCCAAGCAGACAGCTGGTATCAGGGGAACTATTCAAAAAATTTCCACCTCCCTAGATTGTAATCCTTTTGGGCTCCATTCTAGTATAGTCATCAAAGCAGCCATGTACCTTAGTTTTATGGGTTCTTGGGGCCAGGGGATTTTCCCAGTATTTCCGCCAAAGCCAAAAGCTTAACCAGGAGTCAGTTAGTATGGGGCAACGACCGTTTCTCATTATAGCTCATGTTTTCCAAACCATCTCAAGTCAGGCCACAGGTCAAGTACTTCCAGACACTCAATGAATGGTGCCCAGTTCAGGTTTTTAAGAATTATTGTTGGGTTTAGGTGACTCCGCCCCATTGCTTCCATTCAGGGTCAGGGCCATCACTTCATCTCAGTTCATCTCCCATATCCGTACTCTAGTGACTGGCTTGGGTTTGATCCCAAAGGCATTTCGGGGCACTAGTTCATTGGGGCCGCATCCGCGGATTAAAGACATACTGTCTCAGGCCATATCATTCGCAAGACGGGTCGTTGGCACTCTTCGTGTTTTGCTCAACATATACCGAATCCTCACGCTGTGATATCCTAGCCTTTTCGCAGCTTGGCTTTATGATTCGGTTGTACACAATAAAGTTATTTCCCTATACTACATGGCTTGGTTTTTGCCACTAATAGGCCTACCCACCTCTGGGCTAAGGGGACACCACCAGCCTTCCAGTAAGGTCAGCAAGCTGTTAGGAGGGGCGAAGGCCTCATAAATACGAAGGCACGGCCTCCCCTGTCACCTGTGCGCTCCAGGTGTCCCCACCCACCCTCCCTTCTTTTCATGTTTCCTCAGGGTAGGCACCCTTATATGCCTACCCATGTCAGGGCTAAGGGCACCCCACCAGCCTTCCAGTCAGGTCAGCAAGCTGTTAGGATAGGTCAGTCAGATAATTATTTATTAGGGATCCAGGTTCTCTCTGTCCGTAGCCATGACCACAAATATATATATATATATATATATATATATATATATATATATACATATATATATAATTTTACTTTAGTTTTTTATCATTATAACACAACACTGTCCCTCTCAATAAAAAAAAAAAAAAAAAAAACACCTTGGTCAACCTCTTTAAATGTCATTGTATGGTATCTGTCAGATGCATTCATAAATGTTTATGCTTGAGGGCAGGGTTGGTTCTGGAACCCAGCCTTTTATAGTTATGCCCCTGTGCAAGATTACTCCTCAGTTTTCTGAAAATCAGTTCTACAGCATTTTCAGGTTTCTCACAATTTTTTTTGTATCATTTAGCAACAGATCTGGAAAAAACAGATGCATATGGATGGTGTCCATGTGCTTCTGTTTTTTTTTTCACACTCAGACTTGAATAGGTGAGTTTAAGGATATGTCCAACTACAAGAAAATGTAGACAAGCACATCCATAGTCGCAGGTGCACGTCCATAAAGCTAGCATGCAGAAAGCAAACAAAAAAAGGTATATCAGCACAACATTACTCATACAAACAATAAAACTGGGGAATAAAGATTATTTTGAATTAAAATGGTATTATACCTACTATACATGAAAAAAGGATATGTCAACACATGAAGGAAACTCAGATTTAGGCTCCATTCAGATGTCCGCACTTTGGGTGTGGACTGATTCATTTACAATGGGGATGGAAAAGATGCGGACAGCACACATTGTGCTGTCCGCATCTGCATTTCCGGTCCGCGGCTCCGCAAAAAAATAGAACATTTTCTCTATTGGGGTGCCAGCCCGGTGTTTTGCGCGAATGGGCCCTAACAGACACAGATTTTTGTTTGAACTGGTCCTAATATGGCATGTGTTTCCCCATGGCCTGATATCCTTCTAACATATTCCAAACTGCTTGCAAAAAAAAAATATCATGTACAAATTGTAAATTTGCATAATGGCTAAGAATAAAGAAACAACAAATTGTAACTGTTGAGATGGTGTCTTTCTGACAGCTCACTGTCTTAAACTTTAGCTAGACTAATTAGGTACTCATTTGCAGATTTCATAGCACTTGTATGTACTAATGATTTGTGTAGTCTCTGATCATTCTATGTTTAGTTCATAAGTCTGAATGAAAGACAAACACTGTGATGTGCTAGCTAATTCTAAAAAATGTAAGTGCGCCCCACACATACGGCAACATGCATTTTCACATTATCCTTCCTTGATTGCTCCTATGAGTGACAGTTTCCAACAACTTTAATTTCACAAAACTTTTAATGAAGTAATTCAAAATACCGTAAAATCACATCATATTAAAAAAGTAATTATTGCCAAAAGCTCATATTACACATTCAAGGTGTTTTGGCGGGACAGTTGTTAAGTATACGTGGACATAAAAGACAACAGGATTATCTATTCATCTATGGTTTTTTATTTTAAATTTTATTTTTTATTTTTTAAATTAGGGTACCCCCCAAAACATTGAGAAATATAACCTGTGATAACCCCCTCCAGCCATGCTAAACAAATGTTCAGGTACTACACTGGCTTCATGGCAGGCCAGCACCTCCAAGGTGTAAAGGGCAAGCTCAGGCCATGTGCCCAATTTGGAGACCCAGAAGTTGAAGGGGGCAGACCCATCATTCAGTACGTGTAGGCTTGTGCGCGCATACTGCTCCACCATGTTGCTGAAATGCTGCCTATTGCTAAGACGTTCCATATCAGCTGGTGGTGCTGGTTGTTGTGGCATGCTGACAAAGCTTTTCCACATTTCGGCCATGCTAACCCTGCCTTCTGAGGTGATGGTGGTGCCCCAGCTGAGTTGGCGACTTCTTCCTCCTGCCACCAGCAGCGCGTCTACCAGCGTGTGCTTGTACTCGCACATCTTACGATCATGCTCCAGTGATGGAATTAAGGACAGCACGTTGTCCTTGTAATGGGGATCCAGCAGTGTGGCCACCTAGTAATCAGCACAAGTTAGAATGTGGGCAACTCGGCGGTCATTGCTGAGACACTGCAGCATGTATTTACTCATGTGTGCCAGGCTGCCCAAAGGCAACGAAAAGCTGTCCTCTGTGGGAGGTTTATCGTCTGTGTCCTCTGTATCCCCCCAGCCATGCACCAGTGATGGCCATGAGCTGGTTTGGGTGCCACCCTGCTGTGAACACAGTTCCTCCTCCTCCACCTCGTCATCCTCCAGAACTGTGCCCTGGCTGGACAATAGTGTAGCTGGCGTTTGTGGGTGCAGGCAACCACCCTCTGAGCCACTTGTGAATGACTGGCCGGAAACCCTATGAAATGATCCCTCTTCCTCCTCCTCCTGTGCCACATCCTATTCCATCATCGCCAGCAGCGTTTTTTCAAGGAGGCATAAAAGTCGGATAGTAACGCTGAGAACGGCGTTATCGACACTGGCCATGTTGGTGGAGTACTCGAAACAGCGCAACAAGGCACACAGGTCTCGCATGGAGGCCCAGTCATTGGTGGTGAAGTGGTGATGTTTCGCAGAGTGACTCACTCGTGCGTGCTGCAGCTGAAACTCCACTATCGCCTGCTGTTGCTCGCACAGTCTGGCTAACATGTGCAATGTGGAGTTCCACCTTGTGGGCACGTCGCATATGAGGCGGTGAGCGGGAAGGCCGAAGTTACGCTGCAGCACTGACAGGCGAGCAGCAGCAGGGTGAGAACGCCGAAAGCGCGCACAGACGGTCCACACTTTATGCAGCAGCTCTGAGATATCGAAGTAGTTTTTAAGGAGCCTCTGCACCACTAAATTCAGCACATGTGCCAGGCAAGGGATGTGCATCAAACCGGCTAGTCCCAGAGCTGCTACGAGATTTCGCCCATTATCGCACATCACCAGGCTGGGCTTGAGGCTGACTGGCACCAACCACTTATCGGTCTGTTGTTCAAGGCCCGTCCACAGCTCCTGCGCGGTGTGTTTTTTTTCCCCCAAACAGAAAAGTTTTAAAACTGCCTGCTGTCGTTTACACCTGGCTGTGCTGAAGTTAGTGTTGAAGGTGTTACACTGACCGGATGAGGAGCTGGTAGAGAACGAGGAAGCGGTGTAGGAGGAGGAAGAAACAGGAGGAAAACTGAAGCGCCTTGCAATCCTCGGTGGTGGAAGAACATGCGCCAAACTGCTATCTACCTCAGGCCCAGCCGCCACTGCATTTACCCAGTGTGCTGTTATGGAGATATAACGTCCCTGACTGTCCTTACTGGTCCACATATCCGTAGTGAGGTGGACCTTTCCACAGATGGCGTTGCGCAGTGCACACCTGATTTTGTCCCCCATTGGTTGTGCAGGGAAGGGATGGCACGGAAACAAATTATTTTCACCAAAGGAAGAAATATTGGTACGGTAGTTGTAGAGTCAGATCACTATCACTGAGAATAACTACCTAAAACTTAACTTTTATTAATGATCATTAAACACGGATCCCTTAGAGGGGACCAATAAAACACATGAACAAACACACAATAGAGCTATTCAAGGCCAGGTAGACAGTGATTGCTGCTGGATGGAGGAGTGGGGCAACACATACGGGTTCCTAGTGTCTGTCCCTAAATATCCCTCAGCATATCCTCTGCCCAGAGATGCACCTGGATGGTAGGAGCACTCTGTCCGCGTGCCTTGTCTACCTGTCCTTATAAAGCCCTTGCTAAGGTAAAGTACCCTATACGTAATCTACCAGGAAAAAATTATACCTAGGTCTCAATCTACACTAGGTGTGATACATGCTAGATAAATGATTTAACAAGAACAGTATAGATATACAGTCCCTGATCAAAACGTGATGTTACACTACTAGTCCCGACACGTTTCCCCTTCTTATGCAGAAGGTTCATCAGGGGACGCAAGTATCAAACAATATTTTGTCAAGGCGTATGTGTCACAGATACGGCACAGATGGACAGACAGAGACTGAACAAAATCAATAATGAAGCAAAACAAAACTGGAGCACACACAAGCCAGCACTGGTCTATAAGAATTAACACAAAATTCGTGTAGCTACTATATTAAAATAAACCGTACTTAATACCAGTGAATTACTTATCTGGTGATGAATAGGGATGAGCGAACTCGAACTGTATAGTTCGGGTTCGTACCGAATTTTGGGGTGTCCGTGACACGGACCCGAACCCGGACATTTTCGTAAAAGTCCGGGTTCGGGTTCGGTGTTCGTCGCTTTCTTCGCGCTTTTGTGACGCTTTCTTGGCGCTTTTTGAAAGGCTGCAAAGCAGCCAATCAACAAGCGTCATACTACTTGCCCCAAGAGGCCATCACAGCCATGCCTACTATTGGCATGGCTGTGATTGGCCAGAGCACCATGTGACCCAGCCTCTATTTAAGCTGGAGTCACATAGCGCCGCCCGTCACTCTGCTCTGATTAGCGTAGGGAGAGGTTGCGGCTGCGACAGTAGGGCGAGATTAGGCAGATTAACTCCTCCAAAGGACTTGATTAACTGATCGATCTGCAGCTGTGGATCATTGAGCTGCTGATCCTCAATTGCTCACTGTTTTTAGGCTGCACAGACCGTTTGTCAGTCTCATTTTTCTGGGGTGATCGGCGGCCATTTTGTGTCTTGTGGTGCGCCAGCACAAGCTGCGACCAAGTGCATTTAACCCTCAATGGTGTGGTTGTTTTTTGGCTAAAGCCTACATCAGGGTGAAGCTGTCACACCAAGTGCATTTAACCAGCAATAGTCTGTTCATTTTTTGGCCATATACAAAATCAGGGGCAAGCTGCGCCTGTCACCAAGTGCATTTAACCCTCAATGGTGTGGTTGTTTTTTGGCTAAAGCCTACATCAGGGTGAAGCTGTCACACCAAGTGCATTTAACCAGCAATAGTCTGTTCATTTTTTGGCCATATACAAAATCAGGGGCAAGCTGCGCCTGTCACCAAGTGCATTTAACCCTCAATGGTGTGGTTGTTTTTTGGCTAAAGCCTACATCAGGGTGAAGCTGTCACACCAAGTGCATTTAACCAGCAATAGTCTGTTCATTTTTTGGCCATTTACAAAATCAGGGGCAAGCTGCGCCTGTCACCAAGTGCATTTAACCCTCAATGGTGTGGTTGTTTTTTGGCTAAAGCCTACATCAGGGTGAAGCTGTCACACCAAGTGCATTTAACCAGCAATAGTCTGTTCATTTTTTGGCCATATCCCAGTCTAATTCTGTCACTAAATCCATACCGGTCACCCAGCGCCTAAATACTAGGCCTCAAATTTATATCCAGCTAAATCTGTCCCTAGTGCTGTAGCTGGGCGAGTTATTTAGTGTCCGTTCAAGCACATTTCTTGTTCTGGGTTGAAATACAATTCCCAATTTAGCAATTTCATAATTTAGTGGTTCCTGCTATATCAGAGCTCTTTGAAATCTATCCCAAAAAGGGTATATAATATTGAAGGTGCACATAGGGTCATTCAGAGTAACTTCACACACACCCGCTACTGTGTATTTCCAAGTCTAATTCTGTCACTAAATCCATACCGGTGACCCAGCGCCTAAATACTAGGCCTCAAATTTAATTCCCTCTAAATCTCTCGTTACCCACCGCTGTACTGTTGTTGCTGGGCAAGATATTTAGTGTCCGTCAAAGCACATTTTTTGTTCTGGGTTGAAGTACAATTCCCAATTTAGCAATTTCATAATTTAGTGGTTTCTGCTATATCAGAGCTATTTGAAATCTATCCCAAAAAGGGTATATAATATTGAAGGTGCACATAGGGTCATTCAGAATAACTTCACACACACCCGCTACTGTGTATTTCCAAGTCTAATTCTGTCACTAAACCCATACCTGTCACCCAGCGCCTAAATACTAGGCCTCAAATTTAAATCCCTCTAAATCTCTCGTTACCGTTGTCCTGTTGTAGCTGGGAAAGTTATTTAGTGCCCGTCAAAGCACATTTTTTGTTCTGGGTTGAAGTACAATTCCCAATTTAGCAATTTCATAATTTAGTGGTTCCTGCTATATCAGAGCTATTTGAAATCTATCCCAAAAAGGGTATATAATATTGAAGGTGCACATAGGGTCATTCAGAATAACTTCACACACACCCGCTACTGTGTATTTCCAAGTCTAATTCTGTCACTAAATCCATACCGGTGACCCAGCGCCTAAATACTAGGCCTCAAATTTAATTCCCTCTAAATCTCTCGTTACCCACCGCTGTACTGTTGTTGCTGGGCAAGATATTTAGTGTCCGTCAAAGCACATTTTTTGTTCTGGGTTGAAGTACAATTCCCAATTTAGCAATTTCATAATTTAGTGGTTTCTGCTATATCAGAGCTATTTGAAATCTATCCCTAAAAGGGTATATAATATTGAAGGTGCACATAGGGTCATTCAGAATAACTTCACACACACCCGCTACTGTGTATTTCCAAGTCTAATTCTGTCACTAAACCCATACCTGTCACCCAGCGCCTAAATACTAGGCCTCAAATTTATATCCAGCTAAATCTGTCCCTAGTGCTGTAGCTGGGCGAGTTATTTAGTGTCCGTTCAAGCACATTTCTTGTTCTGGGTTGAAATACAATTCCCAATTTAGCAATTTCATAATTTAGTGGTTCCTGCTATATCAGAGCTCTTTGAAATCTATCCCAAAAAGGGTATATAATATTGAAGGTGCACATAGGGTCATTCAGAGTAACTTCACACACACCCGCTACTGTGTATTTCCAAGTCTAATTCTGTCACTAAATCCATACCGGTGACCCAGCGCCTAAATACTAGGCCTCAAATTTAATTCCCTCTAAATCTCTCGTTACCCACCGCTGTACTGTTGTTGCTGGGCAAGATATTTAGTGTCCGTCAAAGCACATTTTTTGTTCTGGGTTGAAGTACAATTCCCAATTTAGCAATTTCATAATTTAGTGGTTTCTGCTATATCAGAGCTATTTGAAATCTATCCCAAAAAGGGTATATAATATTGAAGGTGCACATAGGGTCATTCAGAATAACTTCACACACACCCGCTACTGTGTATTTCCAAGTCTAATTCTGTCACTAAACCCATACCTGTCACCCAGCGCCTAAATACTAGGCCTCAAATTTAAATCCCTCTAAATCTCTCGTTACCGTTGTCCTGTTGTAGCTGGGAAAGTTATTTAGTGCCCGTCAAAGCACATTTTTTGTTCTGGGTTGAAGTACAATTCCCAATTTAGCAATTTCATAATTTAGTGGTTCCTGCTATATCAGAGCTATTTGAAATCTATCCCAAAAAGGGTATATAATATTGAAGGTGCACATAGGGTCATTCAGAATAACTTCACACACACCCGCTACTGTGTATTTCCAAGTCTAATTCTGTCACTAAATCCATACCGGTGACCCAGCGCCTAAATACTAGGCCTCAAATTTAATTCCCTCTAAATCTCTCGTTACCCACCGCTGTACTGTTGTTGCTGGGCAAGATATTTAGTGTCCGTCAAAGCACATTTTTTGTTCTGGGTTGAAGTACAATTCCCAATTTAGCAATTTCATAATTTAGTGGTTTCTGCTATATCAGAGCTATTTGAAATCTATCCCTAAAAGGGTATATAATATTGAAGGTGCACATAGGGTCATTCAGAATAACTTCACACACACCCGCTACTGTGTATTTCCAAGTCTAATTCTGTCACTAAACCCATACCTGTCACCCAGCGCCTAAATACTAGGCCTCAAATTTATATCCAGCTAAATCTGTCCCTAGTGCTGTAGCTGGGCGAGTTATTTAGTGTCCGTTCAAGCACATTTCTTGTTCTGGGTTGAAATACAATTCCCAATTTAGCAATTTCATAATTTAGTGGTTCCTGCTATATCAGAGCTCTTTGAAATCTATCCCAAAAAGGGTATATAATATTGAAGGTGCACATAGGGTCATTCAGAGTAACTTCACACACACCCGCTACTGTGTATTTCCAAGTCTAATTCTGTCACTAAATCCATACCGGTGACCCAGCGCCTAAATACTAGGCCTCAAATTTAATTCCCTCTAAATCTCTCGTTACCCACCGCTGTACTGTTGTTGCTGGGCAAGATATTTAGTGTCCGTCAAAGCACATTTTTTGTTCTGGGTTGAAGTACAATTCCCAATTTAGCAATTTCATAATTTAGTGGTTTCTGCTATATCAGAGCTATTTGAAATCTATCCCAAAAAGGGTATATAATATTGAAGGTGCACATAGGGTCATTCAGAATAACTTCACACACACCCGCTACTGTGTATTTCCAAGTCTAATTCTGTCACTAAACCCATACCTGTCACCCAGCGCCTAAATACTAGGCCTCAAATTTAAATCCCTCTAAATCTCTCGTTACCGTTGTCCTGTTGTAGCTGGGAAAGTTATTTAGTGCCCGTCAAAGCACATTTTTTGTTCTGGGTTGAAGTACAATTCCCAATTTAGCAATTTCATAATTTAGTGGTTCCTGCTATATCAGAGCTATTTGAAATCTATCCCAAAAAGGGTATATAATATTGAAGGTGCACATAGGGTCATTCAGAATAACTTCACACACACCCGCTACTGTGTATTTCCAAGTCTAATTCTGTCACTAAATCCATACCGGTGACCCAGCGCCTAAATACTAGGCCTCAAATTTAATTCCCTCTAAATCTCTCGTTACCCACCGCTGTACTGTTGTTGCTGGGCAAGATATTTAGTGTCCGTCAAAGCACATTTTTTGTTCTGGGTTGAAGTACAATTCCCAATTTAGCAATTTCATAATTTAGTGGTTTCTGCTATATCAGAGCTATTTGAAATCTATCCCTAAAAGGGTATATAATATTGAAGGTGCACATAGGGTCATTCAGAATAACTTCACACACACCCGCTACTGTGTATTTCCAAGTCTAATTCTGTCACTAAACCCATACCTGTCACCCAGCGCCTAAATACTAGGCCTCAAATTTATATCCAGCTAAATCTGTCCCTAGTGCTGTAGCTGGGCGAGTTATTTAGTGTCCGTTCAAGCACATTTCTTGTTCTGGGTTGAAATACAATTCCCAATTTAGCAATTTCATAATTTAGTGGTTCCTGCTATATCAGAGCTCTTTGAAATCTATCCCAAAAAGGGTATATAATATTGAAGGTGCACATAGGGTCATTCAGAATAACTTCACACACACCCGCTACTGTGTATTTCCAAGTCTAATTCTGTCACTAAATCCATACCGGTGACCCAGCGCCTAAATACTAGGCCTCAAATTTAATTCCCTCTAAATCTCTCGTTACCCACCGCTGGACTGTTGTTGCTGGGCAAGATATTTAGTGTCCGTCAAAGCACATTTTTTGTTCTGGGTTGAAGTACAATTCCCAATTTAGCAATTTCATAATTTAGTGGTTTCTGCTATATCAGAGCTATTTGAAATCTATCCCTAAAAGGGTATATAATATTGAAGGTGCACATAGGGTCATTCAGAATAACTTCACACACACCCGCTACTGTGTATTTCCAAGTCTAATTCTGTCACTAAATCCATACCGGTGACCCAGCGCCTAAATACTAGGCCTCAAATTTAATTCCCTCTAAATCTCTCGTTACCCACCGCTGTACTGTTGTTGCTGGGCAAGATATTTAGTGTCCGTCAAAGCACATTTTTTGTTCTGGGTTGAAGTACAATTCCCAATTTAGCAATTTCATAATTTAGTGGTTTCTGCTATATCAGAGCTATTTGAAATCTATCCCTAAAAGGGTATATAATATTCAAGGTGCACATTGGGTCATTCAGAATAACTTCACACACACACGCTTCTGTGCATTTCCAAGTCTAATTCTGTCACTAAATCCATACCGGTCACCCAGCGCCTAAATACTAGGCCTCAAATTTATATCCCGCTGAATTTGAATACAATACATTGGGCCAAATAATATATTTGTTGTTGTGGTGAACCATAACAATGAGAAAAACATCTAGTAAGGGACGCGGACGTGGACATGGTCGTGGTGGTGTTAGTGGACCCTCTGGTGCTGGGAGAGGACGTGGCCGTTCTGCCACATCCACACGTCCTAGTGTACCAACTACCTCAGGTCCCAGTAGCCGCCAGAATTTACAGCGATATATGGTGGGGCCCAATGCCGTTCTAAGGATGGTAAGGCCTGAGCAGGTACAGGCATTAGTCAATTGGGTGGCCGACAGTGGATCCAGCACGTTCACATTATCTCCCACCCAGTCTTCTGCAGAAAGCGCACAGATGGCGCCTGAAAACCAACCCCATCAGTCTGTCACATCACCCCCATGCATACCAGGGAAACTGTCTCAGCCTCAAGTTATGCAGCAGTCTCTTATGCTGTTTGAAGACTCCGCTGGCAGGGTTTCCCAAGGGCATCCACCTAGCCCTTCCCCAGCGGTGAAAGACATAGAATGCACTGACGCACAACCACTTATGTTTCCTGATGATGAGGACATGGGAATACCACCTCAGCATGTCTCTGATGATGACGAAACACAGGTGCCAACTGCTGCGTCTTTCTGCAGTGTGCAGACTGAACAGGAGGTCAGGGATCAAGACTGGGTGGAAGACGATGCAGGGGACGATGAGGTCCTAGACCCCACATGGAATGAAGGTCGTGCCACTGACTTTCACAGTTCGGAGGAAGAGGCAGTGGTGAGACCGAGCCAACAGCGTAGCAAAAGAGGGAGCAGTGGGCAAAAGCAGAACACCCGCCGCCAAGAGACTCCGCCTGCTACTGACCGCCGCCATCTGGGACCGAGCACCCCAAAGGCAGCTTCAAGGAGTTCCCTGGCATGGCACTTCTTCAAACAATGTGCTGACGACAAGACCCGAGTGGTTTGCACGCTGTGCCATCAGAGCCTGAAGCGAGGCATTAACGTTCTGAACCTGAGCACAACCTGCATGACCAGGCACCTGCATGCAAAGCATGAACTGCAGTGGAGTAAACACCTTAAAACCAAGGAAGTCACTCAGGCTCCCCCTGCTACCTCTTCTGCTGCTGCCGCCTCGGCCTATTCTGCTGCTGCCGCCTCGGCCTCTTCCTCCGCCTCTGGAGGAACGTTGGCACCTGCCGCCCAGCAAACAGGGGATGTACCACCAACACCACCACCACCACCACCTCCGTCACCAAGCGTCTCAACCATGTCACACGCCAGCGTTCAGCTCTCCATCTCACAAACATTTGATAGAAAGCGTAAATTCCCACCTAGCCACCCTCGATCCCTGGCCCTGAATGCCAGCATTTCTAAACTACTGGCCTATGAAATGCTGTCATTTAGGCTGGTGGACACAGACAGCTTCAAACAGCTCATGTCGCTTGCTGTCCCACAGTATGTTGTTCCCAGCCGGCACTACTTCTCCAAGAGAGCCGTGCCTTCCCTGCACAACCAAGTATCCCATAAAATCAAGTGTGCACTGCGCAACGCCATCTGTAGCAAGGTCCACCTAACCACAGATACGTGGACCAGTAAGCACGGCCAGGGACGCTATATCTCCCTAACTGCACACTGGGTAAATGTAGTGGCAGCTGGGCCCCAGGCGGAGAGCTGTTTGGCGCACGTCCTTCCGCCGCCAAGGATCGCAGGGCAACATTCTTTGCCTCCTGTTGCCACCTCCTCCTTCTCGGCTTCCTCCTCCTCTTCTTCCACCTGCTCATCCAGTCAGCCACACACCTTCACCACCAACTTCAGCACAGCCCGGGGTAAACGTCAGCAGGCCATTCTGAAACTCATATGTTTGGGGGACAGGCCCCACACCGCACAGGAGTTGTGGCGGGGTATAGAACAACAGACCGACGAGTGGTTGCTGCCGGTGAGCCTCAAGCCCGGCCTGGTGGTGTGTGATAATGGGCGAAATCTCGTTGCAGCTCTGGGACTAGCCAATTTGACGCACATCCCTTGCTTGGCGCATGTGCTGAATTTGGTGGTGCAGAAGTTCATTCACAACTACCCCGACATGTCAGAGCTGCTGCATAAAGTGCGGGCCGTCTGTTCGCGCTTCCGGCGTTCACATCCTGCTGCTGCTCGCCTGTCTGCGCTACAGCGTAACTTCGGCCTTCCCGCTCACCGCCTCATATGCGACGTGCCCACCAGGTGGAACTCCACCTTGCACATGCTGGACAGACTGTGCGAGCAGCAGCAGGCCATAGTGGAGTTTCAGCTGCAGCACGCACGGGTCAGTCGCACTACAGAACAGCACCACTTCACCACCAATGACTGGGCCTCCATGCGAGACCTGTGTGCCCTGTTGCGCTGTTTCGAGTACTCCACCAACATGGCCAGTGGCGATGACACCGTTATCAGCGTTACAATACCACTTCTATGTCTCCATGAGAAAACACTTAGGGCGATGATGGAAGAGGAGGTGGCCCAGGAGGAGGAGGAGGAGGAGGAGGAAGAGGGGTCATTTTTAGCACTTTCAGGCCAGTCTCTTCGAAGTGACTCAGAGGGAGGTTTTTGGCAACAGCAGAGGCCAGGTACAAATGTGGCCAGCCAGGGCCCACTACTGGAGGACGAGGAGGACGAGGATGAGGAGGAGGTGGAGGAGGATGAGGATGAAGCATGGTCACAGCGGGGTGGCACCCAACGCAGCTCGGGTCCATCACTGGTGCGTGGCTGGGGGGAAAGGCAGGACGATGACGATACGCCTCCCACAGAGGACAGCTTGTCCTTATCCCTGGGCAGCCTGGCACACATGAGCGACTACATGCTGCAGTGCCTGCGCAACGACAGCAGAGTTGCCCACATTTTAACCTGTGCGGACTACTGGGTTGCCACCCTGCTGGATCCACGCTACAAAGACAATGTGCCCACCTTACTTCCTGCACTGGAGCGTGATAGGAAGATGCGCGAGTACAAGCGCACGTTGGTAGACACGCTACTGAGAGCATTCCCAAATGTCACAGGGGAACAAGTGGAAGCCCAAGGCCAAGGCAGAGGAGGAGCAAGAGGTCGCCAAGGCAGCTGTGTCACGGCCAGCTCCTCTGAGGGCAGGGTTAGCATGGCAGAGATGTGGAAAACTTTTGTCAACACGCCACAGCTAACTGCACCACCACCTGATACGCAACGTGTTAGCAGGAGGCAACATTTCACTAACATGGTGGAACAGTACGTGTGCACACCCCTCCACGTACTGACTGATGGTTCGGCCCCATTCAACTTCTGGGTCTCTAAATTGTCCACGTGGCCAGAGCTAGCCTTTTATGCCTTGGAGGTGCTGGCCTGCCCGGCAGCCAGCGTTTTGTCTGAACGTGTATTCAGCACGGCAGGGGGCGTCATTACAGACAAACGCAGCCGCCTGTCTACAGCCAATGTGGACAAGCTGACGTTCATAAAAATGAACCAGGCATGGATCCCACAGGACCTGTCCGTCCCTTGTCCAGATTAGACATTAACTACCTCCCCATAACCATATATTATTGGACTCCAGGGCACTTCCTCATTCAATCCTATTTTTATTTTCATTTTACCATTATATTGCGAGGCTACCCAAAGTTGAATGAACCTCTCCTCTGCCTGTGTGCTAGGCCTAAATATATGCCAATGGACTGTTGCAGTGGTGGGTGACGTGAAGCCTCATTCTCTGCTATGACATGCAGACTGATTCTCTGCTGACATGAAGCCAGATCCTCTGTTACGGGAGCTCTCTCCTCTGCCTGGGTGCTGGGCCTAAATTTATGACAATTGACTGTTGCAGTGGTGGGTGACGTGAAGCCTGATTCTCTGCTATGATATGAAGACTGATTCTCTGCTGACATGAAGCCAGATTGTCTGTTACGGGACCTTTCTCCTCTGCCTGGGTTCTGGGCCTAAATTTATGAAAATTGACTGTTGCAGTGGTGGGTGACGTGAAGCCTGATTCTCTGCTATGATATGAAGACTGATTCTCTGCTGACATGAAGCCAGATTGTCTGTTACGGGACCTTTCTCCTCTGCCTGGGTTCTGGGCCTAAATTTATGACAATGGACTGTTGCAGTGGTGGCTGACGTGAAGCCTGATTCTCTGCTATGACATGCAGACTGATTCTCTGCTGTCATGAAGCCAGATTGTCTGTTACGGGACCTCTCTGCTCTGCCTGTGTGCTAGGCCTAAATATATGCCAATGGACTGTTGCAGTGGTGGCTGACGTGAAGCCTCATTCTCTGCTATGACATGCAGACTAATTCTCTGCTGACATGAAGCCAGATTGTCTGTTACGGGACCTCTCTCCTCTGCCTGGGTGCTGGGCCTAAATTTATGACAATGGACTGTTGCAGTGGTGGCTGACGTGAAGCCTGATTCTCTGCTATGACATGCAGACTAATTCTCTGCTGACATGAAGCCAGATTGTCTGTTACGGGACCTCTCTCCTCTGCCTGGGTGCTGGGCCTAAATATATGCCAATGGACTGTTGCAGTGGTGGCTGACGTGAAGCCTCATTCTCTGCTATGACATGCAGACTAATTCTCTGCTGTCATGAAGCCAGATTGTCTGTTACGGGACCTCTCTGCTCTGCCTGTGTGCTAGGCCTAAATATATGCCAATGGACTGTTGCAGTGGTGGGTGACGTGAAGCCTCATTCTCTGCTATGACATGCAGACTGATTCTCTGCTGACATGAAGCCAGATCCTCTGTTACGGGAGCTCTCTCCTCTGCCTGGGTGCTGGGCCTAAATTTATGACAATTGACTGTTGCAGTGGTGGGTGACGTGAAGCCTGATTCTCTGCTATGATATGAAGACTGATTCTCTGCTGACATGAAGCCAGATTGTCTGTTACGGGACCTTTCTCCTCTGCCTGGGTTCTGGGCCTAAATTTATGAAAATTGACTCTTACAGTGGTGGGTGACGTGAAGCCTGATTCTCTGCTATGATATGAAGACTGATTCTCTGCTGACATGAAGCCAGATTCTCTGTTACGGGACCTCTCTCCTCTGCCTGGGTGCTGGGTAGTGTTGAGCGCGAATATTCGAAAAGCAAATTTTTTTCGCGAATATCGCAACTTCGCGATTTCGCGAATATTTCGAATATAGTGCTATATATTCGTAAAAACGAATATTCGTTTTTTGTTTCCCCCCCCCCCCCCCACAAAATTACAGTACACATATAATTGATTGTTTCCCAAAGGTCCAACAGCTCAGATCTTACTCACATTGCCTAGAAAGTGATTGAGGCGCGAATCTTCGTAAGGCGATTTTATTAGCGCACATGCGAATATCGGCACGTCCCAGAACAGAGGCAAAGGGCTTTGCATTCATACATTAGTGAATTGAGTTGCGAATCTTCGTAAGGCGATTTTATTAGCGCACATGCGAATATCTACACTTGTCCCAGAACAGAGGCAAAGGGCTTTGCATTCATACATTAGTGATTGAATTGAGCTGCGAATCTTCGTAAGGCGATTTTATTAGCGCACATGCGAATATCGGCACGTCCCAGAACAGAGGCAAAGGGCTTTGCATTCATACATTAGTGAATTGAGTTGCGAATCTTCGTAAGGCGATTTTATTAGCGCACATGCGAATATCTACACTTGTCCCAGAACAGAGGCAAAGGGCTTTGCATTCATACATTAGTGATTGAATTGAGCTGCGAATCTTCGTAAGGCGATTTTATTAACGCAAATGCAAATATCTACACTTGTCCCCAGAACAGAGAGGCAAAGGCCTGTGCATTCATATAGTATAGCACCATATTCGCGAATACGTAGAACTTCGTAAAATTCGATTTACGAATATTCGTATTTTTTATTTTACTTTCCACCTTACAGATTACATTGATCTGTACTCTGTCAACTACTGTCATCACCCCCCACTGTATCTCGATTGATTCCCAAAAGTCTCACATTCCCTAGAAAGTGATTGAGGTGCGAATCTTCGTAAGGCGATTTTATTAGCGCACATGCGAATATCTACACTTGTCCCAGAACAGAGGCAAAGGGCATTGCATTCATACATTAGTGATTGAATTGAGTTGCGAATCTTCGTAAGGCGATTTCATTAGCGCACATGTGAATTTTGCATAGCATATGTATTATGCGATAATTCGAATTATCGCATATGCGAAATAATAACGAATTTGAATAATCGCGAATATTTTACGAATATTCTTTCGAATATTCACAAAATTTCGCGAATTCGAATATGGGACATGCCGCTCAACACTAGTGCTGGGCCTAAATTTATGACAATGGACTGTTGCAGTGGTGGGTGACGTGAAGCCTGATTCTCTGCTATGACATGCAGACTGATTCTCTGCTGACATGAAGCCAGATTGTCTGTTACGGGACCTCTCTCCTCTGCCTGGGTGCTGGGCCTAAATATATGCCAATGGACTGTTGCAGTGGTGGCTGACGTGAAGCCTCATTCTCTGCTATGACATGCAGACTAATTCTCTGCTGACATGAAGACAGATTCTCTGTTACGGGACCTCTCTCCTCTGCCTGGGTGCCGGGGCCTAAATATCTGAGAATGGACTGTTCCAGTGGTGGCTGACGTGAAGCCTCATTCTCTGCTATGACATGCAGACTAATTCTCTGCTGACATGAAGACAGATTCTCTGTTACGGGACCTCCCTCCTCTGCCTGGGTGCTGGGCCTAAATATATGCCAATGGACTGTTGCAGTGGTGGCTGACGTGAAGCCTCATTCTCTGCTATGACATGCAGACTGATTCTCTGCTGACATGAAGCCAGATTCTCTGTTACGGGACCTCTCTCCTCTGCCTGTGTGTGTGCTGGGCCTAAATATATGCCAATGGACTGTTGCAGTGGTGGCTGACGTGAAGCCTCATTCTCTGCTATGACATGCAGACTGATTCTCTGCTGACATGAAGCCAGATTCTCTGTTACGGGACCTCTCTCCTCTGCCTGTGTGTGTGCTGGGCCTAAATATATGCCAATGGACTGTTGCAGTGGTGGCTGACGTGAAGCCTCATTCTCTGCTATGACATGCAGACTAATTCTCTGCTGACATGAAGACAGATTCTCTGTTACGGGACCTCCCTCCTCTGCCTGGGTGCTGGGCCTAAATATATGCCAATGGACTGTTGCAGTGGTGGCTGACGTGAAGCCTCATTCTCTGCTATGACATGCAGACTGATTCTCTGCTGACATGAAGCCAGATTCTCTGTTACGGGACCTCTCTCCTCTGCCTGTGTGTGTGCTGGGCCTAAATATATGCCAATGGACTGTTGCAGTGGTGGCTGACGTGAAGCCTCATTCTCTGCTATGACATGCAGACTGATTCTCTGCTGACATGAAGCCAGATTCTCTGTTACGGGACCTCTCTCCTCTGCCTGTGTGTGTGCTGGGCCTAAATATATGCCAATGGACTGTTGCAGTGGTGGCTGACGTGAAGCCTCATTCTCTGCTATGACATGCAGACTAATTCTCTGCTGACATGAAGACAGATTCTCTGTTACGGGACCTCCCTCCTCTGCCTGGGTGCTGGGCCTAAATATATGCCAATGGACTGTTGCAGTGGTGGCTGACGTGAAGCCTCATTCTCTGCTATGACATGCAGACTAATTCTCTGCTGACATGAAGACAGATTCTCTGTTACGGGACCTCTCTCCTCTGCCTGGGTGCCGGGGCCTAAATATCTGAGAATGGACTGTTCCAGTGGTGGGTGACGGGAAGCCAGATTCTCTGCTATGGAACCTCTCTCCAATTGATTTTGGTTAATTTTTATTTATTTAATTTTTATTTTAATTCATTTCCCTATCCACATTTGTTTGCAGGGGATTTACCTACATGTTGCTGCCTTTTGCAGCCCTCTAGCTCTTTCCTGGGCTGTTTTACAGCCTTTTTAGTGCCGAAAAGTTCGGGTCCCCATTGACTTCAATGGGGTTCGGGTTCGGGACGAAGTTCGGATCGGGTTCGGATCCCGAACCCGAACATTTCCGGGATGTTCGGCCGAACTTCTCGAACCCGAACATCCAGGTGTTCGCTCAACTCTAGTGATGAACTTCAGTTTCAGCTCACGGACCAGTGGTGCAGGGCTTGCGGTGCTCCAGGGGGCAAAAAAAGATGTGGCTCCAATTAGTCCATTCACCCATACTGACTTTTTAACCCCAAAGAGGGGCGGTCCTATGTTGTCATCAGCCTATCCTGAGTCAGGCTATCTGGGCAGGTAATGGAACTTAGTGATATTTTAACTCAATTTTTATAGATCCTGTAGATAAGAGTTACAGAGTACAGGTGGCCCCAGTGTATGAACAATTAGTTGGGTGCTACCTGCATAATTCTGAAGAGATCAAGCATGTTATATAAATGGAACACACGCCAACCTGGTTGCAGGGGGCGTGTCAAGATGGCCGTGCGTTCCACAGCCATCCCGGAAATATTTGCACTTCATCCGTTTCTTTTCAACCCTCCCCTGGCTAAGGGATCGTAACACGTTGGCCGTTCATTTACAAAGGGTACAGTACTGGCGTACATACATATTGAGCAAAGCGCTCGCGGTCCAGAAAAGGGGGCGTGTCAGGGTGGCACGTCTGGAAAAGTAGTGGCTGCTGGGCACTACATACTGTGGTACAGCCACCGCCATAAGGCTTTTAAAACTCTCCGTCTCCACCAGACAGAATGACAGCATTTCAAAGGACAGTAATTTTGAAATGCTGGCATTCAGGGCCAGGGATTGCTGGTGGGAAGGGGGGTACTTCCTCTTCCACTCAGTGTTTGGGATATGGAGAGCTGAACGCTTCCTTTTGACATTGTGGAGATGGTTGGCGACCCAGGTGGTGGTGTTGCTGGCAGATCCTCTGTTTGCAGGGTGGCAGGTGGCACTGTCACTCTAGAGGTGGCTGAAGAGGCCGAGACTGCAGCAGAAGAGGAAGCAGGAGGAGCCACAGACCTTTCTTGCTTTTTGAGGTGTCTACTCCACTGCAGCTTGTGCTTTGCACTTAAATGCCTGGTCATGCAGGTTGTGCTCAGGTTGAGAACATCTACCATATTTTTCGCCCCATAATGAGCACTTCCCCCCCCCCCCAAAAGTGGGGGGAAAATGCCCCTGCGTCTTATGTACTACTTACTAAATCTCCTGTAGCAGGCAGAGCAGGGCGGGCGGCCGGCCGTAACTCACTGACGTCAAGTGCCTGCGCCACCTACTTTATGAATGAAGTAGACGGCGCAGGCACGTGACGTCAGTGAGTTACGGCCGGCCGCCCGCCCTGCTCTGCCTGCTACAGGACATTTAGTAAGTAGTACAGATCGGGCTGAGCATCAGAACATCAATTAGAGTTATTATTATAAAAGGTTTAAGCAATAACGCAGTGAGTGAGCGGCGGGGCCGGAGTACTGTGACCGCACCGTCCCCGCCGCATTTGCATGACATCGGCCCCTCCTACAGGATTAGCTATGGTATATTTGGGCACCTGTGGATGCCACTATTATGGGGTGGGTGATATGTGGATGGCACTGTTATGGGGTGAGGGATCTGTGGGTGACACATATATAGCAGTGCCATCCACAGATCTACCCCCCATAACAGTGCCATCCACAGATCTACCTCCATAACAGTGCCATCCACACATCACCCCCCATAACAGTGCCATCCACAGATCCCCCCATAGCAGTGCCATCCACAAATCCCCCCATAACAGTGCCATCCACAGATCCCCTCCATAACAGTGCGTCATCCACAGATCCCCCATAACAGTGTTACAGACCACCATTAGTTTAAAACCCACTAAAAGCACACCTTTTAGTTAAAAATACTTTTTTTCTTATTTTCCTCCTCAAAAACCTAGGTGCGTCTTATAGGGCGACAAATACAGTATGCCTCGCTTCAGGCTCTCATTGCACAGCTTGCAAACCACTTGTGTCTTGTCGTCAGAACATTGTCTGAAGAATTGCCACGCCAGGGAACTCCTTGGAGCTGGCTTTGGTGTGTTTAATCACTTGCTGCGGTGGGCAGTAGCAGGCATACTGTCTAGGGAACGGCCGCTCTGCTTTTGCACCCTGCTCCCTCTTCTGCAGTGCTGGTGTCTCTGTGCGACCACCGCCTCTTCCTCCGAACTACACAGGTCACTCGCATGACCTTGATTTCATGTGGGGTCAAGGACCTCATCGTCCTCCACATCATTTTCACCCAGTCTTCACCCCTGCCCACCTTGTTGGTCTGCACACTTTCGAAAGTCACAGCAGTTGGCACCTGTGTTTCGTCATCATCGGAGACATGCTGCGGTGGTCCTCCCATGTACTCATCTTGAAACATAAGTGGTTGGGCATCGGTGCACTCAATCTCTTCCACTTCTGGGGCAGGGCTAGGTGGATGGCCCTGGGATACCCTGCTAGCAGAGTCATCAAAAAGCAGAAGAGATTACTCCATGACTTGAGACTCAGACTGCTTGGCTGATTTGCAAGAGGGTGAGGTGAAGGACTGATGAACATCGGCTGCAGGTGCCAACTCTGATCTTTCAGCAGGAGACTGGGTGGGAGACAATGTGAAGGAACAGGAGGCACTGTCAGCCACCCAATCTAGTATCACCTGTACTTGTTCAGGTCTCATCATTGGTAGAGCCGCATTAGGCCCAACCAAATACCGCTTTGTCTCCTACTCGCACCTGAGGAAGGTGTTTCACTTGTGCCTGTAGCTGGCACAGATAGACCACGTCGCTGCAACAGGAGCTCCACCAGCAGCAAAACAACCGGGCCACGTCCTTTATTTGACGCTCTCCTCATGTTTATCACATTTCGGATCTTGCCCAAAATGGGCGTTTTTTTATAACAGAATAGAACAACAGTATCTAAAGGGTGTATCTCACAATGACAGATGCAGCAAAGGCTGCAAAATTACGTTTTTTGCCCAAAATAGGTGTTTTTTTATTAGCAGAATAGAACAACAGTATCTAAAGGGTGTATCGCAGACTGACAGATGCAGACAAGGCCGCAAATTTAGTTTTTTGCCCAAAATGGGTGGTTTTTTTTATAACAGAATAGAACACCAGGATCTAACGCTTGTATCTCACAATGACAAATGCAGCAAGGGTTGCAATATTAAGTACTTTGCCCAAAATTAGTGTTTTTTTTAAACCCAGAATATTATTGCTGTATTTCAAGATTGTATCTCACACTGACAGATGCAGACAAGGCTGCAAATTTAGTTTTTTGCCCAAAATGTTTTTTTTTATTTTTTATAACAGGATATGACAGCAGTATATAACGCTTGAATTTCACACTGAAAAAAGCAGCAAGGGTGGACATATTAAGTACTTTGCCAAAAATGAGTGTTTTTTTTAATAACAGAATTTGACATCAGTATATAACACTTGAATGTCACACTGACAGATGCAGACAAGGCTGCAAATTAAGTATTTACCCAAAAAGGGTGTTTTTTTAATAACAGAATAGCACAGCAGTATCTAAAGCGTGTATCTCACACTGACAGATGCAGACAAAGCCGCAAATTAAGTATTTTGCCCAAAATGGGTGTTTTTTTGAATACAGAATATGACAGCAGTATATAACGCTTGAATTTCACACTGACAGATGCAGAAAAGGCCGCAAATTTGGTATTTTGCACAAAATGGGTGTTTTTTTAATAACAGAATAAGACAGCAGTATATAACGCTTGAATTTCCCACTGACAGATGCAGCAAGGGCTGTAAAATTGAGTATTTTGCCCAAAAAGGGTGTTTTTTTCAAACCCAGAAAATTATTGCTGTGTTTGTAGCTTAAATTGCACTCTGACTAATTCAGCAGAGACCCAAGATGGAGGGTATTGCCAAAAATTGGTGTTTTTTAAAACTCAGAAAATTATTAAATGATTTCAAGCTTGTTTTTAACAATCACAGATGCATCAAAGGCTGCAATATGAAGTACTTTGCCCAAAATAGGTGTTTTTTTAATAACAGAATATGACAGCAGTATATAACGCTTGAATTTCACACTAACAGATGCAGACAAGGCCACAAATTAAGTATTTTGCACAAAAAGGGTGTTTTTTTTAATAACAATATGACCACAGTATATAATGCTTGAATTTCACACTGACAGATGCAGCAAGGGCTGTGAAATGTATTATTTTGCCCAAAAAGGGTGCTTTTTAAAACCCAGAAAATTATTGCTGTATTTCTAGTTTTAATTGCACACTGAGTAATGCTGCAAAGGCCACAGATGTAGGGTCTTGCCAAAAATTGGTGATTTTTTAAAACCCAGAATATAATTGCAGTAGTTCAAGCTTCTATTTGACATGTGCTGTGCTGTTGCACAGAACTTCATTAAAATGGCTGCTGCCACTGCCCACCTAACAGACGGATACAATTTATTTTTCTGGGTCACTGGGCTCAGGGCATGGTAAAAAGATTGTGAACTGCAACCACAAAACAAAATCTAGGTAGATCGCTGACTTAACAAGCCCTTCTGATTAAAGATTCTGTCCTATTATCTTCCTCACAGCAGCAGCATCCTATCCCTACACTAATCAGAGCAGAGTGACATGCAGCACTACGTGACTCCAGCTTATATATAGGCTGGGTGACATGCACTGGCCAATCACAGCCATGCCATTAGTAGGCATGGCTATGATGGCTTCTAAGGGCACACGAGTTAAACGCTTGTTCATTGGCTGCTCTGCAGCCTTTCAAAAAGCACCATTAACTCGCCAAGCACCGAACCCGAACCCAAACTATTACTGAAATGTTCGGGTTCGTGTCCGGGGTCCAAAAATCCTAAAGTTTGGTACGAATTTGTCATCCATCTTAGCGGGTGTAAAAAAGACCCCCATTTTGGACCAGTAGCAAGGGTCCAACAAGGTGGAGAGCCAGAAGTCATCCCTCTGCCGAATGGTGACAATTTGGCTGTCACTTCCCAAGCAAGTGAGCATGCATCGTGCCATTTGCGCAAGTGACTCAGAGGGACTCCCTACCTCCTTCTCCACTGCATACTGCCACAGTGTGTCTGGGTCCTCTGCCTTGTCTTACTCATCACCCTGTAGCTCCACTGGCTGCTCCTGCTCCTCCTCTCCTGTCACCTGTGTAGAAAAACCACCCATTTTTCTACACATTTTCTTGTGCTCCAATGTCCTCCTCGTCCTCCTCTAGTTCAGTCCAAACAGGGCTCATGTGGCTGTGAGATCTAGGAGCCATGTCTCTAGTCCTCTGACCAGCCAGATTTACCAGCATCTGTTCCAGGACATGGAGCAGTGGAATGACGTTATTCATCCCGTAGTCCTGCCGACTGACAAATAATGTGGCCTCCTAAAAGAGCCTGAGCAAATGTCAGGTGTCACGCATGAGCTGCCACTGGCTGACATGAAAGTTGTACAGTGGAGTACTCCTGTCCATTTGGATCATCAAGAAATCGTATATGGCCTTTCTCGGTCCAACATATGGAGGGTGGAATTCCAACGGGTGGAAACATTGCATATCAGTCTATGTTGGGGGATGCTGTTCTGCCTCTGCAGCTCAAGAAGGGTGTGCCTTGCGGTGTGCAAGTGGCTAAAGTGCATGCAAAGTTTCCTGGGCATTTTTAGGCTGTCTTGCAGGAACTTCAGGAACCGCTTAAAAACCAGATTGAACATGTGTGCCATACAGGGCGCATGGCTCAGCCCTCCTTGACGCAGCGCCGACACCATGTTCTTTCCATTGTCAGTCACCATGGTTCTGATTTTGAGTTGTCACGGAGAAAGCCAGGATTTGATTTCTTGATGAAGAACACAGAGCAGTTCCTCCCTGTGTGACTCCGTTCGCCCAGGCAAACTAGGTGCAGAACAGCATGACATTGCCGTGCCCTGCACATTTGGTATGCTGGTGGGCACTGTGAGGCAGAGGCGGACATTGTCACCGGACCAATGCCATGGCAACGTGGAGGCGGAAGCGGTGTCACCTGGCCAAGTTGCTAGTGTGGCTGTGCAGGAACCACACCCAGTGGGCCGTAAAGGACAGCAGGTTAGACTTGGGAAACACACCTCAAGCTCTTTGACAGTCAGTACTGGAGCTCCCCAGGGCTGTGTGCTTTCCCCACTGCTCTACTCGCTGTACACCAATGACTGCATCTCAACAGACCCATCTGTTAAGGTTCTGAAGTTTGCAGATGACGCAACAATAGTTGGTCTCATACAAAATAGGGATGAGTGTGCATATTGGAATGTAGAGGGACAGCTTTCCTCCTGGTGCAGCAACAACAACTTGGAACTTAATGCTCTAAAGACCATGGAGATGATAATAGACTTTAGGAGATCTCCCCCCAGCACCTCCCCCTAATCATGGATCTACAGTTACCCGAGTAGAGTCATTCAGGTTTCTTGGGACCACAATTTCCAACAACCTAAAATGGTACAACAATACTGTCACTATCATCAAGAACAGAGGATGTACCACCTATGACAGCTGAAAAAGTTTGGACTACCACAGAAAATTAATGGTGCAGTTCTACATCACGATCATCGAATCCATCATGACATCATCAATGACTGTATGGTTCGCTTCCTGCTCAGTATTAGAAAAGATGAGACTGCAGCGCATCATCCGAACAGTGGAAAGGATAACTGGCTGTAGCTTAACTTACCTGCAGGATCTTCATGCTAGCAGGTGTAGAAAGAGAGTGGATAAGATAGCCACAGACCCCTCTCACCCTGCTAACTCCATCTTCCAGCCTATGCCTTTAGGAGTGAGATACCGTTCAGTGGCTACTAAAACTTCCAGGCACAGGAGCAGCTATTTCCTTCAGGCAGTTGCCTTACTTAATGCAGAACTACGCTAAAGCTGCTATGACTTCGAAGCATTACAGCATAGAACTGAAAAAGAACACTTCTCCCTGCTTATTGCCACTAAAACTTACATACTGTCCTTGTACTGCACTATCCATACTGTCTGTCCTTGTACTGTTTTGTTTGTGTCTGTCAAGCAACTGCCAAGTCAAATTCCGTGTAAGTACAAACTTTTTTGGCCAAATAAATTGATTCTGATTCTCTCTGACCGTAGTTACAGCTCCACACGTCGGCGCTGACGTGCACTTTGGCAGACACAGACGAGTCCACCACTTGGAAAGGGAGAGACTTCAGCACCAACAACTTGGCCAGGAGTGCATTCAGCTTCTGCGGCGTTGGATGAGTGCTTGCATACTGTTGTCTCTTGGCAATCGCTTTGGTGATTGATTGCTGATGGAATGACTGACGAGGAGTAGGAGCAGGAGCATCAAGGCCAGCAGATGATGGGAAGGACAGACAGCTTCCTTCGGCTGAGGTGGTGGAGCCTTGACTGCCTGAAATCAGGTGCATGCCACTTGGTGATTCAGCGGTTGCTGAGGATGGACCACCACATCGGAGCCTCGGTTCTCCCAGGCCACTTTATGGTGACACTGCATATGTTGAGTTTACGCAGGACCATGGTGCCAACATTGGCACCCTGGCCACGCTTCACCTTCTGCCCACAGATTCTACAAATGGCCATGTTCACCTCCTCCGGCGGCCTAACAAAAAAACTGCCACACCGCCGAGTAGGTGATTTTACCCCCAACACTCTGCACTGACTGCTACTGCTGCTGCTTCCATGAACCTCTACACCACTACTTTCTGGGCAGGTAGGCTCCTGCGAAGCGGGTGGTCTACTCTGGGCACATTTTGCTCCCGACCTCCCACTGCTGCCACCCAGCTGACTCCCTGCCACACTAGTGACTTGCTGGCTCTGCCGCTGCCTCACGAGCAAGCTGCCACCCTCTTCTCCCAATGATGATGAAGCCCCTAATTCACCCGGCTCCCAAGTGCGATCAGCTACATCATCATCATCGAGTACTGTCTGAACGTCACTGATGTTCTTCTCAACAGCCTCTTGGTCACGAGCTCCCACACCACTCTCCTCATCACTACTTGCCTGCCTACCGGAGGAAATGACGGATGTCTCTTCCACATCTTGGCTAGCCAGTAGCTGCTGACTGTCCTCTAGTAGCTCGTCCTACCTGTATAGTGCAGCTCAGCCCACAGTATATAATACTTCTCTGGCTGAGGGAACAGAAATGGACAAAGGCAGGTTGAGGACAGGTGAGGGCACAGGGCCTGCTCCCTGGTCATGCCAACTAAGGGTTGTGTCTGACCAACCCACTGACTCTTGGCTGGGGGTGTCTGATGTCACTTGGGATGTAGTGGATTACCGAGTCAACCATTGAAGAACCGCTGGGTTGCTGTTCAAGACACAACTGCTAGATGACACTGGGAGCTCAGGCCTCTCGCTGGGACTCCTGCTGCCATGCCCACTTACTCTACTGCAACCTGTGCCTCAATTTAGGCCTCTGCCACTCCCCTGTGCAGGGCCTGGCACTATTCTGTCTGACATACTGTTAGATCATACTGTTAGATCTTTATAACATATAATTGCACCGCTGAACGGCAAGTAATTTTCTCACTTCACCACACAACGGCTAATAAGCCCTTATTTTTTTCCACTTATACATGCCACAAAAGATTTTAGAACATATAATTGCACTGCTGAACGGCAAATATGTATTTTTTTTCCACTATAACATGCCAAAATAGGCTGTAATTTTCTCACTTCACCACACAATGGCTAAGAAGCCCTTTTTTTCCACTAATACACGCCAAAAAAGGGCTTTAGAACATATAACTGCACCGCTGAATGGCGAATAGGCCTTAAATTTTTTCTACTTATACACTCCACAAAAGGCTTTAGAACATATAACTGCACCACTGAACGGCAAATGGATATTTTCTTGCCACTAATACACGCCAAAAAGGGCTTTAGAACATATAACTGCACCACTGAACGGCAAATAGGCCCTTATTTTTTTCCACTTATACACGCCAAAAAAGGCTTTAGAACATATAACTAAACCTCTCAACTGCAAATAATATATATATTTTTTGCCACTAATACATGCCAAAAAGGGCTTTAGAACATATGACTACACCGCTGAATGGCAAATATATATTTTTTTGCCACTAATACATGCCAAAAAGGGTTGTAATTTTCTCACTTCACCACACAACGGCAAAAACTTTTTTTGTGCCACTAATGCATGCAAAAAAGGGCTTTAGAACATATAACTGCACAGCTGAACGGCAAATATATATTTTTTTGCCACTAATATATGCCAAAAGGGGCTGTAATTTTCTCACTTCATTACACAATGGCATATCCTTTTTTTGTGCCTCTAATGCACGACAAAAAGGGCTTTAGAACATATAACTGCACCGATGAACGGCAAATAATTTATTTATTTTTTTGCCACTGATACATAGCATAAAGGGCTTTAGAACATATAACTGCATTACTGCACTTATTTAGGCCCTTATTTTTTTCCACTCATTCACGCCACAAAAGACTTTAGAACATATAACTACACCGTTGAACTTCAATTAATATTTTTTTTTTGCCACTAATACACACCAAAAAGGGTTTTAGGACATGTAACTGCACTGCTGAAAGGCAAATAGGCCCTTATTTTTTCCACTTATACATGCCACGAAAGGCTTTAGAACATATAGATTTTTTGCCGTTCAGCAGAGCAGTTATATTTTTTGCCACTAATACACGCCAAAATGGGCTTTAGAACATATAACTGCACCTCTGAACGGCAAATAGGCCCTTATTTTTTTTTCCACTTATACATGCCACTAAAGGCTTTAGAACATATAATTGCACTGCTGAACAACAAATATGTATTTTTTGGCCACTAATACACGCCAAAATGGGCTGTAATTTTCTTACTTCACCACACAACGGCAAATACAGTTTTTGTGCCACTAATACATGCCACAAAAGGCTTTAGAATATATAATTGCACCGCTGAACGGCAAATAGGCCTTAATTTTTTTTCTACTTATACACTCCACAAAAGGCTTTAGAATATATAACTGCACCGCTAAATGGCAAATAGGCCCTTATTTTTTTCCACTTATACACACCACAAAAGGCTTTAGAACATATAACTACACCGCTGAATGGCAAATATATATTTTTTGCCATTAATACACACCAAAAAGGGGTGTAATTTTCTCACTTCACACAACAGCAAATACCATATTTTTTGCCCCATAAGACACAGTTTTTTCCCCCCAAAGTGGGGGGAAAATGTCCCTGCATCTTATGGGGTGGGGGTGAATACTAATGAGTGCTTCCATTATGGAAGCGCTCATTAGTATCGGAGGACTGGGAAGCAGTGAAGGCTCTGTACTCACCGCTTCCTGGTCCTCGGCTGTCGGCTGTGACGGCTGCGCACAGCGTGAGGGAGCTCTGTGACCTCACGCTGTGCGCACTGGTTCACAGCACAGCCAACAATAGGAGGAAGAAGAGCGAGGGCGGTAAGGAGCGGTGGCCTCTAGGAGAGGTATGTGTTTTTTTAACTTGATGTCATCTGAGGCATGGGGCACATCTGAGGCAAAAGGGGCTGATAAAAAGAGGCAATGGGGCTGATATGAGACTGGGGGTAGTTAAAAGAGGCATGGGGGCTGATATGAGGCTGGGAACTTATCAAATGAGGCATGGGGTTAATATGAGACTGTGGGCTGATCAAAAGAGACATGGGGCTAATATGAGACTGGGGGCTAATCAAATAGGGCATGGGGGCTGATTTGAGACTGGGGGTCTGATCTGAGGTCTGAATGGGGTCTTATTTATATTGGGGCTCATATCTGAGCTCTGATTGGGGGTCATTCACTTTTGGGTGTGAGCTGAGGTTTGATTGTGGGTCTGAGCTGAGGTCTTATTGGGGTCTTATTAACATTGGGGATCTGATTGAAGCTGTGATCTGAGGTCTGATTAACATTGGGGGTCTGATTGCTGCTCTGACCTGAGGTCTAATGAAATTATTTTTTTTCTTATTGTCCTCCCCTAAAACCTAGTGGCGTCTTATGGGTCGGTGTATCTTATAGGGTGAAAAATACTGTACTTTTTTTTTGCCACTAATACACGAACATATAACTGCACCACTGAAGGTAAATATATATTTTTTGCCACTAATACGGGCTGTAAGTTTCTCACTTCACCACAGAACAGTAAATACGTTTTTTGTGCCACTAATACACGCAAAATAGGGCTTTAGAACATATAACTTCACCGCTGAACAGCAAATAGGCCCTTATTTCTTCCACTTATACATGCCAGAAAAGGCTTTAAAACATATAACTGCACCACTGAACGGCAAAAAAAAAAATTTTTTTGCCACTAACACATGCCAAAAAGGGCTTTAGAACTTATAACTACACTGCTGAACGGCAAATAATATAATTTTTTTTGCCACTAATACATGCCAAAAAGGGCTTTAGAACATATAACTACACTGCTGAACGGCAAATAATATATCTTTTTTTGCAACTAATACATTCCAAAAAGTGCTTTAGAACATACAGTGAGGAACAGAAGTATTAGAAATCATGGAGGGGTCTGAAACTCACATTGTAGGTGCATTCGCACTCTGAGAGACAGAATTAAAAATAAAATTCCGGAAATCACATTGTATGATTCTTAAAGAATTTATTTGTCTTGCACTGCTGAACATAAGTATTTAAACACCTGAGAAAATCAGTGTAAATATTTGGTACAGAAGCCTTTGTTTGCAATTACAGAGGTCAAACGTTTCCTGTAGTTCTTGACCAGGTTTGCACACACTGCAACAGGGATTTTGGCCCACTCCTGCACACAGATCTCCTCTAGAACTGTCAGGTTCCGGGGCTGTCGCTGAGCAGCACAGAGTTTCAGCTCACTCCAAAGATGTTCTATTGGAATTAGGTCTGGAGACTGGCTAGGCCACTCGAGAACCTTGATATGCTTCTTAAGGAGCCACTGTTTGGTTATCCTGGCTGTGTGCTTCGGGTCATTGTCATGTTGGAAAACCCAGCCACGACCCATCTTTAATGCTCTGACTGAGGGAAGGAGGTTGTTGCTCAAAATCTCACAATAAATGGCCCCATTCATCCTCTTCTTAATACAGGGCAGTCGTCCTGTCCCCTTTACAGAAAAGCACCCCCAAAGCATGATGTTACCACCCCCATGCTTCACAGTAGGGATGGTGTTCTTGGGATGCAACTCATCCTTCTTTTTCCTCCAAACACGACAAGTCAAGTTTAGACCAAAAAGTTCTACTTTGGTCTCATCTGACCAAATTACTTTCTCCCATACCTCCTCTAGATCGACCAGATGCTCCTTGGCAAACTTCAGATGGGCCTGGACATGTGATGACTTGAGAAGGGGAACCTTCCGTGCAATGCATGATTTAAACCATGATGGCGTAGTGTTCTACCGACAGTGACCTCTGAAACTGTAGTCCCAGCTCTATTCATGTCATTGACCAGCTCCTCCCTTGTAGTTCTGGGCTGATTCCTCACCTTTCTTATCATCAGTGATACCCCACGAGGTGAGATCTTGCATGGAGCCCCAGTTCGAGGGAGACTGGCAGTCATCTTTAGGCTCTTCCATTTTCTAACAATTGCTCCAACAGTTGATCTATTTTCACCAAGCTGCTTGTCAATTGTCCTGTAGCCCTTTCCAGCCTTGTGGGGGTCCACAATTTTGTCTCTGGTGTCTTTTGACAGCTCTTTGGTCTTGCCCATGGTAGTAGTTTGCATCTGACTGACTGTGGGGTGGACAGGAGTCTTTAAAGAGCTCAGACAGGTGCTACTAAGTTAGATTAATGAGTGGAGTAGAGATTGACTTTTTAAAGGCACAGTAACTGGTCTTTGAGAGCCAGAATTCTTGCTGTTTCGCATGTGTTCAAATACTTATGTCCAGCAGTGCAAGACAAATAAATTCTTTAAAAATCATACAATATGATTTCCTGAATTTTTTATTTTATTTCTGCCTCTCAGAGTGGGAATGCACCTACAATGTGAATTTCAGACCCCTCCATTATTAAGTGGGAGAACTTTCAAAATCGCAGTGTGTTGAAATACTTCTTTTCCTCACTGTATAGCTGCACCGCTGAATGGCAAAATAATATATTATTTTGTACTACTAATACATGTCAAAAAGGGCTATAATTTTTTCACTTAACCACACAATGGCTAATAAGCCCTTTTTCCCCCAATAATACAAGCCAAAACTTGCTTTAGAACATATAATTGCACCACACAAGGGCAAATAGGACATATAAATATTTCCTTGTTATAAACCCTGTTAATGGCTGTATCAAACAGCACTTGCACCCCATGAACAGTTTGCTGGAATTATAAAGCTGTATAATGGCAATTTGAATCCGCAGTCAATGCAGCAAGGTTTTATTACCCAGACTGCAAACTCCCCTACTGAACCTTGTTTTGCTTCAATACTGTGGAATGATTCCTCCCTATCCTTTCCCTGAACTTCTATATATCAAAATAAAAGTTTTAAAGTATTTTCTACCACTGTCCCTAGAGCCTGCTGACGTCTCTCCATGCACTAAGTACACTGGAAAAAGGCGGAATCCAAGATGGCTGAGGCTATTTATAGGTATGTGACATCACAGGGCTGGCTGGCTGCTGATTGGCTGCATGCATGGCATTGTGGGTGATCCCTCATTCCCAGAGTTCATTGCTTCATGTCCTAAAACGTGCAGAAGCCATTTTAGGACAAAGCGTGAGGAAATTCGGAGCGAATCAAATTTTTACTGAAATTTGGATCGAACTCCACTTTGTCAACTTTGAGTCGCTCATAATACATATATATATATATTTTTATATATATATATATATATATATATATATAAACAGTACAGACCAAAAGTTTGCACACACATTCTCATTCAAAGAGTTTTCTTTATTTTCATGACTATGAAGGCATCAAAACTACGAATTAACACATGTGGAATTATATACATAACAAACAAGTGTGAAACAACTGAAAATATGTCATATTCTAGGTTCTTCAAAGTAGCCACCTTTTGCTTTGATTACTGCTTTGCTTTGATTTCTTGGCATTCTCTTAAAGAGCTTCAAGAGTCACCTGAAATGGTCTTCCAACAGTCTTGAAGGAGTTCCCAGAGATGCTTAGCACTTGTTGGCCCTTTTGCCTTCACTCTGCGGTCCAGCTCACCCCAAACCATCTCAATTGGGTTCAGGTCCGGTGACTCTGGAGGCCAGGTCATCTGGCGCAGCACCCCATCACTCTCCTTCATGGTCAAATAGCCCTTACTTTTAAAGTTTTCCCAATTTTTCGGCTGACCTGACTGACCTTCATTTCTTAAACTAATAATGGCCACTCGTTTTTCTTTACTTAGCTGCTTTTTTCTTGCCATAATACAAATTCTAACAGTCTATTCAGTAGGAATATCAGCTGTGTATCCACCTGACTTCTCCTCAACGGAACTGATGGTCCCAACCCCATTTATAAGGCAAGAAATCCCACTTATTAAACCTGACAGGGCACACCTGTGAAGTGAAAACCATTTCAGGTGATTACCTCTTGAAGCTTATCAAGAGAATGCCAAGAATGTACAAAGCAGTAATCAAAGCAAAAGGTGGCTACTTTGAAAAATCTAGAATATGACATATTTTCAGTTGTTTCACACTTTTTTGTTATGTATATAATTTCACATGTGTTAATTCATAGTTTTGATGCCTTCAGTGTGAATCTACAATTCTCATAGTCATGAAAATAAAGAAAACTCTTTGAATGAGAAGGTGTGTCCAAACTTTTGGTCTGTACTGTATATACACACTGCCTGTCCCAAAAAGTCACCACCAAGAAAAAAAGGTCACACAATCTAATATTTTGTTGGACCGCCTTAAGCTTTGATTACGTCACGCATTCGCTGTGGCATTGTTTCGTTAAGCTTCTACAATGTCACAAGATTTATTTCCATCCAGTGTTGCATTAAATTTGCATTGATGATGGTAGAGTGTTACCGCTGCGCAAAGCCTTCTCCAGCACATCCCAAAGATTCTCAATGGGGTTAAGGTCTGGACTCTGTGGTGGCCAATCCATGTGTTAAAATTATGTCTCATGCTCCCTGAACCACACTTTCACAATTAGAGCACGATGAATCCTGGCATTGTAATCTTGTAATATGCCCGTGCCATCAGGGAAGAAAAAATCCATTGATGGAATAACCTGGTTATTCAGTTATTTCAGGTAGTCAGCTGACCTCATTCTTGGAGAACACACTGTTGCTGAACCTAGACCTGACCAACTGCAGAAACCCCAGTTCATAGCACTGCACCCACAGGCTTGTACAGTAGACACTTGGCATGATTGGTGCATCACTTGATGTGCCTCTCTTCTTACCCTGATTTCTTATGGCTACACAGCTGTTCAGTCCCAATCTATTGAGTTCCCTTTGCATTGTGTGTGTGGAAATGCTTTACTTTCACTATTAAACATAGCCCTGAGATCTACTGTTATTTTTCTTCGATTTGATTTAACCAAATGCTTAAGTGATCGCCGATCACGATCTTTCGGGATTTCCCCCACACACACATTTCTTCCTTGAATACGATGGATCCCCACTATCCTTCCAGTTTTTAATAATGTGTTGGACAGTTCTTAACCCAATTTTAGTAGTTTCTGCAATCTCCTTAGAAGTTTTCTCTGCTTGATGCATGCCGATGATTTGACCCTTCTCAAACAGACTAACATATTTTCCACGAACACGAGATATGTCTTTCAGCATGGTTGTTTAAGAAATGAGAAGCAACTCATAGCACCAGTTGGGGTTAAATAACTTGTTCCCAGCTGAAAGAGAATCGCCTATGCAGTAATTATCCAATAGGAGGCTCATAATTATTTGCTTAGTTTAATCCAGGTGGCGACTTTTTTATTGGACAGGCAGTGTATATATATATACAGTTGCAAGAAAAAGTATGTGAACCCTTTGGAATGATATCGATTTCTGCACAAATTGGTCATAAAATGTGATCTGATCTTCATCTTAGTCACAACAATAGACAATCACAGTCTGCTTAAACTAATAACACACAAAGAATTAAATGTTGCCATGTTTTTATTGAACACACCATGTAAACATTCACAGTGCAGGTGGAAAAGGTATGTGAACCCCTAGACTAATGACATCTCCAAGAGCTAATTGGAGTGAGGTGTCAGCCAACTGGAGTCCAATCCATGAGATGAGATTGGAGGTGTTGGTTACAGCTGCCCTGCCCTATAAAAAACACACAATAGTTCTGGGTTTTCTTTTTACAAAAAGCATTGCCTGATGTGAATGATGCCTTGCGCAAAAGAGCTCTCAGAAGACCTACGATTAAGAATTGTTGACTTGCATAAATCTGTAAAGGGTTATAAAAGTATCTCCAAAAGCCTTGCTGTTCATCAGTGCACTGTAAGACAAATTGTCTATAAATGGAGAAAGTTCAGCACTGCTGCTACTCTCCCTAGGAGTGGCCGTCCTGTAAAGATGATTGCAAGAGGACAGCGCAGACTGCTCAATGAGGTGAAAAAGAATCCTAGAGTGTCAGCTAAAGACTTACAAAAGTCTCTGGCATATGCTAACATCCCTGTTAACGAATCTATGAGACGTAAAACACTAAACAAGAATGGATTTCATGCGAGGATACCACAGAGGAAGCCACTGCTGTAAACTGCTGCACGTTTACAGTTTGCACAAGAGCACCTGGATGTTCCATTGCTGTACTGGCAAAATATTCTGTGGACAGATGAAACCAAAGTTGAGTTGTTTGGAAGAAACACACAACACTATGTGTGGAGAAAAAGAGGCACAGCACACCAACATCAAAACCTCATCCCTACTGTGAAGTATGGTGGTGGGGGCATCATGGTTTGGGGCTGCTTTGCTAGAGGTTCAACCAGTTATTAAATCCAAGGGTTCACATACTTTTTCCACCTGCACTGTGAATGTTTACATGGTGTGTTCAATAAAAACATGGTAACATTTAATTCTTTGTGTGTTATTAGTTTAAGCAGACTGTGATTGTCTATTGTTGTGACTTAGATGAAGATCAGATCACATTTTATGACCAATTTGTGAAGAAATCCATATCATTCCAAGGGGTTCACATACTTTTTCTTGCAACTGTATATATATATATATATATATATATATATATATACTCTTGCAAATACCGCAGCAGCACAGTCAGATAGTGTGTACTGGGTGCAATTCCTCCAGGCAGGCCTCTCCTCGACTGTATATATATCCCAAAGAACAAGGCAGCACTCCAGATTAGCATAAAAGGGTGAAGACCCCAGACTTTAATCTCCCAGCAACGTTTCGGCCTACTCAATGAGGCCTTTGTCAAGCTATACAACAGTGTAATAACAGGGTATATATACCCAAAAGTAAGTGCAATCAAATCACATGGTACAAATTAGTGAAATCACATGGTACAAAAATTGCTCAGTCACGTGACATCACAATTATTACAATAAATCCATTTAGGCTAGTTTCACACTTGCGGCAGGATGGATCCGACAGGCTGTTCACCATGTCGGATCCATCCTGCGGCTATTTCGCCATGCCCGCGGACTGCCGCTCCGTCCCCATTGACTATAATGGGGACGGGGGCAGAGCTCCGGCGCAGCACGGCGGTGCACGGAGAAAGCCGCCGGACTAAAAAGCCTGACATGCAGTAATTTTAGTCCGGCGGCCTTTCTCCATGCACCGCCGTGCTGCGCCGTAGCTCCGCCCCCGTCCCCATTATAATCAATGGGGACGGAGCGGCGGTCCGGCGGCACGGCGAAATAGCCGCAGGACGGATCCGACATGGTGAACAGCCTTTCAGATCCGTCCTGCCGCAAGTGTGAAAGTACCCTTAGTCACAAAATTGCATAGAAAACTTCAATAGTTGTATAAAATCGTTGACTACAGTGCAAGACAGAAGTGTTATAAATGTACATACATCCTCTCCTATCCCAAAATTAGATTAAAGAGCCTGTATAGTTGTGTAAATATACAAAAGTGCTTGGTGCAAGTAATTAAAGGGTTAAAAAACAATCTATGACAAAAAGGATACAGCCGTATCCCATTAATATATTAAAATAGCATTGCATACCATTGGTGGTTCAGTGTAGCCGCATGTGTTTGGCGATTCCATCCGTGCTGTACGCATGTGTAGTGTCCCACTAGGTAAATGTGGGCACTATACAAGGGTCAATTGGGCCATGTTGTTCTCCACCTCCTGTGGAACAGCGGCATTGTATTTTACAGTCCATTTTAATGTATATTGCTATGTTATTTATGTGTATTTTCTCTGTGTATCAGGCCTGTTAGGGTGCAGTTCCTCCTCCTAGACAGTAGAGGGAGCTAGGGAACCCCTAATATATATAGTCAGGTACTGTTCAGGGAAAGGGTTCCGTGTAGTCAGGAGTCTGTGTAGAGACAGAGGAGAGTGTGGACTTTAGCCAGAGAGGAGCTGAGGGCCACCTCCTGACATGCAGCTAGACAGCCCAGGCTTCTAGTTGCCACCAGGAGAAGAAGTTGCCTCCTGAGAGAAACCTGAAGTTCCCATAACCAGAGCAGAGCCAAAGTGTTTCCAGCCAACCTGAGGGCTGAAGGGCAAAAGGATTTTTACTAAAAGCAAGGATATATATACCTGAGGAAGTTTCCCCTACCAAGGATAAAGCCAGCATTAGGGCATACAGACCTTGGGATAAAAACAGACAGGATTCTGAGGAAAATTGCAACCTGGTCTGTAAGTGTTTTAACCCTCTGAGTATTTTGCAAGAACATTGTGCCTGCCATTTATAAAGCCTGCTTATAATTGCTACTGCCTTATGGAACTTTAACCAAAAGACTGTACAAAGTTAACTGTTTCTAGTAAAGGAAGTTTTGGTTCACCACAACATCGTGTTTCTCAATTATTCCTCTCATAAATCGGTGTGCCACAGGCACTGGCATCACAAATCTAAAAGAGACCTTGCCCCCGGCACATTAAACACCTGCAACATCCAGGGCACCTCATCTACCATCAGGCCTGGTCCCTATACACTGAGAGTGCCCCAGAGGTCTCCTGCGGCAGCCTCTCCATCACTGCTGTACGCCTGCCCAGGGTCTTTCAAGAAACTGTGAGTAACCCAGAGCAACCCTCGTTTGCCTAAGTAACATTGACCTCACCATCGCAATACCCTGCAGGGTGGCGTACTGAACATGCGCCGAGTCCGACAGTCAGTCCCGTCCTCCCAGCTCCTACTGCATGCCCACGTTCTCACGCTCACTCGGTAAGCGGTGTGGTGACGTGGAGCGCAACGCTGGTTGGATGTAGCTGAGTCACATGGTCCGCCCCCTCCTCTCCTCGCGATAAGAGTGTTGTGCTCCACGTCACCACGCCGCTTACCGAGTGAGCGTGAGAACGTGGGCACGCAGTAGTAGCTGGGAGGACGGGACTGACTGTCGGACTTGCGCAGAGCACGGATGGAGACGCCAAACACACACGGCTACACTGAACCACCAATGGTATGCAATGCTATTTTAATATATTAATGGGATACGGCTGTATCCTTTTTGTCATAGATAGTTTTTTAACCCTTTAATCACTTGCACCAAGCACTTTTGTATATTTACACAACTATACAGGCTCTTGAATCTAATTTTGGGATAGGAGAGGATGTATGTACATTTATAACACTTCTGTCTTGCACTGTATTCAACGATTTTATACAACTATTGAAGTTTTCTATGCAGTTTTGTGACTAAATGGATTTATTGTAATGATTGTGATGTCACGTGACTGAGCACTTTTTGTACCATGTGATTTCACTAATTTGTACCATGTGATTTGATTGCACTTACTTTTGGGTATATATACCCTGTTATTACACTGTTGTATAGCTTGACAAAGGCCTCATTGAGTAGGCCGAAACGTTGCTGGGAGATTAAAGTCTGGGGTCTTCACCCTTTCACGCTAATCTGGAGTGCTGGCTCGTTCTTTGGGATGCAACGTGATTTTTTTTAAATGCTAGTTTCTTTGAATTCAATTTTGCACACATAATTTATGTTTTCTTTTAGAATATTTAGGGTTCGTGCATACGGCCATTGGTCGGCCGCTCCGTGCATTGAGGATCGCAAACGTGCGGACTCCGCAGACAGAACCAGACTTATTTAACTTGGGTCCGTGATCCGTCAGGTGTGGAGGCACGGATGCCCCGTGGGGTTCCATGCCTCCGTTCGCACCACACCTTCCAGATTGCGGACCAATTTAAGGGAATGGGTCCGCATCCGTGAAGCAGGGTTCACACGGCCAGTGCAGTGTATTGTGTACCTGCCGTTTGCGGGCCGCAATACGGGAACAGCTGGGCAACAGCCATGTGCATAAGCTCTTAGGCTTATATCGTGTCATTAATTAAGACCGACATTTTAGACACTGGTCCTAAAAACCCTGTGCTGGCGCTTGCTGCGCCTAAGTTATGTAGAGGCATACAAAAGCCTTAAATCAGCAGATTTAGAATATTTTCTATGCCAAAAACTGGTGTATAAAATGATAAATGAGATAGGCCTGCTGGCCTGCCCTCTTCCCCATTCATGCCACACACCCTTTTTTTAGAACTGATGTACGTGGCGTGAAAGGGAAATCACCTTTGCAACAAAATCTTTGCCAAATATACACCAAAAAGTGGTGTAAAAATTATCTTAATGGTGCAATTTTGCTAATAATAATAATAATAATGATAATAATAATAATAATAATAACATTTATTTATATATCGCCACAATATTCCGCAGCACTTTACAAGTTCATAGGGTTCATGTACAAAACAAAAATAACTGGATAATATGCAACTTAAACACTCGTAGAGAGGGCCCTGCTCGCAAGAGCTTATAATTAGAGTTGAGCGAACACCTGGATGTTCGGGTTCGAGAAGTTCGGCCGAACATCCCGGAAATGTTCGGGTTCGGGATCCGAACCCGATCCGAACTTCGTCCCGAACCCGAACCCCATTGAAGTCAATGGGGACCCGAACTTTTCGGCACTAAAAAGGCTGTAAAACAGCCCAGGAAAGAGCTAGAGGGCTGCAAAAGGCAGCAACATGTAGGTAAATCCCCTGCAAACAAATGTGGATAGGGAAATGAATTAAATTAAAAATTAAATAAATAAAAATTAACCAAAATCAATTGGAGAGAGGTTCCATAGCAGAGAATCTGGCTTCCCGTCACCCACCACTGGAACAGTCCATTCTCAGATATTTAGGCCCCGGCACCCAGGCAGAGGAGAGAGGTCCCGTAACAGAGAATCTGTCTTCATGTCAGCAGAGAATTAGTCTGCATGTCATAGCAGAGAATGAGGCTTCACGTCAGCCACCACTGCAACAGTCCATTGGCATATATTTAGGCCCAGCACCCAGGCAGAGGAGGGAGGTCCCGTAACAGAGAATCTGTCTTCATGTCAGCAGAGAATTAGTCTGCATGTCATAGCAGAGAATGAGGCTTCACGTCAGCCACCACTGCAACAGTCCATTGGCATATATTTAGGCCCAGCACACACACAGGCAGAGGAGAGAGGTCCCGTAACAGAGAATCTGGCTTCATGTCAGCAGAGAATCAGTCTGCATGTCATAGCAGAGAATGAGGCTTCACGTCAGCCACCACTGCAACAGTCCATTGGCATATATTTAGGCCCAGCACACACACAGGCAGAGGAGAGAGGTCCCGTAACAGAGGATCTGGCTTCATGTCAGCAGAGAATCAGTCTGCATGTCATAGCAGAGAATCAGGCTTCACGTCAGCCACCACTGCAACAGTCCATTGTCATAAATTTAGGCCCAGCACCCAGGCAGAGGAGAGAGGTCCCGTAACAGACAATCTGGCTTCATGTCAGCAGAGAATTAGTCTGCATGTCATAGCAGAGAATGAGGCTTCACGTCAGCCACCACTGCAACAGTCCATTGGCATATATTTAGGCCTAGCACACAGGCAGAGGAGAGAGGTCCCGTAACAGACAATCTGGCTTCATGTCAGCAGAGAATCAGTCTGCATGTCATAGCAGAGAATGAGGCTTCACGTCACCCACCACTGCAACAGTCCATTGGCATATATTTAGGCCTAGCACACAGGCAGAGCAGAGAGGTCCCGTAACAGACAATCTGGCTTCATGACAGCAGAGAATCAGTCTGCATGTCATAGCAGAGAATGAGGCTTCACGTCACCCACCACTGCAACAGTCCATTGGCATATATTTAGGCCTAGCACACAGGCAGAGCAGAGAGGTCCCGTAACAGACAATCTGGCTTCATGACAGCAGAGAATCAGTCTGCATGTCATAGCAGAGAATGAGGCTTCACGTCACCCACCACTGCAACAGTCCATTGGCATATATTTAGGCCTAGCACACAGGCAGAGCAGAGAGGTCCCGTAACAGACGATCTGGCTTCATGTCAGCAGAGAATCAGTCTGCATGTCATAGCAGAGAATGAGGCTTCACGTCAGCCACCACTGCAACAGTCCATTGGCATATATTTAGGCCCAGCACCCAGGCAGAGGAGGGAGGTCCCGTAACAGAGAATCTGTCTTCATGTCAGCAGAGAATTAGTCTGCATGTCATAGCAGAGAATGAGGCTTCACGTCAGCCACCACTGCAACAGTCCATTGGCATATATTTAGGCCCAGCACACACACAGGCAGAGGAGAGAGGTCCCGTAACAGAGAATCTGTCTTCATGTCAGCAGAGAATTAGTCTGCATGTCATAGCAGAGAATCAGGCTTCACGTCACCCACCACTGCAACAGTCCATTGGCATATATTTAGGCCCAGCACCCAGGCAGAGGAGGGAGGTCCCGTAACAGAGAATCTGTCTTCATGTCAGCAGAGAATTAGTCTGCATGTCATAGCAGAGAATGAGGCTTCACGTCAGCCACCACTGCAACAGTCCATTGGCATATATTTAGGCCCAGCACACACACAGGCAGAGGAGAGAGGTCCCGTAACAGAGAATCTGTCTTCATGTCAGCAGAGAATTAGTCTGCATGTCATAGCAGAGAATGAGGCTTCACGTCAGCCACCACTGCAACAGTCCATTGGCATATATTTAGGCCCAGCACACACACAGGCAGAGGAGAGAGGTCCCGTAACAGACAATCTGGCTTCATGTCAGCAGAGAATTAGTCTGCATGTCATAGCAGAGAATGAGGCTTCACGTCACCCACCTCTGCAACAGTCCATTGGCATATATTTAGGCCCAGCACCCAGGCAGAGGAGGGAGGTCCCGTAACAGAGAATCTGTCTTCATGTCAGCAGAGAATTAGTCTGCATGTCATAGCAGAGAATGAGGCTTCACGTCAGCCACCACTGCAACAGTCCATTGGCATATATTTAGGCCCAGCACACACACAGGCAGAGGAGAGAGGTCCCGTAACAGAGGATCTGGCTTCATGTCAGCAGAGAATCAGTCTGCATGTCATAGCAGAGAATCAGGCTTCACGTCAGCCACCACTGCAACAGTCCATTGGCATATATTTAGGCCTAGCACACAGGCAGAGGAGAGAGGTCCCGTAACAGACAATCTGGCTTCATGTCAGCAGAGAATCAGTCTGCATGTCATAGCAGAGAATGAGGCTTCACGTCAGCCACCACTGCAACAGTCCATTGTCATAAATTTAGGCCCAGCACCCAGGCAGAGGAGAGAGGTCCCGTAACAGACAATCTGGCTTCATGTCAGCAGAGAATTAGTCTGCATGTCATAGCAGAGAATCAGGCTTCATGTCAGCCACCACTGCAACAGTCCATTGGCATATATTTAGGCCTAGCACACAGGCAGAGGAGAGGTTCATTCAACTTTGGGTAGCATCGCAATATAATGGTAAAATGAAAATAAAAATAGGATTGAATGAGGAAGTGCCCTGGAGTCCAATAATATATGGTTATGGGGAGGTAGTTAATGTCTAATCTGGACAAGGGACGGACAGGTCCTGTGGGATCCATGCCTGGTTCATTTTTATGAACGTCAGCTTGTCCACATTGGCTGTAGACAGGCGGCTGCGTTTGTCTGTAATGACGCCCCCTGCCGTGCTGAATACACGTTCAGACAAAACGCTGGCTGCCGGGCAGGCCAGCACCTCCAAGGCATAAAAGGCTAGCTCTGGCCACGTGGACAATTTAGAGACCCAGAAGTTGAATGGGGCCGAACCATCAGTCAGTACGTGGAGGGGTGTGCACACGTACTGTTCCACCATGTTAGTGAAATGTTGCCTCCTGCTAACACGTTGCGTATCAGGTGGTGGTGCAGTTAGCTGTGGCGTGTTGACAAAAGTTTTCCACATCTCTGCCATGCTAACCCTGCCCTCAGAGGAGCTGGCCATGACACAGCTGCCTTGGCGACCTCTTGCTCCTCCTCTGCCTTGGCCTTGGGCTTCCACTTGTTCCCCTGTGACATTTGGGAATGCTCTCAGTAGCGCGTCTACCAACGTGCGCTTGTACTCGCGCATCTTCCTATCACGCTCCAGTGCAGGAAGTAAGGTGGGCACATTGTCTTTGTAGCGTGGATCCAGCAGGGTGGCAACCCAGTAGTCCGCACAGGTTAAAATGTGGGCAACTCTGCTGTCGTTGCGCAGGCACTGCAGCATGTAGTCGCTCATGTGTGCCAGGCTGCCCAGGGATAAGGACAAGCTGTCCTCTGTGGGAGGCGTATCGTCATCGTCCTGCCTTTCCCCCCAGCCACGCACCAGTGATGGACCCGAGCTGCGTTGGGTGCCACCCCGCTGTGACCATGCTTCATCCTCATCCTCCTCCACCTCCTCCTCATCCTCGTCCTCCTCGTCCTCCAGTAGTGGGCCCTGGCTGGCCACATTTGTACCTGGCCTCTGCTGTTGCCAAAAACCTCCCTCTGAGTCACTTCGAAGAGACTGGCCTGAAAGTGCTAAAAATGACCCCTCTTCCTCCTCCTCCTCCTCCTCCTCCTGGGCCACCTCCTCTTCCATCATCGCCCTAAGTGTTTTCTCAAGGAGACATAGAAGTGGTATTGTAACGCTGATAACGGTGTCATCGCCACTGGCCATGTTGGTGGAGTACTCGAAACAGCGCAACAGGGCACACAGGTCTCGCATGGAGGCCCAGTCATTGGTGGTGAAGTGGTGCTGTTCTGTAGTGCGACTGACCCGTGCGTGCTGCAGCTGAAACTCCACTATGGCCTGCTGCTGCTCGCACAGTCTGTCCAGCATGTGCAAGGTGGAGTTCCACCTGGTGGGCACGTCGCATATGAGGCGGTGAGCGGGAAGGCCGAAGTTACGCTGTAGCGCAGACAGGCGAGCAGCAGCAGGATGTGAACGCCGGAAGCGCGAACAGACGGCCCGCACTTTATGCAGCAGCTCTGACATGTCGGGGTAGTTGTGAATGAACTTCTGCACCACCAAATTCAGCACATGCGCCAAGCAAGGGATGTGCGTCAAATTGGCTAGTCCCAGAGCTGCAACGAGATTTCGCCCATTATCACACACCACCAGGCCGGGCTTGAGGCTCACCGGCAGCAACCACTCGTCGGTCTGTTGTTCTATACCCCGCCACAACTCCTGTGCGGTGTGGGGCCTGTCCCCCAAACATATGAGTTTCAGAATGGCCTGCTGACGTTTACCCCGGGCTGTGCTGAAGTTGGTGGTGAAGGTGTGTGGCTGACTGGATGAGCAGGTGGAAGAAGAGGAGGAGGAAGCCGAGAAGGAGGAGGTGGCAACAGGAGGCAAAGAATGTTGCCCTGCGATCCTTGGCGGCGGAAGGACGTGCGCCAAACAGCTCTCCGCCTGGGGCCCAGCTGCCACTACATTTACCCAGTGTGCAGTTAGGGAGATATAGCGTCCCTGGCCGTGCTTACTGGTCCACGTATCTGTGGTTAGGTGGACCTTGCCACAGATGGCGTTGCGCAGTGCACACTTGATTTTATCGGATACTTGGTTGTGCAGGGAAGGCACGGCTCTCTTGGAGAAGTAGTGCCGGCTGGGAACAACATACTGTGGGACAGCAAGCGACATGAGCTGTTTGAAGCTGTCTGTGTCCACCAGCCTAAATGACAGCATTTCATAGGCCAGTAGTTTAGAAATGCTGGCATTCAGGGCCAGGGATCGAGGGTGGCTAGGTGGGAATTTACGCTTTCTATCAAATGTTTGTGAGATGGAGAGCTGAACGCTGGCGTGTGACATGGTTGAGACGCTTGGTGACGGAGGTGGTGGTGGTGGTGTTGGTGGTACATCCCCTGTTTGCTGGGCGGCAGGTGCCAACGTTCCTCCAGAGGCGGAGGAAGAGGCCGAGGCGGCAGCAGCAGAATAGGCCGAGGCGGCAGCAGCAGAAGAGGTAGCAGGGGGAGCCTGAGTGACTTCCTTGGTTTTAAGGTGTTTACTCCACTGCAGTTCATGCTTTGCATGCAGGTGCCTGGTCATGCAGGTTGTGCTCAGGTTCAGAACGTTAATGCCTCGCTTCAGGCTCTGATGGCACAGCGTGCAAACCACTCGGGTCTTGTCGTCAGCACATTGTTTGAAGAAGTGCCATGCCAGGGAACTCCTTGAAGCTGCCTTTGGGGTGCTCGGTCCCAGATGGCGGCGGTCAGTAGCAGGCGGAGTCTCTTGGCGGCGGGTGTTCTGCTTTTGCCCACTGCTCCCTCTTTTGCTACGCTGTTGGCTCGGTCTCACCACTGCCTCTTCCTCCGAACTGTGAAAGTCAGTGGCACGACCTTCATTCCATGTGGGGTCTAGGACCTCATCGTCCCCTGCATCGTCTTCCACCCAGTCTTGATCCCTGACCTCCTGTTCAGTCTGCACACTGCAGAAAGACGCAGCAGTTGGCACCTGTGTTTCGTCATCATCAGAGACATGCTGAGGTGGTATTCCCATGTCCTCATCATCAGGAAACATAAGTGGTTGTGCGTCAGTGCATTCTATGTCTTTCACCGCTGGGGAAGGGCTAGGTGGATGCCCTTGGGAAACCCTGCCAGCGGAGTCTTCAAACAGCATAAGAGACTGCTGCATAACTTGAGGCTGAGACAGTTTCCCTGGTATGCATGGGGGTGATGTGACAGACTGATGGGGTTGGTTTTCAGGCGCCATCTGTGCGCTTTCTGCAGAAGACTGGGTGGGAGATAATGTGAACGTGCTGGATCCACTGTCGGCCACCCAATTGACTAATGCCTGTACCTGCTCAGGCCTTACCATCCTTAGAACGGCATTGGGCCCCACCATATATCGCTGTAAATTCTGGCGGCTACTGGGACCTGAGGTAGTTGGTACACTAGGACGTGTGGATGTGGCAGAACGGCCACGTCCTCTCCCAGCACCAGAGGGTCCACTAACACCACCACGACCATGTCCACGTCCGCGTCCCTTACTAGATGTTTTTCTCATTGTTATGGTTCACCACAACAACAAATATATTATTTGGCCCAATGTATTGTATTCAAATTCAGCGGGATATAAATTTGAGGCCTAGTATTTAGGCGCTGGGTGACCGGTATGGATTTAGTGACAGAATTAGACTTGGAAATGCACAGAAGCGTGTGTGTGAAGTTATTCTGAATGACCCTATGTGCACCTTCAATATGATCTACCCTTTTAGGGATAGATTTCAAATAGCTCTGATATAGCAGAAACGACTAAATTATGAAATTGCTAAATTGGGAATTGTATTTCAACCCAGAACAAAAAATGTGCTTTGACGGACACTAAATAACTTTCCCAGCCACAACAGGACAGCGGTAACGAGAGATTTAGCGGGATATAAATTTGAGGCCTAGTATTTAGGCGCTGGGTGACAGGTATGGGTTTAGTGACAGAATTAGATTTGGAAATGCACAGTAGCGGGTGTGTGAAGTTATTCTGAATGACCCTATGTGCACCTTGAATATTATATACCCTTTTAGGGATAGATTTCAAATAGCTCTGATATAGCAGAAACCACTAAATTATGAAATTGCTAAATTGGGAATTGTATTTCAACCCAGAACAAGAAATGTGCTTGAACGGACACTAAATAACTCGCCCAGCTACAGCACTAGGGACAGATTTAGCTGGATATAAATTTGAGGCCTAGTATTTAGGCGCTGGGTGACCGGTATGGATTTAGTGACAGAATTAGACTTGGAAATGCACAGAAGCGTGTGTGTGAAGTTATTCTGAATGACCCTATGTGCACCTTGAATATTATATACCCTTTTAGGGATAGATTTCAAATAGCTCTGATATAGCAGAAACCACTAAATTATGAAATTGCTAAATTGGGAATTGTATTTCAACCCAGAACAAGAAATGTGCTTGAACGGACACTAAATAACTCGCCCAGCTACAGCACTAAGGACAGATTTAGCGGGATATAAATTTGAGGCCTAGTATTTAGGCGCTGGGTGACAGGTATGGGTTTAGTGCCAGAATTAGACTTGGAAATACACAGTAGCGGGTGTGTGTGAAGTTATTCTGAATGACCCAATGTGCACCTTGAATATTATATACCCTTTTAGGGATAGATTTCAAATAGCTCTGATATAGCAGAAACCACTAAATTATGAAATTGCTAAATTGGGAATTGTATTTCAACCCAGAACAAGAAATGTGCTTGAACGGACACTAAATAACTCGCCCAGCTACAGCACTAAGGACAGATTTAGCGGGATATAAATTTGAGGCCTAGTATTTAGGCGCTGGGTGACAGGTATGGGTTTAGTGCCAGAATTAGACTTGGAAATACACAGTAGCGGGTGTGTGTGAAGTTATTCTGAATGACCCAATGTGCACCTTGAATATTATATACCCTTTTAGGGATAGATTTCAAATAGCTCTGATATAGCAGAAACCACTAAATTATGAAATTGCTAAATTGGGAATTGTATTTCAACCCAGAACAAGAAATGTGCTTGAACGGACACTAAATAACTCGCCCAGCTACAGCACTAAGGACAGATTTAGCGGGATATAAATTTGAGGCCTAGTATTTAGGCGCTGGGTGACAGGTATGGGTTTAGTGCCAGAATTAGACTTGGAAATACACAGTAGCGGGTGTGTGTGAAGTTATTCTGAATGACCCAATGTGCACCTTGAATATTATATACCCTTTTAGGGATAGATTTCAAATAGCTCTGATATAGCAGAAACCACTAAATTATGAAATTGCTAAATTGGGAATTGTATTTCAACCCAGAACAAGAAATGTGCTTGAACGGACACTAAATAACTCGCCCAGCTACAGCACTTAGGACAGATTTAGCGGGATATAAATTTGAGGCCTAGTATTTAGGCGCTGGGTGACAGGTATGGGTTTAGTGCCAGAATTAGACTTGGAAATACACAGTAGCGGGTGTGTGTGAAGTTATTCTGAATGACCCAATGTGCACCTTGAATATTATATACCCTTTTAGGGATAGATTTCAAATAGCTCTGATATAGCAGAAACCACTAAATTATGAAATTGCTAAATTGGGAATTGTATTTCAACCCAGAACAAGAAATGTGCTTGAACGGACACTAAATAACTCGCCCAGCTACAGCACTAAGGACAGATTTAGCGGGATATAAATTTGAGGCCTAGTATTTAGGCGCTGGGTGACAGGTATGGGTTTAGTGCCAGAATTAGACTTGGAAATACACAGTAGCGGGTGTGTGTGAAGTTATTCTGAATGACCCAATGTGCACCTTGAATATTATATACCCTTTTAGGGATAGATTTCAAATAGCTCTGATATAGCAGAAACCACTAAATTATGAAATTGCTAAATTGGGAATTGTATTTCAACCCAGAACAAGAAATGTGCTTGAACGGACACTAAATAACTCGCCCAGCTACAGCACTAGGGACAGATTTAGCTGGATATAAATTTGAGGCCTAGTATTTAGGCGCTGCGTGACAGGTATGGGTTTAGTGACAGAATTAGACTTGGAAATACACAGTAGCGGGTGTGTGTGAAGTTATTCTGAATGACCCAATGTGCACCTTGAATATTATATACCCTTTTAGGGATAGATTTCAAATAGCTCTGATATAGCAGAAACCACTAAATTATGAAATTGCTAAATTGGGAATTGTATTTCAACCCAGAACAAGAAATGTGCTTGAACGGACACTAAATAACTCGCCCAGCTACAGCACTAGGGACAGATTTAGCTGGATATAAATTTGAGGCCTAGTATTTAGGCGCTGGGTGACCGGTATGGATTTAGTGACAGAATTAGACTGGGATATGGCCAAAAAATGAACAGACTATTGCTGGTTAAATGCACTTGGTGTGACAGCTTCACCCTGATGTAGGCTTTAGCCAAAAAACAACCACACCATTGAGGGTTAAATGCACTTGGTGACAGGCGCAGCTTGCCCCTGATTTAGTATATGGCCAAAAAATGAACAGACTATTGCTGGTTAAATGCACTTGGTGTGACAGCTTCACCCTGATGTAGGCTTTAGCCAAAAAACAACCACACCATTGAGGGTTAAATGCACTTGGTGACAGGCGCAGCTTGCCCCTGATTTTGTATATGGCCAAAAAATGAACAGACTATTGCTGGTTAAATGCACTTGGTGTGACAGCTTCACCCTGATGTAGGCTTTAGCCAAAAAACAACCACACCATTGAGGGTTAAATGCACTTGGTGACAGGCGCAGCTTGCCCCTGATTTTGTATATGGCCAAAAAATGAACAGACTATTGCTGGTTAAATGCACTTGGTGTGACAGCTTCACCCTGATGTAGGCTTTAGCCAAAAAACAACCACACCATTGAGGGTTAAATGCACTTGGTCGCAGCTTGTGCTGGCGCACCACAAGACACAAAATGGCCGCCGATCACCCCAGAAAAATGTGACTGACAAACGGTCTGTGCAGCCTAAAAACAGTGAGCAATTGAGGATCAGCAGCTCAATGATCCACAGCTGCAGATCGATCAGTTAATCAAGTCCTTTGGAGGAGTTAATCTGCCTAATCTCGCCCTACTGTCGCAGCCGCAACCTCTCCCTACGCTAATCAGAGCAGAGTGACGGGCGGCGCTATGTGACTCCAGCTTAAATAGAGGCTGGGTCACATGGTGCTCTGGCCAATCACAGCCATGCCAATAGTAGGCATGGCTGTGATGGCCTCTTGGGGCAAGTAGTATGACGCTTGTTGATTGGCTGCTTTGCAGCCTTTCAAAAAGCGCCAAGAAAGCGTCACAAAAGCGCGAAGAAAGCGACGAACACCGAACCCGAACCCGGACTTTTACGAAAATGTCCGGGTTCGGGTCCGTGTCACGGACACCCCAAAATTCGGTACGAACCCGAACTATACAGTTCGAGTTCGCTCATCCCTACTTATAATCTGTGAGGAATTGGGGGTGACACATAAGGTAGTTGATTGTGATAAGTAGGATTTGAGCCATTGTTGAACTGACAGGAGTGGTGCCGGTCTACCTGCTTCGAGTTTGGTACTACTAAAGGATCGAGTTTAGGCCAGAGGAGTTGGTGGGGGACAGGTTTAGTCGGGGAATAGTCAGTTTAGGTAGCTTGATGAGCCTGCCTGAAAAGATGTGTTTTTAAGGCACGTTTGAAGGTGGAGAGAATTGCTATAACAATTACCTTATTTTGTGTGACTGTGTACCAAACCTGTAACTTTTCATTTAGGAAAATTATGAGTTTTCATTATAAAATATCATAATACATTGTCTGGAATATGGAAGAGTTCAACGCAAAAGACCCCGGCCTTGTCCTCCTAGCCCCAGAATGAAGGTATTAGCAGCAGCAGCAGCAGCCGTCCAAGAAGTAGTAGTAGTGGTAGGCCACAGTTCTCCCTGGCTTCCAAAAGTGCAACGTCATTATTCAGGACAAAGAGGAGGAGATTGTGAACTGGTTGGCTCACTCCTCCTCTAAGTCACAGCAGGATGGCATAGAAGTCACCTCTGAGTCTGCCAATGTTTCTTTGAGTCAGGGGTCATAACTTTCCTTCTGCTGATTCTCCTTGCAGCCCCAGCGAAGCCTTTCAGTGGCATCCTCTCTGTCTCCATGCCTTCTCCTTTTGGGTTGCATTCTTTTTTCCTAAGAGGCATCAAAATCCCACCAGCACTCAGGCAGATATTCAAGAGAGTCTCCCTGTTATTGACTGTGTGAGAGCAGTCGTTTGGACTGCCAGAAGGAGGGGGTTCAGGGGCAAGCGGGGAAACCCATACATAGCTGTGCTGGTGAAGACACTTGTAGCCACAGTGGTGGTAGTAGGGGCAGTGATAGTGACAGAGGCATTTTGGGAGAATACAGAGCAAGGAATTTTGTAGTAAAATAGAACTGGCCAGCATTGTGGCTCCTGGTCTTATTTGTGATGCAGCCAGGCCTCATCCCCCAAGTAGTACAGTGTCCTTGTCATCATCATCAGCTGCTTCTTTTCCTACTCAGACTCCTCCTCTTCTTTGTCCTCAGCAACCATTATGAGACATCCATGGCAGGATGTGTGGCCATGAGAAAACTATTCTTAGGCTACTTTCACACTTGCGGCAGAGAGATCCGGCAAAATGTATGCTAACTGATGGCATTAGTAAGACTGATCAGGATCCTGATCAGTCTTAAAAATGCCTGATCAGTCGAAAAAATACATTGAAATGCCGGATCTGTCGTTCTGGTGTCATCCGGCAAAACGGATCCGGTATTTATCTTTTTCACCTTTTTTTTCAGTCTGCGCATGCGCATAACGGAACTACGGATCCAGGTTTTCCGGTATTCTGAACGACGGATCCGGCACTAATACAAATGGCGTTCAGGCAAGTCTTCAGTTTTTTTCGCCGGAGATAAAACCGTAGCATGCTGCGGTTTTCTCTTTTGCCTGATCAGTCAAAACGACTGAACTGAAGACATCCTGATGCATCCTGAACGGATTACTCTCCATTCAGAATGCATGGGGATATGCCTGATCAGTTATTTTCCGGTATAGAGCCCCTGTGACAGAACTCTATGCCGGAAAAGAAAAACGCAAGTGTGAAAGTACCCTTAACTAGCAATTAGCTTATGTACAAGATGAACATCCACCTGGGCAAGTTGCTGTTGTTATTGCCATACCACTTAGTTGTAGAACATTTGGAGCACTTCTGCATCTTCGCCTAATTTAAATTTTTCTGGCCTCTGGCCCAGGCGGTGTGCTGGGACTGGTTCTTGAACAGGCAAGCAAGATTACTATTGCTATATGCAAAATTTTACTTGTCGATCCTGTATACAAACCTTGAATTGTCAGTCTGCAAATTTGATGCAGTTTTGACTAAACTAAATTTTCCCGGTGGTTCCCTGGGTGGTGTGCTGGGACTGACTATTGGCCAGGCAAGCATGAGTGTCACTGATATATGCAAAATATGACTCATTGTTCTTATATAGAAAATTGAACTATCATCAGTCCGCAAATGTGGCACATTTCCACGCCTTCGCCTAAATATGAGCATTCTGACCCCATATTTTGCAGGTGCTTGGTCCCCAAAAAAGCACAGTTTTTTTTTCTCTAACTCTTATAATATAACTTTTTTTATAATGATGGACTATCCTCAGGACTCCCAACACCCCGCTGATCAGCTGTTTGAAGAGAATGCAGCACTTGTATAAGCCCTGCCTTCTCTTCACTGTTTACCTGCTTGCCGTCACAACTGCAGCGGTGAGCTGGTGTAATTACAACTGTGCAGTCCCATTCTCTTCAATGGGATGGCTCCAGTGGCTTAACACCAATAGTGGCAGACCACACAACTGCTATGGGGCCCATGGCAGGTGGGGCCCAGAGTACATGTAAGGCCCTGCCACCTACAATGTCTTTTACGTCTAAATAAAGATTAAATTTTATTGGGCATCTATCAGTACCAGTTCTCTTTTGTGGATATATACCCCTACAATGTCTGCAGATATTATTTATGTATTATGCCGCTCCGGCGGGCCCTGCTTAGGCCCCCCTGCCACTTCCCACACACAGTGCACGTACAAGCACCAATGTCCCTGCCAGCACTGCAGCCAGGCTAGCGCTCGCTCTATTCATTTTGCTGGCCGCTGCACTGGCCAATCAGCATTTAGCAGGCTAAGCTCCTGCTGCTGATTGGCTAGTGTATCGCTCGCACCAGCAGACAGAACTGAGTGGGCGGGACCTGGCAGTGACTCACTCACGTGCTGACTGCTTCAGCTTTCAGCCTGCCACCAGACTCCAGCAGCCTCCAGCTTTGCCTGCCCCTGTGTGCCACTGCCACTGCCTGCACAAAGTGAGTTTAGTGCTGTGCCTCTATGTAGAAAAAAAGGTTTATGGTGGGGGAATAGATAGTGAGGGGAAGAGGGGGTCCTGCTGCAGCAGCCAGCAGAGTTTCTGGGGGAGGGGCACTGTGTTCTGTATGTAACTTATGAGGCTTATCAGGTTGAGGACAGTGTGTTCCAGCCTTCCCCCACCCCATGAACTCTGCTTGCTGTTGATGCTCATATAGAGGATAGTGTGCCCATGAACTGTGGGATCGGGGATGAGCGGTGGCTGGGGCACACTAAGCATCAGCAGCAAAAAGAGTTCAGATGTGGGGGGATGGGCTATGTCAGGCTTCAGCAAAGTGGGTACAGGCAGGAGGAGAGATGTGTATGCGGGCCCCTGCCCTGCACTTGCTGTGCTCGCATACATATTGTGCCATGCCAACTCTGCTAAAGCCTGACATAGCCCATCTATGCCCAGCTTTACATGGCTCACTGTGTGTTGTACATGGCTCACTGCAGCCCCAGTAAGATCCTTACTTCCATGCAGCTCTGTAATCTTGGCAGTGTATGACAGTACGGATTGGAAAGCGCTATAGGCACCTGAATTCACCATCTATTTCTCATAGAGAAAGTAAGTCTTAGAAAATATCATTTTTAATCACTTACAATAGGGGCTAATAAACGCTATTTAAAAGTTTAGGTACACTCTAACTTCCTTAACTCTTCAATGACCAGAAAATTTTCCATTTTTTGTTTTTTGTTTTTTACTCCCAGCCCTTCCAAAGCCGTAACTTTTTATTCACATATGAGGGCTTGTTTTTTACAGCATTTTCTAGGCGATAAAACTGACCTGTTACTTTTATTTTACAGTTAAGTACTGTTTTGGTGATACCACATATGTATAGTTTTTCTTGCGTTTTAATACTGGAAAACTTTTACTTTTTTTTCGTAGCAATATTCTGACCCCTCTAACTTTTTTGTAGTTTTTTTTATAGTGGGCACCAATTTTTTGCAGGGCCGTCTGTCCTTTACAATGATTATTGGAAAAGGCGTATATTTATTTAGTTGCTGCAACAAAGTTGGCTAAGAAAAAAAATTATTTATCCTTACGGTTCCATTAGGTTATTTATATATTGTATTTCTGTATTCTTGGCAAACGGTGGTGTGGCAGGAGAGGAGCCAGGCCAGGTAGTAGGATGGGCTAGGGGTTAGAATTGGGTGGCGTTAGGGGGCCCAATTCAGATTCCTGCCAAATGCTTTCTATGTACACCCCTGGATCTCTCCTTCCTTTTCAAGTGAATAGGAGAGAGCCATCCCATTGAAGTGAATGGGACAGCTGAGCTGTAATTACACCTGCTCAATGCTGCAGTCACATTCTATTTAGGGCTTGTTCACACAAGCTTTGCCCCTCTATTGCCGCATTGCACCGGACGTGTGCATTCCGCATCAAGGATGCGGACCCATTCACTTGAATGGGTCTGCAAATCCGGAGATGCGGAGCGGAATGGAACCCTACGGAAACACTACGGAGTGCTTCCCTGGGTTCCCTTCCATGCCTCCGCACCACAAAAAGATCTTTTTGCGGAATGGACAGATTGCAGACAAGTAAATGGGTCATGATCTGCACGTGGCAGCCCCACGACCGGTGCCCGTGCAGTGCGGACCGCAGTATTATTTTTAACCCCTCCAGCCCTATTATACTGTGCATTCTGTATTCAGAATGCTATTATTTTCCCTTATAACCATGTTATAGGGAAAATAATACAATCTTCAGAACATCAATCCCAAGCCCGAACAACATGCGCGATTTTTCTCACACGAGTGCAAAACGCATGACAATGTTTTGCACTCGCGCCGAAAAATCGTGCATTTTCCCGCAACGCACCCGTCTCTTATCCGGGAAAAAAACATGACGCCCGTGTGAAAGAGGCCTTACACTTAGACTTAGACTTTTTTTTGACAGAGTAATGCAGACGGATCCGTTGTGAAATATATCACCATAAAAGATTCACAAAATATTTGATAAATTACAGACTCATTTTCTGCTTAAAAAAGGTCCTATAGCTTTTCATGTTGGTATTTTAGGCTTTATTTTTATACATTACTGTTGTTTATGTAGGTGGTTTGTGTATCAATAAAAATGTTATTGTATTTGCATGTCATCTTCAGTCTCCTCATTCAATTTCCTTTCCACTTTTCATAGTTTTTTTCCGAAGCAGTGGCAGTGTGAGTGAAATGAAATGAAAGTGAAAATGTATTTAGTATTTCAGAGAAAAAGAGCACTTTAACAAATGTTTATAAGCAGTTTAAAAGACATGCTTATAAGAAATATGATTTACAGGATGAAAACAAATGTTCTGACAGGGCTCTTTCAAATCTGCATTTTACTTTCCAATCTTCTCATCCGTCAGTAAAACAGAAAATAATGGATAGGTCTTATTTTTAGAATCAGTTGTAATTAGTTGTGATCAGTTTGCTGTATGTGCAAAGACTTATGCAAACAGTGCAAACATGGATAAATCTGAATTGCATCATTGTTATATTTACAATATGAAAATTAGGACCTCTTTGAGCACATTTTTGATCAAAAATGTGTCGGGCCATCTACTAGCAACAAGGGACCTACACTATCAGACTTGCCTCTCCTGGGCCTAAGCCTACAAAATTCAAGGCAATGTAAAGTCCAGCTATATTATACTCTGATTAAAAACCCTGGCCAGATGGGCTGCAGTTCAAGGTCCAAATGGAGACAGAGACTCCCACAAATGTGCAATTCAAAAAGAAAAGTTAGACCAACACCTCCAAACAATATGAAATAAAGAACAGTTGCATGCTACCACAACTACAATGCAACAGCAAACACTATATGCAGCAGCACACTCCTCCATGCGTAAAGACACATGCAAATACTGGAAACATGGATAAATCTGAATTGCACCACTGGTATACTTACTGTATGAAAATTAGAAGGTCTTAGTGCAAATCTTGATCAAAATTGTGTCAGGCCCATCTACCAGCGACAAACGTGTATTTCAACAATTTTGACTTACACTAGACTTGCCTCTCCTGAGCCTAAGCCTACAAAATTTAAGGAAATGTAGAGTCTTTGTATAGTGTTTAGATGCTTTTGCATTATAGCCACGCTAGCATGCACTCGTACTTTATTTCATATTGTTTGGAGGTGCTGGTCTTTGTTATTACATTGTACATTTGGGGGAATGGCTTCCTCCATATATAACTGTGACTCCAGTCAAACTCCCCAGTGCTTTTACTCAGATTATAATATAGCTGGAATCAACTGTACATTGCCCTGGATTTTGTAGACTTAGGACCAGGAGAGGCAAGTTTGATAGTGAAGGAACCATCCATTGGAAAACACCTTGTCATTGGTAGATGGGGCCAGCACAATTTTGATTTAAAAAATGTGGACAAAGAGCTTCTAATTTTAATATAAGAAGTACAGCAGTAATGCAATTCAGATGTATCCATGTATCTAGTGTTTGCACATAGAGCAGTGTGCTGCTGCATAGTTGCAAAGAATACAACATTGTTTTATTTATGATTTGCCATCATAGACCACAATGCAAATCACGAGCGACTGCAGCTTACTAGCGTTTTCTTTATTAAACTTGGCTGCATTTTTACAGTTAATAAATCAAATAGCCTAAGCTATAAAGTTAAGTTTTTGGCCTGTTTGTTCTTTTTTTTTTAAATAACCTTTATTTTAATCTAACATAGTAACATACTACATAAGGCCGAAAAAAGACATTTGTCCATCCAGTTCAGCCTGTCATCCTGCAAGTTGATCCAGAGGAAGGCAAAAAAAAACTGTGAGGTAGAAGCCAATTTTCCTCACTTTAGGGGAATAAAAATTCCCTCCCGACTCCAATCAGGCAATCAGAATAACTCCCTGGATCCCTGGACCCCTCTCTAGTAGTTATAGCCTGTAATATTATTACACTCCAGAAATACATCCAGGCCCCTCTTGAATTCCTTTATTGTACTCACCATCACCACCTCCTGAGGCAGAGAGTTCCATAGTCTCACTGCTCTTACCATTAAGAATCCTCTTCTATGTTTGTGTACAAACCTTCTTTCCTCCAGACGCAGAGGATGGCCCCTCGTCACAGTCACAGTCCTGGGGATAAATAGAGGATGGGAGAGATCTCTGTACTGACCCCTGATATATTTATACATATTAATTAGATCTCCTCTCAGTCGTCTTTTTTCTAAAGTGAATAACCCTAATTTTGATAATCTTTCAGGGTACTGTAGTTGCCCCATTCCAGTTATTACTTTAGTTGCCCTCCTCTGGACCCTCTCCAGCTCTGCTATGTCTGCTTTGTTCACAGGAACCCAGAACTGTACACTGTACTCCATGTGTGGTCTGACTAATGATTTGTAAAGTGGTAGGACTATGTTCTTATCACGGGAATCTATGCCCCTTCTGATGCAACCCATTATCTTATTGGCCTTGGCAGCAGCTGCCTGACACTGGTTTTTGCAGCTTAGTTTGCTGTTTATTAAAATTCCTAGATCTTTTTCCATGTCAGTGTTACCGAGTGTTTTACCATTTAATAAGTACGGGTGACTTGCATTATTCCTTCCCATGTGCATAACTTTACATTTGTCAGTGTTAAACCTCATCTGCCACTTATCTGCCCAAGCCTCCAATCTATCCAGATCCCTCTGTAGTAGTATACTGTCCTCTTCAGTGTAAATTACTTTACACAGTTTGGTGTCATCTGCGAAAATTGATATTTTACTATGCAAGCCTTCTACAAGATCATTAATAAATATATTAAAGAGAATAGGGCCCAATACTGACCCCTGAGGTACTCCACTAGTGACAGTGACCCAATCTGAGTATTTACCATTAATAACCACCCTCTGTTTTCTATCATTGAGCCAGTTACTTACCCACTTACAGACGTTTTCTCCCAGTCCGAGCATTCTCATTTTATATACTAACCTTTTATGTGGTACAGTGTCAAATGCTTTGGAGAAGTCCAGATACACGACATCCATTGATTCGCCGCTGTCAAGTCTAGAACTTACCTCCTCATAGAAACTGATTAAATTTGTTTGACATGATCGATCCCTCACGAAGCAATGCTGATATGGCGTTATTTGCTTATTTCCGTTAAGATGCTCTAACATAGCATCTATCAGAAAACCTTCAAACAGTTTACCCACAACAGATGTTAAACTTACCGGCCTATAGTTTCCAGGCTCTGTTTTTGGACCCTTTTTGAATATTGGCACCACATTTGCCATGCGCCAATCCTGTGGGACATTCCCTGTCAATATAGAATCTGCAAATATCAGAAATAAGGGTCTGGCTATGACATCACTTAATTCCCTTAGGATACGGGGGTGTATGCCATCCGGGCCTGGCGATTTGTCTATTTTAATCTTTTTAAGTCGCTGTTGCACTTCTTCCTGGGTCAGACAGGACACTTTTAATGGGGAATTTATTTCAACATTCGGCATGTCATCTGACAGTTTATTTTCCTCAGTGAATACATTGGAGAAAAAAATATTTAACAGCTTTGCTTTCTCCTCGTCGCTCTCTGCGACTCCCCCCTCATTACTCTTTAACGGGCCGACACCTTCAGATTTATACTTTTTAACATTTATATAGGGATGAGCGAACCCGAACTTTGGGGTGTCCGTGACACGGACCCGAACCCGGACATTTTCGTAAAAGTCTGGGTTCGGTGTTCGTCGCTTTCTTGGCGCTTTTTGAAAGGCTGCAAAGCAGCCAATCAACAAGCGTCATACTACTTTCCCCAAGAGGCCGTCACAGCCATGCCTACTATTGGCATGGTTGTGATTGGCCAGTGCAGCATGTGACCCAGCCTCTATTTAAGCTGGAGTCACATAGCGCCGCCCGTCACTCTGCTCTGATCAGTATAGGGAGAGGTTGCAGCTGCGACGTTAGGGCGAGATTAGGCAGTGATTAACTCCTCCAAAAGACTTCATTCAGAGACCGATCTGCAGCTGTGGATGATTGAACTGCTGCTATTGAATTGCTCACTGTTTTTAGGCTGCCCAGAGCGTTTTTCAGTCACTTTTTTCTGGGGTGATCGGCGGCCATTTTGTGTCTTGTGGTGCGCCAGCACAAGCTGCCAACAAGTGCATTTAACCCTCAGTAGTGTGGTTGTTTTTTGGCTAAATCCTACATCAGGGTCAAGCTGTCACACCAAGTGCATTTAACCATCAATAGTCTGGTTATTTTTTGGCCATATACTACATCAGGGGCAATCTGAGCCTGTCACCAAGTGTATTTAACCCTCAATAGTGTGGTTGGTCAAGCTGTCACACCAAGTGCATTTAACCATCAATAGTGTGGTTATTTTTTGGCCATATCCCAGTCTAATTCTGTCCGTAAACGTATACTTGTCACCCAGCGCCTAAATAATAGGCCTCAAATTTGTAGTCAGCTAAATCTGTGGTTATTGCTGTGGCTGGGCGAGTTATTTAGTGTCCGTCAAAGCACAGTTTTTTTTTCTGGGTTGAAATACAATTCCCAATTTAGCAATTCTCTAAATTAGTGGTTTCTGCTGTATCAGGCCTACTTTAAATTTATCCCTAAAAGGGAATATTAGATTCTAGGTGCTGATAGGGTCATTCTCAATAACTTCACACACACGCTACTGTGCATATCCCAGTCTAATTCTGTCTGTAAACGTATACCTGTCACCCAGCGCCTAAATAATAGGCCTCAAATTTGTAGTCAGCTAAATCTGTGGTTATTGCTGTGGCTGGGCGAGTTATTTAGTGTCCGTCAAAGCACAGTTTTTGTTCTGGGTTGAAATACAATTCCTAATTTAGCAATTCTCTAAATTAGTGGTTTCTGCTGTATCAGGCCTACTTTAAATTTATCCCTAAAAGGGAATATTAGATTCAAGGTGCTGATAGGGTCATTCTCAATAACTTCACACACACGCTACTGTGCATATACCAGTCTAATTCTGTCTGTAAACGTATACCTGCGCCTAAATAATAGGCCTCAAATTTATAGTCAGCTAAATCTGTGGTTACTGCTGTGCCTGTATTAGTGTAATACGGTACCTAAATAGATAGCCAGATAGTGTTAGGTGTCTTTAAAAAAAAGGCCTGAATTTGAATTCAATACATTGGGCCAAATAATATTTTTGTTGTTGTGGTGAACGATAACAATGAGGAAAACATCTAGTAAAGGACGCGGACATGGTCGTGGTGGTGTTAATGGACCCTCTGGTGCTGGACGTGGCCGTTCTGCCACAGCCACACGTCCTAGTGTACCAACTACCTCAGGTCGCCATAATTTACAGCGATATTTGGTGGGGCCCAATGCCGTTCTAAGGATGGTAAGGCCTGAGCAGGTACAGGCATTAGTCAATTGGGTGGCCGACAGTGGATCCAGCACGTTCACATTATCTCCCACCCAGTCTTCTGCAGAAAGCGCACAGATGGCGCCTGAAAACCAAGCCCATCAGTCTGTCACATCACCCCCATGCATACCAGGGAGACTGTCTGAGCCTCAAGTTATGCAGCAGTCTCTTATGCTGTTTGAAGACTCTGCTGGCAGGGTTTCCCAAGGGCATCCACCTAGCCCTTCCCCAGCGGTGGAAGACATAGAATGCACTTACAAGACCCGAGTGGTTTGCACGCTGTGCCATCAGAGCCTGAAGCGAGGCATTAACGTTCTGAACCTTAGCACAACCTGCATGACCAGGCACCTGCATGCAAAGCATGAACTGCAGTGGAGTAAACACCTTAAAAACAAGGAAGTCACTCGGGCTCCCCCTGCTACCACTTCTGCTGCTGCCGCCTCGGCCTCTTCTGCTGCTGTCGCCTCGGCCTCTTCTGCTGCTGCCGCCTCAGCCTCTTCCTCCACCTCTGGAGGAACGTTGGCACCTGCCGCCCAGCAAACAGGGGATGTAGTGCCAACACCACCACCTCCGTCACCAAACATCTCAACCATGTCACACGGCAGCGTTCAGCTCTCCATCTCACAAACATTTGAGAGAAAGCGTAAATTCCCACCTAGCCACCCTCGATCCATGGCCCTGAACGCCAGCATTTCTAAACTACTGGCCTATGAAATGCTGTCATTTAGGCTGGTGGACACAGACAGCTTCAAACAGCTCATGTCGCTTGCTGTCCCACAGTATGTTGTTCCCAGCCGCCACTACTTCTCCAAGAGAGCCGTGCCTTCCCTGCACAACCAAGTATCCTATAAAATCAAGTGTGCACTGCGCGACGCCATCTGTGGCAAGATCCGACTAACCACAGATACGTGGACCAGTAAGCACGGCCAGGGACGCTATATCTCCCTAACTGCACACTGGGTAAATGTAGTGGCGGCTGGGTCCCAGGCGGAGAGCTGTTTGGCGCATGTCCTTCCGCCACCAAGGATCGCAGGGCAACATTCTTTGCCTCCTGTTGCCACCTCCTCCTACTCAGCTTTCTCCTCCTCTTCTTCCACCTGCTCATCCAGTCAGCCACACACCTTCACCACCAACTTCAGCACAGCCCGGGGTAAACGTCAGCAGGCCTGTCTGAAACTCATATGTTTGGGGGACAGGCCCCACACCGCACAGGAGTTGTGGCGGGGTATAGAACAACAGACCGACGAGTGGTTGCTGCCGGTGAGCCTCAAGCCCGGCCTGGTGGTGTGCGATAATGGGCGAAATCTCGTTGCAGCTCTGGGAATAGCCGGTTTGACGCACATCCCTTGCCTGGCGCATGTGCTGAATTTGGTGGTGCAGAAGTTCATTCACAACTACCCCGACATGTCAGAGCTGCTGCATAAAGTGCGGGCCGTCTGTTCGCGCTTCCGGCGTTCACATCCTGCCGCTGCTTGCCTGTCTGCGCTACAGAGTAACTTCGGCCTTCCCGCTCACCGCCTTATATGCGACGTGCCCACCAGGTGGAACTCCACCTTGCACATGCTGGACAGACTGTGCGAGCAGCAGCAGGCCATAGTGGAGTTTCAGCTGCAGCACGCACTGGTCAGTCGCACTGCGGAACAGCACCACTTCACCACCAATGACTGGGCCTCCATGCGAGACCTGTGTGCCCTGTTGCGCTGTTTCGAGTACTCCACCAACATGGCCAGTGGCGATGACGCCGTTATCAGCGTTACAATACCACTTCTATGTCTCCTTGAGAAAACACTTAGGGCGATGATGGAAGAGGAGGTGGCCCAGGAGGAGGAGGAGGAAGAGGGATCATTTTTAGCACTTTCCGGCCAGTCTCTTAGAAGTGACTCGGAGGGTTTTTTGCAACAGCAGAGGCCAGGTACAAATGTGGCCAGCCAGGGCCCACTACTGGAGGACGAGGAGGACGAGGATGAGGAGGAAGTGGAGGAGGATGAGGATGAAGCATGGTTACAGCGGGGTGGCACCCAACGCAGCTCGGGCCCATCACTGGTGCGTGGCTGGGGGGAAACTCAGAACGATGACGATACGCCTCCCACAGAGGACAGCTTGTCCTTAGCTCTGGGCAGCCTGGCACACATGAGCGACTACATGCTGCAGTGCCTGCGCAACGACAGCAGAGTTGCCCACATTTTAACGTGTGTGGACTACTGGGTTGCCACCCTGCTGGATCCACGGTACAAAGACAATGTGCCCACCTTACTTCCTGCACTGGAGCGTGATAGAAAGATGCGCGAGTACAAGCGCACGTTGGTAGATGCGCTACTGAGAGCATTCCCAAATGTCACAGGGGAACAAGTGGAAGCCCAAGGCAGAGGAGGAGCAAGAGGTCGCCAAGGCAGCTGTGTCACGGCCGAGGGCAGGGTTAGCATGGCAGAGATGTGGAAAAGTTTTGTCAACACGCCACAGCTAACTGCACCACCACCTGATACGCAACGTGTTAGCAGGAGGCAACATTTCACTAACATGGTGGAACAGTACGTGTGCACACCCCTCCACGTACTGACTGATGGTTCGGCCCCATTCAACTTCTGGGTCTCTAAATTGTCCACGTGGCCAGAGCTAGCCTTTTATGCCTTGAAGGTGCTGGCCTGCCCGGCGGCCAGCGTTTTGTCTGAACGTGTATTCAGCACGGCAGGGGGCGTCATTACAGACAAACGCAGCCGCCTGTCTACAGCAAAAGTGGACAAGCTGCCGTTCATAAAAATGAACCAGGCATGGATCCCACAAGACCTGTCCATCCCTTGTGCAGATTAGACATTAACTACCTCCCCTTAACCATATATCATTGTACTCCAGGGCACTTCCTCATTCAATCCTATTTTTATTTTCATTTTACCATTATATTGCAAGGCTACCCAAAGTTGAATGAACCTCTCCTCTGTCTGGGTGCCGGGGCCTAAATATATGAGAATGGCCTGTTCCAATGTTGGGTGACGTGAAGCATGATTCTCTGCTATGACATGCAGACTGATTCTCTGCTGACATGAAGCCAGATTCTCTGTTAAGGGGCCTCTCTCCTCTGCCTGGGTGCCAGGGCCTAAATTTATGACAATGGACTGTTACAGTAGTGGGTGACGTAAAGCATGATTCTCTGCTATGACATGAAGACTGATTCTCTGGTGACATGAAGCCAGATTCTGTGTTATGGGACCTCTCTCCTCTGCCTGGGTGCCAGGGCCTAAATTTATGACAATGGACTGTTACAATGGTGGGTGACGTGAAGCATGATTCTCTGCTATGACATGAAGACTGATTCTCTGGTGACATGAAGCCAGATTCTGTGTTATGGGACCTCTCTCCTCTGCCTGGGTGCCGGGGCCTAAATTTATGACAATGGACTGTTACAGTGGTGGGTGACGTGAAGCCTGATTCTATGCTATGACATGAAGACTGATTCTCTTCTGACATGAAGCCAGATTCTCTGTTACGGGACCTCTCTCCTCTGCCTGGGTGCCGGGGCCTACATTTATGACAATGGACTGTTCCAGTGTTGGGTGACGTGAAGCATGATTCTCTGCTATGATATTAAGACTGATTCTCTGCTGACATGAAGCCAGATTCTCTGTTACGGGACCTCTCTCCTCTGCCTGGGTGCCTGGGCCTAAATATCTGACAATGGACTGTTCCAGTGTTTGGTGACATGAAGCATGATTCTCTGCTATGACATGAAGACTGATTCTCTGCTGACATGAAGCCAGATTGTCTGTTATGGGACCTCTCTCCTCTGCCTGGGTGCCTGGGCCTAAATTTATGACAATGGACTGTTACAGTGGTGGGTGACGTGAAGCATGATTCTCTGCTATGATATGAGGACTGATTCTCTGCTGACATGAAGCCAGATTGTCTGTTATGGGACCTCTCTCCTCTGCCTGGGTGCCGGGGCCTAAATATATGACAATGGACTGTTACAGTGGTGTGTGACGTGAAGCCAGATTCTCTGCTATGGGACCTCTCTCCAATTGATATCGGTTAATTATTTATTTTATTTTTATTTTTATTCATTTCCCTATCCACATTTGTTTGCAGGGGATTTACCTACATGTTGCTGCCTTTTGCAGCCCTCTAGCCCTTTCCTGGGCTGTTTTACAGCCTTTTTAGTGCCGAAAAGTTCGGGTCCCCATTGACTTCAATGGGGTTCGGGTTCGGGACGAAGTTCGGGTCGGGTTCGGATCCCGAACCCGAACATTTCCGGGAAGTTCGGCCGAACTTATCGAACCCGAACATCCAGGTGTTCGCTCAACTCTACTTGCCTCTGTTGGAACTGCTGAGTGTTCTCCTTGTCTCCCCTCCTCGGTTGCCCAAGGAACTACGGACTCTGCCGCCAGTGTTGTCAGATGGAAATTTTTGGAGCAATTTTTTAACAAGGATCTTCTGGTATTGCACCATTTTGCTCGTCCTCTCCACCAGAGGAATGAGAGATGAGAAGTTCTCTTTGTAGTCGGGGTCGAGAAGAGTGAACAACCAGTAATCCGTGTTGTCCAAAATGCGTATAACGCGCATGTCGCGGAAAAGGCAGCCTTACATGAAGTCAGCCATGTGTGCCAGAGTGCCTACAGGCAAGACTTCGCTTTCGTCATCAGGAGTATCACTCAATCTCCTCATCCTCTTCCTCCTCTTCTGCCCACCCACGCTGAACAGATGGAATTAAACTTCCATGGGTACTACCCTCTGTAGCGGAGGCAACCGTCTCCTGCTCCTTCTCTTCATGGTTTAATTTGCGCTGAGAAGACGAACTGAGGGTGGTCTGGCTATCACCCCGTGTAATGTCTTTCCCCATTTATACCTCTTCCACATGCAAAGCGTCGTCCTTAATAGTGAGCAGCAAGCGTTTTAGTAGACACAGAAGTGGGATGGTTATGCTGATCGCCGCTTACCATCTGTGTTGATTCCTCAAAGTTTATTTAAACCTCACAGAGGTCAGACATCCATACCCACTCCTCGCTTGTGAATAGCGGAATCTGACTGGAAAGGCGACGCACATGTTGCAGCTGGTATTCCACTACTGCCCTCTGATGCTCACAAAGGCTGGCCAACATGTGGAATGTCGAGTTCAAGTGCATGCTCACTTCACACAACAGCCGGTGAGCTGGCAAGTTAAAGAGCTGCTGCAGCGTTGACAGACCTGCTGAAGCTGTCGATAACTTGTGCACACACATGGCGCACCTTCACTAGTAGCTCATGCAAATCGGGGTAGGTTTTGAGAAACCGCTGAACCACGAAGTTTAAGACGTGAGCTAGGCATGGGATGTGTCTGAGCTTGCCGAGCTCCAAAGTCACTACCAAGTTACGGCCATTATCAGACACAACCATGCCTGGTCCTACGTTGAGTGGCGAGAGCCAAAGCTCAGTCTGGTCTCTTATCACCTGCCACAGCTCTGCAGCGGTGTGCTGCTTGTCCCCTAAGCATATCAGCTTCAGCACGCCCTGTTGCCGCTTTCCCCACTGCAATGCTACCCTGCTTACAGCTACTGATTGATGACTGACTGGTGGTGCACACAGATAAATTGGAGGTGGAAGTTGAGGAGGAGGCAGAGGAGGAAGAAGTAGGGGTTAGAGCCACTAACGTTGATGCTAGCGGAAACCCTGATTGACGTAGAGCCCTCAATCCTTGGCGTCAGTAGCACCTGTGCCATCCCAGGGTAAGACTCGCTCACAGCCTCCACAACATTCACCCAGTGTGCCGTCAGGGAAATGTAGCATCCCTGGCCGAATGCACTTGTCCATGTGTCCGTGGCTAAGTGGACCTTCCCAGTAACTGCGTTGATCAGGGCACGTGTGATGTTACGGGACACATGCTGGTGTAAGGCGGGCACGGCGCACATTAAAAAATAGTGACAGCTGGGGACTGCGTAACGCGGGAAGGCCACTGATATCAGGCTGTGGAAGGCCTCAGTGTCTACAAGCCTAAATGGCAACATTTCCAGGGCTAGTAATTTGGAAAGCTGCACATTTTGTACTATGGCCTGTGGGTGGATGGCTGGGTATTTGCGCTTGCGTTCAAATGCCTGAGGTAAGGACATTTGGATGCTTCATTGGGACACGGAAGCGGATGTGGTCGCTGATGGTGCTTGCGAAGGTCCAGGTGCAGGGCGGGAGGCATCCGTGCCTGCGTCTTGGACAGAGGATTGGCCAGAAAGTAACACAGGGGAAGAGGAGGCAGTGATGTGACCCGCAGACACAGATTGTGGACCCAGGCTTTCGGCCCACCTATTACGGTGTTTTGATGCCATTTGGCGGATCATGCTGGTGGTGGGGAGGTTGCTAATGTTCACTCTCCTGCTCATTTTTCTATGGCACAGGTTGCAAATTACAATTCTTTTGTCGTCCGCACTTTCCTCAAAAAAGCACCAGACTGCGAAACACCTACCCCTTGGCAAGGGAGATTTCCGCAAGGGTGTGCTCCGGGGAACAGTTGTGGGCCTGATTAGTGTGGCCCACCTTCTCCCTTTTGCAACCCCACTGCCTCTTCCAGCCTGTTGCAGTGCAGCAGATAACTCCCCCTCTGTACTGCTGTCCTCGCTCGGCTTTCCACCTTCCCACCAAGTTGGGTCAGTGACTTCATCGTCCACCACCTCCTCTTCCACTTCCTCACTCTGTCCTCATCCTCCTGACTTGTTGACCTAACCACTACCTCAGTGATTGACAACTGTGTCTCATCCTCTTCATCGACCTTATGAGACTGTAATTGCCGTTGAGTTATTGGCAACTGTTTCTCATCATCATCCACCTCATTAAACAGTAATTGCCGTTCCCCACCATCATCTTCTTGTGATTGTGGATGCTCAAGAGTTTGGGAATCAGGGCACAAGATTTGTCCTTCTTCAAGCGTGTTTGGCTAGGAAGCCAAATCAAGGAATGGCGCTGAAAAGAGCTCCTCGGAATATCTGAGTGTGGGATCACTTGTTTACCCAGACTCTCCATGGTGGGATGAAAGAGGATCAAGGTGAGGATTGGGTTGAGCAGACTCTTGGCTACTGAGACTGGACTTGGTGGAAGACAGGTTGGTGCTTAAGAGACTAGAAGCATTACCTGCTGCAATCCAACTGACCACCTGGTCACAGTGGTCTGACTTCAAGAGTGGTGTCCTGCACCGCCCTGCAAACTTGGACATGAAGCTAGGTATCGTGAAAGATTGTTTTTCTTGTGCTTTGGCAGCAGGCACAGTTTCACTGCGCCCAGGGCCACGGTCTCTGCGTGCACCTTCAGCATCACTGCCACTGCCCCATACCTTATTGCTCGCCTTCTTCATATTAAATGTTATATATGATTGAAAGTCTGTCGCACATACAGTAGCGTAAGGATTTGGAAGTGTATGCGCAAACAAATTTAAAAAGGTATTTGGGATGTGGAAACGTCACACAGGAGATATCATGCAGATAATGTCAATGCTGTAACCAGCGGCTAATGAAAATTTACAGTTAATGTCACAGGTTTTTGGGATAAGGACACATTATACAGGAGAGGTACCACAGGTAATTTCACTGTACGCAGCGCCTACGCAAAAAGTACACTGTATGTCACAGATACATTTTTGAAGCGCACACATTACACTGCAGATGTGGCCCTGGTAATGTCACTCTCAGAAGCGGACACTGTCTGTTAACAAAGTACATTGTGTGTCACAGATATTTTTTTTAACCGCACACGTTACACTGGAGATGTGCCCCTGGTAATGTCACTGTCAGAAGCGGACACCGTCTATTGAAAAAGTACACTGTATGTCACAGATATCTTTTGGATGCACACACTTTACACAGGAGATGTGGCGCAGCTAATGTCACTGTCCACAGCGGACACCATCTACGGAAAAAGTACACTGTATGTCACAGATACATTTTAGAAGCGCACACGTTACACTGCAGATGTAGCGCTGGTAATCTGTCATGGAACCATGAACCAGACGTACAACAAGAGATTAGTGGAAATAAGAAGGCTTTATTGAAAATCAAGCTGTAAGGCAAAAGTCCAAACGGATGGCTAAACCGAAGCAGGGTCTTGCGAAGCCAGAGGTCAGGAACCAGAAGGGTAGTCAGACGAAGCCTGGATCAGGAACCAGCAGGGTAGTCAGACGAAGCCTGGATCAGGAACCAGCAGGGTAGTCAGACGAAGCCAGGATCAGGAACCAGAAGCAGCAGCAGTCTTAGAAGCATGTGAACACAGGAGGACCAAGCAAGGAACTGAAGCCACAGACCTCCTATATATATGAGCTAGGCATCCAGCTCCTCCCAGTGGGAGGGAGAAGCCGCAGGGTGGAAGGCTACAAGAAACCCAGAAACCAAGATAGCCGCCAGCACATGTCAAACGAAGGAGAGCAGCAAGAAGGTAAGACCATGACAGTACCTCCCCCTCAAGGGCCCCTCCTCCGCGGAGTAAAGAACGGTTTCTGAGGGAAGCGTGCGTGGAAGGCTCGGAGCAAGGCAGGAGCATGGACATCTGCGGAGGGAACCCAGGAACGCTCCTCTGGACCATAACCACGCCAATGGACCAAAAACTGCACCCGACCGCGGACCAGGCGTGAGTCCAGGATATTGCTCACCTCATACTCCTCACGATTGCCCACTTGGACCGGACGAGGCCGAGGAACCGAGGAAGTGAAACGATTACACACCAGTGGCTTCAACAGGGAGACATGAAACACGTTGGAGATCCGCATGCCAGGAGGAAGCGCAAGGGCATAGGCTACCGGGTTTACCCTGCGAAGCACTCGGAAGGGACCAACAAAGCGAGGCGCCAGCTTGGGAGTGGGCACTCGAAGGTTGAGGTTGCGGGTGGACAACCATACGCGGTCTCCGACCTGGTAGGAAGGAGCGGGCGCTCGTCTGCGATCAGCCTGGAGTCTCTGGCGCTGCGCAGAGACCTCAAGGGACCTCTGGATCTGTACCCAAGAAGCACGTAGGACGGAAAGGTGATCCTCCACAGCCGGAATATCCTGGGGAGAGAATACCTCCGGTAACACGGCAGGTTGGAACCCATAATTGGCCATGAAGGGAGACGTCCCAGAGGAAGAGTTCACCGCCGTGTTCCTGGCAAACTCAGCCCAAGGCAGGAGGTCAACCCAATTGTCTTGGTGATCGGAGACATAGCAACGAAGGAATTGCTCCAAGGCCTGATTGGATCGTTCTGCGGCCCCATTGGACTGAGGGTGGTAGGCCGAGGAGAAAGAGAGATGAATCCCCAACTGGGAGCAAAAGGAGCGCCAGAACCTGGACACAAACTGACTCCCCCGATCCGACACAATCTCCTTGGGCAAACCGTGCAACCGGAAGACCTCCCTGGCAAAAATCATGGCCAACTCTTGTGCAGAGGGTAACTTCTTGAGAGGAACACAGTGGCACATTTTGGAAAACCGATCCACAATCATGAGAATGACCGTATGGCCTCGGGATGCAGGGAGGTCCACAATGAAATCCATCCCCAGGTGTGACCATGGACGCTCCCCGGTGGCTATGGGTTGCAAAAGGCCCAACGGACGGTGCCGAGGGGACTTACTCTGGGCACAAACGGAGCATGCCGCTACATATGCGGCGATGTCGGAACGTAGAGAAGGCCACCAGAACAGACGTGAAACAGCCCAGGACAGCTGATTCTTTCCAGGATGCCCCGCGGCCTTGGAGTTATGGTAGGTTTGCAACAACCGAGTGCGCAACTCCTCAGGCACAAAACATCTGCCGTTGGGTCTCCCAGAGGGAGCACCAGATTGAGCCGCCAAAATCTGCTCACCCAGGGGAGAGGTCAGGCTGGTGCGAATGGCGGCCAGGATCTGATTCGGAGGTATGACCGAAGTCGGAATCGACTCCTCCCCGGACAGCTCGGAGTACTGCCGTGATAAGGCATCCGCTCTGATGTTCTTGGAACCAGGTAGGTAGGAGACCACGTAATTAAAACGTGACAAGAACAGAGCCCATCTGGCCTGACGTGGTGTCAATCTCTTGGCCTCAGAGAGGTAGGTCAGATTCTTGTGGTCCGTCAGGATGAGAACCGGAACCACCGAGCCCTCGAGCAAGTGCCTCCATTCTTTAAGGGCCTGCACGATGGCCAATAACTCCCTGTCACCAATCTGATAGTTGCACTCCGCGGAAGACAGTTTCCGGGAGTAAAACCCACAAGGAAGCAGAGGACCCTCTGGTGTTCTACGCTGAGACAGAAGGGCGCCTACTCCCGTCTCAGACGCGTCCACCTCGAGGACAAAAGGCAACCCAGGGTTGGGATGCGACAGAATCGGAGCCGACACAAAGGCGGACTTTAGAGCCTCAAAAGCTCGGATGGCCTCGAGCGGCCAGACCTGGGGATTACTGCCCTTCCTGGTCAGATCCGTGAGAGGCTTGGCTAGCATGGAAAAGTCCCTGATGAACTTCCGATAATAATTGGCGAAGCCCAAAAAGCGCTGCAGGGCACGAAGACCACTGGGCTGGGGCCACTGTAAGACAGCCGAAACCTTCTCAGGATCCATGGAGAACCCCTCAGCGGAAATGATGTAACCTAAGAAGGTTACCTGGGATCGGTGAAATTCGCATTTCTCAAGCTTACCGAACAGCTTGTTCTCTCGTAACCGTTGCAACACTCGTCTGACATCCAGAATGTGGGCCTCCATGGATTCAGAATATACCAAGATGTCATCCAAGTAGACCACCACACACTGCTGCAACAGGTCACGGAAAACATCGTTGATGAATTCCTGGAAGACTGCGGGCGCATTGCACAACCCAAAGGGCATAACCAAGGATTCATAATGACCGGTCCTGGTGTCAAACGCGGTCTTCCACTCATCGCCCGCCTTGATCCTTACCAGGTTATATGCCGCCCTCAGGTCGAGTTTGGTAAAGACCGTGGCCCCTTTGAGGCGATCGAACAGCTCGGAAATCAAGGGTATCGGGTAAGCGTTCTTGATCGTGATGCGATTGAGACCCCTGTAATCGATGCAAGGCCTCAACTCACCGCCCTTCTTTTTCACAAAGAAAAATCCAGCCCCTGCCGGGGACGAGGATTTGCGAATGTGTCCGCGTGAAAGCGCCTCCCTCACGTACTCCTCCATGGCCTCATTCTCCGCTACCGACAGTGGATAGACTTTGCCACGAGGAGGAACGGCACCAGATTGTAACTCTATGGCACAATCGTATGGGCGGTGCGGAGGTAGGGCAACCGCACGCACCTTATCGAATACATCCCGGTACTCCTCGTATTCAGGAGGCAACAGAGAGTCCGAGGAAGTACACAGCAACTTGACAGACCCATGGATGCAACTAGCCCCACACTGCGGTGACCACGAGAGGATCTCGGCCGATCTCCAATCGAAAGTCGGATTATGCTTCTGGAGCCAGGGGTACCCCAAGACCACCGAGTAGTGTGGAGACGAAATAACCTGGAGACAGACCGACTCTCTGTGAACGGCACCAATGGCCATCCCCACTGGAAGGGTCTCATGAGTCACGTGTGGCGGCAGAAGGGGTCTGCCGTCTATCGCCTCAAGAGCCAGTGGGGAACCTCGAGGCTGCAGAGGAATGGAATTGGCGGCAGCGAACGCACTATCAATGAACAAACCACCAGCACCAGAGTCCACCAACGCCTGGGTCGTCACCGAGCCCCCGACCCAGGAGAGGACAACAGTAATCAGTGGTTTGTCAACACGGGAAACCGGGGACGAGGAGACTCCACCCAAGATCTGCTCCCGACAGGATCTCAGGTGCGAGCGTTTCCCGGACGGTTCGGGCATGCCAACCGAAAATGCCCACCGAGACCACAGTACATGCATCGGCCCTCGCGTCTCCGGAGTACCCTCTCCCCCTCGGACAGGCGAGCAAACCCCAGCTGCATGGGTTCACCCCCAGACAAGTCATCCCCAGGAGGCGTGGGAGGAGAGGGAGGCACGGGTGGGACAGCAAACGTAGGCGCCAATCTGTTAGAAGACCTCCGCAGGCTCTCCTTAAAGGAAGGTCTCTCCCTGAGTCTGGTGTCAATCAAAATCAGGAAAGAAATAAGAGACTCAAGCTCCACTGGTAGGTCCTTAGCTGCAACCTCATCCTTCAAGGCATCCGAGAGACCATGAGAGAAAGCAGCGACCAGAGCCTCATTATTCCAGCCCACCTCTGCTGCCAGGGTACGAAACTCGATGGCGTATTCAGCTACGGATCGTGAACCCTGTCTGATGGACATAAGGAGCTTCGCAGCAAAGGCAGCACGAGCCGGCACATCGAATACCTTCCGAAGAGAAGCAACAAAACCGGAAAACTCGGCAACCACCGGATTGTTGTTCTCCCATAAAGGGCTGGCCCAGGCCAAGGCCTTTTCCGAGAGCAGCGAGATCAAGAAGCCCACCTTTGATCTCTCAGTAGGAAAGGCATGTGGCAGCAACTCAAAATAAATGCCCACCTGGTTAAGGAAACCTCGGCACTGAGTTGGCTCTCCCCCAAAGCGCTGTGGAAGGGGGGCAGAACCGGTCATACCCCGAAACACCGCAGGCGCAGCAACAGGTGTCGGGGTAGACTCTGGCGCAACAACCGGAGCGGCAGTAGGAGCGGGCCCAGGAGCGACAACCGACCCATCGGCAACGGAAGCTAAATGAGCCGTGCGTTCAAGCAGGGTTTGCAACGCCACAGCGAACCGACCCAACAGGTGATCCTGGTGATCAAGTCTGGCAACCAGCGTAGGTAGCAAGGATGGCCCTGTACCGTCAGAATTCATGGCTTGGTCCTAATGTCATGGAACCATGAACCAGACGTACAACAAGAGATAAGTGGAAATAAGAAGGCTTTATTGAAAATCAAGCTGTAAGGCAAAAGTCCAAACGGATGGCTAAACCGAAGCAGGGTCTTGCGAAGCCAGAGGTCAGGAACCAGAAGGGTAGTCAGACGAAGCCTGGATCAGGAACCAGCAGGGTAGTCAGACGAAGCCTGGATCAGGAACCAGCAGGGTAGTCAGACGAAGCCAGGATCAGGAACCAGAAGCAGCAGCAGTCTTAGAAGCATGTGAACACAGGAGGACCAAGCAAGGAACTGAAGCCACAGACCTCCTATATATATGAGCTAGGCATCCAGCTCCTCCCAGTGGGAGGGAGAAGCCGCAGGGTGGAAGGCTACAAGAAACCCAGAAACCAAGATGGCCGCCAGCACATGTCAAACGAAGGAGAGCAGCAAGAAGGTAAGACCATGACATAATCTCACTGTCCACATCAGACACCGTCTACGGAAAAAGTATACGGTATGTCACAGATACATTTTAGAAGCGCACACTTTACACTGCAGATGTGGCACAGCTAATGTTATTGTCCGCAGCGGACACCGTCTATTGAAAAAGTACACTGTATGTCACAGATATTTTTGGGATGTGCACACTTTACACAGGAGATGTGGCGCAGCTAATGTCATTGTCCACAGCAGACACCATCTACGGAAAAAGTACACTGTATGTCACAGATAAATTTTAGAAGCGCACACGTTACACTGCTGATGTAGCGCTGGTAATGTCACTGTCCGCATCAGACACCGTCTACCGAAAAAGTACACTGTATGTCACAGATAAATTTTAGAAGCGCACACTTTACACTGCAGATGTGGCACGGCTAATGTCATTGTCCGCAGCGGACACCGTCTATTGAAAAAGTACACTGTATGCCACAGATATTTTTGGGATGCGCACACTTTAGACTGGAGATGTGGCGCAGCTAATGTCACTGTCCTCAGCGGACACCGTCTATGGAAAAAGTACACTAGATGTCAGATATTTTTTTAATGCGCACACTTTACACAGGACATGTGGCGCAGCTAATGTCATTGTCCACAGCGGACACCGTCTACGGAAAATGTACACTGTATGTCACAGATATTTTTGGGATGCGCACACTTTACACAGGTGATGTGGTGCAGCTAATGTCACTGTCTGCAGCGGACACCGTCTATGGAAAAAGTCCGCTGGATGTCAGATATTTTTTGGGTGCGCACACTTTACATGGGGATGTGGCGCATCTAATGTCACTGTCCGCAGCGAACACAGTCTATGGAAAAATTACACTGTATGTCACAGATATTTTTTGGATGCGCACACTTTACACTCTAGATGTAGCACGGATACGCTACAAACATATATTGCTGCTGTCACACACAATAGTCCTTACAAGTAGTGTTGATCACGAATATTCGAATAGCGAATTTTAATAGCGAATATCGGCACTTCGTAAACGCGAATATTCCGTTTTTTTTTAAATACCACTTTATGCAAATTTTTATGCAAATTTTCACAATCAAGAAAATAATACCTGGAGATGACGAATTCGCGAATTCTCGAATATATGGCGAATATTCACCCAAGTATTCGTAAAATATTGCAAATTTGAATATTGCCCCTGTCGCTCATCTCTACTTGCAAGGACTTTTGGGTCTCTGAAACGTTTTTGTACAAAAAATATTCAATTACACTCCCTACACTCTCTGTCCCATCCTATGCTCAGCTCTCCCTGACTGCAAATGAGCCGAACATGCGTTATCGGGTGCTACGGTATATAGCACCCGATGATGCGTTCCAGCCAGCCAATCACTGTAATGCCAGCAGCCAACATCGCTACTGGCATTACAGTGAGGGCAGTACTTACCTGCACGTTTATTGGCCACGTAGCCATGTGCCGAACATCGAGATGCTCAAGCCGAACAGATGTTCGGCCAAACATGCTCGATCAACACTAATATTTACAAATCACAATCTTCTTTCATATTTTCAGATTTGCTAAAGTAGCATCACCTAAAACAGGCATCCTCCAGCTGTTGCAAAACTACAACTCCCAGCATGCCTGGACAGCCTACAGGTATCAGCCTACAGCAGGGCATTGTGGGAGTTGTAATTTTATAACAGATGGAGGGCTACAGTTTGAGGATGCCTGACCTAAAACTAAGATTAGAAGAAGCAAGTAAAGTAGATAATTCACATTGAGTCCAAGCAAATGCCTTCAAGGATTTTCAAGTTTAAAAAAAGTTTTTAAATCATTCACACATAAGGCAATTGTTATAACAAAGTGTGACCATTCACCCCACCCTTGAATTTAAGTGACACAAATTCAATTCTTGTGAAATCCAGAAAGCTCATAAAGCAACAACTCTTTTTCCAGGTTCATAATGTGAAAAACTATGGTGTGATTTATTTCTCCAGACAAGCAATCCCTCTTTACTTAGGACTTAGAATTTCATCAGCATGATTTTTGAGAATTGCCATAATCATAATAAAAAAAAATAAAAAAAAGATACTAGTCTTTAGTTCAGTAATGTGGTATTCACAGAAAGAATGAAGAAATGTAAAGTGAGAATCCAAAGAAAAATACCATAGACGCACATTTAGTGGCATTGTGTATTTCTTATGAAGTATTTGCTTTTTGGTGGCTTCAAGGATATAAAACTTGTGAATAAGCCACTTGATTATTGGATGTGGGCCACCAGGTAATTACAGACTGACTTATTTCACATATTACAAACTTCATAAAAAGCCAGAGTACATACACTATAGTAATGATATAGCTCCATGTCACATGGACATTTTGTGGGCAATGGTTTGCTATCAGCACACATCTGGAGCACCCTAGATATTTTTCATGGTGTCTCGGTTGTATGTTTCAGCACCACAATCAACTGCCACTACAGTTGAACACTATCAATTAACCCCAAAAAAGAAGAACAGAGCAGCAGATAACTTTTATTAGACTAGTAATTTAAAAGATAAAATTACATACATTTATATTAGCAGCATTACATTTACAGGAAAACTGCCCACAGGACCACTAATCATAATACATCAGGATAAAATACTCCTGCAAATATAGAGGGATGAAATAAATCCCAAAGACACATAAATAAAGTGCAAAGTGCCAATAAATACAATGGGATGCGAAAGTTTGGGCAACCTTGTTAATCGTCATGATTTTCCTGTATAAATCGTTGGTTGTTACGATAAAATATGTCAGTTAAATATATCATATAGGAGACACACACAGTGATATTTGAGAAGTGAAATGAAGTTTATAGGATTTACAGAAAGTGTGCTATAATTGTTTAAACAAAATTAGGCAGGTGCATAAATTTGGGCACTGTTGTCATTTTATTGATTTCAAAACCTTTAGAACTAATTATTGGAACCTATAGAACTTATTATTGGTTGGTAAACTCAGTGACCCCTGACCTACATACACAGGTGAGTCCAATTATGATAAAGAGTATTTAAGGGGGTCAATTGTAAGTTTCCCTCCTCTTTTAATTTTCTCTGAAGAGTAGCAACATGGGGGTCTCAAAACAACTCTCAAATGACCTGAAGACAAAGATTGTTCACCATCATGGTTTAGGGGAAGGATGCAGAAAGCTGTCTCAGAGATTTCAGCTGTCTGTTTCCACAGTTAGGAACATATTGAGGAAATGGAAGACCACAGGCTCGGTTCAAGTTAAGGCTCAAAGTGGCAGACCAAGAAAAATCTCGGATAGACAGAAGCGACAAATGGTGAGAACAGTCATAGTCAACTCACAGACCAGCACCAAAGACCTACAACATCATCTTGCTGCAGATGGAGTCACTGTGCATCGTTTAACCATTCGGCGCACTTTACACAAGGATATAGGAGTTGTATGCGAGAGTGATGCAGAGGAAGCCTTTTCTCCGCCCACAGCACAAAAAGTGCCGCTTGAGGTGGGCTGAAGCACATTTGGACAAGCCAGATTCATTTTGGAATAAGATGCTATGGACTGATGAAACTAAAATTGAGTTATTTGGCCATAACAAGGGGCGTTATGCATGGACACAGCATTCAAAGAAAAACACCTGCTACCTACAGTAAAATATGGTGGTGGTTCCATCATGCTGTGGGGCTGTGTGGCCAGTGCATGGAGTGGGAATATTGTCAAAGTTGAGGGACGCATGGATTCCACTCGGTATCAGCAGATTCAGGAGACCAATGTCCAGGAATCAGTGACAAAGCTGCGCCGGGGCGGGATCTTTTAACAAGACAACGACCCTAAACACTGCTCAAAATCCACTAAGGCATTTATGCAGAGGAACAAGTACAACGTTCTGGAATGGCCACCTCAGTCCCCAGACCTGAATATAATTGAAAATCTGTGGTGTGACTTAAAGAGAGCTGTCTATGCTCGGAAGCCATCAAACCTGAATGAACTAAAGATGTTTTTTAAAGAGGAATGGTCCAAAATATCTTCAACCAGAATCCAGACTCTCATTGGAACCTACAGGAAGCATTTAGAGGCTGTAATTTCTGCAAAAGGAGGGAGGATCTACTAAATATTGATTTCATTTCTTTTTTGTGGTGCCCAAATTTATGCACCTGCCTAATTTTGTTTAAACAATTATAGCACACTTTCTGTAAATCCAATAAACTTCATTTCACTTCTCAAATATCACTGTGTGTGTCTCCTATATGATATATTTAACTGACATTTTTTATCGTAACAACCAACGATTTATACAGGAAAATCATGACGATTAACAAGGTTGCCCAAACTTTCGCATCCCACTGTATTTTGTCTCATAGTATTTGCAACTGAAGGCATAGGGCTAGGGCTATAAGTCGCACAACACATAGGGCACAACTACACTGCAACATATGTTGCACGACATTGATGTCGCACCAATGTCGCACAACAATTTTACACGGCGACATGTGGCGCACGACAATAAGTCGCACAACTAGACTGTAATATATATCGCGTGACATTTTGTCGCACCCATGTCGCGCGACAATTTTTATAATGATAGTCTATGGTGTCGCACTGTGACATGCGACGTACTGCGACTGCGATGTTTTTTTTGTGACTGTCGTGTCGCAGTCGCAGCATGTCACAGTGTGACACCATAGAGTATCATTATAAAAATTGTTGCGCGACATGGGTGCGACAAAATGTCACGCGATATATATTACAGTCTAGTTGTGCGACTTATTGTCGCGCGCCACATGTCGCCGTGTAGCCCTAGCCTTAGGCTTTCAATTACAGATCCTGATAAAATTATGGGACAAAATAGCTCAGTGTGCTCTGCTGTGTTGTCTGGTAATATGCCAGGTCTTCCTGCCAATGCTTACTGGTCACTCTTAACACACAGGAGATGACCGCTCAGCCAATCAGTGGTTGAGGCTGGTCACAGCTGCTGACAGGAAATGTGACAAATGTCGTTGTATAGCCCTAGCCTAACAGAATCTCTAATGCAGATGTGAACTGTATTTAACTATAACTATATGTAGTTACTCTAAACCCACTAGGATGTATTCCTTCACCGATTGCTAGGTTTTGATCTATATATCTGCCACTCTTTACAATTGCTTATTTTCTGTCATCCAACACCTTGGAATAATAAACAATAAAAGAATGTTGTAAAAGCTAAAAACTCTTTTAAGCATTGCAGAAGCTCTACACGTATGAAGTCTTGCTGTTTCTTAGTTCAGAAAGGGATGATAGCAGGTTCGGCTGCTTTTAAATTGTAGTGGCCGGAGAGGACAGAAATGTCAAAGTCTAAGCCAGCCTTCTGCCGCATAAGCCATTTCAAAAAAAGAAATCCTTCAAATAAACAGATACAATTCTTTCTAAAATCTACACATTTGCTTAAATTACTGAATGCATTGTCTGCTTTCCTCCCTGTACTCACTAATACTCATATATTACATAAGTTCTTTTTCCTTGCTTTTCACTGTTCAAAATGTTCCTGACACCTCCGACAGTTTTAGTTTCCCACGTTAATTTACATACTGCATGTTTTCAGCTGACACTTCTTACAGATCTCTACATAGTTAATTTCCTTTCCAATACACTTTTGACATGTATAGTACTAATATTCTTATAACTCTATATTTTTTCCAGCATGTAAAAAAAGACATGTCTCGGGGTATAAATTCTTATTTGAAACTATCTGTACATACAGTAAATGACTCGAAGAAAATGGAACAGAAGAGATGTAGGTAATGCCAATGGTTCCTATTATAAACACAGCAAAGTACTGACAGACCAAATGAATTGAATTATCTGATACAATGGTGGTGTATAAAAGATTGCGTGGGCCATTTACTATCCAGAAATATGTCTATATTTGGATTGTTTCCTGCACAGATTGCAGCTCAAAGGTTATTTGCTCCGCAATCTGCAACTCTTCCCCATTCACACCAGGTCTAAAAAAAGTGGCCATGGAATAGGCTGGGAAGAGGATGGGCCATTAGGCCTGTCTCATTCATCATTTTCTACACCTGTGTTAAGCATAGAAAATGGTCTGAATGTAAGACAACAAGGATGCTGGCTTACATTTAGGCTGCCGCTGGATATGCCGACGTAATGTAGAGGTCATCTAAAACGCCGGTCGTAATAAATGACCCCCTACATTTCTATATCATAGCAATATATTGATCTATTAGATATTATACAAGAAACATAGCCTACACATGGCAAAATCACCTGATAATTACTTATCAACCATGACATTGAAATTACCTGCCAAATATTGTATAGACTATAACAGTTCTGATCTATTGAGGTAGCAGTAGATCATGTAAGTTGCGAAATGGGATCTCCATGAATCGGTGTTTTTTTCAGCATATCCTACAGATGTTCATGTTAAGTCCTTGTCTGATCTTCTGTGCCTGTCCTGTATGATGTTTATATTATCCTTGTCCATGGTTTGCCTGTTCTTCTGTACCTGTTCTCTGTCTGGATCCACTCTGTTCCTTGTCTAGCCTAGCAGTGCTCTAACTGCGTCTGATAGCCTGGCTACACTGCTTCTGATCTTGTCCTTTGTCCAGCCTGGCAGTGCCATTTGCTTCTGATCTAGTCTGTTCCTTGTCTGTCCTGCAGTGCCTTACTGCTTCTGTTCCTGTGTTTGTCCTGCCTTCATGAGAGGTCCCTTGGGTTCTCCTGGGGAAAGATCTCTAGTCTGTGTTCAGCTCTGCCTGAGACTGCCATGCTTCCATTCTGCTTGGGGTCCAGGCATCTGCTACTGTGCTGGTTCCCATTTGTCTTGCTGCCTGTTTGCTTGAGTTCCAGTTCTGTTGTCTGTTCTGCTGGTGCTTGCACCTGCGTGGTTCCTTGCAGGTAGGGGCCAAGTGTACTAGGACCTTCCTGAAGGTGCAAACAGTGAGCCCCCGACCCAGTTCATCCCCACCACCAGGAGCTCTGTCAAGAATGGGGCTCACTGGCTCTCCACCCTCTGGGTTTTGCCTCTGGTCTGCTGGTGCACTTGGTTCTGTGATAGTGCTACCACTATTGCCTAACCTGCATATATTGTACTGCAGGGATGCTCAACCAGCAGCCCTCCAGCTGTTGTAAAACAACAACTCCCACCATGCCCTTCTGTACACTGATAACTGTAGGCTGTCCGGGAATGATGGGAGTTGTAGTTTTGTAATAGCTGGAGGGCCGGAGGTTGAGCATGCCTGTTGTACTGTGATGTTCTTTCATTACATGTGTAATAAAGTACTCTGTTGGTCCCTTGGTCTGTTTCTGCCTATGTTCTGTTTGCAAGACGTTTCGGAGGCCTGCCTTGGGCCTCCGGCACTTGATAGCTGCCTTTCTTCCATAATTTTAGATAGATAGATATGAGATATCCCCAAAAAATAAAACACAAGTAGCACAGCAGGAGCAATGTGAATGATGCTGTGCCAGCGGCTGTGGAAGTGATCCAGCATCCAAGTAAATAGAAATGAAAATTCCACGCTGCTCCCAAAAGTTGTTCAAAGGTCGTGTTCTTTAATTTTTCAAAGATGATTTTTATTAGGATTTTTCAATGTAAACTTACATTTAAAATATTGAAGTATGTTTATGTAAATACAAGCAATAAATAATAATTAGCAAACGTTTCCAGTTGCATCAAAGTATTGGTAGTCACCACCAATGCAACATTTCAGTCCTCTTACTACGACTTTTCTCACACAGTATTTTTATAATGCTTGAGAAAAGTCCTGGTAAGAGGACTGAAACGTCACATTGAACAACTTTTGGGAGCAGCGTGTAATTTTATTTTCTAGATAGATAATTAGATATGGAATAGAAAAATAGATATGAGATAGATAGATAGATAGATACATAGATAATCGATAGCAGGGGCGTAGCTAAAGGCTCATGGGCCCTGGTTCAAGAATTCAGCTTGGGCCCCCCCCCCCCCCCCTTCCCTTAGTGCTTGTTGGCAAGGGGCAGGGGAGCACATAGCCTTCCTGCTGCCAGAGGCAAACATTGAAAGGGCACCCCCTCATGCCAAATTCTTGACCTAACCCCTTCCTTTCAGCCAGAGGTGTAAATTGACCAGCATGCACTTTCTATAATGCCAGTGTCTTATGTGGCACAAGGGTTTTTGGGCCCCCTATAGCTACGCCTCTGATGGATATATATATATATATATATATATATATATATGGAGAGAGAGAGAGAGATTATAGATAGGTAGATTATAGATAGATTACATTATAGGTCCTAAATATTCTATACAGGCTGCCTCCCCTCCTGTACCTATCAGGTTATGTCTGCCAACAAGCAGCCCTTGTCATTTATTACAGCACAGAGAGGAGAGAGAGGCCAGCAGCAAGTATGTCAGGTCATTAGAAGGGTGATATTCAGAACTCACCAGTAAACCACAGGAGCAGGCTATAGGAGGGGGGCCCCATTTAGGGACAGGGGCCCTGGGCAATTGCCCTGTTTTCCCCCCTCTAACGGCGGCCCTGACCCTTTGCCTTCAAAGCAGCATCACTTCTACTAGGTACACGCACACTCTGCTTTTAGAGGAACTCGGTAGGGACATTTTCCAAATGTCTTGGAGAACTAACCACAGATCTTCTGTCCATGTAGGCTTTCTCAAATCCTTCTGTCTCTGTAATCCCAGACTGTTGATATCAGGGTTCTGTGGCGGCCATATCATTACTTCCTTGGTCTTCCTTACACTGAAGGTAGTAATTAACAACATTGACTGTACATTTGGGGTCATTGTCCTGCTGCAGAATAAATTTAAACTATTAACACAGATATTTTTTTTAAAACATTCTTCCCCTGAAGCACTTTTCCACACCTGCCTTTCCACAATATTGAATGTCAAATCTGTAAAACTCAGTTAATGTATTCACAATATTTTATAAATTGGAAATAAGCAAAATGAAAAACAAATATCTTTTCCAAAATGAATAACATAAATGTGTAATTTTAACATACTGCAATAGCCAGCAAACTGTACTAGTCTGCTAATGTGCAGGGAAGTCACTGAGAATGTATTGCTATTATTGGAATGCTTCTCAGTCTAAAGGAAGTATTTATGATGATATTTTATTATGCAATATAAATGTACAGTAAAATTTAAACATCATGGGGGCACTATCTTTGAGATAGTATATCCTCACTTATGGAACAAGTTGCCATTTCACTTGTTACTTATGCATCAAAAACTACCGTACCCTAATATATTCTGACATATCTTGAAGTAGATCTTTACTCTAAATAATATAAATTCAAAAATATAAATGTTATTCATCTTTTATTATTTAGAATTTTTAGTAAAATTTTTTTTGTTTACTTCCCAGAGCAAAAACCGAAGACCTGAAGACTCTACGATATTACTGCTCACGGCAAGACCATTTGAACGACAACTTACTTGTGTTGATTTTGGCAATGGAGATAAAGAGTATTTTAGTACTTCATGCTGAATGCAGATTTGTCTTTCCCTGTCATACAAGTGGCAGACACCTCCTGGTTATGTAAGCAGAACTGGAAGAGAGTACTATGCACAATTCCCACCTTGGCATAGGGATTATGACTAGGGATGAGCGAACTCGAACTGTATAGTTCGGGTTCGTACCGAATTTTGGGGTGTCCGTGACACGGACCCGAACCCGGACATTTTCGTAAAAGTCCGGGTTCGGGTTCGGTGTTCGTCGCTTTCTTCGCGCTTTTGTGACGCTTTCTTGGCGCTTTTTGAAAGGCTGCAAAGCAGCCAATCAACAAGCGTCATACTACTTGCCCCAAGAGGCCATCACAGCCATGCCTACTATTGGCATGGCTGTGATTGGCCAGAGCACCATGTGACCCAGCCTCTATTTAAGCTGGAGTCACATAGCGCCGCCCGTCACTCTGCTCTGATTAGCGTAGGGAGAGGTTGCGGCTGCGACAGTAGGGCGAGATTAGGCAGATTAACTCCTCCAAAGGACTTGATTAGCTGATCGATCTGCAGCTGTGGATCATTGAGCTGCTGATCCTCAATTGCTCACTGTTTTTAGGCTGCCCAGACCGTTTGTCAGTCACATTTTTCTGGGGTGATCGGCGGCCATTTTGTGTCTTGTGGTGCGCCAGCACAAGCTGCGACCAAGTGCATTTAACCCTCAATGGTGTGGTTGTTTTTTGGCTAAAGCCTACATCAGGGTGAAGCTGTCACACCAAGTGCATTTAACCAGCAATAGTCTGTTCATTTTTTGGCCATATACAAAATCAGGGGCAAGCTGCGCCTGTCACCAAGTGCATTTAACCCTCAATGGTGTGGTTGTTTTTTGGCTAAAGCCTACATCAGGGTGAAGCTGTCACACCAAGTGCATTTAACCAGCAATAGTCTGTTCATTTTTTGGCCATATACTAAATCAGGGGCAAGCTGCGCCTGTCACCAAGTGCATTTAACCCTCAATGGTGTGGTTGTTTTTTGGCTAAAGCCTACATCAGGGTGAAGCTGTCACACCAAGTGCATTTAACCAGCAATAGTCTGTTTATTTTTTGGCCATATCCCAGTCTAATTCTGTCACTAAATCCATACCGGTCACCCAGCGCCTAAATACTAGGCCTCAAATTTATATCCCGCTAAATCTGTCCTTAGTGCTGTAGCTGGGCGAGTTATTTAGTGTCCGTTCAAGCACATTTCTTGTTCTGGGTTGAAATACAATTCCCAATTTAGCAATTTCATAATTTAGTGGTTTCTGCTATATCAGAGCTATTTGAAATCTATCCCTAAAAGGGTATATAATATTCAAGGTGCACATTGGGTCATTCAGAATAACTTCACACACACCCGCTACTGTGTATTTCCAAGTCTAATTCTGGCACTAAACCCATACCTGTCACCCAGCGCCTAAATACTAGGCCTCAAATTTATATCCCGCTAAATCTGTCCTTAGTGCTGTAGCTGGGCGAGTTATTTAGTGTCCGTTCAAGCACATTTCTTGTTCTGGGTTGAAATACAATTCCCAATTTAGCAATTTCATAATTTAGTGGTTTCTGCTATATCAGAGCTATTTGAAATCTATCCCTAAAAGGGTATATAATATTCAAGGTGCACATTGGGTCATTCAGAATAACTTCACACACACCCGCTACTGTGTATTTCCAAGTCTAATTCTGGCACTAAACCCATACCTGTCACCCAGCGCCTAAATACTAGGCCTCAAATTTATATCCCGCTAAATCTGTCCTTAGTGCTGTAGCTGGGCGAGTTATTTAGTGTCCGTTCAAGCACATTTCTTGTTCTGGGTTGAAATACAATTCCCAATTTAGCAATTTCATAATTTAGTGGTTTCTGCTATATCAGAGCTATTTGAAATCTATCCCTAAAAGGGTATATAATATTCAAGGTGCACATTGGGTCATTCAGAATAACTTCACACACACCCGCTACTGTGTATTTCCAAGTCTAATTCTGGCACTAAACCCATACCTGTCACCCAGCGCCTAAATACTAGGCCTCAAATTTATATCCCGCTAAATCTGTCCCTAGTGCTGTAGCTGGGCGAGTTATTTAGTGTCCGTTCAAGCACATTTCTTGTTCTGGGTTGAAATACAATTCCCAATTTAGCAATTTCATAATTTAGTGGTTTCTGCTATATCAGAGCTATTTGAAATCTATCCCTAAAAGGGTATATAATATTCAAGGTGCACATAGGGTCATTCAGAATAACTTCACACACCCGCTACTGTGCATTTCCAAATCTAATTCTGTCACTAAACCCATACCTGTCACCCAGCGCCTAAATACTAGGCCTCAAATTTATATCCCGCTAAATCTCTCGTTACCGCTGTCCTGTTGTGGCTGGGAAAGTTATTTAGTGTCCGTCAAAGCACATTTTTTGTTCTGGGTTGAAATACAATTCCCAATTTAGCAATTTCATAATTTAGTCGTTTCTGCTATATCAGAGCTATTTGAAATCTATCCCTAAAAGGGTAGATCATATTGAAGGTGCACATAGGGTCATTCAGAATAACTTCACACACACGCTTCTGTGCATTTCCAAGTCTAATTCTGTCACTAAATCCATACCGGTCACCCAGCGCCTAAATACTAGGCCTCAAATTTATATCCCGCTGAATTTGAATACAATACATTGGGCCAAATAATATATTTGTTGTTGTGGTGAACCATAACAATGAGAAAAACATCTAGTAAGGGACGCGGACGTGGACATGGTCGTGGTGGTGTTAGTGGACCCTCTGGTGCTGGGAGAGGACGTGGCCGTTCTGCCACATCCACACGTCCTAGTGTACCAACTACCTCAGGTCCCAGTAGCCGCCAGAATTTACAGCGATATATGGTGGGGCCCAATGCCGTTCTAAGGATGGTAAGGCCTGAGCAGGTACAGGCATTAGTCAATTGGGTGGCCGACAGTGGATCCAGCACGTTCACATTATCTCCCACCCAGTCTTCTGCAGAAAGCGCACAGATGGCGCCTGAAAACCAACCCCATCAGTCTGTCACATCACCCCCATGCATACCAGGGAAACTGTCTCAGCCTCAAGTTATGCAGCAGTCTCTTATGCTGTTTGAAGACTCCGCTGGCAGGGTTTCCCAAGGGCATCCACCTAGCCCTTCCCCAGCGGTGAAAGACATAGAATGCACTGACGCACAACCACTTATGTTTCCTGATGATGAGGACATGGGAATACCACCTCAGCATGTCTCTGATGATGACGAAACACAGGTGCCAACTGCTGCGTCTTTCTGCAGTGTGCAGACTGAACAGGAGGTCAGGGATCAAGACTGGGTGGAAGACGATGCAGGGGACGATGAGGTCCTAGACCCCACATGGAATGAAGGTCGTGCCACTGACTTTCACAGTTCGGAGGAAGAGGCAGTGGTGAGACCGAGCCAACAGCGTAGCAAAAGAGGGAGCAGTGGGCAAAAGCAGAACACCCGCCGCCAAGAGACTCCGCCTGCTACTGACCGCCGCCATCTGGGACCGAGCACCCCAAAGGCAGCTTCAAGGAGTTCCCTGGCATGGCACTTCTTCAAACAATGTGCTGACGACAAGACCCGAGTGGTTTGCACGCTGTGCCATCAGAGCCTGAAGCGAGGCATTAACGTTCTGAACCTGAGCACAACCTGCATGACCAGGCACCTGCATGCAAAGCATGAACTGCAGTGGAGTAAACACCTTAAAACCAAGGAAGTCACTCAGGCTCCCCCTGCTACCTCTTCTGCTGCTGCCGCCTCGGCCTATTCTGCTGCTGCCGCCTCGGCCTCTTCCTCCGCCTCTGGAGGAACGTTGGCACCTGCCGCCCAGCAAACAGGGGATGTACCACCAACACCACCACCACCACCTCCGTCACCAAGCGTCTCAACCATGTCACACGCCAGCGTTCAGCTCTCCATCTCACAAACATTTGATAGAAAGCGTAAATTCCCACCTAGCCACCCTCGATCCCTGGCCCTGAATGCCAGCATTTCTAAACTACTGGCCTATGAAATGCTGTCATTTAGGCTGGTGGACACAGACAGCTTCAAACAGCTCATGTCGCTTGCTGTCCCACAGTATGTTGTTCCCAGCCGGCACTACTTCTCCAAGAGAGCCGTGCCTTCCCTGCACAACCAAGTATCCGATAAAATCAAGTGTGCACTGCGCAACGCCATCTGTGGCAAGGTCCACCTAACCACAGATACGTGGACCAGTAAGCACGGCCAGGGACGCTATATCTCCCTAACTGCACACTGGGTAAATGTAGTGGCAGCTGGGCCCCAGGCGGAGAGCTGTTTGGCGCACGTCCTTCCGCCGCCAAGGATCGCAGGGCAACATTCTTTGCCTCCTGTTGCCACCTCCTCCTTCTCGGCTTCCTCCTCCTCTTCTTCCACCTGCTCATCCAGTCAGCCACACACCTTCACCACCAACTTCAGCACAGCCCGGGGTAAACGTCAGCAGGCCATTCTGAAACTCATATGTTTGGGGGACAGGCCCCACACCGCACAGGAGTTGTGGCGGGGTATAGAACAACAGACCGACGAGTGGTTGCTGCCGGTGAGCCTCAAGCCCGGCCTGGTGGTGTGTGATAATGGGCGAAATCTCGTTGCAGCTCTGGGACTAGCCAATTTGACGCACATCCCTTGCTTGGCGCATGTGCTGAATTTGGTGGTGCAGAAGTTCATTCACAACTACCCCGACATGTCAGAGCTGCTGCATAAAGTGCGGGCCGTCTGTTCGCGCTTCCGGCGTTCACATCCTGCTGCTGCTCGCCTGTCTGCGCTACAGCGTAACTTCGGCCTTCCCGCTCACCGCCTCATATGCGACGTGCCCACCAGGTGGAACTCCACCTTGCACATGCTGGACAGACTGTGCGAGCAGCAGCAGGCCATAGTGGAGTTTCAGCTGCAGCACGCACGGGTCAGTCGCACTACAGAACAGCACCACTTCACCACCAATGACTGGGCCTCCATGCGAGACCTGTGTGCCCTGTTGCGCTGTTTCGAGTACTCCACCAACATGGCCAGTGGCGATGACACCGTTATCAGCGTTACAATACCACTTCTATGTCTCCTTGAGAAAACACTTAGGGCGATGATGGAAGAGGAGGTGGCCCAGGAGGAGGAGGAGGAGGAGGAAGAGGGGTCATTTTTAGCACTTTCAGGCCAGTCTCTTCGAAGTGACTCAGAGGGAGGTTTTTGGCAACAGCAGAGGCCAGGTACAAATGTGGCCAGCCAGGGCCCACTACTGGAGGACGAGGAGGACGAGGATGAGGAGGAGGTGGAGGAGGATGAGGATGAAGCATGGTCACAGCGGGGTGGCACCCAACGCAGCTCGGGTCCATCACTGGTGCGTGGCTGGGGGGAAAGGCAGGACGATGACGATACGCCTCCCACAGAGGACAGCTTGTCCTTACCCCTGGGCAGCCTGGCACACATGAGCGACTACATGCTGCAGTGCCTGCGCAACGACAGCAGAGTTGCCCACATTTTAACCTGTGCGGACTACTGGGTTGCCACCCTGCTGGATCCACGCTACAAAGACAATGTGCCCACCTTACTTCCTGCACTGGAGCGTGATAGGAAGATGCGCGAGTACAAGCGCACGTTGGTAGACGCGCTACTGAGAGCATTCCCAAATGTCACAGGGGAACAAGTGGAAGCCCAAGGCCAAGGCAGAGGAGGAGCAAGAGGTCGCCAAGGCAGCTGTGTCACGGCCAGCTCCTCTGAGGGCAGGGTTAGCATGGCAGAGATGTGGAAAACTTTTGTCAACACGCCACAGCTAACTGCACCACCACCTGATACGCAACGTGTTAGCAGGAGGCAACATTTCACTAACATGGTGGAACAGTACGTGTGCACACCCCTCCACGTACTGACTGATGGTTCGGCCCCATTCAACTTCTGGGTCTCTAAATTGTCCACGTGGCCAGAGCTAGCCTTTTATGCCTTGGAGGTGCTGGCCTGCCCGGCAGCCAGCGTTTTGTCTGAACGTGTATTCAGCACGGCAGGGGGCGTCATTACAGACAAACGCAGCCGCCTGTCTACAGCCAATGTGGACAAGCTGACGTTCATAAAAATGAACCAGGCATGGATCCCACAGGACCTGTCCGTCCCTTGTCCAGATTAGACATTAACTACCTCCCCATAACCATATATTATTGGACTCCAGGGCACTTCCTCATTCAATCCTATTTTTATTTTCATTTTACCATTATATTGCGAGGCTACCCAAAGTTGAATGAACCTCTCCTCTGCCTGTGTGCTAGGCCTAAATATATGCCAATGGACTGTTGCAGTGGTGGGTGACGTGAAGCCTCATTCTCTGCTATGACATGCAGACTAATTCTCTGCTGACATGAAGACAGATTCTCTGTTACGGGACCTCCCTCCTCTGCCTGGGTGCTGGGCCTAAATATATGCCAATGGACTGTTGCAGTGGTGGGTGACGTGAAGCCTGATTCTCTGCTATGACATGCAGACTAATTCTCTGCTGACATGAAGACAGATTCTCTGTTACGGGACCTCTCTCCTCTGCCTGTGTGTGTGCTGGGCCTAAATATATGCCAATGGACTGTTGCAGTGGTGGCTGACGTGAAGCCTCATTCTCTGCTATGACATGCAGACTAATTCTCTGCTGACATGAAGCCAGATTGTCTGTTACGGGACCTCTCTCCTCTGCCTGTGTGTGTGCTGGGCCTAAATATATGCCAATGGACTGTTGCAGTGGTGGCTGACGTGAAGCCTCATTCTCTGCTATGACATGCAGACTAATTCTCTGCTGACATGAAGACAGATTCTCTGTTACGGGACCTCTCTCCTCTGCCTGTGTGTGTGCTGGGCCTAAATATATGCCAATGGACTGTTGCAGTGGTGGCTGACGTGAAGCCTCATTCTCTGCTATGACATGCAGACTAATTCTCTGCTGACATGAAGCCAGATTGTCTGTTACGGGACCTCTCTCCTCTGCCTGTGTGTGTGCTGGGCCTAAATATATGCCAATGGACTGTTGCAGTGGTGGCTGACGTGAAGCCTCATTCTCTGCTATGACATGCAGACTAATTCTCTGCTGACATGAAGACAGATTCTCTGTTACGGGACCTCCCTCCTCTGCCTGGGTGCTGGGCCTAAATATATGCCAATGGACTGTTGCAGTGGTGGCTGACGTGAAGCCTCATTCTCTGCTATGACATGCAGACTAATTCTCTGCTGACATGAAGACAGATTCTCTGTTACGGGACCTCCCTCCTCTGCCTGGGTGCTGGGCCTAAATATATGCCAATGGACTGTTGCAGTGGTGGGTGACGTGAAGCCTCATTCTCTGCTATGACATGCAGACTGATTCTCTGCTGACATGAAGCCAGATTGTCTGTTACGGGACCTCCCTCCTCTGCCTGGGTGCTGGGCCTAAATATATGCCAATGGACTGTTGCAGTGGTGGCTGACGTGAAGCCTCATTCTCTGCTATGACATGCAGACTGATTCTCTGCTGACATGAAGCCAGATTGTCTGTTACGGGACCTCTCTCCTCTGCCTGTGTGCTAGGCCTAAATATATGCCAATGGACTGTTGCAGTGGTGGCTGACGTGAAGCCTCATTCTCTGCTATGACATGCAGACTGATTCTCTGCTGACATGAAGCCAGATCGTCTGTTACGGGACCTCTCTGCTCTGCCTGTGTGCTAGGCCTAAATATATGCCAATGGACTGTTGCAGTGGTGGGTGACGTGAAGCCTCATTCTCTGCTATGACATGCAGACTGATTCTCTGCTGTCATGAAGCCAGATTGTCTGTTACGGGACCTCTCTGCTCTGCCTGTGTGCTAGGCCTAAATATATGCCAATGGACTGTTGCAGTGGTGGGTGACGTGAAGCCTCATTCTCTGCTATGACATGCAGACTGATTCTCTGCTGACATGAAGACAGATTCTCTGTTACGGGACCTCTCTCCTCTGCCTGTGTGTGTGCTGGGCCTAAATATATGCCAATGGACTGTTGCAGTGGTGGCTGACGTGAAGCCTCATTCTCTGCTATGACATGCAGACTAATTCTCTGCTGACATGAAGCCAGATTGTCTGTTACGGGACCTCTCTCCTCTGCCTGTGTGTGTGCTGGGCCTAAATATATGCCAATGGACTGTTGCAGTGGTGGCTGACGTGAAGCCTCATTCTCTGCTATGACATGCAGACTAATTCTCTGCTGACATGAAGACAGATTCTCTGTTACGGGACCTCTCTCCTCTGCCTGTGTGTGTGCTGGGCCTAAATATATGCCAATGGACTGTTGCAGTGGTGGCTGACGTGAAGCCTCATTCTCTGCTATGACATGCAGACTAATTCTCTGCTGACATGAAGCCAGATTGTCTGTTACGGGACCTCTCTCCTCTGCCTTTGTGTGTGCTGGGCCTAAATATATGCCAATGGACTGTTGCAGTGGTGGCTGACGTGAAGCCTCATTCTCTGCTATGACATGCAGACTAATTCTCTGCTGACATGAAGACAGATTCTCTGTTACGGGACCTCCCTCCTCTGCCTGGGTGCTGGGCCTAAATATATGCCAATGGACTGTTGCAGTGGTGGCTGACGTGAAGCCTCATTCTCTGCTATGACATGCAGACTAATTCTCTGCTGACATGAAGACAGATTCTCTGTTACGGGACCTCTCTCCTCTGCCTGGGTGCCGGGGCCTAAATATCTGAGAATGGACTGTTCCAGTGGTGGGTGACGGGAAGCCAGATTCTCTGCTATGGAACCTCTCTCCAATTGATTTTGGTTAATTTTTATTTATTAAATTTTTATTTTAATTCATTTCCCTATCCACATTTGTTTGCAGGGGATTTACCTACATGTTGCTGCCTTTTGCAGCCCTCTAGCTCTTTCCTGGGCTGTTTTACAGCCTTTTTAGTGCCGAAAAGTTCGGGTCCCCATTGACTTCAATGGGGTTCGGGTTCGGGACGAAGTTCGGATCGGGTTCGGATCCCGAACCCGAACATTTCCGGGATGTTCGGCCGAACTTCTCGAACCCGAACATCCAGGTGTTCGCTCAACTCTAATTATGACAAATAGCCATTTATGAAAATATTCTGTCCTCCTTATGTGTGAAGGTACGTAGCTTGACAGACAGTTAAACCTTTCCCAACAATGAATTGACAATGGAGTAACGTCCAATTTCGTCTTTATTGCAAGGATGTATATCAGGTAAAACTGAGGAACAGAAGAATAATGCACTTACTAATATATTCTGACATATGAAAATACATATAATACAACATGCATACAGATGCAAACCATGTGAAACATACCAGCGATGCTACTGTAAGCTTAGATATAGAGGATGGATCAGGACACTACCAGACCGTGTGAATACCTCTGTAATGGTGGCTGTGAATGACTGCTATGTGCAGGGCTGATGATGTCACTAGAGTTCATAGGCTACAAGTAATGGAAGCTGAAGTAGGTCAAACTTCTAGCGTGAAGAGCTGCAGTGTATGTAAATGGCCACTAGATGGTGGAGTTACACAATGAACAGAGAATTATACATTATAAAACATATTAACTGTGTATAAATTAACAATAACAAACTGCTGAAGGCATAACACCCCCCCCCCCCCCCCACCCCCCTGGTATCTAAAGGATACCACATTAAGTCACCTCTGGAGAAAGCAACAAAATAAGTTCAGTAATGGGTCTGAGGAAGAGTTTAGGCTCATATTGCCTGCAGACTTTAACTTCCACCTTTCTGACCTTCCCATCTTCACTTGGGAACACCTTAGTTATCAGTCCCAAAGGCCAGTCATTTCTTCTTGACTTAGAGTCTTTGACAAGGACAACATTGCCAACCTTCATGTTGTGTTTGCTGGTTTTCCATTTATTCGGAACATGTAGTGTAGAGGTGTATTGTTTCCTCCACTTATTCCAGAAGGCATCTGCTAAGGTCTGCACAAGTAGAGATTCAATATGATTGTTTGGGAGTATTATGGGATTACATTCATTACTCTCGAATTTCGCATTCAAAATATGTCCCCAACTCTCAACAGTCCATTACCATCTATAAAGGGGTCAGGTCTCTTGAGGGAACTGTCTTTAGGAACACTCTTTTGATTTCGGAGGAGTTCAAATTCTTAAGCCTAAACCTCTTGTTGGATTCAACGGATGATAACGTCTCTGGCCTGTGTGAGCTTGTCCACTGTATGGGCCTTATGACAGTAATGCCAATATTTGCAGTGTTCTGACCCTGTAGGTATGGCTCTAAAGGATCTGGCTATGTGGATCAAGCCAACTATAGCTCTGTTCAGTGATTTCCACATAGAAAACTTGTTGAATCGTTTGGACCCAAGAGACGAATCTCTGCATCAACATTTGGTTCTAACAGCTCAAATGTGTCTTTCTCAAGAGTGTCAAGTACAGGTTTGTAGAGGAATGGTGGCCCTGTGAGCCACGTAGTATCTTTAAGGTGGGCTGCGGGAACAGCTCTTGAAGCATAGTCTGTTGGGTTGAGGTCAGTTGGTACATAGTGCCACTGGGTAGGCTGTGTCGACCTCCTAATTCTTTGAATTCTGTTATGAACATAGACATAAAATCTTCTAGTCTCATTGTAAATGTAGCCCATCACTACTTTTCTGTCTGTATGAAATACTGTACTGAGTTTTATATCTATTTCTGACACAATAAGGTCTGCTAGTTTTACTGCCAGAACAGCAGCACAAAGTTCCAGTCTTGGTATGGTAAGCTCAGGACTTGGTGCCAGCTTTGCCTTCTCTATTGCAAATGGACTTCACTTTTAATGGCTATAGTTATAAGGTAAGTAATTGCAGCGATTGCTTTTGCTGAAGCATCACAAAATATCCACAACTGTCTGGATTGAACCTCTGTAGGAGAGAAGTGAGCATATGGCCTATATATACGTAAGTTAGATAATGCCATTAGAGAGTCTTTTCATGTTATCCATAGTGCCTCTTTCTCTGAGGGAAGTGGCGAATCCCAATCACATGAATCTGTGGTTAACTCTGAGTAGTCTTGCTTTGGATGATCACGGGGGCTGCAAATCCAAGTTGATAATACAGACTGTTAATGGTGGATAAGACTCCACGTCGTGTAAAGGGTTTTTGTTCTTGGTCGACCTGAAAGATAAAGGTGTCAGACTTGAGGTCCCAGTTAAGCCCTAAGCTGCGCTGCATGGGTATTGGGTCTGTCGCCAAGTCTAGATCTTTCAAATCACTGGCATGATCTTGAGTAGGAAAGGCTTCCATAACAACTTTTCTGTTTGAAGCTATCTTATGCAGTGAGAGGTTTGAACAGGAAAGCATACTTTAAGTCCTTTTGAGTAGACTGCAGCCTCTGGTGATGGAAGCGACTTTAAGCCATCATCTACATAGAAGTCTCTTTCAACAAACTTCTTAACGTCCTCCCCATAGTCTTTTTCACCTTCTTGGGCGGAAAGTTTGAGTCCATAAATAGCGACTGCAGGAGATGGGCTGTTGCCGAAAACATGCACCTTCATGCGATATTCTAGGGTCATTGTCCTTGAACCAAAATAATTTTAAGAAGTTCCTGTGCTCTTCTTTAACTAGGAAACAATAGAACATTTATTGTATGTCAGCAACTACTGCAATGGATTCTTTGCCGAATCTGATGAGGACCCCGAGAAGTGTGTTGTTGAGGTCTGGTCCTGTCAAAAGAACATCTTTGAGAGAGAATCGCCAAAGATTGGTTGGTACCAGCATTCTTCCTTTTCCTTTCTGGGTGGAGCTACTTCTCCAATATCTTGTTCATGAATAAGAAAAAATGTTCCATCATCTCTGGTCTTTTCTGAAAGTTGAGTCTGAGTGAACAGAAGAATTTAAAGGCCTGATCTCTGTTGTTGGGAAGATGGTGTCTCTGTGTTTTTAAAGGAAGTGGTGCAACCCAGGTGTTTGTTTTATCCTTGAGGAATCCTTGCTCCATTATGTTTAAGAATGCCTCACCTTCAATAGAGGGAGCTATCTTGTGGTCCTCCTTTGTCCTCTGAAACACCGTGCACCCCAAGTGGTCTTGCTCTCCACCACAAGCATGATTCTCGATTTCTATAAAGTCAGGATATAGCACACTTGCCGGCTACTCTCTTACAAGGAATCTGTTAGGACAAGGCTGAAAGAGGGACAAAGGTCCGTTCTCTAAGGTATTCGTGTAAAGAGAATTCACCGTGGTTGGCTTGTAGACATTTCCTAGGCAGACATCACCTATAATGACCCACTCCAGGTCAAGCTTTTGAGCATATGGAAAACTGTGAGGACCGTTTATTTGTTTTCTCACCTTGTGGACTCTTATGATATCTTTTCCGAGTAGAAGTACTATTTGGGCCTCTGGGTCGAGTGCAGGTATGAGATGCTCTATGGACTTCAGATGTCCATGATGTCCATGATGTAATGCTGCCTCAGGTGTAGGAATTTCTTCTCTGTTGTTTGGCATCCGATTGCATTCGATCAAGGTAGGTAGAGGAAGGGATGCTTCACCATTTATGGATTTCGATTTGGAATCCAGTAGCTCTTCTGCCTTTTTCTTCACTCACACCTGTGCAAATTTTAAGTGAATACGAGCAGTGTCCTTTAATATTGAAGATATCAAAGAAAGCCAAGTTAGCAAGAGATCTATTACTTTGATAATCAAGGATGGCATACAACCTTACAGCTTTCTCTTTATGAGCAATGAGATAAACTGTAACAAGACAAATCTTGGAGCAGGATTTGTTACTAAGACCTTCTCCGCAGACTTGGGTGCACTGGGGTGTCACTTCAGGAGGTACGGTGTCGCTCTCCTCCCTGCCGTGCTGTACAGCCTGGTCTGAGGGTGTGAGAGTCCATGGAGTTGGCCCAGGTTTTAAAGCTGTATTTTGCTCTTCACTGTTCACTGCATTCCAAGCATTTGATGTTCGCTATACAGTCTTTTGCAAGATGAGAGATTGAGGCACAACACCTGTAACAAATGTGGTTTTCCTTGAGAAAGGTTTTGCGGTCACTGAGAAATTTTTCTCTAAATCCTCTGCATTTCAGCAATGAGTGTGGTTTGTTATGTAGAGGACATTCTCTGCATGGGTCTTCTGTTAAGATCTTCAGTCTCTCCAGTACTGTAGGTCTTGTTTGAGGAGTCTTTAAAAGATACATGTCACGGCTGAGGATGGGGAAAACCCTCAGCCGTGCGAAGACAGAAGATGGTGGTCGCTGCTCGACCAGGACAACAGAATTAGGGAGCCCAATACATAATGCAACATACTTCAGCCCTCACCTGTGATTGACAACAAGAACAAGACCGCAGGCAACTGCATAACCATGGTCGTGACACTCCCACCCCTCAAAGCCCCCCCACCCCAAAAAAAAGGGAAAAGTAGGGGAATCAGCATCATACATGCGAGTCACCCCCGGACTGCTGCCTGACCCTCGAGCAACACACAGGAACCAGGATCCGACTGCCAGCCCTTGGAGCAACACACAGGAACCAGAGACCAGCAAAGAAACAGCACGGGGAGACCGCACTGACACTGAGTAAAACTCTCCACTCACGTTCCCACTCCAGTCGCTGCCAGCAGACACTCCTACCCCAGCACACAGCCAGAACACTAACGGAATGCTGACAGCAGACGACCAAAGATAGGAACATGGAGAGGGACGAGGGATCACCAACACGGACATGGAAGGTAAGGTGGTGGGGAATAAGCCACCAACCGCGCCGTTAACGGTGATCCCCAAAATGCTCTCCCTCCGGAGAACGCGCATGTACCACAAAAGAAGATGGCGATGCATGCTGCACCCTCTTTCGAAGGTTACCATGTGAGGAACCATTGTGGTCATACTGTCACGGCTGAGGATGGGGAAAACCTTCAGCCGTGCGATGTGTGATGTGTGGTGTGTGCCTCCCTAATTCTGTCATCCTGGTCTAGCAGCGACCACCATCTTCTGTCATCGCACGGCTGAGGGTTTTCCCCATATAATTTCTATGCTTTACAACTGTTACACAAAGCATTTTTTTTTTATCCTGTTTTAGTGTAGCCACGTGGCAATACCTAATATGTGTATTTTTCTTTTTATTGTATATAGCTTGATGAGGGGAAAGGGGAATTTTTTTTAAAAAAAAATTTAAGTTATTTTTAAAAAAAATTGCTTTTTTTGCTTTTTATTTTTTTCCTACTGTGGGACATCAACTTTTGGGGGTCTGATCCCCTCTACAATTCATTACAATACATTATGTATTGTAATGCATTGCCTGTCAGTGTATTATTGTAATGCATTGCCTGTCAGTGTATTACACTGACAGAGTGACGATGAGACTGTGGAAGGCATCGGGCTGCCATACCAGTCATTGGGTCCCCATCACTGTAGAGCAGGGATCCGATGGGGTCGGAGAGTGAGTCCCCTCGCCCTGCAAACCCCCGTGCATGTTGCCACAGCGTATGTGGAGTTAATGCGCCGACTGTGTTTTCACCAATGTCTCTGCCGGGCTCCTGCTGCTGATCGAGTGGGCACAGCTTCTGCACCCACTCCATCAGCACGCCGAACATGTACAGTGGCTGTTGGGAAGTCACTTTCTGCTGCGCAGTACATGTATGGTGGGTGTCGGAAGGAGTTGAGCAAGTAAACGATTGCATGTGAACAAATTTGCAAATGATAATTAGAGATGAGCGAAATTGAAGTCGAATTTCTTCGCGCTTTGTGGTAACTAATTGCATTTTTTTCTAAAATAGCTCCTGCACATTAAAGACTTCGCTGCTCTTCTCCATATGAGTCGCCACAGCATGCCTTGTAAAGATCTCCCCAAGTTTTCCTCCCATTGGGCCTTATAAGAGTGTCTTTGAATTTGTTCCCGGAAGGGGGTCATCAGAATCGAGTAGATCTCAGATATTAACTCCTTCATATGTACCCCTCTTCTACAAAGACGTTCAAATGAAGATAGATTGGGCAAAGTGTCTGATCTAAACATAGAAATAATTGGTTGAGGAGGGAAGGCTATATTTGCTATGAACAGCTGAAAAATGCAATAGGTCCCTAGAAGAGTTGAGCGGACACTTGGAGGTTCGGGTTCGACAGCTTTGGCTGAACTTCACAAAAATGTCTGAGTTCGGGACCCGAACTTGACACAAACTTGACCCCGAACCCGAACCCCATTTAAGTCAATGGGGACCCAAACTTTTGAGCACTAAAATGGCTCTAAAAAGTCATGGAAATGGCTAGAGGGCTGCAAATGGGAGTAACATGTGGTTAAGAGCATGGTAGGTGCTCTGAAAACAAATGTGGATAGTATTATTAAAAATAATACTCTGGATCTAGGAGGTCCATATGGAGTAGGAGGTTGAGGAGGCAGTGGATGTGGTGGTGTAGGTGGAAGCGGCGGTGGAGGAGGAGGACTTAGCCAACTCTAGTTTTTTGTTTAAATTTTTTATTTTTATTTTGTTTAAATTAGGGAAGACCTCAAAATGTTGGGAAATATAACATGTTATAATCCCCTCCAGCCATGCCAAACAAACGTTCAGACAATACACTGGCTGCAGGGCGCACCTCCAAGGCGTAAAGGGCAAGCTCAGGCCATGTGCCCAATTTGGAGACCCAGAAGTTGAAGGGAGCAGATCCATCAGTCAGTACGTGTAGGCGTGTGCACACATACTGCTCAACTATGTCGCACGTCCCCGTGACGTCCACGATCCAATTTGATGTCTGCTCTATCAACTTTCGATGTTCTTTTCTGCGCTTACCATGGTGATCATGGGTAGCAGGGAATCAGGGTTCCAGGCCAGAGAGGGAGCCGGAGAAAGGGATACCACATCCAAGGGAGGTCATTGGATGAAATTAAATGTGATAGAGCGGAAATGTGGGACAAATTATTGAAGCAGAAGCTTCCAAGTAAAGGAATTACCCACTCCCAACATCGGGGAGGTAGTGACGATAAATAACAATACAGGACTCTTAAGATGCCCTGTTATTGGAATCATTAATAAAAAAATACAGGGAATGTCACTGGGGTATTTTGGATTTGGAAACTTTAGACAGGAGAGGCCCTGCTGACGCTTTGTTGACTCTTCTTCTGCCTGATCGCACATCCCCGTGACGTCCACGATCCAATTGGATATCTTCTCTATCAACATTCGATATTCGTCTCTGCACCTACCATGGTGAGCACGGGTAGTGGGGAATCATGGTTCCACGCCAGAGAGGTAGCGTGAGAAAGGGATAACACATCCAAGGGAGGTCAATGGCTGAAATGTGATCGATTGGAAATGTGGGACAATTTAGTTGTTAAACGGAAGGATCGAATGAAAGGAGGGGGCACTTGTCAATTAAAGACACATTTTTGAAATTTAAGTCCCTGTCAGTCCCTATGCAGAGCACGGGTTTTTCACCTGCTAAAATGGGTTAATGTCACCCACCAATGGAACAGCCAATTTTAAAAAATTTCGGTTCCTGTCAACTGTGCACAGCAGGAGTTTATTCACTGCAAAACTGGGTTCATGTCACACACAAATTGAACAGACAAATTTTACAAAAATTAGGTCCCTGTCACCTATGCAGAGCAGGGGTTTGTATACGGCAAAATTGGTAAAATGTCACCTGACAATGTAACAGACGATTTTGTGAAATTTAGGTCCCTGTCACCTATGCTGACCAGGGGTTAATTCACAGCAAAAATTGTAAAATGTCACCCAAGAATATAACAGACGCTTTTGCACCCTGCTCTGCTGTGCTGGTGGCTCTGTACGACCACCGCCTCTTCCTCCGAACTACACAGGTCACTCGCATGACCTTAATTCCATGTGGGGTCGAGGACCTCATCATCCTCCACATCATCTTCCACCCACTCTTTACCTCTGCCCTCCTTGTCGGTCTGCACACTGCAGGAAGCCACAGCAGCTGGCACCTGTGTTTCGTCATCATCCGAGACGTGCTGTGGTGGTCCTCCCATGTACTCAACCTGAAACATAAGTGGTTGGGCATTGGTGCACTCAATCTCTTCCACTTCTGGGGCAGGGCTATGTGGATGATCCTGGGAAACCCTGCTAGCAGAGTCATCAAAAAGCAGAAGAGACTGCAATTGACTGATTTGCAAGGGGGTGAGGTGAAAGACTGAGGCTGCAGCTGCCAACTCTGAACTTTCAGCAGAAGACTGGGTAGAGAGACAATGTGAAGGAACTGGAGGCACTGTCAGTCACCCAATCTACTATCGCCTGTACTTGTTCTGGCCTCACCATTCGTAGAGCCGCATTCGGCCCTATCAAATAACGCTGAAGGTTCTGTCGCCTACTCGCAGCTGAGGAAGGTGTTTCAATTGTGAGTGTTGCTGGCACAGATCAACCACATCCTCTCCCTGCAACAGGAGCTCCACACGCAGCACCACGACTGGGGCCGTGTCTCTTATTTGACGCATTCCTCATTCTTTGCGTTCACCCACAAAACTAACAGATGGTTTATGTCAGGCGACACTGTAACCTCCAATAGTGCCGGTGCCGGTGTCATAAAGAGGAAAAATTTCTTAAGGTCACACAACACTGCGACAGGCAAATTTCTTCACGGTCACAAAATGTTTTAATTTGTCAACCAACAATGTAACTGCAGTATTGACTGGTTGTATTTGACTGTGACAAATGCAGGAAAGGCCCCAGATGTAGGGTCTTGCACAAAATCTGTGTTTTTTTAAACCTAGAATATAACATCAGTATCTAACGCTTGCATTTGACTGTCACAAATGCAACAAAGGCCGCAAATGTATTATCTTGCCCAAAATTGGTGTTTTTTTTTTTTATCCTGAATATAACTGCAGTATTTATAGCTTGTATTTGACTGTCACAAATTCAGCAAAGGACCCAAAATGTATTATCTTGCAAAAAATTGATGTTTTTTTTAAACCCTGAATATAACTGCTGTATTTAAAGCTTGTATTTGACTGTCACAAATGCAGCAAAGGCCCCAAATGTAGGGTCTTGCAAAAAATGGGTGTTTTTTTAAACCCAGAATATAACTGCATTATTTGAAACTTGTACTTGACTGTCACAAATTTAGCAAAGGATCCAAAATGTATTATCTTGCAAATAATGGGTGATTTTTTAAACCCTGTATATAACTGCAATATTTAAACCTTGTATTTGACACATACACTCACCTAAAGAATTATTAGGAACACCTGTTCTATTTCTCATTAATGCGATTATCTAGTCAACCAATCACATGGCAGTTGCTTCAATGCATGTAGGGTTGTGGTCCTGGTCAAGACAATCTCCTGAACTCCAAACTGAATGTCAGAATGGGAAAGAAAGGCGGTTTAAGCAATTTTGAGCATGGAATGGTTGTTGGTGCCAGACGGGCCGGTCTGAGTATTTCACAATCTGCTCAGTTACTGGGATTTTCACGCACAACTATTTCTAGAGTTTACAAAGAATGGCGTGAAAAGGGAAAAACATCCAGTATGCGGCAGTCCTGTGGGCGAAAATGCCTTGTTGATGCTAGAGGTCAGAGGAGAATGGGCCGACTGATTCAAGCTGATAGAAGAGCAACGTTGACTGAAATAACCACTCGTTACAACCGAGGTAGGCAGCAAAGCATTTGTGAAGCCACAACATGCACAACCTTGAGGCGGATGGGCTACAACAGCAGAAGACCCCACCGGGTACCACTCATCTCCAATACAAATAGGAAAAAGAGGCTACAATTTGCACGAGCTCACCAAAATTGGACTGTTGAAGACTGGAAAAATGTTGCCTGGTCTGATGAGTCTCGATTTCTGTTGAGACATTCAAATGGTAGAGTCCGAATTTGGCGTAAACAGAATGAGAACATGTATCCATCATGCCTTGTTACCACTGTGCAGGCTGGTGGTGGTGGTGTAACGGTGTGGGGGATGTTTTCTGGGCACACTTTAGGCTCCTTAGTGCCAATTGGCCATCGTTTAAATGCCACGGGCCACCTGAGCATTGTTTCTGACCATGTCCATCCCTTCATGACCACCATGTACCCATCCTCTGATGGCTACTTCCAGCAGGATAATGCACCATGTCACAAAGCTCAAATAATTTCAAATTGGTTTCTTGAAGATGACAATGAGTTCACTGTACTAAAATGGCCCCCACAGTCACCAGATCTCAACCCAATAGAGCATCTTTGGGATGTGGTGGAACGGGAGCTTCGTGCCCTGGATGTGCATCCCTCAAATCTCCATCAACTGCAAAATGCTATCCTATCAATATGGGCCAACATTTCTAAAGAATGCTATCAGCACCTTGTTGAATCAATGCCACGTAGAATTAAGGCAGTTCTGAAGGCAAAAGGGGGTCCAACACCGTATTAGTATGGTGTTCCTAATAATTCTTTAGGTGAGTGTATGTCATAAATGCACATATGCTGTGCTGGTGCACTGAACTTGCAGAAAATGGCCACCGATGCCCACCTAACTAACAGACGGATAAAAGTTATTTTTCTGTGTCACAGGGCAGGGTAAAAAAATTGTGCACTGCACCCACAAAACAAAATGGCTGTAGATCGCTGAGTTAACAAGCACTTGATAACAGATTATTTCCTATTCTAGAGTGATGTGCAGCGCTACGTGACTCCAGCTTATACAGAGGCTGGGTTACATGCTGCACTGGCCAATCACAGCCATGCCATTAGCAGGCATGGCTGTAATGGCTTCTTAGGGCACAAGAGTTAAACGCATGTTGATTGGCTACTCTGCAGCCTTTCAAAAAGTGCCATTAAATCACGAACACCGAACTCAAACCTGAAATTTTAATGAAAGTTCTGGTTCAGGTCCGTGGTCCAAAAATCCTATAGTTCAGTACGAACCCGAACTATACAGTTCGGGTTCGCTCCACCCTAGTCCCTAGTGAATGGGTCTGCAATGTCTGCAAAGTGAAAGACACCACGTTGAAACCATAGTCTCGTTGCTGAAGAGGTGAGACACGATGGGAGTAGTGGATGATATAGGAAAGAAGTCATCATGGAAGAGTGGTGGGAAGTCAAAGGGAATCTATTACTACAGGTCCTCCATATGGATTTAATGCAGGCTATGGGTCCCAAAAGTTCCCTTGATGATAACGCACTGTAGGGGCTAGTCCATAGCAAAGAATTAGGGTGTATGGGAGCCAGCCAGAGTCTCTCTATTGGGGTGTATTTACAGTTCTGTTCAAAATTATTCAACCCCCACTGAAATTGAGTCTTTTGGCCAGTTTGACATTGATTTTGATCATTTCAGTCATCTTGTTAACAATTAAATCAAAGAGGCACTTGTAAGTCAGACAAATATAACATAACATTTATAATGAAATAACCACAAATGTCTTTTCTGTGCTCACATCATTATCAGTTTTATTCAACCCCCAAGTGACATTCAATCTTAGTACTTAGTACAACATCCTTTTCCAGTTATAACAGCTTTTAAACG